>NC_092713.1:292341228-292941228 GCF_047496885.1 Scyliorhinus torazame
GGCGAGGGGCAAGAAACGGGGCGAGGGGGAAAACGGGGCGAAGGGGGGAAAACGGGGCGAGGGGGAAAACGGGGCGAGGGGGAAGAAACGGGGCGAGGGGGGAAAACGGGGCGAGGGGGAAAACGGGGCGAGGGGGAAAACGGGGCGAGGGGGAAAACGGGGCGAGGGGGGAAAACGGGGCGAGGGGGAAAACGGGGCGAGGGGGAAAACGGGGCGAGGGGGAAAACGGGGCGAGGGGGAAAACGGGGCGAGGGGGAAAACGGGGCGAGGGGGAAAACGGGGCGAGGGGGAAAACGGGGCGAGGGGGAAAACGGGGCGAGGGGGAAAACGGGGCGAGGGGGAAAACGGGGCGAGGGGGGAAAACGGGGCGAGGGGGAAAACGGGGCGAGGGGGGAAAACGGGGCGAGGGGGGAAAACGGGGGCGAGGGGGGAAAACGGGGCGAGGGGGAAAACGGGGCGAGGGGGAAAACGGGGCGAGGGGGAAAACGGGGCGAGGGGGAAAACGGGGCGAGGGGAAACGGGGCGAGGGGGAAAACGGGGCGAGGGGGAAAACGGGGCGAGGGGGGAAAACGGGGCGAGGGGGGAAAACGGGGCGAGGGGGAAAACGGGGCGAGGGGAAAACGGGGCGAGGGGGAAAACGGGGCGAGGGGAAAACGGGGCGAGGGGGGAAAACGGGGCGAGGGGGAAAACGGGGCGAGGGGAAAACGGGGCGAGGGGGAAAACGGGGCGAGGGGGGAAAACGGGGCGAGGGGGAAAACGGGGCGAGGGGGAAAACGGGGCAAAACGGGGCGAGGGGGAAAACGGGGCGAGGGGGAAAACGGGGCGAGGGGGGAAAACGGGGCGAGGGGGAAAACGGGGCGAGGGGGAAAACGGGGCGAGGGGGAAAACGGGGCGAGGGGGAAAACGGGGCGAGGGGGAAAACGGGGCGAGGGGGAAAACGGGGCGAGGGGGAAAACGGGGCGAGGGGGAAAACGGGGCGAGGGGGGGAAAACGGGGCGAGGGGGAAAACGGGGCGAGGGGGAAAACGGGGCGAGGGGGAAAACGGGGCGAGGGGGAAAACGGGGCGAGGGGGAAAACGGGGCGAGGGGGGAAAACGGGGCGAGGGGGAAAACGGGGCGAGGGGAAAACGGGGCGAGGGGGAAAACGGGGCGAGGGGGAAAACGGGGCGAGGGGGAAAACGGGGCGAGGGGGAAAACGGGGCGAGGGGGAAAACGGGGCGAGGGGGAAAACGGGGCGAGGGGGAAAACGGGGCGAGGGGGAAAACGGGGCGAGGGGGAAAACGGGGCGAGGGGGAAAACGGGGCGAGGGGAAAACGGGGCGAGGGGGAAAACGGGGCGAGGGGGAAAACGGGGCGAGGGGGAAAACGGGGCGAGGGGAAAACGGGGCGAGGGGGAAAACGGGGCGAGGGGGAAAACGGGGCGAGGGGGAAAACGGGGCGAGGGGGAAAACGGGGCGAGGGGAAAACGGGGCGAGGGGAAAACGGGGCGAGGGGGAAAACGGGGCGAGGGGGAAAACGGGGCGAGGGGAAAACGGGGCGAGGGGAAAACGGGGCGAGGGGGAAAACGGGGCGAGGGGGAAAACGGGGCGAGGGGGGAACGGGGGAGGGGGGAAACGGGGGGAGGGGGGGAAACGGGGGGAGGGGGAAATGGGGGGGGAAATGGGGGGAGGGGGGAAATGGGGGGGGGAGGGGGGAAATGGGGGGGAAACGGGGGGAGAGACGGGGTTGGAGACGGGGGGGAGACGGGGGGGAGACGGGGGGGAGACGGGGGGGAGACGGGGGGGAGACGGGGGGGGAGACGGGGGGGGAGACGGGGGGGAGACGGGGGGGAGACGGGGGGGAGACGGGGGGGAGACGGGGGGGAGACGGGGGGGAGACGGGGGGGGGAGGAGACGGGGGGGAGACGGGGGGGAGACGGGGGGGAGACGGGGGGGGAGACGGGGGGGAGACGGGGGGGGAGACGGGGGGGGAGACGGGGGGGGAGACGGGGGGGGAGACGGGGGGGGGAGACGGGGGGGGGGAGACGGGGGGGGGGAGACGGGGGGGGGGAGACGGGGGGGGAGACGGGGGGGGGAGACGGGGGGGAGACGGGGGGGGGAGACGGGGGGGGAGACGGGGGGGAGACGGGGGGGAGACGGGGGGGGGAGACGGGGGGGAGACGGGGGGAGACGGGGGGGAGACGGGGGGGAGACGGGGGGGAGACGGGGGTGGGGAGGGGGGGAGACGGGGGTGGGGAGGGGGGGAGACGGGGGTGGGAGTGGGGAGGGGGGGAGTGGGGAGGGGGGGGAGTGGGGAGGGGGGGGGTGGGGAGGAGGGGGTGGGGAGGAGGGGGTGGGGAGGGGGGGGTGGGGAGGGGGGGGAGACGGGGGTGGGGAGGGGGGGGGAGACGGGGGTGGGGGGGGAGACGGGGTGGGTGGGGGGGGAGACGGGGGTGGGGAGGGGGGGGAGACGGGGGTGGGGAGGGGGGGGAGACGGGGGGGGAGACGGGGGTGGGGAGGGGGGGGGACACGGGGGTGGGAGGGGGTGGGGAGACGGGGGAGAGGAGGGGAGACGGGGAGGGGAGGGGAGACGGGGGAGGGGGGGGAGACGGGGAGGGGGGGGAGACGGGGAGGGGGGGGAGACGGGGGAGGGGGGGGAGACGGGGGTGGGGGGGGGAGACGGGGGTGGGGGGGGGAGACGGGGGTGGGGGGGGAAAACGGGGCGAGGGGGAAAACGGGGCGAGGGGGAAAACGGGGCGAGGGGGAAAACGGGGCGAGGGGGAAAACGGGGCGAGGGGGAAAACGGGGCGAGGGGGAAAACGGGGCGAGGGGAAAACGGGGCGAGGGGGAAAACGGGGGGAGGGGGAAAACGGGGGGAGGGGGAAATGGGGGGGAAATGGGGGGAAATGGGGGGAGGGGGGAAATGGGGGGGGGAGGGGGGAAATGGGGGGGAAACGGGGGGAGAGACGGGGTTGGAGACGGGGGGGAGACGGGGGGAGACGGGGGGGAGACGGGGGGGAGACGGGGGGGAGACGGGGGGGGAGACGGGGGGGAGACGGGGGGGAGACGGGGGGAGACGGGGGGGAGACGGGGGGGGAGACGGGGGGGGAGACGGGGGGGGAGACGGGGGGGGAGACGGGGGGGGAGACGGGGGGGGAGACGGGGGGAGACGGGGGGGAGACGGGGGGGAGACGGGGGGGAGACGGGGGGGAGACGGGGGGGGAGACGGGAGGGAGACGGGGGGGAGACGGGGGGAGACGGGGGGGGGGAGGAGACGGGGGGGAGGAGACGGGGGGGAGGAGACGGGGGGAGGAGACGGGGGGGAGGAGACGGGGGGGAGGAGACGGGGGGGAGGAGACGGGGGGGAGGAGACGGGGGGGAGGAGACGGGGGGGGAGGAGACGGGGGGGGGGAGACGGGGGGGGGGAGACGGGGGGGGGGAGACGGGGGGGGGGGAGACGGGGGGGAGACGGGGGGGGAGACGGGGGGGGGAGACGGGGGGGGAGACAGGGGGGGAGACGGGGGGGGAGACGGGGGGGAGACGGGGGGGAGACGGGGGGGAGACGGGGGGGAGACGGGGGGGAGACGGGGGGGGAGACGGGGGGGGGAGACGGGGGGGGAGACGGGGGGGGGAGATGGGGGGGGGAGACGGGGGGGAGACGGGGGGGAGACGGGGGGGAGACGGGGGTGGGGAGGGGGTGGGGAGGGGGGGGAGACGGGGGTGGGGAGGGGGGGGAGACGGGGGTGGGGAGGGGGGGAGACGGGGGTGGGGAGTGGGGGAGTGGGGAGGGGGGGGAGTGGGGAGGGGTGGGGAGGAGGGGGTGGGGAGGAGGGGGTGGGGAGGGGGGGTGGGGAGGGGGGGTGGGGAGGGGGGGTGGGGAGGGGGGGTGGGGAGGGGGGTGGGGAGGGGGGGGAGACGGGGGTGGGGAGGGGGGGGAGACGGGGGTGGAGGGGGAGACGGGGTGGGGTGGGGGGAGACGGGGGTGGGGAGGGGGAGACGGGGGGGGGAGACGGGGGTGGGGAGGGGGGGGGAGACGGGGTGGGGAGGGGGTGGGGAGACGGGGGAGAGGAGGGAGACGGGAGGGGAGGGGAGACGGGGAGGGGAGGGGAGACGGGGGGGGGGAGACGGGGGAGGGGGGGAGACGGGGGAGGGGGGGGGAGACGGGGGTGGGGGGGAGACGGGGGTGGGGGGGAGACGGGGGTGGGGGGGGAGACGGGGGTGGGGGGGGGAGACGGGGGTGGGGGGGGGGGAGACGGGGGGGGGGGAGACGGGGGTGGGGGGGGGAGACGGGGGTGGGGAGGGGAGACGGGGGGGGAGACGGGGGTGGGGTGGGGAGGGGAGACGGGGAGGGGGAGACGGGGGTGGGGGGGGAGGGGAGACGGGGGTGGGGAGGGGGGGGAGACGGGGGTGGGGAGACGGGGGTGGGAGACGGGGGTGGGGAGACGGGGGTGGGGAGACGGGGGTGGGGAGACGGGGGTGGGGAGACGGGGGTGGGGAGACGGGGGTGGGGGGTGGGAGACGGGGGTGGGGGGTGGGGAGACGGGGGTGGGGAGACGGGGGTGGGGAGACGGGGGTGGGGAGACGGGGGTGGGGAGACGGGGGTGGGGAGACGGGGGTGGGGAGACGGGGGTGGGGAGACGGGGGTGGGGAGACGGGGGTGGGGAGACGGGGTGGGGAGACGGGGGTGGGAGACGGGGGTGGGGAGACGGGGGTGGGGAGACGGGGGTGGGGAGACGGGGGTGGGGAGACGGGGGTGGGGAGACGGGGGTGGGGAGACGGGGGTGGGAGACGGGGAGACGGGGGTGGGGAGGGGGGGAGACGGGGGTGGGGAGGGGGGGAGACGGGGGTGGGGAGGGGGGGGAGACGGGGGTGGGGAGGGGGGAGACGGGGGTGGGGAGGGGGGGAGACGGGGGTGGGGAGGGGGGAGACGGGGGTGGGGAGGGGGGAGAGACGGGGGTGGGGAGGGGGGGGAGACGGGGGTGGGGAGTGGGGAGACGGGGGTGGGGAGGGGGGGAGACGGGGGTGGGGAGGGGGGGGAGACGGGGGTGGGGAGGGGGGGAGACGGGGGTGGGGAGGGGGGGGAGACGGGGGTGGGGAGACGGGGGTGGGGAGGGGGGGGTGGGGAGGGGTGGGGTGGGGAGGGGAGGGGGGGGTGGGGAGGGGGGAGACGGGGGTGGGGAGGGGGGGTGGGGAGGGGGGGGGAGAGACGGGGGTGGGGAGGGGGGGGAGAGACGGGGGTGGGGAGGGGGGGGGAGACGGGGGTGGGGAGGGGGGGGGAGACGGGGGTGGGGAGGGGGGGGGGAGACGGGGAGAGGAGGGGAGACGGGGAGGGGAGGGGAGACGGGGAGGGGAGGGGAGACGGGGGGGGGGGAGACGGGGAGGGGGGGGGGAGACGGGGGAGGGGGGGGGAGACGGGGGTGGGGGGGGAGACGGGGGTGGGGGGGGAGACGGGGGTGGGGGGGGGAGACGGGGGTGGGGGGGGGGAGACGGGGGTGGGGGGGGGAGACGGGGGTGGGGGGGGAGACGGGGGTGGGGAGGGGAGACGGGGGGGGGGGGGAGACGGGGGTGGGGTGGGGAGGGGAGACGGGGGGGGGGGGAGACGGGGGTGGGGGGGGAGGGGAGACGGGGGTGGGGAGGGGGGGGAGACGGGGGTGGGGAGACGGGGTGGGGAGACGGGGGTGGGGAGACGGGGGTGGGGAGACGGGGGTGGGGAGACGGGGGTGGGGGGTGGGGAGACGGGGGTGGGGGGTGGGGAGACGGGGGTGGGGGGTGGGGAGACGGGGGTGGGGGGTGGGAGACGGGGTGGGAGACGGGGGTGGGGAGACGGGGGTGGGGAGGGGGGGGTGGGGAGGGGGGGTGGGGAGGGAGTGGGGGGTGGGGAGGGGGGGGAGACGGGGTGGGGAGGGGGGTGGGGAGGGGGGGGGAGAGACGGGGGTGGGGAGGGGGGGGGGAGAGACGGGGGTGGGGAGGGGGGGGAGACGGGGGTGGGGAGGGGGGGGGAGACGGGGGTGGGGAGGGGGGGGGAGACGGGGTGGGGAGGGGGGGGAGACGGGGGGAGGGGGGGGGAGGGGGGGGGAGGGGGGGGAGGGGGGGGGGAGGGGGGGGGAGACGGGGGGGGTGAGACGGGGGGGAGGGGGGGGAGACGGGGGTGGGGAGGGGGGGGGAGACGGGGGTGGGGAGGGGGGGGAGACGGGGGTGGGGAGGGGGGGGAGACGGGGGTGGGGAGGGGGGGGGAGACGGGGGTGGGGAGGGGGGGGAGACGGGGGTGGGGAGACGGGGGTGGGGAGGGGTGGGAGACGGGGGGTGGGAGACGGGGGTGGGGAGGGGGGGAGACGGGGGTGGGGAGGGGGGGAGACGGGGGTGGGGAGGGGGGGAGACGGGGGTGGGGAGGGGGGGGAGACGGGGGTGGGGAGGGGGGGAGACGGGGGTGGGGAGGGGGGGGAGACGGGGGTGGGGAGGGGGGGGAGACGGGGGTGGGGAGGGGGGGGAGACGGGGGTGGGGAGGGGGGGGAGACGGGGGTGGGGAGGGGGGGGAGACGGGGGTGGGGAGGGGGGGGAGACGGGGGTGGGGAGGGGGGGGAGACGGGGGTGGGGAGGGGGGGGGAGACGGGGGTGGGGAGGGGGGGGAGACGGGGGTGGGGAGGGGGGGGAGACGGGGGTGGGGAGGGGGGGGAGACGGGGGTGGGGGGGAGACGGGGGTGGGGAGGGGGGGGAGACGGGGGTGGGGAGGGGGGGGAGAGGGGAGACGGGGGTGGGGAGGGGGGGAGACGGGGGTGGGGAGGGGGGGGAGACGGGGGTGGGGAGACGGGGGAGACGGGGGGTGGGAGACGGGGGTGGGGAGACGGGGGGTGGGGAGACGGGGGGGGAGGGGAGACGGGGGTGGGGAGGGGGGGGGGAGACGGGGGTGGGAGACGGGGGGGGGGAGACGGGGGTGGGGAGGGGGGGGGAGACGGGGGTGGGGAGGGGGGGGAGACGGGGGTGGGGAGGGGGGGGGAGACGGGGGTGGGGAGGGGGGGGAGACGGGGGTGGGGAGGGGGGGGGACGGGGGGGGAGACGGGGGGGGGAGAGGGGGGGGAGACGGGGTGGGGAGGGGGGGGAGACGGGGGGGGGAGGGGAGGGGGGGGGAGACGGGGGTGGGGAGGGGGGGGGAGACGGGGGTGGGGAGGGGGGGGGAGACGGGGGTGGGGAGGGGGGGGAGACGCGGGGGTGGGGAGGGGGGGGGGAGACGGGGGTGGGGAGGGGGGGGGAGACGGGGGTGGGGAGGGGGGGGGGAGACGGGGGTGGGGAGGGGGGGGGAGACGGGGTGGGGAGGGGGGGGAGACGGGGGGGGAGGGGGGGGGAGACGGGGGTGGGGAGGGGGGGGAGACGGGGGTGGGGAGGGGGGGGGAGACGGGGGTGGGGAGGGGGGGGGAGACGGGGGTGGGGAGGGGGGGGGGAGACGGGGGTGGGGAGGGGGGGGGGAGACGGGGGGTGGGGAGGGGGGGGAGGGGGGGGGAGACGGGGGTGGGGAGGGGGGGGGAGACGGGGGTGGGGAGGGGGGGGAGGCGGGGGTGGGGAGGGGGGGGGGGGGAGACGGGGGGGGAGACGGGGGTGGGGAGACGGGGGGAGACGGGGGTGGGGAGACGGGGGGAGACGGGGGGGGGGAGAGGGGGGGGGACGGGGGGGGGAGGGGGGTGGGGAGGGGGTGGGGAGGGGGTGGGGGAGGGGGTGGGGAGGGGGTGGGGAGGGGGTGGGGAGGGGGTGGGGAGGGGGTGGGGAGGGGGGAGGGGGTGGGGAGGGGGGGGAGACGGGGGTGGGGAGAGGGGGGTGGGGAGACGGGGGGGGGGGGAGACGGGGGGGAGACGGGGGTGGGGAGACGGGGGGGGGGGAGACGGGGGTGGGAGACGGGGGTGGGGAGACGGGGGGGGAGACGGGGGTGGGGAGACGGGGGGAGACGGGGGTGGGGAGACGGGGGGAGACGGGGGTGGGGAGGGGGGGGAGACGGGGGTGGGGAGGGGGGGAGAGACGGGGGTGGGGAGGGGGGGAGAGACGGGGGTGGGGAGGGGGGGAGAGACGGGGGTGGGGAGGGGGGGGGAGACGGGGGTGGGGAGGGGGGTGGAGACGGGGGTGGGGAGGGGGGGGAGACGGGGGTGGGGAGACGGGGGGAGACGGGGGTGGGGAGACGGGGGGAGACGGGGGTGGGGAGACGGGGGGAGACGGGGGGTGGGGAGACGGGGGGAGACGGGGGTGGGGAGACGGGGGGGAGACGGGGGTGGGGAGACGGGGGGAGACGGGGGTGGGGAGACGGGGGGAGACGGGGGTGGGGAGACGGGGGGAGGGAGACGGGGGTGGGGAGACGGGGGGAGGGAGACGGGGGGAGACGGGGGGTGGGGAGACGGGGGGAGACGGGGGTGGGGAGACGGGGGGAGACGGGGGTGGGGAGACGGGGGAGACGGGGGTGGGGAGACGGGGGGGAGACGGGGGTGGGGAGACGGGGGGAGACGGGGGTGGGGAGACGGGGGGAGACGGGGGTGGGGAGGGGGGGAGACGGGGGTGGGGGGGGGGAGACGGGGGTGGGGAGGGGGGGGGGAGACGGGGGTGGGGAGGGGGGGGGGAGACGGGGGGTGGGGAGGGGGGGGGGAGACGGGGGTGGGGAGGGGGGGGGAGACGGGGGTGGGGAGGGGGGGGAGACGGGGGTGGGGAGGGGGGGGGGAGACGGGGGTGGGGAGGGGGGGGGGAGACGGGGGTGGGGAGGGGGGGGGAGACGGGGGTGGGAGGGGGGTGGGGAGGGGGGGGGGAGACGGGGGTGGGGAGGGGGGGGGGGAGACGGGGGTGGGGAGGGGGGGGGGAGACGGGGGTGGGGAGGGGGGGGAGACGGGGGTGGGGAGGGGGGGGGGAGACGGGGGTGGGGAGGGGGGGGGAGACGGGGGGTGGGGAGACGGGTGGGGGGGGAGACGGGGGTGGGGAGGGGGGGGGAGACGGGGGTGGGGAGGGGGGGGGAGACGGGGGTGGGGAGGGGGGGGGAGACGGGGGTGGGGAGGGGGGGGGAGACGGGGGTGGGGAGGGGGGGGGAGACGGGGGTGGGGAGGGGGGGGGGAGACGGGGGTGGGGAGGGGGGGGGAGACGGGGGTGGGGAGGGGGGGGGAGACGGGGGTGGGGAGGGGGGGGAGACGGGGGTGGGGAGGGGGGTGGGAGGGGGGGGGGAGACGGGGGTGGGGAGGGGGGGGGGAGACGGGGGTGGGGAGGGGGGGGGGAGACGGGGGTGGGGAGGGGGGGGGGAGACGGGGGTGGGGAGGGGGGGGAGACGGGGGTGGGGAGGGGGGTGGGGAGGGGGGGGGAGACGGGGGTGGGGAGGGGGGGGGAGACGGGGGTGGGGAGGGGGGGGGAGACGGGGGTGGGGAGGGGGGGGGGAGACGGGGGTGGGGAGGGGGGGGGAGACGGGGGTGGGGAGGGGGGGGGGAGACGGGGGTGGGGAGGGGGGGGGAGACGGGGGGGGGGGGAGACGGGGGGGGGGGAGACGGGGGGGGGGGGAGACGGGGGGGGGGGGGGGAGAGACGGGGGGGGGGAGACGGGGGGGGGGGAGACGGGGGGGGGGGAGACGGGGGGGGAGACGGGGGGAGACGGGGAGACGGGGGGGGGGGGGGGAGACGGGGGGGGGGAGAGACGGGGGGGGGGGGAGACGGGGGGGGGGGGGGGGGAGACGGGGGGGGGGGGGGGGAGACGGGGGGGGGGGGAGACGGGGGGGGGGGGGGGAGACGGGCGTTTCCCCGGGAAAGGGGCCCGTCCAGCGGCTGCAGACTCCGCCTCTGCTCCCTCCCCAGGGCTCCTCACAACAGCCGCGCTCTCCACAGGAGATCCCGGGGCTGCGGGCCCCGCCTCACCGTCATGATCGCTCCGCTCCCGGCCTCCGGCTGCTCCCCACAGCTCAGCGTCTGCGCCCAGCTCCCTCATCCACTCACCCGCCCGACCGCTAGGGGAGCCCGCGGGCTGCACCCGGGCTGTGATTCACCATCTGGCCGCTAGGGGAGCCCGCGGGCTGCACCCGGGCTGTGATTCACTGTTTGGTCGCTAGGGGAGCCCGCGGGCTGCAACCGGGCTGTAATCCACCATCTGGTCGCTAGGGGAGCCCGCGGGCTGCACCGGGCAGTGATTCACTGTTTGGTCGCTAGGGGAGCCCGCGGGCTGCGATTCACTATTTGCTCGCTAGGGGAGCCCGCGAGCTGCACCCGGGCTGTGATTCACTGTTTGGTCTCTAGGGGAGCCCGCAGGTTGAACCGGGCTGTGATTCACTATTGTTTCGCTAGGGGAGCCTGCGGGCTGCACCCGGGCTGTGATTCATTATTTGGTCGCTTGGGGAGCCCGCGGGCTGCACCCGAGCTGTACTTCACTCTGCGGCTGCTGCGGGAGCCCGCAGGTTGAACCGGGCTGGAATTCACTATCTGGTCGCTAGTGGAGCCCGCGGGCTACAAGCGGGCTGTAATTCACCATCTGGTCGCTAGGGGTTCTCGCAGGCTGCAACCTGGCTGTGATTCACTATCTAGTCGCTAGAGGAGCCCGCGGGCTGCAACCTGGCTGTGATTCACTATGCGGCCTCTTGGGGAGCCCGCGGACTGCACCCGGCTGCAACGCAATAACCAGCCGCTAGGGAAATCCGCGGACTCCACCGGGACTGGAGCCGGCAGGCTGTATTCGAGCTGCAGTACAGCGGGAGGCCGCTAGGGAGGAGCCCGCGATCCATTGGCAGCATTTTCATCCAGTATCATTGCTGATGCCAAGTGAGCAATGAGTTGGGTAAATCAAATGTTAATGTTTCATGACCCTTTGTCTGAATTCGAAACTGCCAACTATTTAATTCTAATTCCTGAATCCAAAATGATACCTATTTTTTTCCTTTTACCGATGATGACCCTTCCAGAAATTCATAGTCCTATTTGACCAGCAGCTGAGCTTGACTGTAAAGTTCCCTCCATCACCAAGACCATCTATTTGCACCTCAGTAACATCGCCCATCTCCACCACTGCCTCAGTCCATCTGCTGCTGAAACCCGGAGTCCATTCCTTGGTTAAACTTTAGATGTGACAGCCTTTACAAACTAAGACTCTTTCAAAAGCCTGCTGCCTGTATCGTAACTCACTAAGTACTGTTCACCCATCAGATGTGTTCTTGCTGACCTGCTCCAGGAATGTCACAAATGTATGATTCTCATTTGCAAATCCTTCCATGACCTTAACTCTCTGTAACCTCGGACTCTCCAAACTCCTCTAGTTATGGCCACTTGCGAATTCCTATTTTTCATCACTGCTCCACTGGCAGCCAGTTGCCTGGGTCCAAGCTCTGGAATTCTCTCCCTACACCTTTCCAACTCTCTTTAAGATGTGCATTAAGACTTTAAGGAACCTTTAGATTAATAAATATCTCCTTATGTGGCTTGGTGTCACAGGTTGCCGATAGCGCCCTGGATGCTTTTCTGTGGAAGGGCCAATATAAATGCAAATAAAAACAATGTCTTGAAAAAGTGCAGCAGGTCTGGCAGCATTTGTGGAGAGTGAAACAGAGTTAACGTTTCGAGTCCATATGACTCTTCCTCACAACTTTCTTCAATTGTTGCTGTTCTTGATCTTTTTCTCTCTGAGTGTGCCTCTGGCCCTGGCTGCATTTCACTTCGTGATTTGATCCCCGTCAAACAGTGACACAGGTGCTTGCACGAGTTCTGCCAATTCTGCTACAGCTGATCAAGACTGCACTACAAAAGCCTCTCGTTCTAGAGGTCCCACTGTGAACTCAAAGATCTCTTAAAATTAATCCGTGGGATGTGGGCTTTGCCGGTTAGGCTAGCATTTATTGCCCATCCCTAATTGTCCTTGAGAAGGCAGTGGGGAGCTGCATTCTTGAGCCGCTGCAGTCCATGTGGTGTAGATACACCCACAATGCTGTTAGGGAGGGAGTTCCAGGAATTTGGCCCAGCAACAGTGAGGGACGGTGCGATTTTCAGATCAGGAAGGTGAGTGGCTTGGAGGAGAACGTCCAGGTCGTGAAGTTTCCATGTATCTGCTGTCCTTGAACTTTTAGATGGTCGTGGTCATAGGTTTGGAAGGTGCTTTCTAAGGAGCCTTGGTGAGTACTTGCAGGGCATCTTGTAGATGGTACACACTACACCTCATGTTCATCGTTGGTGGAGGGATTGAATGTTTGTGGATGGGGTGCCTGTGATGAATGTTAGAAATTGTTATATTGTAAATTTGGTGTGGTAATGTTATTAAGAAGTGGGTTTAAGATGCATACAGTGAGTACGTCTGCTAAAGCTGTAATTAAGGGCTTGTAAAAGTGAGGTCATCATTATTTTAATCATTTACCTGTTTACAGATAATGGGCTCATGGAATATTGCTTTGGATTTTGAAGGATCCCTGGGGTGTAGTTAATTTATGTGGGACTGTGTTTTGGTCCTGGCAAACCAGCATTGAGGGTGGCAAGGGCGCAGAATAAGCTCTGGGTGGGGGTGTTCAATGTTTATCGCCAAGAGTGGCTCGGTAGTAGTACCACACAGTCCGAACTAAACAGGTCCTAGAGGACATAGCTGCTAGACAGCAACAGGTGGTGAGGGTACCAACAAGAGGGAAAAACATACTTGCCCTCAGCCTCATTAATCTGCCTGCTGCAGATGCATCTGCCCATGACAGTATCGGTAGAAGTGACCACCCCACAGTCCTTGTGGAGACAAAGCCCCATCTTCACATTGAGGGTGCCCACCACGTGTTGTGTGGCACTACCACCCATGCTAAATGGGATAGACTTCAAACAGATCTAGCAACTCAAGACTGGGCATCCACAAGGCACTATGAGCCATCAGCAGCAGCAGAATTGTACTCAACCACAATCTGCAGCCTTATGGTCAGCATATCCCCCACTTTACCATTACCACCAAGCTAGGAAATCAACCCTGGTGCAATGAAGAATGCAGGAGAGCATTTCAGTAGCAATACCCAACACACATAAAAATGAGGTGTCAACCTGATGAAGCTACAACACAGGACTACAAGAGAAGATCTAACCATCGTCCCTTGACATTCAATGGCATAACCATCGCCAAATCCCCCACAATCAACATCCTGGGGGTTGCTATTGATCAGTAACTGAATTGGACTAGCCACATTAATACTGTGGCTACCAGGGCAGGTCAAAAGCAAGGAATCCTATGGGAAGTAACTCGCCTCCTGGCCCCCAAAGCCTGTCCACCATCTACAAGGCACAAGTCAGGAGCGTAGTGGAATACTCTCCACTTGCCTGGATGAGTGCAGCTCCAACCCCACTCAAGAAGCTCAACACAGGCGGCATGTGGCGCAGTGGTTTGCACTGGGACTGCGGCGCTGAGGACCCGGGTTCGAATCCCGGCCCTGGGTCACTGCCCATGTGGAGTTTCCACATTCTCCCCATATCTGCGTGGGTTTCACCCCCACAACCTAAAGATGTGCAGGTTAGATGGATTGGCCACACTAAATTGCCCGTTAATTGGAAAAAGAAAATAATTGGGTACTCTAAATTTATTTTTAAAAAACAACGCTCAACACTGTCCAGGACAGCACTGGATAGCACAATTGCTTCACAGCTCCAGGGTCCCAGGTTCGATTCCGGCTTGGGTCACTGCCTGTGCGGAGTCTGCATGTCCTCCCCGTGTGTGCATGGGTTTCCTCTGGGTTGTGGGGATAGGGTGGAGGTGTTGACCTTGGGTAGGGTGCTCTTTCCAAGAGCCAGTGCAGACTCGATGGGCCGAATGGCCTCCTTCTGCACTGTAAATTCTATGAAAGCCGCCCGCTTGATTGCTCCCTCTTCCACAAATATTGAAACCCTCCACCACCGATGAATAGTACCTTGTACGTGTACCATATACAAGATGCAATGCAGGAACTCGGCAAGATTCCTTACGCAGCACCTTCCAAACCCACGACCGCTACCATCTAGAAGGACAAGAGCAGCAGATACCTGGGAACCAACCACCTGGAGGTTCCACTCCAAGCCACGCATCAGCCTGACTTGGAAATATATCGCCGTCCTTCACTGTCGCTGGGTCAAAATCCTGGAACTCCCTCCCTAACAGCACTGTGGATGTACCTACACTTCAGGGACTGCAGCAGTTCATGAAGGCAGCTCACTGCCACCATCTGAAGGGCAATAAGGGATGGGCAATAAATGCTGGACTAACCAGCGACACCCACAACCTGTAAATTACTTTAAATTAAAACAGGACATGAGACATTGTGTGGGAGGAGATAGATGAATGTGGTAGAGATGATGTAATTAAGGGACGATCATAGAATTTACAGTGCAGAAGGGGGCCATTCGGCCCATTGGGTCTGCACCGGCTCTTGGAAAGAGCACCCTACCCAAGGTCAACACCTCCACACTATCCCCATAACCCAGTAACCCCACCCAACACTAAGGGCAATTTTGGACACTAAGGGCAATTTATCATGGCCAATCCACCTAACCTGCACATCTTTGGACTGTGGGAGGAAACCGGAGCACCCGGAGAAAACCCAGGCACACACGGGGAGGATGTGCAGACTCCACACAGACAGTGAACCAAGCCGGAATCGAACCTGGGACCCTGGAGCTCTGAAGCAATTGTGGTATCCACAATGCTACCGTGCTGCCCTGGAAGGATCCAGATCTGTCTGTAGTTCTAGTTTGCCATACAATTTTAAGCTGTACAGAAGTATCTTGGGTTTGTTCCTGAAAGATTTTCTCCAAGGTCTCTGAGCAGAGAAAAACAAGTAAAACTGATTGTTAACTTTATTTATAAGTGATCTTTGAACTATAACTGGAGCTTGCTTAATTGGACTATATATAGTTGCAGGTGTACGGAGTAAGTTAAAGTTTTCGCTTTTATTTCAGAACTGTTTAAACTATTAACTGGAAAGATTACTTTGCTGCTAATGTGATTGATTCTATGTTTAAATTAAAGTTTGTCTTAATATAAATGTCCCTATTAGTTTGTGTAATCACTCCTGTGGTGCAGTGACCTTCTCTCACTGATTTACAAATTACAAATAGTTGGGTTCTTGCCCGGGATCCTAACAGTGCCAAACAAGAGCGTTGTTTTCTCCTGGATTGTGTCGAGCTTCTTGAGTTTTGTTGAAGCTGAACTCACTCATGCAGGCAAGTGGAGAGTATTCCCACACACTCCCCCGAGTTGTGCCTTGCAGATTGTGGACCCGGCTTTGGGGAATCAGGAATTACCTGCCACACGTTTCCCAGCCTCTGAGCTGTTCGGGTAGCCATAGCATTTATACGGATGGTCCTTTCCTCATGTTCACACTGGACGTTGATTCCATTGGCGGTTTTGCATCACCAGCTTGAAGCTGCTTGCTTTTGATAATTAATTCTAACCACATTTAATAAAATACCACCAGAAAGTAAACCTACCTTAAAGGTATTTTTTTTATATCGGTAGTAAAAGAAATTGCATGTCGGTGAATAAAATGTTCTTCAGCAATCACATCGATTATTTTATTCCCATATTTCCAGCAGGATCCTCAGTGCAGAGTTGGAGCAGCCAGGCAATTCCTATACCTCAACCTCAAGTCCATTAAAAGTGTGCAGAGCAGAAAAGCTGCAGGCCAACAGTGAATGTGCCTCCCACAGCTCCAGGAAATCATATGAGCCAGAGTGAAGGCATTCATGTTTTGGTAGGGGGAGCCATAGACATTTGTACCATTGCTACATATATTCTTACCAACTGCTATACGATGGCAGTCTTTCTGTCGCAGTCTTTTTCTTTAATTTTCCAAATAAGGGGAAATTTTAGTATGGCCAAACCATCTACCCTGCACATCTTTGGGTTGTGGGGGTGAGACCCACGCAGACATGGGCAGAATGTGCAAACTGCACACGGACAGTGACCCGGGGCCGGGATCGATCCTGGATCCTCGGCAGCGTGAGGCAGCTGTGCTAACCTCACCGCTCTCTGTTGCAGTTCTTGTGGCTGTTCCTGTCATGAGGAGTATGTCAAGGCAACATTTCTATCGACCAGTCTACACTTACCACTGACTCCATCTCTAATTTGAGACAGGACCAGTGACATGGAAGAAGCAACCACTGTCAGTTTCTCTCTCCACAGATGCTGCCAGACCTGCTGAGTTTATCCAGCATTTTCTGTTTGTATTTCAGATTTCCAGCACCCACAGTATTTTGCTTTTATTTGAGCGCCTACTTTGTAACCTGTTTAGATGTCGTAATGATAAACCAGTGTTAAGCAGATACCTGAGTATAATCTGCCTAAAAACTGAGTCCCACGTCTAGAGTCCAAGAGAGCAGAACCATCTCAGAGTAACCAATACATTATTTTTGATCTTCCTGTCAATCATGCCTTTGATTAATATCTGACCTTACGAGAAACGACTTGTTGAACTTTACTCTTCATGTGCATATTGATTTAAGTGGCGTATTTATTGCTGAAATACTAAAACTGTACAGCAGTAAATAATAAGAATTGATGTCAACTGGACACATGGTCATATTTACCAATGATCTTGGGGATGAAACATGTTCAAAAGGTTTGACCAGTTTATTGGACTAGGACTAACTGGACCAAATGGTCTGTTCCATGTTGTAGCCGCTATGTAGTTCCTGGATGCCCCAAAGAGCTCCAGAATGGAGTTCCAGAGTAACCTAACACGGAAATGGGATCAGACATGAAGTACCCGTGTCAAAAATCAGACCATCCTCTGTTGGGCTGAAACGCTGAAGGTGATTGATAATTTGAGAATAAACAACAGCTTCCACATTTCTTAAAATTCCAGTTGGTTGGACAAACAGAAGGTTCAATGCTGAAGCACTCAAAAACTCTGATCAGCCCTATTCAGCCAGCTCCTCACTGACAACCTGACGACTTCTAGTCCAGCGTCTGGTCTGTCCCAAAGCCTCCATAATTCTCACCTGCAAGAGACGCTTGGCCAGTCAACAGGGAAACAGCAAGACTGGTTGGTTGAGAATGACGAGGAGATCCAGGAACTGATAAACCGCCAGTACAAACCTTTTCGGAACCCAACCCGAGAGCGAGCAAACAGCTGTACAGACAGCGGGAGGCTGAATTCCAGCATCGAAGCATTGACCGCGCTTGATGAGCTCCGCTGGGTGGTCCACATCGCCCACATGCCTGGCACGAGACTCCCAAAACAAGAGCCCACTTGGAGCTTTGACATGGCAAATGAGCCCCAAGAGGGAAGCGGAAACACTTCTAGGAGACGCTCCTTGGAAAAGTGCAACATCCCAACTGACATCTGGTAATACCTGGCCCAAGACCACCGAAATGGAAGAAAAGCATCCAGGAAAGAGCTGAACACCTTGGGTTTCATTGCCGAAAGCACATTGAAGCCAAGTGACAACAGCGAACGGGACGTGTGGTAACTCAGGCTCCCCAGCCAACCCGTCCTCCAACCACCGTCTTCCCCACCTGTGACAGAGACTGTCGATCACACATTGGACTCCTCGGTCACCAGAAAACTCATTTTCCGTGTGAAGCAAGTCATCCTCGACTCCGAGGGACTGTCTGGGAAAAAGAAGACATGTGTGAGGGAATCATCTCTCGAGGATACGAAGACACATACAAACCTCCAATGAGGAGGAGAAGAAAATTTTTATGGGAGTCAGAAAGGGATTGAAGAGATATTTAGGAGGTCTTATTTCATACAGACATATTTAATTGGAGCGAAGGGAGTCTCGCCCCCCAGCGGGAGTGCTGGCAACAGTCCCTTTAAGGAAGACCTGCCAAATGAAGTGGCAATGTGACATTTAAATGGGAAGAGGCAGGCCTTCTCCTGAGATCAATAAACCAAATATTACCCCCCACCCATGCCAAGAGCTACTTGCCAATCAGAGCTTGGCACATATGCATTGCTCAGGAGTTCTGCATACTTAGCCCCCTACAAAACTCCCTGTACACACACGACTGTGTGGCATAATTTGGCTCCAACTCCATCTACAAGTTTCCTGATGACACGACCGTAGTGGGTCGGATCTCGAACAACGATGAGTCAGAGTACAGGAGGGAGATAGAGAACCTAGTGACGCAGTGTAACGCCAATAATCTCTCCCTCAACGTCAGCAAAATTAAGGAGCTGGTCATTGACTTCAGGAAGTGAAGTATCGTACACACCCCTGTCTGCATCAATGGGGCCGAGGTGGAGATGGTTGACAGCTTCAAATTCCTCGGTGTGCAAATCACCAACAATCTGTCCTGGTCCACCCACGTCGACACTATGACCAAGAAAGCAAAACAGCGCCTATACTTCCTCAGGACACTAAGGAAATTCGGCATGTCCACACTGACTCTTACCAATTTTTACAAATGCACCATAGAAAGCATCCTATCGGGCTGCATCACAGTCTGGTATGGCAACTGCGCGGCCCAAGACCGTAGGAAATTACAGAGTCGTGAACACAGTCCACTCCATCACGTGAACTTGCCTCCCATCCATTGACTCTGTCTACACTTCCCGCTGCCTTGGGAAAGAACAAAGAACAAAGAAAGGTATAGCACAGGAACAGGCCCTTCGGCCTCCCAGCCTGCGCCGACCATGCTGCCCATCTGAACTAAAATCTTCTACACTTCCGGGGTCCGTATCCCTCTATTCCCATCCTATTCATGTATTTGTCAAGATGCCCCTTAAACGTCACTATCGTCCCTGCTTCCACCACCTCCTCCAGCAGAGAGTTCCAGGCACCCACTACCCTCTGTGTAAAAAACTTGCCTCGTATATCTCCTCTAAACCTTGCCCCTCTCACCTTAAACCTATGCCCTCTAGTAATTGACCCCTCTACCCCGGGGAAAAGCCTCTGACTATCCACTCTGTCTATGCCCCTCATAATTTTGTAGACCTCTATCAGGTCGCCCCTCAAACTCCCTTGTTCCAGTGAGAACAAACAAAGTTTATTCAACCTCTCCTCATAGCTAATGCCCTCCATATCAGGCAACATCCTGGTAAATCTCTTCTGCACCCTCTCTAAAGCCTCCACATCCTTCTGGTAGTGTGGCCACCAGAATTGAACGCTATACTCCAAGTGTGGCCTAACTAAGGTTCTATACAGCTGCAACATGACTTGCCAATTCTTATACTCAATGCCCCGGCCAATGAAGGCAAGCATGCCCTATGCCTTCTTGACTATTTTCTCCACCCGTGTTGCCCCTTTCAGTGACCTGTGGACCTGTACACGTAGATCTCTCTGAGTACTCTTGAGGGTTCTACCATTCACTATATATTCCCTACGTGTATTAGACCTTCCAAAATGCATTACCTCACATTTGTCCGGATTAAACTCCATCTGTCACCTCTCTGCCCAAGTCTCCAAACAATCTAAATCCTGCTGTATCCTCTGACAGTCCTCATCCCTATCCACAATTCCACTAACCTTTGTGTCGTCTGCAAACTTACTAATCAGACCAGTTACATTTTCCTCCAAATCATTTATATATACTACGAACAGCAAAGTTCCCAGCACTGATCCCTGCGGAACATGACTTGTCACAGCCCTCCAATCAGAAGGTGGGCAGTATAATTCAAAACTCCTCCCATCCAGGTTATTCTCTCTTCCAACCTCTTCCAGCGGACAGGCGACACAAGATTCAAAAACAGCTTCTCCCCCACAGTGGCAATCCAAGTTCCGCTGTGAAGTGGTGGCTGCTGTCAATATTGCACCCACTGGAGGCCCAGGATCGTTGAAGGTAGCAGGCCAGAGATGAGAGATAGAGATTGAGGGTCATGGAGAGACGTTGTCGGCAACAAAGGCAAAAGGATAGCTCACCACAGTGCCTTCATGATGCTGGATCTCTCGGCAGGTACTAAGTACCTGACAACGTGTGGCCTCCCCGTGGCCTCCTCCTCCCCCCCCCCCCCCCCCCCTTCACCCCACCCCTACCCCCTATCCTCCAATGTCCACAAGCAATCCCAACAGAGTTTGCCTTTAGGGCTCCCCACAGGCCATGTACCCCATTGCACGTCTTGAATACCAGCGGTGGCAGGATGAGGCCCTCAGTGGGCATCAGGACCTGAGTTGGTGGCAGAGTGGGAAGGCTTGAACCTCCTCATCCCAAATTTAATTGAGGCAGGTATGGGCGGAGGCAGGGAAGTAGTGGGGTCCCCGCCCGATTAAATGTCCCTTCCACCCCCAAATTCGCCTGGGGAGAAGGTATTAAATTCTGCCCATTATTACAGTTCAGTTGCATCATGTTTAATACAGTCCGACTTCTGTTGATCCCGGACAGTAACAAAACAATTGTTCTCCACAAGAAAGGCCTTGAGGCTGATCATGAGGATTCTGAGCACCCTGACATTGAAATAGAGCCACACTGCTTTAATCAGATTGCACAAAGCAGATTTGCATTGATTCCTGTCCAGGCTCGTGGGAAGTTCAGTGAAATTTGAATTCCAGCAGGAGTATTTTCTGCTTTTAATTTGCTGACTGCTTCTTGATTTACCTCTTCCACTGTACTTGTGCCTTTCCTTGTTAACACTTACCCAGGAATGGTTGGGGAGGGAAGGTTGAGGAAAATAGAGAATAACTGCCCTCACTAATTCCTGTTGTCACCATTGACGATAATCCCTCGAAACAAGGGAGACGCCTGACAGGCTTTGTGATTTGCGTAAGTTTGTTTTCTATAATGAGTTGATGAACATGTTCAATTTGTCTGGTATTTCTTGGCTCACTGACAGAACATTCTCTTGTTTAGGGACCAGAAGTTGTTGGATTCAGGTCCCACTGGGTTCAAGCACACTGTGCAGGTCGATGTTGTAAAGCGGGGGACAGCATCAGCACGGAAGGTGCTGGGTCTGGATAAGATGTCAACCCCAGGCCCTGTTTGTATGTTCTGATAGATGTCAATAATCTGTTAGCATTACCCAAATAAACCAGACGATTTTTCCAGGTGTCCCAGCCAGCAATTATACCTTAACCATGTGGTGATATGCATCACTGTAAGTACACAAGGGGTTAATGTAAATACACGTGGACTAGCTAGACACTAGAGGGAGCACCAGAGACATGACACACAGACATTTAACCTATAGGCCAGTAAGATAGGACACGACCAATGGGCATTTACGATACACACAGAGGTGACACTACCACAGGAGGGCATTACATCAACCCATATAAAAGGACACAGTGCTCACTCTCTTTCCAGTGGAGACACTCAGTGAGTACAGACACAGGATTGATTGAACATCACACCCACCACGTGGATTGTAGCAGGCTGGTTAGTCAGTCTGAGTAGCTATAGCAGGTTAACAGGAGAGTCGAATCCAAGTAGGAGAATTGTTAATAGTTTAATAAATGTGTTAAAGCTATCTCCAAGTCTGAACCTTCGTTTGTCAGAGTACACATCAAGGAGGCAGCTTATGCTACGTCAAGAGCATAACAAAACATGGTACCAGTGAGTAACTGTTTAAATCCATATAGTTACAACTCAGCAAACAGTGATAACCAGCAACAACACACAGGCAAGATGATCCAGATTCCGGTTCCACAGCGGCTGAGTTGCCACGGCAATCTCAGTGCAAACTGGCGTGCATTCAGGCAAAGGTTTGAGGTCTTCCTGGTAGCAGCCGACCTACAAGTCGTGGCCGATGCTGAAAAGACAGAGCTTCTGCTCACAATTGCGGGTGCAAATGCAGAACAAATCTTCAAAACCTTCAAGTACTCCAGAGGGCAAGTAAAGAGAGACGTCCAGCTAGTCCTGGACAAGTTCGACCAATACTGCGAGGAAAACACAAACAAACCAACAGAAAACGGTAAGAGAGGCGCCAATACTCACCACGAGGCCGAGGTAACAGAGCTACGAATGACAATTTTGATCAGCGGCCAGCTTGGAAAAGGTACCGCACATGCGCAGTTGAGAGAAATGCGCAAAGTAAAGGAACAGCGATCTGCGCATGTGCAATCGCTTCCTACACTCCACGTCACAAGCGTTGTGACGTCAGAGGTCCCGGAACATGCCCGCTTAAAGGGGAAATGTCCCAAAACAAGAAGAAAAAAAAATTTAAGCCTCAAAACAAGATTATTTCACCTGGAACAACAGCACAATGCCTGACATTCGACCAGTAGCTGCAAGTAACCTCCGCAGAACTCTGCAACAAGCAGTTAGCACCGCCCAAAGAGATGATACAGTCCTTGAAGACTATGACTCAGACCTTGAAATCTTCTTTGGACATTGCGAGCCCAATGCCAGCTCCGACACAAAAGGTGATGATATGGTCCGAGAAGACTACGACTCAGACGATGATTTCATCATTGGAGATGGAGACCCCAGTACCAAATCCGAACCGCAACGAGATGTGTTCTACAGCGAAGAATCCGACACAGACGCGGATGTGCTCTTCGGATTTGAGGATCTTTAGCCCAGCACATATGACATCCCGACTCGTGAGTGCAGGATTCTGCTGTGGCCTGACACCAAGAGAAAGAGAGCGGTACAAGCCCACAGAGAGCGGCCTGACACCAAGAGACAGAGAGCAGTACAAGCCCACAGAGAGCGGCCTGCTGCCACACAGAGAGTGGTCCACGCACCGCAAAGGGTCCCCGACTCCACACAGAGAGTGGTCCATGCACCATGAAGGGTCCCAGCCTTCACACAGAGAGTGGTCCATGCACCACGAAGGGTCCCAGCCTCCACACAGAAAGTGATGAAAGACTCCACAGCGAGACAACTGCACGTCTCCACACAAGAAGTGACTCCAGTGACACAAGCCTCCACAGTGAGCCCGTCGACAGCCTCCATGATAGAAGCAATGCAAGACTCCAAAGCGCAGTCCTTGCATGAACAAGATCATGAGGGTCTAGCAACCTCCTCTGAGCAACCAGCGGCAGACGATGCAAGTCTGCCACGCTCAAGTGAACAACAGAAAGCTATGACAGTCTGCCACGCTCAAGTGTACAGCAAGCAGACTATGACAGTCTACCCAGCTCAAGTGAACAGCAAGCAGACATTGAGGCTCTACCCACTGTATGTGCGACAAGTGACGACGGCATCCCACTTCCCATACCAGATGTGCAACGTGACAGACCTCAGCTAGTGTGTACAGAGGCACTCGACAATCACAGTGAGACTACTGGTGACTCCGGTGACACCACGTTACTTCAAACCTCATTCGCTCGAGCCTCTCCACAAGCAAATGCATTCCTGAATGTTTTGACTCCGGACGGGGAGCATCAAGAAACCTCAGCTGACTCAAGTGAACCTGCAATGACTCCGGACGGGGAGCGTCAAGACACCAAAGCTGATTCCGGTGAAACAGACCAGACTCCAGACGGGGAGCATCGACAAGCCAAAGCTGATTTAAGTAAGCCGGACATGACTCCAGACGGGGAGCGCCGCGAACTCAGTGACGGCACGCTCAAGGAGACAGCAGATGCCACAAAGCACACTGACACAAGTAACTGTGTGAAGGACTTGTATTATTCACAGAGTGTGGTCCTTGAGTGCAGCAAACACGACAACAAAACCAACCAACACAACAACACCATCAAAGACAATAACAAGAAGCGTACCAAAGGCAACAACTTCGACAACAAGCACGACAAAAACAACACCAATGGAACAACAACTAGTACGACATGGTACAACTCTGCAAATGAGGGACACTGTTACTGCTCAGCTCAGTACAATGACATGCCATGGCAGGACGATGCATCTTACCAATTCACGTTTGCTGCACTACCAACAGGCAACATAGCTTTCAGGACAGATTGCATACATCGCTACCACAAGCATCGGAAGAAAAAAGGACTCCAAATCAGACAACAAAGTGATTTGACCACTTCTTGGTTCCTTACGCACAGGGGCACTGATGGCGTTCACAAGGACATGCCACCATCAACATCACCAACTTACCAACCAAACAAGAAAGCCACTCGACCATCATAATTAATGGATTTTGGACTCATGCATATGATTTGGACTTATTGTTTAAGAAAAAAGAACAAAGAAAATTACAGCACAGGAACAGGCCCTTCGGCCCTCCCAGCCTGCGCCAATCCAGATCCTTTATCTAAACCTGTCGCCTATTTTCCAAGGATCTACATCTCTCTGTTCCCCGCCTGTCTGTCTAGATGCATCTTAAATGATGCTATTGTGCCCGCCTCTACCACCTCCGCTGGCAAAGCGTTCCAGGCACCCACCGACCTCTGCGTAAAAAACTTTCCACGCACATCTCCCTTAAACTTTCCACCTCTCACCTTGAAATCGTGACCCCTTGTAATTGACACCCCCACTCTTGGAAAAAACTTGTTGCTATCCACCCTGTCCATACCTCTCATAATTTTGTAGACCTCAATCAGGTCCCCCCTCAACCTCCGTCTTTCCAATGAAAACAATCCTAATCTACTCAACCTTTCTTCATAGCTAGCATCCTCCATAGCAGGCAACATCCGGGTGAACCTCCTCTGCACCCTCTCTAAAGGATCCACATCCTTCTGGTAATATGGTGACTAGAACTGCACGCAGTATTCCAAATGTGGCCTAACCAAAGTCCTATACAACTGTAACATGACCTGCCGACTCTTGTACTCAATACCCCGTCCGATGAAGGCAAGCATGCTGTATGCCTTCTTGACCACTCTATCGACCTGTGTTGCCACCTTCAGGGTACAATGGAGCTGAACTTCCAGATCTGTACATCAATTTTCCCCAGGACTCTTCCATTGACCGTATAGTCCGCTCTTGAATTAGATCTTCCAAAATGCATCACCTCGCATTTGCCTGGATTGAACTCCATCTGCCATTTCTCTGCCCAACTCTCCAATCTATTTATATTTTGCTGTATTCTCTGACAGTCCTCCTCGCTATCTGCAACTCCACCAATCTTAGTATCATCTGCAAACTTGCTAATCAGGCCACCTATACCTTCGTCCAGATCATTTATGTATATCACAAACAACAGTGGTCCGAGCACGGATCCCTGTGGAACACCAGTAGTCACCTTTCTCCATTTTGAGACACTCCCTTCCACCACTACTCTCTGTCTCCTGTTGCCCAGCCAGTTCTTTATCCACCTAGCTAGTATACCCTGAACCCCATACGACTTCACTTTTTCCATCAACCTGCCATGGGGAACTTTATCAAACGCCTTACTGAAGTCCATGTATATGACATCTACAGCCCTTCCCTCATCAATTAACGTTGTCACTTCCTCAAAGAATTCTATTAGGTTTGTAAGACATGACCTTCCCTGCACAAAACCATGCTGCCTATCACTGATAAGTCTATTTTCTTCCAAATGTGAATAGATCCTATCCCTCAGTATCTTCTCCAACAGTTTGCCTACCACTGACGTCAAGCTCACAGGTCTATAATTCCCTGGATTATCCCTGCTACCCTTCTTCAACAAAGGGACAACATTAGCAATTCTCCAGTCCTCCGGGACCTCACCCGTGCTCAAGGATGCTGCAAAGATATCTGTTAAGGCCCCAGCTATTTCTTCCCTCGCTTCCCTCAATAACCTGGGATAGATTCCATCCGGACCTGGGGACTTGTCCTCCTTAAAGCCTTTTAGAATACCCAAAACTTCCCCCTTCCTTATGCCGACTTGACCTAGAGTATTTAAACATCCATTCTTAGCCTCAACATCCATCATGTCCCTCTCCTTGGTGAATACCGATGCAAAGTACTCATTAAGAATCTCACCCATTTCCTCTGACTCCACGCATAAATTCCCTCTTTTGTCTTTGAGTGGGTCAATCCTTTCTCTAGTTACCCTCTTGCTCCTTATATACGAATAAAAGGCTTTGGGATTTTCCTTAACCCTGTTTGCCAAAGATATTTCATGACCCCTTTTAGCCCTCTTTATTGTGCGTTTGAGATTTGTCCTACTTTCCCGATATTCCTCCAAAGCTTCATCAGATTTAAGTCGCCTAGATCTTATGTATGCTTCCTTTTTCATCTTAGCTAGTCTCACAAATCCACCCGTCATCCATGGTTCCCTAATCTTGCCATTTCTATCCCTCATTTTCACAGGGACATGCCTGTCCTGCACTCTAATCAACCTTGCCTTAAAAGACGCCCACATTTCAAATGTGGATTTACCCTTAAAGAGCTGCTCCCAATCCACCAGGAATGTGGATTTAGGGACGGCGAGCTGGACACCCTCCTGGACGCCGTGGAGGAGAGGAGGCTGGTTCTGTACCTCGGACCCGGCCGCAGAACAGCAGGCGTCATCGTTCGGCGTGCGTGGGCATAGGTGGCCGAGGCCGTCAGCACCATCGGGCCGGTGGCCAGGTCCGCAGACCAGTGCTGGAAGAAGTTGCGCGACCTCCTCAGGTCAGCCAGGGTGAGTACCCGGCACTGTGCCCCTGGCACCAACCCCCCCCCCCAGCCCCCCCAGGGGGGCAGTCCGACCCCCGCAATGACCCACATGGTTGCACCCACCCTTGCCAGCCGCAATGGCCGGCTGCCCTGTGCACTGATGCCATCAGACACCCAGGTCCATGCGTAAACACTGTTGCTGTTTGCCCACATCCCTCCCCCAGGAGAAATCCACGCTAACCGCCGGGAGCAGGAGAAGACCGGAGGGGGACCACCAGAACTGTGTCCCCTCACCGTGCCCGCGCAGAGGGCACTGGACATTGTTGGTGGACCAGAGGAGCGGGAGGTTGCCGATGTGGAGGTCGGAGACGCGCCACCAAGTGAGAACCCCCTGCCTGTATGCGGCCCCTCACAACATGTGTGAGCACCCCCTCACCTCACCCCCTCACCTCACCCCATCACCCCACCCCCTCACCTCACCCCCTCACCTCACCCCATCACCCCAACCCCTCACCCCACCCCCTCCCCTCACCCCATCACCCCAACCCCTCACCCCACCCCCTCACCTCACCCCATCACCCCACCCCCTCACCTCATCCCATCACCCCAACCCCTCACCCCACCCCCTCATCTCACCCCAACCCCAACTCATTCCCTGAACCCACCCCCCACACCAACCCCTACTCCACCCCCCCCCACCCCAACCCCCACTCACCCCCTCACTACATCACGCCTCACCCCCTCCGTCTGTCTAACCATACATGCTGTCTTGTGTCTTGCAGGACCAACCGGCGATGGTCCAGGCCCATCCGGCGCCCCCCCGCCCCTAATCAGTGCCAGGGCCAGTGCCCCCCAGTGACCCAAGCACTGACGGGGAGGGCAGCAGTAACAACAGCCCTCTGGCCGAGACGGGCCAGGACACCGCGACCCAGGGGACGGAAACACAGGGAACTGACACACAGCACACCACGACCCAGGGGACCAACACACAGGGGACAGACACACAGCGCACCACGACCCAGGGGACCAACACACAGGGGACAGACACACAGCACACCACAACCCAGGGGACCAACACACAGGGGACTGACACACAGCGCACCACGACCCAGGGGACCAACTCACAGGAGACAGATTTACAGCGCACCACAACCCAGGGGACCAACACACAGGGGACAGACACACAGCACACCACGACCCAGGGGACCAACACACAGGGGACTGACACACAGCACACCACGACCCAGGGGACCAACACACAGGGGACTGACACACAGCACACCACGACCCAGGCGACCAACACACAGGGGACTGACACACAGCACACCACGACCCAGGGGACCAACACACAGGGGACTGACACACAGCACATAACGACCCAGGGGACCAACACACAGGGGACTGACACACAGCACACCACGACCCAGGGGACCAACACACAGGGGACTGACACACAGCACACCACGACCCAGGGGACCAACACACAGGGGACTGACACACAGCACACCACGACCCAGGGGACCAACACACAGGGGACTGACACACAGCACACGACGACCCAGGGGACCAACACACAGGGGACAGACACACAGCACACTATTGTGTTCTGCTTCTTCATGTAGCATAAACTGCTTCCTTGATGTATGCTCTGACAAAGGAAGGTTCAGACTTGGAGATAGGTTTAACACATTTATGGAACAGTTAACAATTCTCCTACTTGAGTTCGACTCTCCTGCTAATCTTGCTATAGTAACTCAGTCTAACTAACCAGTCTGCTCTAAGCCATGCGGTGGGTGTGATGATTCTGATCTGCCCCTGTCACTCTGAATGTCGCCTGTGGAAAAGAGAAAGAGCATGTGTGCCCTGTCCTTTTATATGGGTTGCCCCCTTGTGGTAGTGTCACCTCTGGGTGTCTTGACTGCCCATTGGCCGTGTCCTATTCTATGTGTTCATTAGCTACATGTCTGCATGTTATGATGTCTCTGGTGCTCCCTCTAGTGTTTATTTCGGTCCTAGTGTATCTACATTAACCCCTTATGTGTTTACAGTGATGCATATCACCACACACACCACGTCCCAGGGGATCAACACAAAGGGGACAAACACATAGGGGACAGACACGCAGCACAACATGCCACAGGAGACCCCGGACTTTGGGTCCGATGATGATATAGACTTTCCGTCACAGCTGTCTCCTACACCCTCCACCATCGCAGAGACTCTCACCTCGGCTGGGCGCTTTAGTAAGGAGGTTCCTGAGACACTTACTGGTGAGCACCACACAGTCGGTCCGGTACAGGAGGTGGAGGTAGGAGCAGCCGAGGGGCTGGACGCTCGGAGGGCAGCCCGGCCCCAGCAACCAGCTGCCACCCAGATGAGCCAGCTGCAGATTGCAGGGGTGCTCCTCAGTGTGGCCCAGTCTGAGCAGCCATGGCTGACAGCGTCGGCGCCAATGCCCGGGTGCTGGCCGGCGTCGCACAGACCCAGGCAGGGATGGCACACTCCCTGAGCTCCATGGCTGCGAACGTTGGCCCTGGCCGATACCAGAGCGGGCCTCCAGGACTGGCAGCGCAGGCAGGACTGGCAGGGGGTCCATGCAGAAGCCTGGGGGCCATCGGGCACCCCGAGGGAGGAGGAGGTGCTGGGGCCCATGCCGGTGACTCCTGCAGGGGAGGTACCGGAAAACCGCAGCACCTCGGACTCCCCCCCCCCCCCATCCTGTCCCTGGTGTATCTGGTGGACAGTGGGCAGGACAGGGCGGCACCACGCCGGCTGGGACGCCAAAGGAGCAGCCTGGCCCATCCAGGCTGGGCTGCGCCAACGCGGCCCCTCGTCGCGGGGCAGGAGTCACAGCAGTCCACCTCCACTCCTGCTGCACTGTCTGGGGAACCACCGAGGCGTAGTGATAAGGCCACAAAGTTAGACAGCAGTTAAGTTGGCACGGGTGCAGGGCACAGTCTAGTTATAGGGGCTAGGGCACAGACTGTATATACCTCTGCACATCAAACACCTGTTACCACTGATGAAAGCTGCCTCTGTGCTCTGTCTGATGGGTACGGGGGTGGGGCGGTCAGTGAGGGCCACTGTGGGTGAGGGTTGGTGCAAGAGTGAGGCCCAGTGTGTGCACCGTGGAGCCACTCCCCGGACGCCCCCATCACTCCATGCCCAGCGATAAGACAGGACCGTGTGATGGACTGGCCAGCTCGCATGCAGGGATCACCCAGGCGGAAGGTGCGACTGTTAGCATGGGTCAGACATTGTCTAACCACGGTCGGTGGTGGGGGAGGTGAGGGTGTTCGGTGGTGGGGGCGGTGAGGGTGTTCGGTGGTGGGGGAGGTGAGGGTGGTGGTGGTGGGGGAGGTGAGGGTGGTCGGTGGTGGGGGAGGTGAGGGTGGTCGGTGGTGGGGGAGGTGAGGGTGGTCGGTGGTGGGGGAGGTGAGGGTGGTCGGTGGTGGGGGAGGTGAGTGTGTTCGGTGGTGGGGGAGGTGAGGGTGGTCGGTGGTGGGGGAGGTGAGTGTGGTCGGTGGTGGGGGAGGTGAGGGTGGTCGGTGGTGGGGGAGGTGAGGGTGGTCGGTGGTGGGGGAGGTGAGGGTGGTGGTGGTGGGGGCGGTGAGTGTGGTCGGTGGTGGGGGAGGTGAGGGTGGTCGGTGGTGGGGGCGGTGAGGGTGTTCGGTGGTGGGGGCGGTGAGTGTGGTCGGTGGTGGGGGAGGTGAGGGTGGTCGGTGGTGGGGGGGGTGAGGGTGGTCGGTGGTGGGGGAGGTGAGGGTGGTCGGTGGTGGGGGCGGTGAGGGTGGTCGGTGGTGGGGGAGGTGACGGTGGTCGGTGGTGGGGGAGGTGAGGGTGGTAGGTGGTGGGGGGGGTGAGGGTGGTCGGTGGTGGGGGTGGTGAGGGTGTTCGGTGGTGGGGGCGGTGAGGGTGTTCGGTGGTGGGGGCGGTGAGGGTGTTCGGTGGTGGGGGCGGTGAGGGTGTTCGGTGGTGGGGGCGGTGAGGGTGTTCGGTGAGGCCACGGGGCTGCATGCATCGCTGGATGGTTTCCAAACATAATGATCTGCAGGGGGTGAGGGGGCACAATGTTATCATGGCGCATATACCTGTGCACAACCAGGTACCATGGGCTACATGGTGGCTCCGGTTGGCACCCCGTGCCCGGGCCACACATGTCCCCCTCCCACGCCCCGTCGGTGCCCCCCGCTCCTGGCACCTGTCCTTGCTGCCAGGGCCACCGTTTGATGGCACTGCCCTCACTGGGGGCTGCCGTCGGTGTGGCCCGAGGTGGTCCCCCGGGTGTCGTTGATTGGGTGAGGTGGCCGGGGAGGCACCAACCCATATGGCCCTGTGTTCACCCTGCAGAAAGCACGGCTGGTGTCCGTTACGGGGGCCTGCGGTGCCCCCATGCCAACTGCTACCACCTCCCGCCTACCGCATCAGCCAGCACGCCCGCATCAGTCAGCACGCCCGCATCAGCCAGCACGCCCGCATCAGCCAGCACGGCCGCATCAGGCAGCACGCCCGCATCAGTCAGCACGCCCGCATCAGCCAGCACGGCCGCATCAGTCAGCACGCCCGCATCAGTCAGCACGACCGCATCAGTCAGCACGCCCGCATCAGTCAGCACGCCCGCATCAGTCAGCACGCCCGCATCAGCCAGCACGACCGCATCAGTCAGCACGCCCGCATCAGTCAGCACGCCCGCATCAGTCAGCACGCCCGCATCAGTCAGCACGCCCGCATCAGCCAGCACGGCCGCATCAGGCAGCACGCCCGCATCAGCCAGCACGGCCGCATCAGGCAGCACGCCCGCATCAGTCAGCACGGCCACATCAGCCAGCACGCCCGCATCAGTCAGCACGACCGCATCAGTCAGCACGCCCGCATCAGCCAGCACGACCGCATCAGTCAGCACGCCCGCATCAGCCAGCACGGCCACATCAGCCAGCACGGCCGCATCAGGCAGCACGCCCGCATCAGTCAGCACGCGCGCATCAGCCAGCACGCCCGCATCAGTCAGCACGCCCGCATCAGTCAGCACGGCCACATCAGTCAGCACGACCGCATCAGCCAGCACGCGCGCATCAGCCAGCACGCACGCATCAGTCAGCACGACCACATCAGTCAGCACGACCACATCAGTCAGCACGACCGCATCAGCCAGCACGACCACATCAGTCAGCACGCCCGCATCAGTCAGCACGGCCACATCAGTCAGCACGCCCGCATCAGTCAGCACGCCCGCATCAGGCAGCACGCCCGCATCAGTCAGCACGCCCGCATCAGTCAGCACGCCCGCATCAGGCAGCACGCCCGCATCAGGCAGCACGCCCGCATCAGCCAGCACGCCCGCATCAGCCAGCACGGCCGCATCAGCCAGCACGCCCGCATCAGTCAGCACGGCCGCATCAGTCAGCACGCCCACATCAGCCAGCACGCCCACATCAGTCAGCACGACCGCATCAGTCAGCACGCCCGCAACAGTCAGCACGCCCACATCAGCCAGCACGCCCGCATCAGTCAGCACGCCCACATCAGCCAGCACGCCCACATCAGTCAGCACGCCCGCATCAGCCAGCACGCCCGCAACAGTCAGCACGCCCACATCAGCCAGCACGCCCGCATCAGTCAGCATGGCCGCATCAGGCAGCACGGCCGCATCAGCCAGCACGCCCGCATCAGCCAGCACGGCCGCATCAGTCAGCACGGCCGCATCAGCCAGCACGCCCGCATCAGTCAGCACGCCCGCAACAGCCAGCACGCCCGCATCAGCCAGCACGGCCGCATCAGTCAGCACGGCCGCATCAGCCAGCACGCCCGCATCAGTCAGCACGCCCGCATCAGCCAGCACGCCCGCATCAGCCAGCACGGCCGCATCAGTCAGCACGCCCGCATCAGTCAGCACGGCCGCATCAGCCAGCACGCCCGCATCAGGCAGCACGGCCGCATCAGCCAGCACGGCCGCATCAGTCAGCACGCCCGCATCAGTCAGCACGACCGCATCAGTCAGCACGGCCGCATCAGCCAGCACACCCGCATCAGGCAGCACGGCCGCATCAGTCAGCACGGCCGCATCAGCCAGCACGCCCGCATCAGGCAGCACGGCCGCATCAGCCAGCACGCCCGCATCAGTCAGCACGCCCGCATCAGTCAGCACGCCCGCATCAGCCAGCACGCCCGCATCAGCCAGCACGCCCGCATCAGCCAGCACGGCCGCATCAGTCAGCACGCCCGCATCAGTCAGCACGCCCGCATCAGCCAGCACGCCTGCATCAGCCAGCCCGCCCGCATCAGTCAGCACGCCCACATCAGTCAGCACGGCCGCATCAGCCAGCACGCCCGCATCAGTCAGCACGCCCACATCAGTCAGCACGACCACATCAGTCAGCACGCCCACATCAGTCAGCATGGCCGCATCAGTCAGCACGGCCGCATCAGTCAGCACGCCCACGTCAGTCAGCACGCCCGCATCAGCCAGCACGCCCACGTCAGTCAGCACGCCCGCATCAGTCAGCACGCCCGCATCAGTCAGCACGCCCACGTCAGTCAGCACGCCCGCATCAGTCAGCACGCCCGCATCAGCCAGCACGCCCGCATCAGTCAGCACGCCCGCATCAGTCAGCACGCCCGCATCAGCCAGCACGCCCGCATCAGGCAGCACGGCCGCATCAGTCAGCACGCCCGCATCAGCCAGCACGCCCGCATCAGGCAGCACGGCCGCATCAGCCAGCACGGCCGCATCAGTCAGCACGCCCGCATCAGGCAGCACGGCCGCATCAGTCAGCACGCCCGCATCAGCCAGCACGGCCGCATCAGGCAGCACGGCCGCATCAGCCAGCACGCCCGCATCAGCCAGCACGGCCGCATCAGCCAGCACGGCCGCATCAGTCAGCACGGCCGCATCAGCCAGCACGGCCGCATCAGTCAGCACGCCCGCATCAGCCAGCACGGCCGCATCAGTCAGCACGGCCGCATCAGTCAGCACGACCGCATCAGTCAGCACGCCCGCATCAGTCAGCACGGCCGCATCAGTCAGCACGGCCGCATCAGTCAGCACGCCCGCATCAGTCAGCACGGCCGCATCAGCCAGCACGGCCGCATCAGTCAGCACGGCCGCATCAGCCAGCACGCCCGCATCAGCCAGCACGGCCGCATCAGTCAGCACGGCCGCATCAGCCAGCACGGCCGCATCAGTCAGCACGGCCGCATCAGTCAGCACGGCCGCATCAGTCAGCACGCCCGCATCAGCCAGCACGGCCGCATCAGTCAGCACGCCCGCATCAGTCAGCACGGCCGCATCAGTCAGCACGGCCGCATCAGTCAGCACGGCCGCATCAGTCAGCACGCCCGCATCAGCCAGCACGGCCGCATCAGTCAGCACGCCCGCATCAGCCAGCACGGCCGCATCAGTCAGCACGGCCGCATCAGTCAGCACGCCCGCATCAGCCAGCACGGCCGCATCAGTCAGCACGCCCGCATCAGTCAGCACGGCCGCATCAGTCAGCACGGCCGCATCAGTCAGCACGCCCGCATCAGCCAGCACGGCCGCATCAGTCAGCACGGCCGCATCAGTCAGCACGGCCGCATCAGTCAGCACGGCCGCATCAGCCAGCACGGCCGCATCAGTCAGCACGGCCGCATCAGTCAGCACGGCCGCATCAGTCAGCACGCCCACATCAGTCAGCACGCCCACATCAGCCAGCACGGCCGCATCAGGCAGCACGGCCGCATCAGCCAGCACGGCCGCATCAGTCAGCACGCCCACATCAGTCAGCACGCCCACATCAGCCAGCACGGCCGCATCAGGCAGCACGGCCGCATCAGCCAGCACGCCCGCATCAGTCAGCACGCCCACATCAGTCAGCACGCCCACATCAGCCAGCACGGCCCCATCAGGCAGCACGGCCGCATCAGCCAGCACGCCCACATCAGTCAGCACGCCCACATCAGCCAGCACGGCCGCATCAGGCAGCACGGCCGCATCAGCCAGCACGCCCGCATCAGCCAGCACGCCCGCATCAGCCAGCACGCCCGCATCAGCCAGCACGCCCGCATCAGGCAGCACGGCCGCATCAGCCAGCACGCCCGCATCAGCCAGCACGCCCGCATCAGCCAGCACGCCCACATCAGCCAGCACGGCCGCATCAGCCAGCACGCCCGCATCAGCCAGCACGACCGCATCAGCCAGCACGGCCGCATCAGCCAGCACGCCCACATCAGCCAGCACGACCGCATCAGCCAGCACGCCCGCATCAGCCAGCACGCCCGCATCAGTCAGCACGCCCGCATCAGCCAGCACGGCCGCATCAGTCAGCACGACCGCATCAGTCAGCACGCCCACATCAGCCAGCACGCCCGCATCAGCCAGCACGGCCGCATCAGTCAGCACGCCCGCATCAGCCAGCACGGCCGCATCAGTCAGCACGGCCGCATCAGGCAGCACGGCCGCATCAGTCAGCACGCCCGCATCAGTCAGCACGGCCGCATCAGTCAGCACGCCCGCATCAGCCATCACGGCCGCACCAGCCAGCACGCCCGCATCAGCCAGCACGGCCGCATCAGTCAGCACGGCCGCATCAGGCAGCACGGCCGCATCAGTCAGCACGCCCGCATCAGTCAGCACGCCCGCATCAGCCAGCACGGCCGCATCAGTCAGCACGGCCGCATCAGGCAGCACGGCCGCATCAGTCAGCACGCCCGCATCAGTCAGCACGACCGCATCAGCCAGCACGACCGCATCAGCCAGCACGCCCGCATCAGTCAGCACGCCCGCATCAGTCAGCACGGCCGCATCAGCCAGCACGGCCGCACCAGCCAGCACGCCCGCATCAGTCAGCACGCCCACATCAGTCGGCACGCCCACATCAGTCAGCACGCCCGCATCAGTCAGCACGCCCGCATCAGTCAGCACGCCCGCATCAGTCAGCACGCCCGCATCAGTCAGCACGCCCGCATCAGCCAGCACGGCCGCACCAGCCAGCACGCCCGCATCAGTCAGCACGCCCGCATCAGTCAGCACGCCCGCATCAGCCAGCACGCCCGCATCAGTCAGCACGCCCACATCAGCCAGCACGCCCGCATCAGCCAGCACGCCCGCATCAGGCAGCACGGCCGCATCAGTCAGCACGCCCGCATCAGTCAGCACGCCCGCATCAGTCAGCACGCCCGCATCAGTCAGCACGCCCGCATCAGTCAGCACGCCCACATCAGCCAGCACGGCCGCACCAGCCAGCACGCCCGCATCAGCCAGCACGCCCGCATCAGGCAGCACGGCCGCATCAGGCAGCACGGCCGCATCAGTCAGCACGGCCGCATCAGTCAGCACGCCCGCATCAGTCAGCACGCCCGCATCAGTCAGCACGCCCGCATCAGTCAGCACGCCCACATCAGCCAGCACGGCCGCATCAGTCAGCACGCCCACATCAGCCAGCACGGCCGCATCAGTCAGCACGCCCACATCAGCCAGCACGGCCGCATCAGCCAGCACGGCCGCATCAGTCAGCACGCCCGCATCAGTCAGCACGCCCGCATCAGTCAGCACGGCCGCATCAGCCAGCACGGCCGCATCAGTCAGCACGCCCACATCAGCCAGCACGGCCGCATCAGCCAGCACGGCCGCATCAGTCAGCACGCCCGCATCAGTCAGCACGCCCGCATCAGCCAGCACGCCCACATCAGCCAGCACGCCCGCATCAGTCAGCACGCCCACATCAGCCAGCACGGCCGCATCAGTCAGCACGCCCACATCAGCCAGCACGGCCGCATCAGTCAGCACGCCCACATCAGCCAGCACGGCCGCATCAGTCAGCACGCCCACATCAGCCAGCACGGCCGCATCAGCCAGCACGGCCGCATCAGTCAGCACGCCCACATCAGCCAGCACGGCCGCATCAGTCAGCACGCCCACATCAGCCAGCACGCCCGCATCAGTCAGCACGGCCACATCAGCCAGCACGCCCACATCAGCCAGCACGGCCGCATCAGGCAGCACGGCCGCATCAGTCAGCACGCCCGCATCAGTCAGCACGACCACATCAGTCAGCACGCCCACATCAGCCAGCACGCCCACATCAGCCAGCACGGCCGCATCAGGCAGCACGGCCGCATCAGTCAGCACGCCCGCATCAGTCAGCACGGCCGCATCAGTCAGCACGGCCGCATCAGTCAGCACGCCCGCATCAGTCAGCACGCCCACATCAGCCAGCACGGCCGCATCAGTCAGCACGCCCACATCAGCCAGCACGCCCACATCAGCCAGCACGGCCGCATCAGGCAGCACGGCCGCATCAGTCAGCACGCCCGCATCAGTCAGCACGACCACATCAGCCAGCACGACCGCATCAGCCAGCACGGCCACATCAGTCAGCACGCCCGCATCAGTCAGCACGACCGCATCAGTCAGCACGGCCGCATCAGTCAGCACGGCCGAGTCAGTCAGCACGCCCGCACCAGCCAGCACGCCCACATCAGTCAGCACGGCCGCATCAGTCAGCACGGCCGAGTCAGTCAGCACGGCCACATCAGCCAGCACGGCCACATCAGCCAGCACGACCACATCAGTCAGCACGCCCGCATCAGTCAGCACGCCCACATCAGTCAGCACGGCCGCATCAGTCAGCACGGCCGAGTCAGTCAGCACGGCCACATCAGCCAGCACGCCCACATCAGCCAGCACGGCCGCACCAGCCAGCACGCCCGCATCAGTCAGCACGCCCACATCAGTCAGCACGCCCACATCAGTCAGCACGGCCGCATCAGTCAGCACGGCCGCATCAGGCAGCACGGCCGCATCAGTCAGCACGCCCGCATCAGTCAGCACGCCCGCATCAGCCAGCACGGCCGCACCAGCCAGCACGGCCGCATCAGCCAGCACGCCCGCACCAGCCAGCACGCCCGCATCAGCCAGCACGGCCGCACCAGCCAGCACGCCCGCATCAGCCAGCACGCCCGCACCAGCCAGCACGCCCGCATCAGCCAGCACGGCCGCACCAGCCAGCACGGCCGCATCAGCCAGCACGCCCGCACCAGCCAGCACGCCCGCATCAGCCAGCACGGCCGCACCAGCCAGCACGGCCGCATCAGTCAGCACGCCCGCATCAGTCAGCACGCCCGCATCAGCCAGCACGGCCGCACCAGCCAGCACGGCCGCATCAGTCAGCACGGCCGCACCAGCCAGCACGCCCGCATCAGTCAGCACGCCCACATCAGTCAGCATGCCCACATCAGTCAGCACGCGCACATCAGTCAGCACGCCCGCATCAGCCAGCACGGCCGCACCAGCCAGCACGCCCGCATCAGCCAGCACGCCCACATCAGTCAGCACGCCCGCATCAGCCAGCACGGCCGCACCAGCCAGCACGCCCGCATCAGCCAGCACGCCCACATCAGTCAGCACGCCCACATCAGTCAGCACGCCCACATCAGCCAGCACGCCCGCATCAGTCAGCACGCCCGAATCAGTCAGCACGCCCGCATCAGTCAGCACGCCCGTATCAGTCAGCACGCCCACATCAGTCAGCACGCCCGCATCAGTCAGCACGCCCGCATCAGCCAGCACGCCCACATCAGCCAGCACGCCCGCATCAGTCAGCACGCCCGCATCAGTCAGCACGCCCGCATCAGTCAGCACGCCCACATCAGTCAGCACGCCCACATCAGTCAGCACGCCCGCATCAGTCAGCACGCCCGCATCAGTCAGCACGCCCGCATCAGTCAGCACGCCCACACCAGCCAGCACGCCCGCATCAGCCAGCACGCCCACATCAGCCAGCACGCCCGCATCAGCCAGCACGGCCGCACCAGCCAGCACGCCCGCATCAGCCAGCACGCCCACATCAGTCAGCACGCCCACATCAGTCAGCACGCCCACATCAGCCAGCACGCCCGCATCAGTCAGCACGCCCGCATCAGTCAGCACGCCCACATCAGCCAGCATGCCCACATCAGCCAGCACGCCCACATCAGTCAGCACGCCCACATCAGCCAGCACGCCCGCATCAGTCAGCACGCCCGCATCAGTCAGCACGCCCACATCAGTCAGCACGCCCACATCAGCCAGCACGCCCGCATCAGCCAGCACGGCCGCACCAGCCAGCACGCCCGCATCAGTCAGCACGCCCGCATCAGTCAGCACGCCCGCATCAGCCAGCACGGCCGCACCAGCCAGCACGCCCGCATCAGTCAGCACGCCCGCATCAGTCAGCACGCCCGCATCAGCCAGCACGCCCGCATCAGCCAGCACGGCCGCACCAGCCAGCACGCCCGCATCAGTCAGCACGCCCACATCAGTCAGCACGCCCACATCAGTCAGCACGGCCGCATCAGTCAGCACGGCCGCATCAGGCAGCACGGCCGCATCAGTCAGCACGCCCGCATCAGTCAGCACGCCCGCATCAGCCAGCACGGCCGCACCAGCCAGCACGCCCACATCAGTCAGCACGCCCACATCAGTCAGCACGCCCACATCAGTCAGCACGCCCACATCAGTCAGCACGCCCACATCAGTCAGCACGGCCGCATCAGGCAGCACGGCCGCATCAGTCAGCACGCCCGCATCAGTCAGCACGGCCGCACCAGCCAGCACGCCCGCATCAGTCAGCACGCCCGCATCAGCCAGCACGCCCGCATCAGTCAGCACGCCCGCATCAGTCAGCACGCCCGCATCAGCCAGCACGCCCGCATCAGTCAGCACGCCCACATCAGCCAGCACGCCCGCATCAGGCAGCACGCCCACATCAGCCAGCACGCCCGCATCAGCCAGCACGCCCGCATCAGTCAGCACGCCCACATCAGTCAGCACGGCCGCATCAGTCAGCACGGCCGCACCAGCCAGCACGCCCGCATCAGCCAGCACGCCCGCATCAGCCAGCACGGCCGCATCAGCCAGCACGGCCGCATCAGGCAGCACGGCCGCATCAGGCAGCACGGCCGCATCAGTCAGCACGCCCGCATCAGCCAGCACGCCCGCATCAGTCAGCACGCCCACATCAGCCAGCACGACCGCATCAGTCAGCACGCCCACATCAGCCAGCACGCCCGCATCAGCCAGCACGGCCGCATCAGTCAGCACGCCCGCATCAGCCAGCACGCCCGCATCAGCCAGCACGCCCGCATCAGCCAGCACGGCCGCATCAGCCAGCACGCCCGCATCAGCCAGCACGGCCGCATCAGTCAGCACGCCCGCATCAGCCAGCACGCCCGCATCAGCCAGCACGCCCGCATCAGTCAGCACGGCCGCATCAGCCAGCACGGCCGCATCAGTCAGCACGGCCGCATCAGGCAGCACGGCCGCATCAGTCAGCACGCCCGCATCAGTCAGCACGCCCGCATCAGTCAGCACGGCCGCATCAGTCAGCACGCCCGCGTCAGCCAGCACGCCCGCATCAGCCAGCACGCTCACATCAGTCAGCACGCCCGCATCAGCCAGCACGGCCGCACCAGCCAGCACGCCCGCATCAGCCAGCACGCCCGCATCAGTCAGCACGGCCGCATCAGGCAGCACGCCCGCATCAGTCAGCACGCCCGCATCAGCCAGCACGGCCGCACCAGCCAGCACGCCCGCATCAGCCAGCACGCCCGCATCAGTCAGCACGGCCGCATCAGGCAGCACGCCCGCATCAGTCAGCACGCCCGCATCAGTCAGCACGCCCGCATCAGTCAGCACGCCCGCATCAGCCAGCACGGCCGCACCAGCCAGCACGCCCGCATCAGCCAGCACGCCCGCATCAGTCAGCACGGCCGCATCAGGCAGCACGCCCGCATCAGTCAGCACGCCCGCATCAGCCAGCACGCCCGCAACACCCAGCACGCCCACATCAGCCAGCACGACCGCACCAGCCAGCACGGCCGCATCAGCCAGCACGGCCGCATCAGCCAGCACGCCCACATCAGCCAGCACGACCGCATCAGTCAGCACGACCGCACCAGCCAGCACGGCCGCATCAGCCAGCACGGCCGCATCAGCCAGCACGCCCACATCAGCCAGCACGCCCACATCAGCCAGCACGCCCGCAACAGCCAGCACGCCCACATCAGCCAGCACGGCCGCATCAGCCAGCACGGCCGCATCAGCCAGCACGCCCACATCAGGCAGCACGACCGCATCAGCCAGCACGCCCACATCAGCCAGCACGACCGCATCAGCCAGCACGCCCGCATCAGTCAGCACGCCCGCATCAGTCAGCACGCCCGCATCAGCCAGCACGCCCGCATCAGTCAGCACGGCCGCATCAGTCAGCACGCCCACATCAGCCAGCACGGCCGCATCAGTCAGCACGCCCACATCAGCCAGCACGGCCGCATCAGTCAGCACGCCCACATCAGCCAGCACGGCCGCATCAGCCAGCACGGCCGCATCAGTCAGCACGCCCACATCAGCCAGCACGGCCGCATCAGTCAGCACGCCCACATCAGCCAGCACGCCCGCATCAGTCAGCACGGCCACATCAGCCAGCACGCCCACATCAGCCAGCACGGCCGCATCAGGCAGCACGGCCGCATCAGTCAGCACGCCCGCATCAGTCAGCACGACCACATCAGTCAGCACGCCCACATCAGCCAGCACGCCCACATCAGCCAGCACGGCCGCATCAGGCAGCACGGCCGCATCAGTCAGCACGCCCGCATCAGTCAGCACGGCCGCATCAGTCAGCACGGCCGCATCAGTCAGCACGCCCGCATCAGTCAGCACGCCCACATCAGCCAGCACGGCCGCATCAGTCAGCACGCCCACATCAGCCAGCACGCCCACATCAGCCAGCACGGCCGCATCAGGCAGCACGGCCGCATCAGTCAGCACGCCCGCATCAGTCAGCACGACCACATCAGCCAGCACGACCGCATCAGCCAGCACGGCCACATCAGTCAGCACGCCCGCATCAGTCAGCACGACCGCATCAGTCAGCACGGCCGCATCAGTCAGCACGGCCGAGTCAGTCAGCACGCCCGCACCAGCCAGCACGCCCACATCAGTCAGCACGGCCGCATCAGTCAGCACGGCCGAGTCAGTCAGCACGGCCACATCAGCCAGCACGGCCACATCAGCCAGCACGACCACATCAGTCAGCACGCCCGCATCAGTCAGCACGCCCACATCAGTCAGCACGGCCGCATCAGTCAGCACGGCCGAGTCAGTCAGCACGGCCACATCAGCCAGCACGCCCACATCAGCCAGCACGGCCGCACCAGCCAGCACGCCCGCATCAGTCAGCACGCCCACATCAGTCAGCACGCCCACATCAGTCAGCACGGCCGCATCAGTCAGCACGGCCGCATCAGGCAGCACGGCCGCATCAGTCAGCACGCCCGCATCAGTCAGCACGCCCGCATCAGCCAGCACGGCCGCACCAGCCAGCACGGCCGCATCAGCCAGCACGCCCGCACCAGCCAGCACGCCCGCATCAGCCAGCACGGCCGCACCAGCCAGCACGCCCGCATCAGCCAGCACGCCCGCACCAGCCAGCACGCCCGCATCAGCCAGCACGGCCGCACCAGCCAGCACGGCCGCATCAGCCAGCACGCCCGCACCAGCCAGCACGCCCGCATCAGCCAGCACGGCCGCACCAGCCAGCACGGCCGCATCAGTCAGCACGCCCGCATCAGTCAGCACGCCCGCATCAGCCAGCACGGCCGCACCAGCCAGCACGGCCGCATCAGTCAGCACGGCCGCACCAGCCAGCACGCCCGCATCAGTCAGCACGCCCACATCAGTCAGCATGCCCACATCAGTCAGCACGCGCACATCAGTCAGCACGCCCGCATCAGCCAGCACGGCCGCACCAGCCAGCACGCCCGCATCAGCCAGCACGCCCACATCAGTCAGCACGCCCGCATCAGCCAGCACGGCCGCACCAGCCAGCACGCCCGCATCAGCCAGCACGCCCACATCAGTCAGCACGCCCACATCAGTCAGCACGCCCACATCAGCCAGCACGCCCGCATCAGTCAGCACGCCCGAATCAGTCAGCACGCCCGCATCAGTCAGCACGCCCGTATCAGTCAGCACGCCCACATCAGTCAGCACGCCCGCATCAGTCAGCACGCCCGCATCAGCCAGCACGCCCACATCAGCCAGCACGCCCGCATCAGTCAGCACGCCCGCATCAGTCAGCACGCCCGCATCAGTCAGCACGCCCACATCAGTCAGCACGCCCACATCAGTCAGCACGCCCGCATCAGTCAGCACGCCCGCATCAGTCAGCACGCCCGCATCAGTCAGCACGCCCACACCAGCCAGCACGCCCGCATCAGCCAGCACGCCCACATCAGCCAGCACGCCCGCATCAGCCAGCACGGCCGCACCAGCCAGCACGCCCGCATCAGCCAGCACGCCCACATCAGTCAGCACGCCCACATCAGTCAGCACGCCCACATCAGCCAGCACGCCCGCATCAGTCAGCACGCCCGCATCAGTCAGCACGCCCACATCAGCCAGCACGCCCACATCAGCCAGCACGCCCACATCAGTCAGCACGCCCACATCAGCCAGCACGCCCGCATCAGTCAGCACGCCCGCATCAGTCAGCACGCCCACATCAGTCAGCACGCCCACATCAGCCAGCACGCCCGCATCAGCCAGCACGGCCGCACCAGCCAGCACGCCCGCATCAGTCAGCACGCCCGCATCAGTCAGCACGCCCGCATCAGCCAGCACGGCCGCACCAGCCAGCACGCCCGCATCAGTCAGCACGCCCGCATCAGTCAGCACGCCCGCATCAGCCAGCACGCCCGCATCAGCCAGCACGGCCGCACCAGCCAGCACGCCCGCATCAGTCAGCACGCCCACATCAGTCAGCACGCCCACATCAGTCAGCACGGCCGCATCAGTCAGCACGGCCGCATCAGGCAGCACGGCCGCATCAGTCAGCACGCCCGCATCAGTCAGCACGCCCGCATCAGCCAGCACGGCCGCACCAGCCAGCACGCCCACATCAGTCAGCACGCCCACATCAGTCAGCACGCCCACATCAGTCAGCACGCCCACATCAGTCAGCACGCCCACATCAGTCAGCACGGCCGCATCAGGCAGCACGGCCGCATCAGTCAGCACGCCCGCATCAGTCAGCACGGCCGCACCAGCCAGCACGCCCGCATCAGTCAGCACGCCCGCATCAGCCAGCACGCCCGCATCAGTCAGCACGCCCGCATCAGTCAGCACGCCCGCATCAGCCAGCACGCCCGCATCAGTCAGCACGCCCACATCAGCCAGCACGCCCGCATCAGGCAGCACGCCCACATCAGCCAGCACGCCCGCATCAGCCAGCACGCCCGCATCAGTCAGCACGCCCACATCAGTCAGCACGGCCGCATCAGTCAGCACGGCCGCACCAGCCAGCACGCCCGCACCAGCCAGCACGCCCGCATCAGCCAGCACGGCCGCATCAGCCAGCACGGCCGCATCAGGCAGCACGGCCGCATCAGGCAGCACGGCCGCATCAGTCAGCACGCCCGCATCAGCCAGCACGCCCGCATCAGTCAGCACGCCCACATCAGCCAGCACGACCGCATCAGTCAGCACGCCCACATCAGCCAGCACGCCCGCATCAGCCAGCACGGCCGCATCAGTCAGCACGCCCGCATCAGCCAGCACGCCCGCATCAGCCAGCACGCCCGCATCAGCCAGCACGGCCGCATCAGCCAGCACGCCCGCATCAGCCAGCACGGCCGCATCAGTCAGCACGCCCGCATCAGCCAGCACGCCCGCATCAGCCAGCACGCCCGCATCAGTCAGCACGGCCGCATCAGCCAGCACGGCCGCATCAGGCAGCACGGCCGCATCAGTCAGCACGCCCGCATCAGTCAGCACGCCCGCATCAGTCAGCACGGCCGCATCAGTCAGCACGCCCGCGTCAGCCAGCACGCCCGCATCAGCCAGCACGCTCACATCAGTCAGCACGCCCGCATCAGCCAGCACGGCCGCACCAGCCAGCACGCCCGCATCAGCCAGCACGCCCGCATCAGTCAGCACGGCCGCATCAGGCAGCACGCCCGCATCAGTCAGCACGCCCGCATCAGCCAGCACGGCCGCACCAGCCAGCACGCCCGCATCAGCCAGCACGCCCGCATCAGTCAGCACGGCCGCATCAGGCAGCACGCCCGCATCAGTCAGCACGCCCGCATCAGTCAGCACGCCCGCATCAGTCAGCACGCCCGCATCAGCCAGCACGGCCGCACCAGCCAGCACGCCCGCATCAGCCAGCACGCCCGCATCAGTCAGCACGGCCGCATCAGGCAGCACGCCCGCATCAGTCAGCACGCCCGCATCAGCCAGCACGCCCGCAACACCCAGCACGCCCACATCAGCCAGCACGACCGCACCAGCCAGCACGGCCGCATCAGCCAGCACGGCCGCATCAGCCAGCACGCCCACATCAGCCAGCACGACCGCATCAGTCAGCACGACCGCACCAGCCAGCACGGCCGCATCAGCCAGCACGGCCGCATCAGCCAGCACGCCCACATCAGCCAGCACGCCCACATCAGCCAGCACGCCCGCAACAGCCAGCACGCCCACATCAGCCAGCACGGCCGCATCAGCCAGCACGGCCGCATCAGCCAGCACGCCCACATCAGGCAGCACGACCGCATCAGCCAGCACGCCCACATCAGCCAGCACGACCGCATCAGCCAGCACGCCCGCATCAGTCAGCACGCCCGCATCAGTCAGCACGCCCGCATCAGCCAGCACGCCCGCATCAGTCAGCACGGCCGCATCAGTCAGCACGCCCGCACCAGCCAGCACGTCCGCATCAGCCAGCACGACCGCATCAGTCAGCACGGCCGCATCAGTCAGCACGACCGCATCAGCCAGCACGACCGCATCAGCCAGCACGCCCACATCAGCCAGCACGCCCACATCAGTCAGCACGCCCACATCAGGCAGCACGGCCACATCAGCCAGCACGCCCACATCAGCCAGCACGGCCACATCAGCCAGCACGCCCACATCAGCCAGCACGCCCACATCAGCCAGCACGCCCACATCAGCCAGCACGCCCGCGTCAGCCAGCACGCCCGCATCAGTCAGCACGCCCGCATCAGTCAGCACGCCCGCATCAGCCAGCACGAGCACATCAGTCAGCACGCCCGCATCAGCCAGCACGCCCGCATCAGTCAGCACGCCCGCATCAGTCAGCACGCCCACATCAGCCAGCACGCCCACATCAGCCAGCACGCCCGCGTCAGCCAGCACGCCCGCATCAGTCAGCACGACCGCATCAGCCAGCACGCCCACATCAGTCAGCACGCCCACATCAGGCAGCACGGCCGCATCAGTCAGCACGCCCGCATCAGTCAGCACGCCCACATCAGGCAGCACGCCCGCATCAGTCAGCACGCCCGCATCAGCCAGCACGCCCGCATCAGGCAGCACGTCCACATCAGTCAGCACGGCCGCATCAGTCAGCACGGCCGCATCAGGCAGCACGGCCGCATCAGTCAGCACGCCCACATCAGGCAGCACGCCCGCATCAGGCAGCACGCCCGCATCAGGCAGCACGCCCACATCAGTCAGCACGACCGCATCAGGCAGCACGCCCGCATCAGGCAGCACGCCCGCATCAGGCAGCACGCCCACATCAGCCAGCACGCCCGCATCAGCCAGCACGCCCGCATCAGTCAGCACGCCCACATCAGGCAGCACGCCCGCATCAGGCAGCACGCCCGCATCAGCCAGCACGACCACATCAGGCAGCACGCCCGCATCAGCCAGCACGCCCGCATCAGCCAGCACGCCCGCATCAGGCAGCACGGCAGCATCAGTCAGCACGCCCACATCAGGCAGCACGCCCGCATCAGTCAGCACGCCCGCATCAGCCAGCACGCCCACATCAGCCAGCACGACCACATCAGTCAGCACGCCCACATCAGCCAGCACGACCACATCAGTCAGCACGCCCGCATCAGTCAGCACGCCCACATCAGGCAGCACGCCCGCATCAGGCAGCACGCCCGCATCAGCCAGCACGACCACATCAGGCAGCACGCCCGCATCAGCCAGCACGCCCGCATCAGCCAGCACGCCCGCATCAGGCAGCACGACCACATCAGGCAGCACGCCCGCATCAGTCAGCACGGCCGCATCAGTCAGCACGCCCGCATCAGGCAGCACGCCCGCATCAGTCAGCACGGCCGCATCAGTCAGCACGCCCGCATCAGGCAGCACGCCCACATCAGTCAGCACGCCCGCATCAGTCAGCACGCCCACATCAGCCAGCACGCCCGCATCAGCCAGCACGCTCGCATCAGTCAGCACGCCCGCGTCAGCCAGCACGTCCACATCAGTCAGCACGTCCACATCAGTCAGCACGTCCACATCAGTCAGCACGCCCACATCAGGCAGCACGCCCGCATCAGTCAGCACGCCCGCATCAGCCAGCACGGCAGCATCAGGCAGCACGCCCGCATCAGTCAGCACGCCCGCATCAGCCAGCACGCCCACATCAGCCAGCACGCCCGCATCAGTCAGCACGCCCGCATCAGTCAGCACGCCCACATCAGGCAGCACGCCCGCATCAGTCAGCACGCCCGCATCAGCCAGCACGGCAGCATCAGTCAGCACGACCGCATCAGCCAGCACGACCACATCAGCCAGCACGCCCACATCAGGCAGCACGCCCGCATCAGGCAGCACGTCCACATCAGCCAGCACGCCCGCATCAGGCAGCACGTCCACATCAGCCAGCACGACCGCATCAGGCAGCACGCCCGCATCAGGCAGCACGGCCGCATCAGCCAGCACGACCGCATCAGCCAGCACGACCGCATCAGCCAGCACGACCGCATCAGCCAGCACGACCGCATCAGCCAGCACGCCCGCATCAGGCAGCACGTCCACATCAGCCAGCACGCCCACATCAGGCAGCACGTCCACATCAGCCAGCACGCCCGCATCAGCCAGCACGCCCGCATCAGGCAGCACGTCCACATCAGCCAGCACGCCCGCATCAGCCAGCACGACCGCATCAGCCAGCACGACCGCATCAGCCAGCACGGCCGCATCAGCCAGCACGCCCACATCAGGCAGCACGCCCGCATCAGGCAGCACGCCCACATCAGCCAGCACGCCCACATCAGTCAGCACGTCCACATCAGCCAGCACGCCCGCATCAGCCAGCACGCCCACATCAGGCAGCACGCCCACATCAGGCAGCACGTCCACATCAGCCAGCACGCCCGCATCAGCCAGCACGCCCGCATCAGCCAGCACGCCCGCATCAGTCAGCACGACCGCATCAGCCAGCACGCCCACATCAGGCAGCACGTCCACATCAGCCAGCACGCCCGCACCAGCCAGCACGCCCACATCAGGCAGCACGCCCGCATCAGGCAGCACGCCCACATCAGTCAGCACGTCCACATCAGGCAGCACGCCCGCATCAGCCAGCACGCCCACATCAGGCAGCACGGCCGCATCAGTCAGCACGTCCACATCAGCCAGCACGCCCGCATCAGCCAGCACGCCCGCATCAGGCAGCACGTCCACATCAGCCAGCACGGCCGCATCAGCCAGCACGGCCGCATCAGCCAGCACGCCCACATCAGCCAGCACGCCCACATCAGCCAGCACGGCCGCATCAGGCAGCACGCCCACATCAGGCAGCACGGCCGCATCAGCCAGCACGGCCGCATCAGCCAGCACGCCCACATCAGCCAGCACGCCCACATCAGCCAGCACGGCCGCATCAGCCAGCACGGCCGCATCAGCCAGCACGCCAGCATCAGCCAGCACGCCCGCATCAGTCAGCACGGCCGCATCAGCCAGCACGCCCGCATCAGCCAGCACGCCCACATCAGTCAGCACGCCCGCATCAGTCAGCACGCCCACGTCAGTCAGCACGTCCGCATCAGCCAGCACGCCCACATCAGCCAGCACGCCCGCATCAGTCAGCACGTCCGCATCAGTCAGCACGCCCGCATCAGTCAGCACGCCCACGTCAGTCAGCACGTCCGCATCAGCCAGCACGCCCGCATCAGTCAGCACGGCCGCATCAGTCAGCACGCCCACATCAGTCAGCACGCCCGCATCAGTCAGCACGCCCACGTCAGTCAGCACGTCCGCATCAGCCAGCACGCCCGCATCAGTCAGCACGGCCGCATCAGTCAGCACGCCCACATCAGCCAGCACGCCCGCATCAGTCAGCACGCCCGCATCAGTCAGCACGCCCGCATCAGCCAGCACGACCACATCAGCCAGCACGCCCACGTCAGTCAGCACGTCCGCATCAGCCAGCACGCCCACATCAGTCAGCACGCCCGCATCAGTCAGCACGGCCACATCAGTCAGCACGCCCACATCAGCCAGCACGCCCACGTCAGTCAGCACGTCCGCATCAGCCAGCACGCCCGCATCAGTCAGCACGCCCGCATCAGTCAGCACGCCCGCATCAGCCAGCACGACCACATCAGCCAGCACGCCCACGTCAGTCAGCACGTCCGCATCAGCCAGCACGCCCGCATCAGTCAGCACGCCCGCATCAGTCAGCACGTCCGCATCAGCCAGCACGCCCACATCAGTCAGCACGCCCACGTCAGTCAGCACGTCCGCATCAGCCAGCACGCCCACATCAGTCAGCACGCCCGCATCAGTCAGCACGCCCACATCAGTCAGCACGCCCGCATCAGTCAGCACGCCCACATCAGCCAGCACGCCCGCATCAGTCAGCACGCCCGCATCAGTCAGCACGGCCACATCAGTCAGCACGGCCACATCAGTCAGCACGCCCGCATCAGTCAGCACGCCCCCATCAGTCAGCACGGCCACATCAGTCAGCACGGCCACATCAGTCAGCACGACCGCATCAGCCAGCACGACCGCATCAGCCAGCACGACCACATCAGTCAGCACGGCCACATCAGTCAGCACGCCCGCATCAGTCAGCACGCCCGCATCAGCCAGCACGACCACATCAGTCAGCACGGCCACATCAGTCAGCACGCCCGCATCAGTCAGCACGCCCGCATCAGTCAGCACGCCCGCATCAGCCAGCACGACCACATCAGTCAGCACGGCCACATCAGTCAGCACGCCCGCATCAGTCAGCACGCCCGCATCAGTCAGCACGCCCGCATCAGTCAGCACGACCACATCAGTCAGCACGGCCACATCAGTCAGCACGCCCGCATCAGCCAGCACGACCACATCAGTCAGCACGCCCGCATCAGTCAGCACGACCACATCAGTCAGCACGGCCACATCAGGCAGCACGGCCACATCAGTCAGCACGCCCGCATCAGTCAGCACGCCCGCATCAGTCAGCACGCCCGCATCAGTCAGCACGCCCGTATCAGTCAGCACGGCCACATCAGGCAGCACGCCCGCATCAGTCAGCACGCCCGCATCAGTCAGCACGCCCGCATCAGCCAGCACGACCACATCAGTCAGCACGGCCACATCAGTCAGCACGCCCGCATCAGTCAGCACGCCCGCATCAGCCAGCACGACCACATCAGTCAGCACGCCCGCATCAGGCAGCACGCCCGCATCAGTCAGCACGACCACATCAGTCAGCACGCCCGCATCAGTCAGCACGGCCACATCAGTCAGCACGCCCACATCAGTCAGCACGCCCACATCAGTCAGCACGGCCACATCAGTCAGCACGCCCGCATCAGTCAGCACGCCCGCATCAGTCAGCACGGCCGCATCAGTCAGCACGGCCGCATCAGTCAGCACGCCCACATCAGCCAGCACGCCCACATCAGCCAGCACGCCCGCGTCAGTCAGCACGGCCGCATCAGTCAGCACGCCCGCATCAGCCAGCACGCCCGCATCAGTCAGCACGCCCACATCAGGCAGCACGCCCACATCAGTCAGCACGCCCACATCAGTCAGCACGCCCACATCAGTCAGCACGCCCACATCAGGCAGCACGGCCGCATCAGTCAGCACGGCCGCATCAGCCAGCACGGCCACATCAGTCAGCACGGCCGCATCAGTCAGCACGCCCGCATCAGTCAGCACGCCCGCATCAGGCAGCACGGCCACATCAGGCAGCACGGCCACATCAGTCAGCACGGCCGCATCAGGCAGCACGGCCGCATCAGTCAGCACGCCCGCATCAGCCAGCACGCCCACATCAGTCAGCACGCCCGCATCAGCCAGCACGCCCACATCAGTCAGCACGCCCGCATCAGTCAGCACGAGCACATCAGTCAGCACGCCCGCATCAGGCAGCACGGCCGCATCAGTCAGCACGCCCGCATCAGCCAGCACGCCCACATCAGTCAGCACGCCCGCATCAGCCAGCACGCCCACATCAGTCAGCACGCCCGCATCAGCCAGCACGCCCACATCAGTCAGCACGCCCGCATCAGCCAGCACGCCCACATCAGTCAGCACGCCCGCATCAGTCAGCACGAGCACATCAGTCAGCACGCCCGCATCAGGCAGCACGGCCACATCAGTCAGCACGCCCACATCAGGCAGCACGGCCACATCAGTCAGCACGCCCGCATCAGTCAGCACGCCCGCATCAGCCAGCACGCCCACATCAGTCAGCACGGCCACATCAGTCAGCACGCCCACATCAGCCAGCACGCCCACATCAGTCAGCACGGCCACATCAGCCAGCACGCCCACATCAGTCAGCACGCCCGCATCAGTCAGCACGGCCACATCAGTCAGCACGCCCACATCAGCCAGCACGCCCACATCAGTCAGCACGGCCACATCAGCCAGCACGCCCACATCAGTCAGCACGCCCACATCAGTCAGCACGCCCACATCAGTCAGCACGGCCACATCAGTCAGCACGCCCGCATCAGTCAGCACGCCCGCATCAGCCAGCACGACCACATCAGTCAGCACGCCCACATCAGGCAGCACGGCCGCATCAGTCAGCACGCCCACATCAGTCAGCACGCCCACATCAGGCAGCACGGCCGCATCAGTCAGCACGGCCGCATCAGTCAGCACGCCCACATCAGTCAGCACGCCCGCAACAGTCAGCACGGCCGCATCAGTCAGCACGCCCACATCAGTCAGCACGCCCACATCAGTCAGCACGGCCGCATCAGTCAGCACGGCCACATCAGCCAGCACGCCCGCATCAGTCAGCACGCCCGCATCAGTCAGCACGCCCACATCAGTCAGCACGGCCACATCAGTCAGCACGCCCACATCAGTCAGCACGCCCACATCAGGCAGCACGGCCGCATCAGTCAGCACGGCCGCATCAGTCAGCACGGCCACATCAGCCAGCACGCCCACATCAGTCAGCACGCCCACATCAGTCAGCACGCCCACATCAGTCAGCACGCCCACATCAGTCAGCACGGCCACATCAGTCAGCACGGCCACATCAGTCAGCACGCCCACATCAGCCAGCACGCCCGCATCAGTCAGCACGCCCGCATCAGCCAGCACGCCCACATCAGCCAGCACGGCCGCATCAGCCAGCACGGCCGCACCAGCCAGCACGCCCGCATCAGTCAGCACGCCCGCAACAGTCAGCACGGCCGCATCAGCCAGCACGCCCACATCAGTCAGCACGGCCGCATCAGCCAGCACGCCCGCATCAGTCAGCACGCCCGCATCAGTCAGCACGCCCGCATCAGCCAGCACGACCACATCAGCCAGCACGCCCACGTCAGTCAGCACGTCCGCATCAGCCAGCACGCCCACATCAGTCAGCACGCCCGCATCAGTCAGCACGGCCACATCAGTCAGCACGCCCACATCAGCCAGCACGCCCACGTCAGTCAGCACGTCCGCATCAGCCAGCACGCCCGCATCAGTCAGCACGCCCGCATCAGTCAGCACGCCCGCATCAGCCAGCACGACCACATCAGCCAGCACGCCCACGTCAGTCAGCACGTCCGCATCAGCCAGCACGCCCGCATCAGTCAGCACGCCCGCATCAGTCAGCACGTCCGCATCAGCCAGCACGCCCACATCAGTCAGCACGCCCACGTCAGTCAGCACGTCCGCATCAGCCAGCACGCCCACATCAGTCAGCACGCCCGCATCAGTCAGCACGCCCACATCAGTCAGCACGCCCGCATCAGTCAGCACGCCCGCATCAGTCAGCACGCCCGCATCAGCCAGCACGCCCGCATCAGTCAGCACGGCCGCATCAGTCAGCACGCCCACATCAGCCAGCACGGCCGCATCAGTCAGCACGCCCACATCAGTCAGCACGGCCACATCAGTCAGCACGCCCGCATCAGTCAGCACGCCCGCATCAGTCAGCACGCCCGCATCAGCCAGCACGACCACATCAGTCAGCACGGCCACATCAGTCAGCACGCCCGCATCAGTCAGCACGCCCGCATCAGTCAGCACGCCCGCATCAGTCAGCACGACCACATCAGTCAGCACGGCCACATCAGTCAGCACGCCCGCATCAGCCAGCACGACCACATCAGTCAGCACGCCCGCATCAGTCAGCACGACCACATCAGTCAGCACGGCCACATCAGGCAGCACGGCCACATCAGTCAGCACGCCCGCATCAGTCAGCACGCCCGCATCAGTCAGCACGCCCGCATCAGTCAGCACGCCCGTATCAGTCAGCACGGCCACATCAGGCAGCACGCCCGCATCAGTCAGCACGCCCGCATCAGTCAGCACGCCCGCATCAGCCAGCACGACCACATCAGTCAGCACGGCCACATCAGTCAGCACGCCCGCATCAGTCAGCACGCCCGCATCAGCCAGCACGACCACATCAGTCAGCACGCCCGCATCAGGCAGCACGCCCGCATCAGTCAGCACGGCCACATCAGTCAGCACGCCCACATCAGTCAGCACGCCCACATCAGTCAGCACGGCCACATCAGTCAGCACGCCCGCATCAGTCAGCACGCCCGCATCAGTCAGCACGGCCGCATCAGTCAGCACGGCCGCATCAGTCAGCACGCCCACATCAGCCAGCACGCCCACATCAGCCAGCACGCCCGCGTCAGTCAGCACGGCCGCATCAGTCAGCACGCCCGCATCAGCCAGCACGCCCGCATCAGTCAGCACGCCCACATCAGGCAGCACGCCCACATCAGTCAGCACGCCCACATCAGTCAGCACGCCCACATCAGTCAGCACGCCCACATCAGGCAGCACGGCCGCATCAGTCAGCACGGCCGCATCAGCCAGCACGGCCACATCAGTCAGCACGGCCGCATCAGTCAGCACGCCCGCATCAGTCAGCACGCCCGCATCAGGCAGCACGGCCACATCAGGCAGCACGGCCACATCAGTCAGCACGCCCGCATCAGGCAGCACGGCCGCATCAGTCAGCACGCCCGCATCAGCCAGCACGCCCACATCAGTCAGCACGCCCGCATCAGCCAGCACGCCCACATCAGTCAGCACGCCCGCATCAGTCAGCACGAGCACATCAGTCAGCACGCCCGCATCAGGCAGCACGGCCGCATCAGTCAGCACGCCCGCATCAGCCAGCACGCCCACATCAGTCAGCACGCCCGCATCAGCCAGCACGCCCACATCAGTCAGCACGCCCGCATCAGCCAGCACGCCCACATCAGTCAGCACGCCCGCATCAGCCAGCACGCCCACATCAGTCAGCACGCCCGCATCAGTCAGCACGAGCACATCAGTCAGCACGCCCGCATCAGGCAGCACGGCCACATCAGTCAGCACGCCCACATCAGGCAGCACGGCCACATCAGTCAGCACGCCCGCATCAGTCAGCACGCCCGCATCAGCCAGCACGCCCACATCAGTCAGCACGGCCACATCAGTCAGCACGCCCACATCAGCCAGCACGCCCACATCAGTCAGCACGGCCACATCAGCCAGCACGCCCACATCAGTCAGCACGCCCGCATCAGTCAGCACGGCCACATCAGTCAGCACGCCCACATCAGCCAGCACGCCCACATCAGTCAGCACGGCCACATCAGCCAGCACGCCCACATCAGTCAGCACGCCCACATCAGTCAGCACGCCCACATCAGTCAGCACGGCCACATCAGTCAGCACGCCCGCATCAGTCAGCACGCCCGCATCAGCCAGCACGACCACATCAGTCAGCACGCCCACATCAGGCAGCACGGCCGCATCAGTCAGCACGCCCACATCAGTCAGCACGCCCACATCAGGCAGCACGGCCGCATCAGTCAGCACGGCCGCATCAGTCAGCACGCCCACATCAGTCAGCACGCCCGCAACAGTCAGCACGGCCGCATCAGTCAGCACGCCCACATCAGTCAGCACGCCCACATCAGTCAGCACGGCCGCATCAGTCAGCACGGCCACATCAGCCAGCACGCCCGCATCAGTCAGCACGCCCGCATCAGTCAGCACGCCCACATCAGTCAGCACGGCCACATCAGTCAGCACGCCCACATCAGTCAGCACGCCCACATCAGGCAGCACGGCCGCATCAGTCAGCACGGCCGCATCAGTCAGCACGGCCACATCAGCCAGCACGCCCACATCAGTCAGCACGCCCACATCAGTCAGCACGCCCACATCAGTCAGCACGCCCACATCAGTCAGCACGGCCACATCAGTCAGCACGGCCACATCAGTCAGCACGCCCACATCAGCCAGCACGCCCGCATCAGTCAGCACGCCCGCATCAGCCAGCACGCCCACATCAGCCAGCACGGCCGCATCAGCCAGCACGGCCGCACCAGCCAGCACGCCCGCATCAGTCAGCACGCCCGCAACAGTCAGCACGGCCGCATCAGCCAGCACGCCCACATCAGTCAGCACGGCCGCATCAGCCAGCACGGCCGCACCAGCCAGCACGCCCACATCAGCCAGCACGGCCGCATCAGCCAGCACGCCCGCATCAGCCAGCACGGCCGCATCAGCCAGCACGCCCGCATCAGTCAGCACGCCCGCATCAGCCAGCACGCCCGCATCAGCCAGCACGCCCGCATCAGTCAGCACGCCCGCATCAGTCAGCACGCCCACATCAGCCAGCACGCCCGCATCAGTCAGCACGCCCGCATCAGCCAGCACGCCCGCATCAGTCAGCACGCCCACATCAGCCAGCACGCCCGCATCAGTCAGCACGCCCGCATCAGCCAGCACGCCCGCATCAGCCAGCACGCCCGCATCAGCCAGCACGGCCGCATCAGTCAGCACGCCCGCACCAGTCAGCACGCCCACATCAGTCAGCACGCCCGCATCAGCCAGCACGCCCGCATCAGCCAGCACGGCCGCATCAGTCAGCACGCCCGCACCAGTCAGCACGCCCGCATCAGCCAGCACGCCCGCATCAGCCAGCACGCCCGCATCAGTCAGCACGCCCGCATCAGTCAGCACGCCCACATCAGTCAGCACGCCCGCATCAGTCAGCACGCCCGCATCAGCCAGCACGCCCGCATCAGCCAGCACGCCCGCATCAGCCAGCACGGCCGCATCAGTCAGCACGCCCGCACCAGCCAGCACGCCCACATCAGGCAGCACGCCCGCATCAGTCAGCACGCCCACATCAGGCAGCACGCCCACATCAGGCAGCACGCCCGCATCAGCCAGCACGGCCGCATCAGTCAGCACGCCCGCATCAGTCAGCACGCCTGCATCAGTCAGCACGCCCGCATCAGTCAGCACGGCCGCATCAGCCAGCACGCCCGCATCAGTCAGCACGCCCGCATCAGGCAGCACGCCCGCATCAGTCAGCACGGCCGCATCAGTCAGCACGCCCGCATCAGTCAGCACGCCCGCATCAGGCAGCACGCCCACATCAGTCAGCACGCCCGCGTCAGTCAGCACGCCCGCATCAGTCAGCACGCCCGCATCAGTCAGCACGGCCGCATCAGTCAGCACGGCCGCATCAGTCAGCACGGCCGCATCAGTCAGCACGCCCACATCAGCCAGCACGCCCACATCAGTCAGCACGCCCGCATCAGCCAGCACGCCCGCATCAGTCAGCACGGCCGCATCAGTCAGCACGGCCGCATCAGTCAGCACGCCCGCATCAGTCAGCACGGCCGCATCAGTCAGCACGCCCACATCAGTCAGCACGACCGCATCAGGCAGCACGGCCGCATCAGTCAGCACGCCCACATCAGTCAGCACGCCCGCATCAGGCAGCACGCCCACATCAGTCAGCACGCCCGCATCAGTCAGCACGCCCGCATCAGTCAGCACGGCCGCATCAGGCAGCACGCCCACATCAGTCAGCACGCCCGCATCAGTCAGCACGGCCGCATCAGGCAGCACGCCCACATCAGGCAGCACGCCCGCATCAGTCAGCACGGCCGCATCAGGCAGCACGCCCACATCAGTCAGCACGCCCGCATCAGTCAGCACGCCCACATCAGTCAGCACGCCCACATCAGTCAGCACGCCCGCATCAGTCAGCACGCCCGCATCAGTCAGCACGCCCGCATCAGCCAGCACGCCCGCATCAGTCAGCACGCCCGCATCAGGCAGCACGCCCACATCAGTCAGCACGCCCACATCAGTCAGCACGCCCGCATCAGTCAGCACGCCCGTGTCAGTCAGCACGACCGCATCAGTCAGCATTCCCGCATCAGCCAGCACGCCCGCATCAGGCAGCACGCCCACATCAGTCAGCACGCCCACATCAGTCAGCACGCCCGCATCAGCCAGCACGCCCGCATCAGTCAGCACGCCCGCATCAGTCAGCACGCCCGCATCAGTCAGCACGCCCGCATCAGGCAGCACGCCCACATCAGTCAGCACGCCCACATCAGTCAGCACGCCCGCATCAGCCAGCACGCCCGCATCAGTCAGCACGCCCGCATCAGTCAGCACGCCCGCATCAGTCAGCACGCCCGCATCAGCCAGCACGCCCGCATCAGGCAGCACGCCCACATCAGCCAGCACGCCCGCATCAGTCAGCACGCCCACATCAGCCAGCACGCCCGCATCAGTCAGCACGCCCGCATCAGTCAGCACGCCCACATCAGCCAGCACGCCCGCATCAGTCAGCACGCCCACATCAGCCAGCACGCCCGCATCAGTCAGCACGCCCGCATCAGTCAGCACGCCCGCATCAGTCAGCACGCCCACATCAGGCAGCACGCCCGCATCAGTCAGCACGCCCACATCAGCCAGCACGCCCACATCAGTCAGCACGCCCGCATCAGGCAGCACGCCCACATCAGGCAGCACGACCACATCAGCCAGCAAGCCCGCATCAGCCAGCACGCCCGCATCAGGCAGCACGCCCGCATCAGTCAGCACGCCCACATCAGTCAGCACGCCCGCATCAGTCAGCAAGCCCGCATCAGCCAGCACGCCCACATCAGGCAGCACGCCCGCATCAGTCAGCACGGCCCACATCAGGCAGCACGCCCGCATCAGTCAGCACGCCCACATCAGTCAGCACGCCCGCATCAGTCAGCAAGCCCGCATCAGCCAGCACGCCCGCATCAGTCAGCACGCCCGCATCAGTCAGCACGGCCCACATCAGGCAGCAAGCCCGCATCAGCCAGCAAGCCCGCATCAGCCAGCACGCCCGCATCAGGCAGCACGCCCGCATCAGTCAGCACGCCCGCATCAGCCAGCAAGCCCGCATCAGCCAGCAAGCCCGCATCAGCCAGCACGCCCGCATCAGCCAGCACGCCCGCATCAGGCAGCACGCCCGCATCAGCCAGCACGCCCACATCAGGCAGCACGCCCGCATCAGTCAGCACGCCCACATCAGTCAGCACGCCCACATCAGTCAGCACGCCCACATCAGTCAGCACGCCCACATCAGCCAGCAAGCCCGCATCAGCCAGCACGCCCACATCAGCCAGCACGCCCACATCAGGCAGCACGCCCGCATCAGTCAGCACGCCCACATCAGTCAGCACGCCCGCATCAGCCAGCACGCCCACATCAGGCAGCACGCCCGCATCAGTCAGCACGCCCACATCAGCCAGCAAGCCCGCATCAGCCAGCACGCCCACATCAGCCAGCACGCCCACATCAGTCAGCACGACCGCATCAGCCAGCACGCCCGCATCAGCCAGCACGACCGCATCAGCCAGCACGCCCACATCAGCCAGCACGCCCACATCAGGCAGCACGCCCACATCAGGCAGCACGCCCGCATCAGTCAGCACGCCCGCATCAGGCAGCAAGCCCGCATCAGCCAGCAAGCCCGCATCAGCCAGCACGCCCACATCAGTCAGCACGCCCGCATCAGTCAGCACGCCCACATCAGCCAGCACGCCCACATCAGCCAGCAAGCCCGCATCAGCCAGCACGCCCACATCAGTCAGCACGCCCACATCAGGCAGCACGCCCGCATCAGTCAGCACGCCCACATCAGTCAGCACGCCCGCATCAGGCAGCACGCCCGCATCAGTCAGCACGCCCGCATCAGCCAGCACGCCCACATCAGTCAGCACGCCCGCATCAGCCAGCACGCCCACATCAGGCAGCACGCCCGCATCAGTCAGCACGCCCACATCAGCCAGCACGCCCACATCAGTCAGCACGCCCGCATCAGCCAGCACGCCCACATCAGGCAGCACGCCCGCATCAGCCAGCACGCCCACATCAGGCAGCACGCCCGCATCAGTCAGCACGCCCACATCAGGCAGCACGCCCGCATCAGTCAGCACGCCCACATCAGCCAGCACGCCCACATCAGTCAGCACGCCCGCATCAGCCAGCACGCCCACATCAGGCAGCACGCCCGCATCAGCCAGCACGCCCACATCAGGCAGCACGCCCGCATCAGTCAGCACGCCCACATCAGCCAGCACGCCCACATCAGTCAGCACGCCCGCATCAGCCAGCACGCCCACATCAGGCAGCACGCCCGCATCAGTCAGCACGCCCACATCAGCCAGCACGCCCACATCAGTCAGCACGCCCGCATCAGGCAGCACGCCCGCATCAGGCAGCACGCCCGCATCAGGCAGCACGCCCACATCAGCCAGCACGCCCACATCAGTCAGCACGCCCACATCAGCCAGCACGCCCACATCAGTCAGCACGCCCGCATCAGGCAGCACGCCCGCATCAGTCAGCACGCCCACATCAGCCAGCACGCCCACATCAGGCAGCACGCCCGCATCAGCCAGCACGCCCGCATCAGTCAGCACGCCCGCATCAGTCAGCACGCCCGCATCAGTCAGCACGCCCACATCAGGCAGCACAGCCGCATCAGTCAGCACGCCCACATCAGTCAGCACGGCCGCATCAGTCAGCACGCCCACATCAGTCAGCACGCCCACATCAGTCAGCACGCCCGCATCAGTCAGCACGAGCACATCAGCCAGCACGCCCGCATCAGCCAGCACGCCCGCATCAGTCAGCACGCCCACATCAGCCAGCACGCCCGCATCAGTCAGCACGCCCACATCAGTCAGCACGCCCACATCAGTCAGCACGCCCGCATCAGCCAGCACGCCCGCATCAGTCAGCACGCCCGCATCAGTCAGCACGCCCACATCAGTCAGCACGCCCACATCAGTCAGCACGCCCGCATCAGTCAGCACGCCCGCATCAGCCAGCACGAGCACATCAGTCAGCACGCCCGCATCAGCCAGCACGCCCGCATCAGCCAGCACGCCCGCATCAGTCAGCACGCCCACATCAGTCAGCACGCCCGCATCAGTCAGCACGCCCACATCAGTCAGCACGCCCGCATCAGTCAGCACGCCCGCATCAGCCAGCACGAGCACATCAGTCAGCACGCCCGCATCAGTCAGCACGCCCGCATCAGTCAGCACGCCCGCATCAGTCAGCACGCCCACATCAGTCAGCACGCCCGCATCAGTCAGCACGCCCGCATCAGCCAGCACGAGCACATCAGTCAGCACGCCCGCATCAGCCAGCACGCCCGCATCAGCCAGCACGCCCGCATCAGTCAGCACGCCCACATCAGTCAGCACGCCCGCATCAGTCAGCACGCCCACATCAGTCAGCACGCCCACATCAGTCAGCACGCCCGCATCAGTCAGCACGCCCGCATCAGTCAGCACGCCCGCATCAGTCAGCACGCCCACATCAGCCAGCACGCCCGCATCAGCCAGCACGCCCACATCAGCCAGCACGCCCGCGTCAGCCAGCACGCCCGCATCAGTCAGCACGCCCGCATCAGCCAGCACGCCCGCGTCAGCCAGCACGCCCGCGTCAGCCAGCACGCCCACATCAGCCAGCACGCCCACATCAGCCAGCACGCCCGCGTCAGCCAGCACGCCCGCATCAGTCAGCACGATCGCATCAGCCAGCACGCCCGCATCAGCCAGCACGCCCGCATCAGGCAGCACGCCCGCATCAGCCAGCACGCCCGCATCAGCCAGCACGCCCGCGTCAGTCAGCACGCCCACATCAGCCAGCACGCCCGCATCAGGCAGCACGGCCGCATCAGCCAGCACGCCCGCATCAGTCAGCACGCCCGCATCAGTCAGCACGCCCGCATCAGTCAGCACGCCCGCATCAGTCAGCACGACCACATCAGTCAGCACGCCCGCATCAGTCAGCACGCCCGCATCAGTCAGCACGACCACATCAGTCAGCACGCCCGCGTCAGTCAGCACGCCCACATCAGCCAGCACGCCCGCATCAGGCAGCACGGCCGCATCAGCCAGCACGCCCGCATCAGTCAGCACGCCCGCATCAGTCAGCACGCCCGCATCAGTCAGCACGCCCGCATCAGCCAGCACGACCACATCAGCCAGCACGCCCGCATCAGCCAGCACTGCCGCATCAGGCAGCACGGCCGCATCAGCCAGCACGACCACATCAGCCAGCACGCCCGCATCAGCCAGCACGCCCGCACCAGTCAGCACGACCACATCAGCCAGCACGACCACATCAGCCAGCACGCCCGCATCAGTCAGCACGCCCGCATCAGTCAGCACGACCGCATCAGTCAGCACGACCGCATCAGTCAGCACGACCACATCAGTCAGCACGACCGCATCAGTCAGCACGACCGCATCAGCCAGCACGACCGCATCAGCCAGCACGACCGCATCAGCCAGCACGCCCGCATCAGTCAGCACGCCCACATCAGCCAGCACGGCCGCATCAGTCAGCACGACCGCATCAGCCAGCACGACCACATCAGCCAGCACGCCCGCATCAGCCAGCACGCCCGCATCAGTCAGCACGACCGCATCAGCCAGCACGACCACATCAGCCAGCACGCCCGCATCAGCCAGCACGGCCGCATCAGCCAGCACGCCCGCATCAGCCAGCACGACCACATCAGCCAGCACGCCCGCATCAGCCAGCACGCCCGCATCAGCCAGCACGCCCGCATCAGCCAGCACGCCCGCATCAGCCAGCACGGCCGCATCAGCCAGCACGCCCGCATCAGCCAGCACGGCCGCATCAGCCAGCACGACCACATCAACCAGCACGGCCACATCAGTCAGCACGCCCGCATCAGTCAGCACGGCCGCATCAGTCAGCACGCCCGCATCAGTCAGCACGCCCGCATCAGTCAGCACGGCCGCATCAGTCAGCACGCCCGCATCAGTCAGCACGCCCGCATCAGTCAGCACGACCGCATCAGCCAGCACGCCCGCATCAGCCAGCATGGCCGCATCAGTCAGCACGCCCGCATCAGTCAGCACGCCCGCATCAGCCAGCACGCCCGCGTCAGTCAGCACGACCGCATCAGTCAGCACGCCCACATCAGTCAGCACGCCCACATCAGTCAGCACGCCCGCATCAGTCAGCACGACCGCATCAGTCAGCACGCCCACATCAGTCAGCACGCCCACATCAGTCAGCACGCCCACGTCAGTCAGCACGCCCGCATCAGTCAGCACGCCCACATCAGTCAGCACGCCCACATCAGTCAGCACGCCCACATCAGCCAGCACGCCCACATCAGCCAGCACGCCCACATCAGCCAGCACGCCCGCAACAGTCAGCACGGCCGCATCAGTCAGCACGCCCACATCAGCCAGCACGCCCACATCAGCCAGCACGCCCGCACCAGCCAGCACGCCCGCATCAGCCAGCACGCCCGCATCAGTCAGCACGGCCGCATCAGTCAGCACGCCCACATCAGCCAGCACGCCCACATCAGCCAGCACGCCCGCAACAGTCAGCACGCCCGCATCAGCCAGCACGCCCACATCAGCCAGCACGCCCACATCAGCCAGCACGCCCGCATCAGTCAGCACGGCCGCATCAGGCAGCACGGCCGCATCAGCCAGCACGCCCGCATCAGGCAGCACGGCCGCATCAGCCAGCACGCCCGCATCAGTCAGCACGGCCGCATCAGTCAGCACGCCCGCATCAGCCAGCACGCCCGCATCAGTCAGCACGGCCGCATCAGTCAGCACGCCCACATCAGCCAGCACGACCACATCAGCCAGCACGGCCGCATCAGTCAGCACGGCCACATCAGCCAGCACGCCCACATCAGCCAGCACGCCCACATCAGCCAGCACGCCCACATCAGCCAGCACGCCCACATCAGCCAGCACGCCCACATCAGTCAGCACGCCCACATCAGCCAGCACGCCCACATCAGCCAGCACGCCCACATCAGTCAGCACGCCCACATCAGCCAGCACGCCCACATCAGCCAGCACGCCCACATCAGTCAGCACGACCACATCAGTCAGCACGGCCGCATCAGTCAGCACGACCGCATCAGGCAGCACGTCCACATCAGGCAGCACGCCCGCATCAGTCAGCACGCCCACATCAGTCAGCACGCCCACATCAGCCAGCACGCCCACATCAGCCAGCACGGCCGCATCAGTCAGCACGCCCGCATCAGCCAGCACGCCCCATCAGCCAGCACGACCACATCAGTCAGCACGACCGCATCAGCCAGCACGCCCGCATCAGTCAGCACGACCGCATCAGGCAGCACGCCCGCATCAGCCAGCACGACCACATCAGTCAGCACGGCCGCATCAGCCAGCACGACCGCATCAGTCAGCACGGCCACATCAGCCAGCACGACCACATCAGTCAGCACGCCCGCATCAGCCAGCACGACCACATCAGCCAGCACGCCCGCATCAGTCAGCACGACCACATCAGCCAGCACGAGCACATCAGCCAGCACGCCCACATCAGTCAGCACGGCCGCATCAGACAGCACGCCCGCATCAGCCAGCACGACCACATCAGTCAGCACGACCACATCAGCCAGCACGCCCGCATCAGCCAGCACGCCCACATCAGCCAGCACGCCCACATCAGTCAGCACGACCACATCAGTCAGCACGGCCGCATCAGTCAGCACGACCACATCAGTCAGCACGACCACATCAGTCAGCACGACCACATCAGTCAGCACGCCCACATCAGTCAGCACGCCCACATCAGCCAGCACGCCCACATCAGCCAGCACGGCCGCATCAGTCAGCACGGCCGCATCAGTCAGCACGGCCGCATCAGTCAGCACGCCCACATCAGTCAGCACGGCCGCATCAGCCAGCACGCCCGCATCAGCCAGCACGCCCGCATCAGTCAGCACGGCCGCATCAGTCAGCACGGCCGCATCAGTCAGCACGCCCACATCAGTCAGCACGGCCGCATCAGCCAGCACGACCGCATCAGTCAGCACGCCCGCATCAGCCAGCACGCCCGCATCAGCCAGCACGCCCACATCAGGCAGCACGCCCGCATCAGCCAGCACGCCCGCATCAGTCAGCACGCCCGCATCAGTCAGCACGCCCGCATCAGTCAGCACGCCCACATCAGGCAGCACAGCCGCATCAGTCAGCACGCCCACATCAGTCAGCACGCCCGCATCAGCCAGCACGCCCGCATCAGTCAGCACGGCCGCATCAGTCAGCACGCCCACATCAGTCAGCACGCCCACATCAGTCAGCACGCCCGCATCAGTCAGCACGAGCACATCAGCCAGCACGCCCGCATCAGCCAGCACGCCCGCATCAGTCAGCACGCCCACATCAGCCAGCACGCCCGCATCAGTCAGCACGCCCACATCAGTCAGCACGCCCACATCAGTCAGCACGCCCGCATCAGCCAGCACGCCCGCATCAGTCAGCACGCCCGCATCAGTCAGCACGCCCACATCAGTCAGCACGCCCACATCAGTCAGCACGCCCGCATCAGTCAGCACGCCCGCATCAGCCAGCACGAGCACATCAGTCAGCACGCCCGCATCAGCCAGCACGCCCGCATCAGCCAGCACGCCCGCATCAGTCAGCACGCCCACATCAGTCAGCACGCCCGCATCAGTCAGCACGCCCACATCAGTCAGCACGCCCGCATCAGTCAGCACGCCCGCATCAGCCAGCACGAGCACATCAGTCAGCACGCCCGCATCAGTCAGCACGCCCGCATCAGTCAGCACGCCCGCATCAGTCAGCACGCCCACATCAGTCAGCACGCCCGCATCAGTCAGCACGCCCGCATCAGCCAGCACGAGCACATCAGTCAGCACGCCCGCATCAGCCAGCACGCCCGCATCAGCCAGCACGCCCGCATCAGTCAGCACGCCCACATCAGTCAGCACGCCCGCATCAGTCAGCACGCCCACATCAGTCAGCACGCCCACATCAGTCAGCACGCCCGCATCAGTCAGCACGCCCGCATCAGTCAGCACGCCCGCATCAGTCAGCACGCCCACATCAGCCAGCACGCCCGCATCAGCCAGCACGCCCACATCAGCCAGCACGCCCGCGTCAGCCAGCACGCCCGCATCAGTCAGCACGCCCGCATCAGCCAGCACGCCCGCGTCAGCCAGCACGCCCGCGTCAGCCAGCACGCCCACATCAGCCAGCACGCCCACATCAGCCAGCACGCCCGCGTCAGCCAGCACGCCCGCATCAGTCAGCACGATCGCATCAGCCAGCACGCCCGCATCAGCCAGCACGCCCGCATCAGGCAGCACGCCCGCATCAGCCAGCACGCCCGCATCAGCCAGCACGCCCGCGTCAGTCAGCACGCCCACATCAGCCAGCACGCCCGCATCAGGCAGCACGGCCGCATCAGCCAGCACGCCCGCATCAGTCAGCACGCCCGCATCAGTCAGCACGCCCGCATCAGTCAGCACGCCCGCATCAGTCAGCACGACCACATCAGTCAGCACGCCCGCATCAGTCAGCACGCCCGCATCAGTCAGCACGACCACATCAGTCAGCACGCCCGCGTCAGTCAGCACGCCCACATCAGCCAGCACGCCCGCATCAGGCAGCACGCCCGCATCAGTCAGCACGCCCGCATCAGTCAGCACGCCCGCATCAGTCAGCACGCCCGCATCAGCCAGCACGACCACATCAGCCAGCACGCCCGCATCAGCCAGCACTGCCGCATCAGGCAGCACGGCCGCATCAGCCAGCACGACCACATCAGCCAGCACGCCCGCATCAGCCAGCACGCCCGCACCAGTCAGCACGACCACATCAGCCAGCACGACCACATCAGCCAGCACGCCCGCATCAGTCAGCACGCCCGCATCAGTCAGCACGACCGCATCAGTCAGCACGACCGCATCAGTCAGCACGACCGCATCAGTCAGCACGACCACATCAGTCAGCACGACCGCATCAGTCAGCACGACCGCATCAGCCAGCACGACCGCATCAGCCAGCACGACCGCATCAGCCAGCACGCCCGCATCAGTCAGCACGCCCACATCAGCCAGCACGGCCGCATCAGTCAGCACGACCGCATCAGCCAGCACGACCACATCAGCCAGCACGCCCGCATCAGCCAGCACGCCCGCATCAGTCAGCACGACCGCATCAGCCAGCACGACCACATCAGCCAGCACGCCCGCATCAGCCAGCACGGCCGCATCAGCCAGCACGCCCGCATCAGCCAGCACGACCGCATCAGCCAGCACGCCCGCATCAGCCAGCACGCCCGCATCAGCCAGCACGCCCGCATCAGCCAGCACGCCCGCATCAGCCAGCACGGCCGCATCAGCCAGCACGCCCGCATCAGCCAGCACGGCCGCATCAGCCAGCACGACCACATCAACCAGCACGGCCACATCAGTCAGCACGCCCGCATCAGTCAGCACGGCCGCATCAGTCAGCACGCCCGCATCAGTCAGCACGCCCGCATCAGTCAGCACGGCCGCATCAGTCAGCACGCCCGCATCAGTCAGCACGCCCGCATCAGTCAGCACGACCGCATCAGCCAGCACGCCCGCATCAGCCAGCATGGCCGCATCAGTCAGCACGCCCGCATCAGTCAGCACGCCCGCATCAGCCAGCACGCCCGCGTCAGTCAGCACGACCGCATCAGTCAGCACGCCCACATCAGTCAGCACGCCCACATCAGTCAGCACGCCCGCATCAGTCAGCACGACCGCATCAGTCAGCACGCCCACATCAGTCAGCACGCCCACATCAGTCAGCACGCCCACGTCAGTCAGCACGCCCGCATCAGTCAGCACGCCCACATCAGTCAGCACGCCCACATCAGTCAGCACGCCCACATCAGCCAGCACGCCCACATCAGCCAGCACGCCCACATCAGCCAGCACGCCCGCAACAGTCAGCACGGCCGCATCAGTCAGCACGCCCACATCAGCCAGCACGCCCACATCAGCCAGCACGCCCGCACCAGCCAGCACGCCCGCATCAGCCAGCACGCCCGCATCAGTCAGCACGGCCGCATCAGTCAGCACGCCCACATCAGCCAGCACGCCCACATCAGCCAGCACGCCCGCAACAGTCAGCACGCCCGCATCAGCCAGCACGCCCACATCAGCCAGCACGCCCACATCAGCCAGCACGCCCGCATCAGTCAGCACGGCCGCATCAGGCAGCACGGCCGCATCAGCCAGCACGCCCGCATCAGGCAGCACGGCCGCATCAGCCAGCACGCCCGCATCAGTCAGCACGGCCGCATCAGTCAGCACGCCCGCATCAGCCAGCACGCCCGCATCAGTCAGCACGGCCGCATCAGTCAGCACGCCCACATCAGCCAGCACGACCACATCAGCCAGCACGGCCGCATCAGTCAGCACGGCCACATCAGCCAGCACGCCCACATCAGCCAGCACGCCCACATCAGCCAGCACGCCCACATCAGCCAGCACGCCCACATCAGCCAGCACGCCCACATCAGTCAGCACGCCCACATCAGCCAGCACGCCCACATCAGCCAGCACGCCCACATCAGTCAGCACGCCCACATCAGCCAGCACGCCCACATCAGCCAGCACGCCCACATCAGTCAGCACGACCACATCAGTCAGCACGGCCGCATCAGTCAGCACGACCGCATCAGGCAGCACGTCCACATCAGGCAGCACGCCCGCATCAGTCAGCACGCCCACATCAGTCAGCACGCCCACATCAGCCAGCACGCCCACATCAGCCAGCACGGCCGCATCAGTCAGCACGCCCGCATCAGCCAGCACGCCCCATCAGCCAGCACGACCACATCAGTCAGCACGACCGCATCAGCCAGCACGCCCGCATCAGTCAGCACGACCGCATCAGGCAGCACGCCCGCATCAGCCAGCACGACCACATCAGTCAGCACGGCCGCATCAGCCAGCACGACCGCATCAGTCAGCACGGCCACATCAGCCAGCACGACCACATCAGTCAGCACGCCCGCATCAGCCAGCACGACCACATCAGCCAGCACGCCCGCATCAGTCAGCACGACCACATCAGCCAGCACGAGCACATCAGCCAGCACGCCCACATCAGTCAGCACGGCCGCATCAGACAGCACGCCCGCATCAGCCAGCACGACCACATCAGTCAGCACGACCACATCAGCCAGCACGCCCGCATCAGCCAGCACGCCCACATCAGCCAGCACGCCCACATCAGTCAGCACGACCACATCAGTCAGCACGGCCGCATCAGTCAGCACGACCACATCAGTCAGCACGACCACATCAGTCAGCACGACCACATCAGTCAGCACGCCCACATCAGTCAGCACGCCCACATCAGCCAGCACGCCCACATCAGCCAGCACGGCCGCATCAGTCAGCACGGCCGCATCAGTCAGCACGGCCGCATCAGTCAGCACGCCCACATCAGTCAGCACGGCCGCATCAGCCAGCACGCCCGCATCAGCCAGCACGCCCGCATCAGTCAGCACGGCCGCATCAGTCAGCACGGCCGCATCAGTCAGCACGCCCACATCAGTCAGCACGGCCGCATCAGCCAGCACGACCGCATCAGTCAGCACGCCCGCATCAGCCAGCACGCCCGCATCAGCCAGCACGCCCACATCAGCCAGCACGCCCGCATCAGCCAGCACGCCCCATCAGCCAGCACGACCACATCAGTCAGCACGACCGCATCAGCCAGCACGGCCACATCAGCCAGCACGGCCACATCAGCCAGCACGCCCGCATCAGTCAGCACGCCCGCATCAGCCAGCACGACCACATCAGTCAGCACGCCCGCATCAGTCAGCACGACCGCATCAGGCAGCACGCCCGCATCAGCCAGCACGACCGCATCAGTCAGCACGGCCACATCAGCCAGCACGCCCGCATCAGCCAGCACGTCCGCATCAGCCAGCACGACCGCATCAGTCAGCACGCCCGCATCAGTCAGCACGCCCGCATCAGCCAGCACGACCGCATCAGTCAACACGACCACATCAGTCAGCACGCCCGCATCAGCCAGCACGCCCACATCAGTCAGCACGCCCGCATCAGCCAGCACGTCCGCATCAGCCAGCACGACCGCATCAGTCAGCACGACCACATCAGTCAGCACGCCCGCATCAGCCAGCACGGCCGCATCAGCCAGCACGCCCGCATCAGGCAGCACGCCCGCATCAGCCAGCACGACCGCATCAGTCAGCACGCCCACATCAGTCAGCACGGCCGCATCAGACAGCACGACCACATCAGTCAGCACGCCCGCATCAGCCAGCACGACCACATCAGTCAGCACGACCACATCAGTCAGCACGACCGCATCAGTCAGCACGGCCGCATCAGCCAGCACGCCCGCATCAGGCAGCACGACCACATCAGTCAGCACGACCGCATCAGTCAGCACGCCCGCATCAGTCAGCACGCCCGCATCAGCCAGCACGACCACATCAGTCAGCACGCCCGCATCAGCCAGCACGGCCGCATCAGCCAGCACGCCCCCATCAGCCAGCACGCCCGCATCAGTCAGCACGCCCGCATCAGTCAGCACGCCCGCATCAGCCAGCACGCCCGCATCAGCCAGCACGACCACATCAGTCAGCACGCCCGCATCAGTCAGCACGCCCGCATCAGTCAGCACGCCCGCATCAGCCAGCACGCCCACATCAGTCAGCACGCCCGCATCAGTCAGCACGACCACATCAGCCAGCACGACCACATCAGTCAGCACGCCCGCATCAGCCAGCACGCCCACATCAGCCAGCACGCCCGCACCAGTCAGCACGGCCGCATCAGTCAGCACGCCCACATCAGTCAGCACGCCCACATCAGCTAGCACGCCCACATCAGCCAGCACGGCCGCATCAGTCAGCACGGCCGCATCAGTCAGCACGGCCGCATCAGTCAGCACGCCCACATCAGTCAGCACGGCCGCATCAGCCAGCACGCCCGCATCAGCCAGCACGCCCGCATCAGTCAGCACGGCCGCATCAGTCAGCACGGCCGCATCAGTCAGCACGCCCACATCAGTCAGCACGGCCGCATCAGCCAGCACGCCCGCATCAGCCAGCACGCCCGCATCAGTCAGCACGCCCACATCAGTCAGCACGCCCGCATCAGTCAGCACGACCACATCAGTCAGCACGGCCGCATCAGCCAGCACGGCCGCATCAGCCAGCACGACCACATCAGTCAGCACGCCCGCATCAGCCAGCACGCCCACATCAGTCAGCACGCCCGCATCAGCCAGCACGACCGCATCAGTCAGCACGGCCACATCAGCCAGCACGCCCACATCAGTCAGCACGACCACATCAGCCAGCACGCCCGCATCAGCCAGCACGACCACATCAGACAGCACGTCCACATCAGTCAGCACGCCCGCATCAGTCAGCACGCCCGCATCAGTCAGCACGCCCGCATCAGTCAGCACGTCCACATCAGTCAGCACGCCCGCATCAGTCAGCACGTCCACATCAGACAGCACGTCCACATCAGTCAGCACGCCCGCATCAGTCAGCACGACCGCATCAGGCAGCACGCCCGCATCAGCCAGCACGACCGCATCAGTCAGCACGGCCACATCAGCCAGCACGCCCGCATCAGCCAGCACGTCCGCATCAGCCAGCACGACCGCATCAGTCAGCACGCCCGCATCAGTCAGCACGCCCGCATCAGCCAGCACGACCGCATCAGTCAACACGACCACATCAGTCAGCACGCCCGCATCAGCCAGCACGCCCACATCAGTCAGCACGCCCGCATCAGCCAGCACGTCCGCATCAGCCAGCACGACCGCATCAGTCAGCACGACCACATCAGTCAGCACGCCCGCATCAGCCAGCACGCCCACATCAGTCAGCACGGCCGCATCAGACAGCACGACCACATCAGTCAGCACGACCACATCAGTCAGCACGACCACATCAGTCAGCACGCCCGCATCAGCCAGCACGTCCACATCAGACAGCACGTCCACATCAGTCAGCACGCCCGCATCAGCCAGCACGCCCGCATCAGCCAGCACGACCGCATCAGTCAGCACGACCACATCAGTCAGCACGCCCGCATCAGTCAGCACGGCCGCATCAGCCAGCACGACCACATCAGACAGCACGCCCGCATCAGCCAGCACGCCCACATCAGTCAGCACGACCACATCAGCCAGCACGCCCGCATCAGTCAGCACGGCCGCATCAGCCAGCACGACCGCATCAGTCAGCACGACCACATCAGTCAGCACGGCCGCATCAGCCAGCACGCCCGCATCAGTCAGCACGGCCGCATCAGCCAGCACGACCACATCAGTCAGCACGGCCGCATCAGTCAGCACGCCCGCATCAGTCAGCACGGCCGCATCAGCCAGCACGACCGCATCAGTCAGCACGGCCGCATCAGTCAGCACGCCCGCATCAGTCAGCACGCCCGCATCAGTCAGCACGGCCGCATCAGTCAGCACGACCGCATCAGTCAGCACGGCCGCATCAGTCAGCACGCCCGCATCAGTCAGCACGGCCGCATCAGTCAGCACGACCGCATCAGTCAGCACGCCCGCATCAGTCAGCACGGCCGCATCAGTCAGCACGGCCGCATCAGCCAGCACGACCACATCAGTCAGCACGGCCGCATCAGTCAGCACGCCCGCATCAGTCAGCACGGCCGCATCAGCCAGCACGACCGCATCAGTCAGCACGGCCGCATCAGTCAGCACGCCCGCATCAGTCAGCACGCCCGCATCAGTCAGCACGGCCGCATCAGTCAGCACGACCGCATCAGTCAGCACGGCCGCATCAGTCAGCACGGCCGCATCAGCCAGCACGGCCGCATCAGTCAGCACGACCACATCAGTCAGCACGCCCGCATCAGTCAGCACGCCCGCATCAGTCAGCACGGCCGCATCAGTCAGCACGACCGCATCAGTCAGCACGGCCGCATCAGTCAGCACGACCGCATCAGTCAGCACGGCCGCATCAGTCAGCACGACCACATCAGTCAGCACGGCCGCATCAGTCAGCACGCCCGCATCAGTCAGCACGGCCGCATCAGCCAGCACGACCGCATCAGTCAGCACGGCCGCATCAGTCAGCACGCCCGCATCAGTCAGCACGCCCGCATCAGTCAGCACGGCCGCATCAGTCAGCACGACCGCATCAGTCAGCACGGCCGCATCAGTCAGCACGCCCGCATCAGTCAGCACGGCCGCATCAGTCAGCACGACCGCATCAGTCAGCACGCCCGCATCAGTCAGCACGCCCGCATCAGTCAGCACGCCCGCATCAGTCAGCACGGCCGCATCAGTCAGCACGACCGCATCAGTCAGCATGCCCGCATCAGCCAGCACGCCCGCATCAGTCAGCACGGCCGCATCAGCCAGCACGACCGCATCAGTCAGCACGGCCGCATCAGTCAGCACGCCCGCATCAGTCAGCACGACCGCATCAGCCAGCACGGCCACATCAGTCAGCACGCCCGCATCAGCCAGCACGACCGCATCAGCCAGCACGCCCGCATCAGTCAGCACGCCCGCATCAGTCAGCACGCCCGCATCAGCCAGCACGACCGCATCAGCCAGCACGCCCGCATCAGTCAGCACGCCCGCATCAGCCAGCACGACCGCATCAGCCAGCACGCCCGCATCAGTCAGCACGCCCGCATCAGCCAGCACGACCGCATCAGCCAGCACGCCCGCATCAGTCAGCACGCCCGCATCAGCCAGCACGGCCGCATCAGCCAGCACGGCCGCATCAGCCAGCACGGCCGCATCAGTCAGCACGCCCGCATCAGCCAGCACGACCGCATCAGCCAGCACGCCCGCATCAGTCAGCACGCCCGCATCAGCCAGCACGACCACATCAGCCAGCACGGCCGCATCAGTCAGCACGACCGCATCAGCCAGCACGCCCGCATCAGCCAGCACGGCCGCATCAGGCAGCACGCCCGCATCAGTCAGCACGCCCGCATCAGTCAGCACGCCCGCATCAGTCAGCACGCCCGCATCAGTCAGCACGCCCGCATCAGTCAGCACGGCCGCATCAGTCAGCACGCCCACATCAGTCAGCACGCCCGCATCAGGCAGCACGCCCGCATCAGTCAGCACGGCCGCATCAGCCAGCACGCCCGCATCAGTCAGCACGCCCGCATCAGTCAGCACGCCCGCATCAGTCAGCACGCCCGCATCAGTCAGCACGCCCGCATCAGTCAGCACGCCCGCATCAGTCAGCACGCCCGCATCAGTCAGCACGCCCGCATCAGGCAGCACGCCCGCATCAGTCAGCACGGCCGCATCAGCCAGCACGCCCGCATCAGTCAGCACGCCCGCATCAGTCAGCACGCCCGCATCAGTCAGCACGCCCGCATCAGTCAGCACGCCCGCATCAGTCAGCACGACCGCATCAGTCAGCACGACCGCATCAGCCAGCACGCCCGCATCAGCCAGCACGGCCGCATCAGGCAGCACGCCCGCATCAGTCAGCACGACCGCATCAGTCAGCACGACCGCATCAGTCAGCACGCCCCATCAGCCAGCACGACCACATCAGCCAGCACGCCCGCATCAGTCAGCACGCCCGCATCAGTCAGCACGCCCACATCAGTCAGCACGCCCGCATCAGTCAGCACGCCCGCATCAGTCAGCACGACCGCATCAGTCAGCACGACCGCATCAGTCAGCACGCCCCATCAGCCAGCACGACCACATCAGCCAGCACGCCCGCATCAGTCAGCACGGCCACATCAGTCAGCACGACCGCATCAGCCAGCACGGCCACATCAGTCAGCACGGCCACATCAGTCAGCACGACCGCATCAGTCAGCACGGCCACATCAGTCAGCACGACCGCATCAGTCAGCACGACCGCATCAGTCAGCACGGCCACATCAGCCAGCACGACCGCATCAGTCAGCACGACCGCATCAGTCAGCACGGCCACATCAGCCAGCACGCCCGCATCAGTCAGCACGACCACATCAGTCAGCACGCCCGCATCAGCCAGCACGCCCGCATCAGTCAGCACGCCCGCATCAGTCAGCACGCCCACATCAGTCAGCACGGCCACATCAGTCAGCACGCCCGCATCAGTCAGCACGCCCGCATCAGTCAGCACGCCCGCATCAGCCAGCACGACCGCATCAGTCAGCACGGCCACATCAGTCAGCACGCCCGCATCAGTCAGCACGGCCACATCAGTCAGCACGCCCGCATCAGTCAGCACGCCCGCATCAGTCAGCACGACCGCATCAGTCAGCACGACCGCATCAGTCAGCACGCCCCATCAGCCAGCACGACCACATCAGCCAGCACGCCCGCATCAGTCAGCACGCCCGCATCAGTCAGCACGGCCACATCAGCCAGCACGACCGCATCAGTCAGCACGGCCACATCAGTCAGCACGCCCGCATCAGCCAGCACGGCCACATCAGTCAGCACGCCCCATCAGCCAGCACGCCCGCATCAGTCAGCACGCCCGCATCAGTCAGCACGACCGCATCAGTCAGCACGACCGCATCAGTCAGCACGCCCCATCAGCCAGCACGACCACATCAGCCAGCACGCCCACATCAGGCAGCACGCCCGCATCAGTCAGCACGCCCACATCAGCCAGCACGATCACATCAGTCAGCACGCCCGCATCAGGCAGCACGCCCGCATCAGGCAGCACGCCCGCATCAGTCAGCACGCCCACATCAGCCAGCACGATCACATCAGTCAGCACGCCCGCATCAGTCAGCACGACCGCATCAGTCAGCACGACCGCATCAGTCAGCACGCCCCATCAGCCAGCACGACCACATCAGCCAGCACGCCCACATCAGGCAGCACGCCCGCATCAGTCAGCACGCCCACATCAGCCAGCACGATCACATCAGTCAGCACGCCCGCATCAGGCAGCACGCCCGCATCAGGCAGCACGCCCGCATCAGTCAGCACGCCCACATCAGCCAGCACGCCCACATCAGCCAGCACGATCACATCAGTCAGCACGCCCGCATCAGTCAGCACGCCCACATCAGGCAGCACGCCCACATCAGGCAGCACGCCCGCATCAGGCAGCACGCCCACATCAGCCAGCACGCCCACATCAACCAGCACGGCCACATCAGTCAGCACGCCCCATCAGCCAGCACGACCACATCAGTCAGCACGCCCACATCAGGCAGCACGACCGCATCAGTCAGCACGCCCACATCAGGCAGCACGACCGCATCAGCCAGCACGCCCGCATCAGGCAGCACGCCCGCATCAGTCAGCACGCCCACATCAGCCAGCACGCCCGCATCAGTCAGCACGCCCGCATCAGCCAGCACGCCCGCATCAGTCAGCACGCCCGCATCAGTCAGCACGACCACATCAGTCAGCACGACCACATCAGTCAGCACGACCGCATCAGCCAGCACGCCCGCATCAGTCAGCACGCCCGCATCAGCCAGCACGACCACATCAGTCAGCACGACCGCATCAGCCAGCACGCCCGCATCAGTCAGCACGGCCGCATCAGTCAGCACGACCACATCAGTCAGCACGACCGCATCAGCCAGCACGCCCGCGTCAGTCAGCACGGCCGCATCAGCCAGCACGCCCACATCAGTCAGCACGACCACATCAGTCAGCACGACCGCATCAGTCAGCACGCCCGCATCAGCCAGCACGACCGCATCAGTCAGCACGCCCGCATCAGTCAGCACGACCGCATCAGTCAGCACGCCCGCGTCAGTCAGCACGGCCGCATCAGTCAGCACGTCCACATCAGTCAGCACGTCCACATCAGTCAGCACGACCGCATCAGCCAGCACGCCCGCGTCAGTCAGCACGGCCGCATCAGTCAGCACGTCCACATCAGTCAGCACGTCCACATCAGTCAGCACGACCGCATCAGCCAGCACGCCCGCGTCAGTCAGCACGTCCACATCAGTCAGCACGTCCACATCAGTCAGCACGACCGCATCAGCCAGCACGCCCGCACCAGTCAGCACGGCCGCATCAGTCAGCACGACCACATCAGTCAGCACGACCGCATCAGCCAGCACGCCCGCGTCAGTCAGCACGGCCGCATCAGCCAGCACGACCGCATCAGTCAGCACGCCCGCATCAGTCAGCACGACCGCATCAGCCAGCACGCCCGCGTCAGTCAGCACGGCCGCATCAGCCAGCACGCCCGCATCAGTCAGCACGACCGCATCAGTCAGCACGACCGCATCAGCCAGCACGACCGCATCAGTCAGCACGACCGCATCAGTCAGCACGCCCGCGTCAGTCAGCACGGCCGCATCAGCCAGCACGCCCACATCAGCCAGCACGCCCGCATCAGCCAGCACGCCCACATCAGCCAGCACGCCCGCACCAGTCAGCACGACCACATCAGCCAGCACGCCCGCATCAGTCAGCACGACCGCATCAGCCAGCACGACCGCATCAGCCAGCACGCCCACGTCAGCCAGCACGGCCGCATCAGCCAGCACGCCCGCATCAGTCAGCACGCCCGCATCAGTCAGCACGACCACATCAGTCAGCACGGCCGCATCAGCCAGCACGCCCGCATCAGTCAGCACGCCCGCATCAGCCAGCACGCCCGCGTCAGCCAGCACGCCCGCGTCAGCCAGCACGCCCACATCAGTCAGCACGACCACATCAGGCAGCACGGCCGCATCAGCCAGCACGGCCGCATCAGTCAGCACGCCCGCATCAGTCAGCACGGCCGCACCAGTCAGCACGGCCGCATCAGTCAGCACGACCACATCAGTCAGCACGACCACATCAGGCAGCACGGCCGCATCAGCCAGCACGACCACATCAGCCAGCACGCCCGCATCAGTCAGCACGACCACATCAGGCAGCACGCCCGCATCAGCCAGCACGCCCGCATCAGTCAGCACGCCCGCATCAGCCAGCACGCCCGCATCAGCCAGCACGACCACATCAGCCAGCACGCCCGCATCAGCCAGCACGCCCGCATCAGCCAGCACGACCACATCAGTCAGCACGGCCGCATCAGCCAGCACGACCACATCAGCCAGCACGCCCGCATCAGCCAGCACGACCACATCAGGCAGCACGCCCGCATCAGCCAGCACGCCCGCATCAGTCAGCACGCCCGCATCAGTCAGCACGACCACATCAGGCAGCACGGCCGCATCAGCCAGCACGACCACATCAGCCAGCACGCCCGCATCAGCCAGCACGGCCGCATCAGCCAGCACGCCCACATCAGCCAGCACGCCCGCAACAGTCAGCACGCCCGCATCAGCCAGCACGGCCGCATCAGCCAGCACGGCCGCATCAGCCAGCACGCCCACATCAGCCAGCACGCCCGCAACAGTCAGCACGACCACATCAGCCAGCACGCCCGCATCAGCCAGCACGCCCGCATCAGCCAGCACGCCCACATCAGCCAGCACGCCCGCATCAGTCAGCACGGCCGCATCAGTCAGCACGGCCGCATCAGGCAGCACGGCCGCATCAGCCAGCACGCCCGCATCAGTCAGCACGGCCCACATCAGCCAGCACGACCACATCAGTCAGCACGCCCACATCAGCCAGCACGACCACATCAGTCAGCACGGCCCACATCAGCCAGCACGACCACATCAGTCAGCACGGCCCACATCAGTCAGCACGCCCACATCAGCCAGCACGACCACATCAGTCAGCACGCCCACATCAGCCAGCACGGCCGCATCAGTCAGCACGCCCGCATCAGCCAGCACGCCCCATCAGCCAGCACGACCACATCAGTCAGCACGACCGCATCAGCCAGCACGCCCGCATCAGTCAGCACGCCCGCATCAGCCAGCACGCCCACATCAGTCAGCACGGCCGCATCAGCCAGCACGGCCGCATCAGCCAGCACGCCCGCATCAGCCAGCACGCCCACATCAGTCAGCACGACCACATCAGTCAGCACGGCCGCATCAGCCAGCACGCCCACATCAGTCAGCACGCCCGCATCAGCCAGCACGCCCACATCAGTCAGCACGACCACATCAGTCAGCACGGCCGCATCAGCCAGCACGCCCGCATCAGCCAGCACGACCGCATCAGCCAGCACGCCCGCATCAGTCAGCACGGCCGCACCAGCCAGCACGCCCGCAACAGTCAGCACGGCCGCACCAGCCAGCACGCCCGCATCAGTCAGCACGCCCACATCAGCCAGCACGCCCGCATCAGTCAGCACGCCCGCATCAGCCAGCACGCCCACATCAGCCAGCACGCCCGCATCAGCCAGCACGGCCGCATCAGTCAGCACGGCCGCATCAGCCAGCACGCCCGCATCAGCCAGCACGGCCGCATCAGCCAGCACGCCCGCATCAGTCAGCACGCCCGCATCAGTCAGCACGGCCGCATCAGCCAGCACGCCCGCATCAGCCAGCACGGCCGCATCAGTCAGCACGACCACATCAGCCAGCACGGCCGCATCAGCGAGCACGGCCGCATCAGTCAGCACGGCCGCATCAGTCAGCACGGCCGCATCAGGCAGCACGGCCGCATCAGTCAGCACGGCCGCATCAGTCAGCACGGCCGCATCAGCGAGCACGGCCGCATCAGTCAGCACGGCCGCATCAGTCAGCACGGCCGCATCAGCCAGCACGGCCGCATCAGGCAGCACGGCCGCATCAGCCAGCACGCCCGCATCAGCCAGCACGCCCGCATCAGCCAGCACGCCCACATCAGCCAGCACGGCCGCATCAGTCAGCACGGCCGCATCAGCCAGCACGACCGCATCAGTCAGCACGGCCGCATCAGTCAGCACGCCCGCGTCAGTCAGCACGGCCGCATCAGTCAGCACGGCCGCATCAGCCATCACGCCCGCATCAGTCAGCACGCCCGCATCAGTCAGCACGCCCGCATCAGTCAGCACGCCCGCACCAGTCAGCACGGCCGCATCAGCCAGCACGGCCGCATCAGTCAGCACGGCCGCATCAGTCAGCACGGCCGCATCAGTCAGCACGCCCGCACCAGTCAGCACGCCCGCATCAGTCAGCACGCCCACATCAGCCAGCACGGCCGCATCAGTCAGCACGCCCGCATCAGTCAGCACGCCCGCACCAGTCAGCACGCCCGCATCAGTCAGCACGCCCGCATCAGTCAGCACGGCCGCATCAGTCAGCACGGCGGCATCAGCCAGCACGCCCGTGTCAGTCAGCACGGCCGCATCAGTCAGCACGCCCACATCAGCCAGCACGGCCGCATCAGCCAGCACGCCCACATCAGTCAGCACGCCCGCATCAGCCAGCACGCCCGCATCAGCCAGCACGGCCGCATCAGCCAGCACGGCCGCATCAGGCAGCACGGCCGCATCAGCCAGCACGGCCGCATCAGGCAGCACGCCCGCATCAGCCAGCACGCCCGCATCAGTCAGCGCGCCCGCATCAGTCAGCACGCCCGCATCAGCCAGCACGGCCGCATCAGCCAGCACGGCCGCATCAGTCAGCACGGCCGCATCAGTCAGCACGGCCGCATCAGTCAGCACGGCCGCATCAGTCAGCACGCCCGCATCAGCCAGCACTCCCGCGTCAGTCAGCACGGCCGCATCAGCCAGCACGCCCGCATCAGCCAGCACGCCCGCATCAGCCAGCACGGCCGCATCAGCCAGCACGGCCGCATCAGCCAGCACGCCCGCATCAGCCAGCACGCCCGCATCAGCCAGCACGCCCGCATCAGCCAGCACGGCCGCATCAGCCAGCACGGCCGCATCAGTCAGCACGGCCGCATCAGCCAGCACGCCCGCATCAGCCAGCACGCCCACATCAGCCAGCACGGCCGCATCAGTCAGCACGGCCGCATCAGTCAGCACGGCCGCATCAGTCAGCACGGCCGCATCAGTCAGCACGCCCGCATCAGCCAGCACGCCCACATCAGCCAGCACGGCCGCATCAGTCAGCACGGCCACATCAGCCAGCACGGCCGCATCAGTCAGCACGGCCGCATCAGCCAGCACGGCCGCATCAGTCAGCACGGCCGCATCAGTCAGCACGGCCGCATCAGCCAGCACGCCCGCATCAGCCAGCACGCCCACATCAGCCAGCACGGCCGCATCAGTCAGCACGGCCGCATCAGTCAGCACGGCCACATCAGCCAGCACGGCCGCATCAGTCAGCACGCCCACATCAGTCAGCACGCCCACATCAGCCAGCACGGCCGCATCAGTCAGCACGCCCGCATCAGCCAGCACGGCCGCATCAGGCAGCACGGCCGCATCAGCCAGCACGCCCGCATCAGTCAGCACGGCCGCATCAGTCAGCACGCCCACATCAGCCAGCACGCCCACATCAGCCAGCACGGCCGCATCAGCCAGCACGCCCACATCAGCCAGCACGGCCACATCAGTCAGCACGGCCGCATCAGTCAGCACGCCCACATCAGCCAGCACGGCCACATCAGTCAGCACGGCCACATCAGTCAGCACGCCCACATCAGCCAGCACGCCCACATCAGTCAGCACGCCCACATCAGCCAGCACGCCCACATCAGCCAGCACGGCCACATCAGCCAGCACGGCCACATCAGCCAGCACGCCCACATCAGCCAGCACGCCCGCATCAGCCAGCACGGCCACATCAGCCAGCACGGCCGCATCAGTCAGCACGCCCGCATCAGCCAGCACGTCCACATCAGTCAGCACGGCCGCATCAGTCAGCACGCCCGCATCAGTCAGCACGCCCGCATCAGCCAGTACGGCCGCATCAGTCAGCACGGCCGCATCAGTCAGCACGGCCACATCAGCCAGCACGCCCGCATCAGCCAGCACGGCCGCATCAGTCAGCACGGCCGCATCAGTCAGCACGGCCACATCAGTCAGCACGGCCGCATCAGTCAGCACGGCCACATCAGCCAGCACGCCCGCATCAGCCAGCACGGCCACATCAGCCAGCACGGCCGCATCAGTCAGCACGTCCACATCAGTCAGCACGGCCGCATCAGTCAGCACGCCCGCATCAGTCAGCACGCCCGCATCAGCCAGCACGTCCACATCAGTCAGCACGGCCGCATCAGTCAGCACGCCCGCATCAGTCAGCACGCCCGCATCAGCCAGCACGGCCGCATCAGTCAGCACGGCCGCATCAGTCAGCACGGCCACATCAGCCAGCACGGCCGCATCAGTCAGCACGGCCACATCAGCCAGCACGCCCGCATCAGTCAGCACGCCCGCATCAGTCAGCACGGCCGCATCAGTCAGCACGGCCACATCAGCCAGCACGCCCGCATCAGTCAGCACGGCCGCATCAGTCAGCACGGCCACATCAGCCAGCACGCCCACATCAGCCAGCACGCCCGCATCAGCCAGCACGCCCGCATCAGCCAGCACGCCCACATCAGCCAGCACGCCCGCATCAGTCAGCACGGCCACATCAGCCAGCACGGCCGCATCAGTCAGCACGGCCACATCAGCCAGCACGCCCGCATCAGTCAGCACGGCCGCATCAGTCAGCACGGCCACATCAGCCAGCACGGCCGCATCAGTCAGCACGGCCACATCAGCCAGCACGGCCGCATCAGCCAGCACGCCCGCATCAGCCAGCACGCCCACATCAGCCAGCACGCCCGCATCAGTCAGCACGGCCACATCAGCCAGCACGGCCGCATCAGTCAGCACGGCCACATCAGCCAGCACGCCCGCATCAGTCAGCACGGCCGCATCAGTCAGCACGGCCACATCAGCCAGCACGGCCGCATCAGTCAGCACGGCCACATCAGCCAGCACGGCCGCATCAGTCAGCACGCCCGCATCAGTCAGCACGCCCGCATCAGCCAGCACGGCCGCATCAGTCAGCACGACCGCATCAGCCAGCACGGCCGCATCAGGCAGCACGGCCGCATCAGCCAGCACGGCCGCATCAGCCAGCACGGCCGCATCAGTCAGCACGCCCGCATCAGTCAGCACGGCCACATCAGTCAGCACGGCCACATCAGCCAGCACGCCCGCATCAGTCAGCACGGCCACATCAGTCAGCACGGCCACATCAGCCAGCACGCCCGCATCAGTCAGCACGCCCGCATCAGTCAGCACGGCCACATCAGTCAGCACGGCCACATCAGCCAGCACGCCCGCATCAGCCAGCACGGCCACATCAGTCAGCACGGCCACATCAGCCAGCACGGCCACATCAGCCAGCACGGCCACATCAGCCAGCACGCCCGCATCAGCCAGCACGCCCGCATCAGTCAGCACGCCCACATCAGCCAGCACGGCCGCATCAGGCAGCACGCCCGCATCAGCCAGCACGCCCGCATCAGCCAGCACGGCCGCATCAGTCAGCACGGCCACATCAGCCAGCACGGCCGCATCAGTCAGCACGGCCACATCAGCCAGCACGGCCACATCAGCCAGCACGGCCGCATCAGTCAGCACGACCGCATCAGTCAGCACGGCCGCATCAGTCAGCACGGCCGCATCAGTCAGCACGCCCGCATCAGCCAGCACGGCCGCATCAGTCAGCACGGCCGCATCAGCCAGCACGCCCGCATCAGTCAGCACGCCCGCATCAGCCAGCACGCCCGCATCAGCCAGCACGGCCGCATCAGTCAGCACGGCCGCATCAGCCAGCACGCCCGCACCAGTCAGCACGCCCGCATCAGCCAGCACGCCCGCATCAGCCAGCACGGCCACATCAGCCAGCACGGCCACATCAGCCAGCACGCCCGCATCAGCCAGCACGCCCGCATCAGCCAGCACGGCCACATCAGCCAGCACGCCCGCATCAGCCAGCACGGCCACATCAGTCAGCACGGCCACATCAGCCAGCACGCCCGCATCAGCCAGCACGGCCACATCAGCCAGCACGCCCGCATCAGTCAGCACGGCCGCATCAGTCAGCACGCCCGCATCAGTCAGCACGCCCACATCAGCCAGCACGGCCACATCAGTCAGCACGACTGCATCAGTCAGCACGGCCACATCAGCCAGCACGCCCGCATCAGCCAGCACGGCCACATCAGCCAGCACGCCCGCATCAGTCAGCACGCCCGCATCAGTCAGCACGGCCGCATCAGTCAGCACGCCCACATCAGCCAGCACGGCCACATCAGCCAGCACGCCCACATCAGTCAGCACGCCCGCATCAGTCAGCACGCCCACATCAGTCAGCACGCCCACATCAGTCAGCACGCCCACATCAGTCAGCACGCCCGCATCAGTCAGCACGCCCACATCAGTCAGCACGACCGCATCAGTCAGCACGCCCGCATCAGTCAGCACGACCACATCAGCCAGCACGGCCACATCAGCCAGCACGGCCACATCAGCCAGCACGGCCACATCAGCCAGCACGGCCGCATCAGTCAGCACGGCCGCATCAGGCAGCACGACCACATCAGTCAGCACGGCCACATCAGCCAGCACGGCCACATCAGCCAGCACGGCCACATCAGCCAGCACGCCCGCATCAGCCAGCACGGCCACATCAGCCAGCACGACCGCATCAGTCAGCACGACCGCATCAGTCAGCACGCCCGCATCAGCCAGCACGCCCGCATCAGTCAGCACGCCCGCATCAGCCAGCACGCCCGCATCAGCCAGCACGCCCGCATCAGCCAGCACGGCCGCATCAGCCAGCACGCCCACATCAGCCAGCACGCCCACATCAGCCAGCACGCCCGCATCAGCCAGCACGGCCGCATCAGCCAGCACGCCCACATCAGCCAGCACGCCCGCATCAGCCAGCACGGCCACATCAGTCAGCACGCCCACATCAGCCAGCACGCCCACATCAGCCAGCACGGCCGCATCAGTCAGCACGGCCACATCAGCCAGCACGCCCGCATCAGTCAGCACGCCCGCATCAGCCAGCACGACCGCATCAGCCAGCACGACCGCATCAGCCAGCACGCCCGCATCAGCCAGCACAGCCGCATCAGTCAGCACGGCCGCATCAGTCAGCACGCCCGCATCAGTCAGCACGCCCGCATCAGCCAGCACGACCGCATCAGCCAGCACGACCGCATCAGCCAGCACGCCCGCATCAGCCAGCACAGCCGCATCAGTCAGCACGCCCACATCAGCCAGCACGCCCGCGTCAGTCAGCACGCCCGCATCAGCCAGCACGCCCGCATCAGCCAGCACAGCCGCATCAGTCAGCACGGCCGCATCAGTCAGCACGCCCGCATCAGTCAGCACGCCCGCATCAGCCAGCACGACCGCATCAGCCAGCACGACCGCATCAGCCAGCACGCCCGCATCAGCCAGCACAGCCGCATCAGTCAGCACGCCCGCATCAGCCAGCACGCCCGCATCAGTCAGCACGCCCGCATCAGCCAGCACGACCGCATCAGCCAGCACGACCGCATCAGCCAGCACGCCCACATCAGTCAGCACGGCCGCATCAGTCAGCACGGCCGCATCAGCCAGCACGCCCGCATCAGCCAGCACGCCCACATCAGCCAGCACGCCCGCATCAGCCAGCACGGCCACATCAGCCAGCACAGCCGCATCAGTCAGCACGGCCGCATCAGTCAGCACGGCCGCATCAGCCAGCACGCCCGCATCAGTCAGCACGCCCGCATCAGTCAGCACGCCCGCATCAGCCAGCACGCCCGCATCAGCCAGCACGCCCACATCAGCCAGCACGCCCGCATCAGCCAGCACGGCCGCATCAGCCAGCACAGCCGCATCAGTCAGCACGGCCGCATCAGTCAGCACGGCCGCATCAGTCAGCACGCCCGCATCAGTCAGCACAGCCGCATCAGTCAGCACGGCCGCATCAGCCAGCACGCCCGCATCAGCCAGCACGCCCGCATCAGTCAGCACGACCGCATCAGTCAGCACGGCCGCATCAGTCAGCACGCCCGCATCAGTCAGCACGCCCGCATCAGCCAGCACGCCCACATCAGCCAGCACGCCCGCATCAGCCAGCACGGCCGCATCAGCCAGCACAGCCGCATCAGTCAGCACGGCCGCATCAGTCAGCACGGCCGCATCAGTCAGCACGGCCGCATCAGCCAGCACGCCCGCATCAGTCAGCACGCCCACATCAGCCAGCACGCCCGCATCAGCCAGCACGGCCGCATCAGCCAGCACGCCCGCATCAGCCAGCACGCCCACATCAGCCAGCACGCCCGCATCAGCCAGCACGCCCGCATCAGTCAGCACGGCCGCATCAGTCAGCACGGCCGCATCAGCCAGCACGGCCGCATCAGCCAGCACGCCCGCATCAGCCAGCACGCCCGCATCAGTCAGCACGGCCGCATCAGCCAGCACGCCCGCATCAGTCAGCACGGCCGCATCAGTCAGCACGGCCGCATCAGCCAGCACGCCCGCATCAGCCAGCACGCCCGCATCAGTCAGCACGCCCGCATCAGCCAGCACGCCCGCATCAGCCAGCACGCCCGCATCAGCCAGCACGCCCACATCAGTCAGCACGCCCGCATCAGCCAGCACGCCCGCATCAGCCAGCACGGCCGCACCAGCCAGCACGCCCGCATCAGCCAGCACGGCCACATCAGCCAGCACGCCCGCATCAGTCAGCACGCCCACATCAGCCAGCACGCCCGCATCAGCCAGCACGCCCACATCAGTCAGCACGCCCACATCAGCCAGCACGCCCACATCAGTCAGCACGCCCGCGTCAGCCAGCACGGCCGCATCAGTCAGCACGGCCACATCAGCCAGCACGCCCGCATCAGTCAGCACGCCCGCATCAGCCAGCACGCCCGCATCAGCCAGCACGCCCGCATCAGCCAGCACGCCCGCATCAGCCAGCACGCCCGCATCAGCCAGCACGCCCGCATCAGCCAGCACGCCCGCATCAGCCAGCACGCCCGCATCAGCCAGCACGCCCGCATCAGCCAGCACGCCCGCATCAGTCAGCACGCCCGCATCAGCCAGCACGCCCGCATCAGCCAGCACGGCCGCATCAGTCAGCACGGCCGCATCAGCCAGCACGCCCGCATCAGCCAGCACGCCCGCATCAGCCAGCACGCCCGCATCAGCCAGCACGCCCGCATCAGTCAGCACGCCCACATCAGTCAGCAGGCCCGCATCAGCCAGCACGCCCGCATCAGCCAGCACGCCCGCATCAGCCAGCACGCCCGCACCAGCCAGGACGCCCGCATCAGCCAGCACGCCCGCATCAGCCAGCACGCCCACATCAGCCAGCACGCCCGCATCAGCCAGCACGCCCGCATCAGCCAGCACGCCCGCATCAGCCAGCACGCCCGCATCAGCCAGCACGGCCGCATCAGTCAGCACGCCCGCATCAGCCAGCACGGCCGCATCAGTCAGCACGCCCGCATCAGCCAGCACGCCGCATCAGCCAGCACGCCCGCATCAGTCAGCACGCCCGCATCAGCCAGCACGCCCGCATCAGCCAGCACGGCCGCATCAGCCAGCACGCCCGCATCAGCCAGCACGCCCGCATCAGCCAGCACGCCCGCATCAGCCAGCACGCTCGCATCAGTCAGCACGCCCGCATCAGTCAGCACGCCCGCGGCAGCCAGCACGCCCGCGTCAGCCAGCACGCCCGCGTCAGTCAGCACGCCCGCGTCAGTCAGCACGCCCGCGTCAGTCAGCACGCCCGCGTCAGCCAGCAGGCCCGCATCAGTCAGCACGCCCGCATCAGCCAGCACGCCCGCATCAGTCAGCACGGCCGCATCAGTCAGCACGCCCGCATCAGCCACCACGCCCGCATCAGTCAGCACGACCGCATCAGCCAGCACGGCCGCATCAGTCAGCACGCCCGCATCAGCCAGCACGCCCGCATCAGCCAGCACGACCGCATCAGCCAGCACGCCCGCATCAGCCAGCACGCCCGCATCAGTCAGCACGCCCGCATCAGTCAGCACGCCCGCATCAGTCAGCACGCCCGCATCAGTCAGCACGCCCGCATCAGTCAGCACGACCGCATCAGCCAGCACGGCCGCATCAGCCAGCACGACCGCATCAGCCAGCACGACCGCATCAGCCAGCACGCCCGCATCAGCCAGCACGCCCGCATCAGCCAGCACGCCCGCATCAGTCAGCACGACCGCATCAGCCAGCACGGCCGCATCAGTCAGCACGCCCGCATCAGCCAGCACGCCCGCATCAGCCAGCACGACCGCATCAGCCAGCACGCCCGCATCAGCCAGCACGCCCGCATCAGCCAGCACGCCCGCATCAGTCAGCACGCCCGCATCAGCCAGCACGCCCGCATCAGTCAGCACGCCCGCATCAGCCAGCACGCCCGCATCAGCCAGCACGCCCGCATCAGTCAGCACGCCCGCATCAGTCAGCACGCCCGCATCAGTCAGCACGCCCGCATCAGCCAGCACGACCGCATCAGTCAGCACGCCCGCATCAGTCAGCACGCCCGCGTCAGCCAGCACGCCCGCGTCAGTCAGCACGACCGCATCAGCCAGCACGCCCGCATCAGTTAGCACGCCCGCATCAGTCAGCACGCCCGGATCAGTCAGCACGCCCGCATCAGCCAGCACGACCGCATCAGTCAGCACGCCCGCATCAGCCAGCACGCCCGCATCAGTCAGCACGCCCGCATCAGTCAGCACGCCCGCATCAGCCAGCACGACCGCATCAGTCAGCACGCCCGCATCAGTCAGCACGGCCGCATCAGACAGCACGCCCGCGTCAGCCAGCACGCCCGCGTCAGCCATCACGCCCGCAGCAGTCAGCACGCCCGCATCAGTCAGCACGCCCGCATCAGCCAGCACGCCCACATCAGTCAGCACGCCCGCATCAGCCAGCACGCCCGCATCAGTCAGCACGCCCGCATCAGCCAGCACGCCCGCATCAGTCAGCACGCCCGCATCAGCCAGCACGCCCGCATCAGTCAGCACGCCCGCATCAGCCAGCACGACCACATCAGTCAGCACGCCCACATCAGCCAGCACGCCCTCACCAGCCAGCACGCCCGCATCAGCCAGCATGCCCGCATCAGCCAGCACGCCCGCATCAGTCAGCACGCCCGCATCAGTCAGCACGGCCGCATCAGCCAGCACGCCCGCATCAGCCAGCACGCCCGCATCAGTCAGCACGCCTGCATCAGTCAGCACGCCCGCGTCAGTCAGCACGCCCGCGTCAATCAGCACGCTGGCGTCAGTCAGCACGCCCGCATCAGTCAGCACGCCCGCATCAGCCTGCACGACCGCATCAGTCAGCACGCCCGCATCAGTCAGCACGGCCGCATCAGTCAGCACGGCCGCATCAGCCAGCACGCCCGCATCAGTCAGCACGCCCGCATCAGTCAGCACGCCCGCATCAGTCAGCACGCCCGCATCAGCCAGCACGCCCGCATCAGCCAGCACGCCCACATCAGCCAGCACGCCCGCATCAGCCAGCACGCCCGCATCAGCCAGCACGGCCGCATCAGCCAGCACGGCCGCATCAGTCAGCACGGCCGCATCAGTCAGCACGGCCGCATCAGTCAGCACGCCCGCATCAGTCAGCACAGCCGCATCAGTCAGCACGGCCGCATCAGCCAGCACGCCCGCATCAGCCAGCACGCCCGCATCAGTCAGCACGACCGCATCAGTCAGCACGGCCGCATCAGTCAGCACGCCCGCATCAGTCAGCACGCCCGCATCAGCCAGCACGCCCGCATCAGCCAGCACGCCCACATCAGCCAGCACGCCCGCATCAGCCAGCACGGCCGCATCAGCCAGCACAGCCGCATCAGTCAGCACGGCCGCATCAGCCAGCACGGCCGCATCAGCCAGCACGCCCGCATCAGCCAGCACGCCCACATCAGCCAGCACGCCCGCATCAGCCAGCACGCCCGCATCAGTCAGCACGGCCGCATCAGTCAGCACGGCCGCATCAGCCAGCACGGCCGCATCAGCCAGCACGCCCGCATCAGCCAGCACGCCCGCATCAGTCAGCACGACCGCATCAGCCAGCACGCCCGCATCAGCCAGCACGCCCGCGTCAGTCAGCACGACCGCATCAGCCAGCACGCCCGCATCAGTCAGCACGACCGCATCAGCCAGCACGGCCGCATCAGTCAGCACGGCCACATCAGGCAGCACGCCCGCATCAGTCAGCACGCCCGCATCAGCCAGCACGCCCGCATCAGTCAGCACGCCCGCATCAGCCAGCACGGCCGCATCAGTCAGCACGCCCGCATCAGTCAGCACGCCCGCATCAGTCAGCACGCCCGCATCAGTCAGCACGCCCGCATCAGTCAGCACGCCCGCATCAGCCAGCACGGCCACATCAGTCAGCACGACCACATCAGTCAGCACGCCCGCATCAGTCAGCACGCCCGCATCAGCCAGCACGCCCGCATCAGTCAGCACGCCCGCATCAGCCAGCACGGCCGCATCAGTCAGCACGCCCGCATCAGTCAGCACGACCGCATCAGCCAGCACGACCACATCAGTCAGCACGACCGCATCAGCCAGCACGCCCGCATCAGTCAGCACGACCGCATCAGTCAGCACGCCCGCATCAGCCAGCACGCCCGCATCAGCCAGCACGCCCGCATCAGCCAGCACGCCCGCATCAGTCAGCACGCCCGCATCAGCCAGCACGCCCGCATCAGCCAGCACGCCCGCATCAGCCAGCACGCCCGCATCAGCCAGCACGCCCGCATCAGCCAGCACGACCGCATCAGTCAGCACGCCCGCATCAGCCAGCACGCCCGCATCAGCCAGCACGCCCGCATCAGTCAGCACGCCCACATCAGGCAGCACGCCCGCATCAGTCAGCACGCCCGCATCAGCCAGCACGCCCACATCAGCCAGCACGACCACATCAGTCAGCACGCCCGCATCAGTCAGCACGACCGCATCAGCCAGCACGCCCGCATCAGTCAGCACGCCCACATCAGCCAGCACGCCCGCATCAGTCAGCACGACCGCATCAGCCAGCACGCCCACATCAGCCAGCACGACCACATCAGTCAGCACGCCCGCATCAGTCAGCACGACCGCATCAGCCAGCACGCCCACATCAGCCAGCACGACCACATCAGTCAGCACGCCCACATCAGCCAGCACGCCCGCATCAGTCAGCACGCCCACATCAGCCAGCACGCCCACATCAGCCAGCACGCCCGCATCAGTCAGCACGACCGCATCAGCCAGCACGCCCACATCAGCCAGCACGACCACATCAGTCAGCACGCCCGCATCAGTCAGCACGCCCACATCAGGCAGCACGCCCACATCAGCCAGCACGCCCGCATCAGTCAGCACGACCGCATCAGCCAGCACGCCCGCATCAGCCAGCACGCCCACATCAGGCAGCACGCCCACATCAGCCAGCACGCCCGCATCAGTCAGCACGACCGCATCAGCCAGCACGCCCGCATCAGTCAGCACGACCGCATCAGCCAGCACGCCCGCATCAGCCAGCACGACCACATCAGTCAGCACGCCCGCATCAGTCAGCACGCCCACATCAGGCAGCACGCCCGCATCAGCCAGCACGCCCGCATCAGCCAGCACGCCCGCATCAGTCAGCACGCCCACATCAGGCAGCACGCCCACATCAGTCAGCACGACCGCATCAGTCAGCACGACCGCATCAGTCAGCACGACCGCATCAGTCAGCACGACCGCATCAGTCAGCACGCCCCATCAGCCAGCACGCCCCATCAGCCAGCACGCCCGCATCAGCCAGCACGCCCGCATCAGTCAGCACGACCACATCAGCCAGCACGCCCCATCAGCCAGCACGACCGCATCAGCCCAGCCAGCACGCCCGCATCAGTCAGCACGACCACATCAGCCAGCACGACCGCATCAGTCAGCACGCCCGCATCAGTCAGCACGCCCGCATCAGTCAGCACGCCCGCATCAGTCAGCACGCCCGCATCAGTCAGCACGACCACATCAGTCAGCACGGCCGCATCAGTCAGCACGCCCGCATCAGTCAGCACGCCCGCATCAGTCAGCACGCCCGCATCAGTCAGCACGCCCGCATCAGTCAGCACGCCCGCATCAGTCAGCACGCCCGCATCAGCCAGCACGACCACATCAGCCAGCACGACCGCATCAGTCAGCACGACCGCATCAGCCAGCACGCCCCATCAGCCAGCACGACCGCATCAGCCAGCACGCCCGCATCAGTCAGCACGCCCACATCAGTCAGCACGACCGCATCAGCCAGCACGCCCCATCAGCCAGCACGCCCGCATCAGTCAGCACGCCCGCATCAGTCAGCACGACCGCATCAGTCAGCACGACCGCATCAGCCAGCACGCCCCATCAGCCAGCACGCCCGCATCAGTCAGCACGACCGCATCAGCCAGCACGCCCCATCAGCCAGCACGCCCGCATCAGTCAGCACGACCGCATCAGCCAGCACGCCCCATCAGCCAGCACGCCCGCATCAGTCAGCACGCCCGCATCAGTCAGCACGACCACATCAGCCAGCACGACCACATCAGTCAGCACGACCACATCAGCCAGCACGCCCGCATCAGCCAGCACGCCCGCATCAGCCAGCACGCCCGCATCAGCCAGCACGGCCACATCAGTCAGCACGACCACATCAGTCAGCACGCCCACATCAGTCAGCACGGCCACATCAGTCAGCACGACCACATCAGTCAGCACGACCGCATCAGTCAGCACGGCCGCATCAGTCAGCACGCCCGCATCAGCCAGCACGCCCGCATCAGTCAGCACGACCACATCAGCCAGCACGCCCCCATCAGTCAGCACGGCCACATCAGTCAGCACGACCACATCAGTCAGCACGCCCACATCAGTCAGCACGACCACATCAGTCAGCACGCCCACATCAGTCAGCACGCCCGCATCAGTCAGCACGCCCGCATCAGCCAGCACGCCCACATCAGTCAGCACGGCCACATCAGTCAGCACGACCACATCAGTCAGCACGGCCGCATCAGTCAGCACGCCCGCATCAGCCAGCACGCCCGCATCAGCCACCACGGCCACATCAGTCAGCACGACCACATCAGTCAGCACGCCCACATCAGTCAGCACGGCCACATCAGTCAGCACGACCGCATCAGCCAGCACGGCCGCATCAGTCAGCACGCCCGCATCAGCCAGCACGCCCGCATCAGTCAGCACGACCACATCAGTCAGCACGACCACATCAGTCAGCACGCCCCCATCAGTCAGCACGCCCGCATCAGGCAGCACGCCCGCATCAGCCAGCACGCCCGCATCAGCCAGCACGCCCGCATCAGTCAGCACGCCCGCATCAGCCAGCACGCCCGCATCAGTCAGCACGCCCGCATCAGTCAGCACGACCACATCAGTCAGCACGACCACATCAGCCAGCACGACCGCATCAGTCAGCACGACCACATCAGCCAGCACGACCGCATCAGTCAGCACGCCCACATCAGTCAGCACGACCACATCAGCCAGCACGACCACATCAGTCAGCACGACCACATCAGCCAGCACGACCACATCAGTCAGCACGACCACATCAGCCAGCACGACCGCATCAGTCAGCACGACCGCATCAGTCAGCACGGCCGCATCAGCCAGCACGACCGCATCAGTCAGCACGACCACATCAGCCAGCACGACCACATCAGTCAGCACGACCACATCAGCCAGCACGACCGCATCAGTCAGCACGCCCGCATCAGTCAGCACGCCCGCATCAGTCAGCACGACCACATCAGCCAGCACGACCACATCAGTCAGCACGACCGCATCAGCCAGCACGCCCACATCAGTCAGCACGCCCGCATCAGTCAGCACGACCACATCAGCCAGCACGACCACATCAGTCAGCACGACCGCATCAGCCAGCACGCCCCCATCAGCCAGCACGGCCGCATCAGTCAGCACGCCCGCATCAGTCAGCACGCCCGCATCAGTCAGCACGCCCGCATCAGTCAGCACGCCCACATCAGTCAGCACGCCCGCATCAGCCAGCACGACCACATCAGCCAGCACGGCCCCATCAGTCAGCACGCCCGCATCAGTCAGCACGCCCGCATCAGTCAGCACGACCGCATCAGTCAGCACGACCACATCAGTCAGCACGCCCGCATCAGCCAGCACGACCGCATCAGTCAGCACGGCCACATCAGCCAGCACGCCCCCATCAGCCAGCACGGCCGCATCAGCCAGCACGCCCGCATCAGTCAGCACGCCCACATCAGTCAGCACGCCCGCATCAGCCAGCACGACCACATCAGCCAGCACGGCCCCATCAGTCAGCACGCCCGCATCAGCCAGCACGCCCGCATCAGCCAGCACGACCACATCAGCCAGCACGGCCGCATCAGTCAGCACGCCCGCATCAGTCAGCACGCCCACATCAGTCAGCACGCCCACATCAGCCAGCACGACCACATCAGTCAGCACGCCCGCATCAGCCAGCACGCCCACATCAGTCAGCACGCCCGCATCAGCCAGCACGACCACATCAGCCAGCACGACCACATCAGCCAGCACGCCCACATCAGTCAGCACGCCCGCCTCAGTCAGCACGACCGCATCAGCCAGCACGACCGCATCAGTCAGCACGCCCGCATCAGTCAGCACGCCCGCATCAGTCAGCACGCCCGCATCAGCCAGCACGACCACATCAGTCAGCACGCCCACATCAGTCAGCACGCCCGCATCAGTCAGCACGACCACATCAGCCAGCACGCCCACATCAGCCAGCACGACCGCATCAGCCAGCACGCCCGCATCAGTCAGCACGACCGCATCAGTCAGCACGCCCGCATCAGCCAGCACGCCCGCATCAGTCAGCACGTCCGCATCAGTCAGCACGACCGCATCAGCCAGCACGACCGCATCAGTCAGCACGACCACATCAGGCAGCACGGCCGCATCAGTCAGCACGACCACATCAGCCAGCCCGCCCGCATCAGTCAGCACGACCGCATCAGTCAGCACGACCACATCAGCCAGCACGCCCGCATCAGTCAGCACGACCGCATCAGTCAGCACGACCGCATCAGTCAGCACGCCCGCACCAGGCAGCACGCCCGCATCAGTCAGCACGACCACATCAGCCAGCACGCCCGCATCAGTCAGCCCGCCCGCATCAGTCAGCACGACCGCATCAGTCAGCACGACCGCATCAGCCTGCACGACCGCATCAGCCAGCACGCCCGCATCAGTCAGCACGACCGCATCAGTCAGCACGACCACATCAGGCAGCACGGCCGCATCAGTCAGCACGGCCGCATCAGTCAGCACGTCCACATCAGTCAGCACGACCGCATCAGTCAGCACGACCACATCAGGCAGCACGGCCGCATCAGTCAGCACGACCGCATCAGTCAGCACGACCACATCAGGCAGCACGGCCGCATCAGCCAGCACGGCCGCATCAGCCAGCACGCCCGCATCAGTCAGCACGACCGCATCAGTCAGCACGGCCGCATCAGTCAGCACGACCGCATCAGTCAGCACGCCCACATCAGTCAGCACGACCACATCAGTCAGCACGTCCACATCAGCCAGCACGACCACATCAGTCAGCACGACCACATCAGTCAGCACGACCGCATCAGTCAGCACGACCGCATCAGTCAGCACGACCACATCAGTCAGCACGTCCACATCAGCCAGCACGACCACATCAGTCAGCACGACCACATCAGTCAGCACGACCACATCAGTCAGCACGACCACATCAGTCAGCACGACCACATCAGCCAGCACGCCCGCATCAGTCAGCACGCCCGCATCAGCCAGCACGCCCACATCAGTCAGCACGCCCGCATCAGTCAGCACGACCGCATCTGTCAGCACGGCCACATCAGTCAGCACGACCGCATCAGTCAGCACGCCCGCATCAGCCAGCACGGCCGCATCAGCCAGCACGCCCGCATCAGCCAGCACGCCCGCATCAGTCAGCACGACCGCATCAGCCAGCACGCCCGCATCAGTCAGCACGACCGCATCAGTCAGCACGCCCGCATCAGCCAGCACGCCCGCATCAGTCAGCACGGCCGCATCAGCCAGCACGCCCGCATCAGCCAGCACGGCCGCATCAGCCAGCACGCCCGCATCAGTCAGCACGCCCGCATCAGTCAGCACGCCCGCATCAGTCAGCACGCCCGCATCAGCCAGCACGACCGCATCAGCCAGCCCGCCCGCATCAGCCAGCACGACCGCATCAGCCAGCACGCCCGCATCAGTCAGCACGCCCGCATCAGTCAGCACGACCGTATCAGCCAGCACGCCCGCATCAGTCAGCACGCCCGCATCAGCCAGCACGCCCGCACCAGCCAGCACGCCCGCATCAGTCAGCACGACCGCATCAGTCAGCACGCCCGCATCAGTCAGCACGCCCGCATCAGCCAGCACGCCCGCATCAGCCAGCACGCCCGCATCAGTCAGCACGACCGCATCAGTCAGCACGCCCGCATCAGTCAGCACGCCCGCATCAGTCAGCACGACCGCATCAGCCAGCACGCCCGCATCAGCCAGCACGCCCGCATCAGCCAGCACGCCCCATCAGCCAGCACGCCCGCATCAGTCAGCACGCCCGCATCAGTCAGCACGGCCGCATCAGCCAGCACGCCCGCATCAGCCAGCACGCCCCATCAGCCAGCACGCCCGCATCAGTCAGCACGCCCGCATCAGTCAGCACGGCCGCATCAGCCAGCACGCCCCATCAGCCAGCACGACCGCATCAGCCAGCACGCCCGCATCAGCCAGCACGCCCGCATCAGCCAGCACGCCCGCATCAGCCAGCACGCCCCATCAGCCAGCACGCCCGCATCAGTCAGCACGCCCGCATCAGCCAGCACGCCCGCATCAGCCAGCACGCCCGCATCAGCCAGCACGCCCCATCAGCCAGCACGCCCACATCAGTCAGCACGACCACATCAGTCAGCACGGCCGCATCAGCCAGCACGCCTGCATCAGTCAGCACGACCGCATCAGTCAGCACGCCCACATCAGTCAGCACGCCCGCATCAGTCAGCACGACCGCATCAGCCAGCACGACCGCATCAGCCAGCACGCCCGCATCAGCCAGCACGCCCGCATCAGTTAGCACGCCCGCATCAGTCAGCACGCCCGGATCAGTCAGCACGCCCGCATCAGCCAGCACGACCGCATCAGTCAGCACGCCCGCATCAGCCAGCACGCCCGCATCAGTCAGCACGCCCGCATCAGTCAGCACGCCCGCATCAGCCAGCACGACCGCATCAGTCAGCACGCCCGCATCAGTCAGCACGGCCGCATCAGACAGCACGCCCGCGTCAGCCAGCACGCCCGCGTCAGCCAGCACGCCCGCAGCAGTCAGCACGCCCGCATCAGTCAGCACGCCCGCATCAGCCAGCACGCCCACATCAGTCAGCACGCCCGCATCAGCCAGCACGCCCGCATCAGTCAGCACGCCCGCATCAGCCAGCACGCCCGCATCAGTCAGCACGCCCGCATCAGCCAGCACGCCCGCATCAGTCAGCACGCCCGCATCAGCCAGCACGACCACATCAGTCAGCACGCCCACATCAGCCAGCACGCCCGCACCAGCCAGCACGCCCGCATCAGCCAGCATGCCCGCATCAGCCAGCACGCCCGCATCAGTCAGCACGCCCGCATCAGTCAGCACGGCCGCATCAGCCAGCACGCCCGCATCAGCCAGCACGCCCGCATCAGTCAGCACGCCTGCATCAGTCAGCACGCCCGCGTCAGTCAGCACGCCCGCGTCAATCAGCACGCTGGCGTCAGTCAGCACGCCCGCATCAGTCAGCACGCCCGCATCAGCCTGCACGACCGCATCAGTCAGCACGCCCGCATCAGTCAGCACGCCCGCATCAGTCAGCACGGCCGCATCAGCCAGCACGCCCGCATCAGTCAGCACGCCCGCATCAGTCAGCACGCCCGCATCAGTCAGCACGCCCGCATCAGCCAGCACGACCACATCAGTCAGCACGCCCGCATCAGTCAGCACGGCCGCATCAGTCAGCACGCCCGCATCAGTCAGCACGCCCGCATCAGCCAGCACGCCCGCATCAGCCAGCACGCCCGCACCAGCCAGCACGCCCGCATCAGTCAGCACGCCCGCATCAGCCAGCACGCCCGCATCAGTCAGCACGCCCGCACCAGCCAGCACGACCACATCAGTCAGCACGCCCACATCAGCCAGCACGCCCGCATCAGTCAGCACGACCGCATCAGCCAGCACGGCCGCATCAGCCAGCACGCCCGCATCAGTCAGCACGACCGCATCAGCCAGCACGGCCGCATCAGTCAGCACGGCCGCATCAGCCAGCACGCCCGCATCAGCCAGCACGCCCGCATCAGCCAGCACGCCCGCATCAGCCAGCACGCCCACATCAGCCAGCACGCCCGCATCAGCCAGCACGCCCACATCAGCCAGCACGCCCGCATCAGTCAGCACGCCCGCACCAGTCAGCACGACCGCATCAGTCAGCACGCCCACGTCAGTCAGCACGCCCGCATCAGTCAGCACGGCCGCATCAGCCAGCACGCCCGCATCAGCCAGCACGACCGCATCAGTCAGCACGCCCGCATCAGTCAGCACGCCCGCATCAGTCAGCACGCCCGCATCAGTCAGCACGCCCGCATCAGCCAGCACGACCACATCAGTCAGCACGCCCGCATCAGTCAGCACGGCCGCATCAGTCAGCACGCCCGCATCAGTCAGCACGACCGCATCAGCCAGCACGCCCGCATCAGTCAGCACGACCGCATCAGCCAGCACGGCCGCATCAGCCAGCACGCCCGCATCAGTCAGCACGACCGCATCAGCCAGCACGCCCGCATCAGTCAGCACGCCCGCACCAGTCAGCACGACCGCATCAGTCAGCACGCCCGCATCAGCCAGCACGACCACATCAGTCAGCACGCCCGCATCAGTCAGCACGCCCGCATCAGTCAGCACGCCCGCATCAGTCAGCACGCCCGCATCAGCCAGCACGCCCGCATCAGTCAGCACGACCGCATCAGCCAGCACGGCCGCATCAGCCAGCACGCCCGCATCAGTCAGCACGACCGCATCAGCCAGCACGGCCGCATCAGTCAGCACGGCCGCATCAGCCATCACGCCCGCATCAGCCAGCACGCCCGCACCAGCCAGCACGCCCACATCAGCCAGCACGCCCACATCAGCCAGCACGCCCGCATCAGCCAGCACGCCCACATCAGCCAGCACGCCCGCATCAGTCAGCACGCCCGCACCAGTCAGCACGACCGCATCAGTCAGCACGCCCACGTCAGTCAGCACGCCCGCATCAGTCAGCACGACCGCATCAGCCAGCACGGCCGCATCAGTCAGCACGCCCGCATCAGTCAGCACGCCCGTATCAGTCAGCACGACCGCATCAGCCAGCACGGCCGCATCAGTCAGCACGACCGCATCAGTCAGCACGCCCGCATCAGCCAGCACGACCGCATCAGCCAGCACGCCCGCATCAGCCAGCACGCCCGCATCAGCCAGCACGCCCGCATCAGTCAGCACGCCCGCATCAGTCAGCACGCCCGCATCAGCCAGCACGGCCGCATCAGTCAGCACGACCGCATCAGCCAGCACGCCCGCATCAGCCAGCACGCCCGCATCAGCCAGCACGCCCGCATCAGCCAGCACGCCCGCATCAGTCAGCACGCCCGCATCAGCCAGCACGGCCGCATCAGTCAGCACGCCCGCATCAGCCAGCACGACCGCATCAGCCAGCACGCCCGCATCAACCAGCACGACCGCATCAGCCAGCACGCCCGCATCAGCCAGCACGCCCGCATCAGCCAGCACGCCCGCATCAGTCAGCACGCCCGCATCAGCCAGCACGGACGCATCAGTCAGCACGCCCGCATCAGTCAGCACGGCCGCATCAGTCAGCACGACCGCATCAGCCAGCACGCCCGCATCAGCCAGCACGCCCGCATCAGTCAGCACGACCGCATCAGCCAGCACGCCCGCATCAGTCAGCACGACCGCATCAGCCAGCACGCCCGCATCAGCCAGCACGACCACATCATCCAGCACGACCACATCAGTCAGCACGACCACATCAGTCAGCACGACCACATCAGTCAGCACGACCGCATCAGCCAGCACGGCCGCAACAGCCAGCACGCCCGCATCAGTCAGCACGCCCGCCTCAGTCAGCACGACCGCATCAGTCAGCACGACCACATCGGTCAGCACGACCGCATCAGTCAGCACGCCCGCATCAGCCAGCACGACCGCATCAGTCAGCACGCCCGCATCATTCAGCACGACCGCATCAGCCAGCACGCCCGCGTCAGTCAGCACGACCGCATCAGCCAGCACGACCGCATCAGCCAGCACGCCCGCATCAGTCAGCACGACCGCATCAGCCAGCACGCCCGCGTCAGTCAGCACGACCGCATCAGCCAGCACGACCGCGTCAGCCAGCACGCCCGTGTCAGTCAGCACGGCCGCATCAGCCAGCACGCCCGCATCAGTCAGCACGACCGCATCAGCCAGCACGGCCGCATCAGTCAGCACGGCCGCATCAGCCAGCACGCCCGCATCAGCCAGCACGCCCGCATCAGCCAGCACGCCCACATCAGCCAGCACGCCCACATCAGCCAGCACGCCCGCATCAGCCAGCACGCCCACATCAGCCAGCACGCCCGCATCAGTCAGCACGCCCGCACCAGTCAGCACGACCGCATCAGTCAGCACGCCCACGTCAGTCAGCACGCCCGCATCAGTCAGCACGGCCGCATCAGCCAGCACGCCCGCATCAGCCAGCACGACCGCATCAGTCAGCACGCCCGCATCAGTCAGCACGCCCGCATCAGTCAGCACGCCCGCATCAGTCAGCACGCCCGCATCAGTCAGCACGCCCGCATCAGCCAGCACGACCGCATCAGTCAGCACGACCGCATCAGTCAGCACGCCCGCATCAGTCAGCACGCCCGCATCAGTCAGCACGCCCGCATCAGTCAGCACGCCCGCATCAGTCAGCACGACCGCATCAGTCAGCACGCCCGCATCAGTCAGCACGCCCGCATCAGTCAGCACGCCCGCATCAGCCAGCACGCCCGCATCAGTCAGCACGACCGCATCAGCCAGCACGGCCGCATCAGCCAGCACGCCCGCATCAGTCAGCACGACCGCATCAGCCAGCACGGCCGCATCAGTCAGCACGGCCGCATCAGCCAGCACGCCCGCATCAGCCAGCACGCCCGCACCAGCCAGCACGCCCACATCAGCCAGCACGCCCGCATCAGCCAGCACGCCCGCATCAGCCAGCACGCCCGCATCAGTCAGCACGCCCGCACCAGTCAGCACGACCGCATCAGTCAGCACGCCCACGTCAGTCAGCACGCCCGCATCAGTCAGCACGACCGCATCAGCCAGCACGGCCGCATCAGTCAGCACGCCCGCATCAGTCAGCACGCCCGTATCAGTCAGCACGACCGCATCAGCCAGCACGGCCGCATCAGTCAGCACGACCGCATCAGTCAGCACGCCCGCATCAGTCAGCACGACCGCATCAGTCAGCACGACCACATCGGTCAGCACGACCGCATCAGTCAGCACGCCCGCATCAGCCAGCACGACCGCATCAGCCATCACGGCCGCATCAGTCAGCACGACCGCATCAGTCAGCACGCCCGCCTCAGTCAGCACGACCGCATCAGTCAGCACGACCACATCGGTCAGCACGACCGCATCAGTCAGCACGCCCGCATCAGCCAGCACGACCGCATCAGTCAGCACGCCCGCATCAGTCAGCACGACCGCATCAGCCAGCACGCCCGCGTCAGTCAGCACGACCGCATCAGCCAGCACGACCGCATCAGCCAGCACGCCCGCATCAGTCAGCACGACCGCATCAGCCAGCACGCCCGCGTCAGTCAGCACGACCGCATCAGCCAGCACGACCGCATCAGCCAGCACGCCCGTGTCAGTCAGCACGGCCGCATCAGCCAGCACGCCCGCATCAGTCAGCACGACCGCATCAGCCAGCACGGCCGCATCAGTCAGCACGGCCGCATCAGCCAGCACGCCCGCATCAGCCAGCACGCCCGCATCAGCCAGCACGCCCACATCAGCCAGCACGCCCACATCAGCCAGCACGCCCGCATCAGCCAGCACGCCCACATCAGCCAGCACGCCCGCATCAGTCAGCACGCCCGCACCAGTCAGCACGACCGCATCAGTCAGCACGCCCACGTCAGTCAGCACGCCCGCATCAGTCAGCACGGCCGCATCAGCCAGCACGCCCGCATCAGCCAGCACGACCGCATCAGTCAGCACGCCCGCATCAGTCAGCACGCCCGCATCAGTCAGCACGCCCGCATCAGTCAGCACGCCCGCATCAGTCAGCACGCCCGCATCAGTCAGCACGCCCGCATCAGCCAGCACGACCGCATCAGTCAGCACGACCGCATCAGTCAGCACGCCCGCATCAGTCAGCACGCCCGCATCAGTCAGCACGCCCGCATCAGCCAGCACGCCCGCATCAGTCAGCACGGCCGCATCAGTCAGCACGCCCGCATCAGTCAGCACGACCGCATCAGTCAGCACGCCCGCATCAGTCAGCACGCCCGCATCAGCCAGCACGCCCGCATCAGTCAGCACGACCGCATCAGCCAGCACGGCCGCATCAGCCAGCACGCCCGCATCAGTCAGCACGACCGCATCAGCCAGCACGGCCGCATCAGTCAGCACGGCCGCATCAGCCAGCACGCCCGCATCAGCCAGCACGCCCGCACCAGCCAGCACGCCCACATCAGCCAGCACGCCCACATCAGCCAGCACGCCCGCATCAGCCAGCACGCCCGCATCAGCCAGCACGCCCGCATCAGTCAGCACGCCCGCACCAGTCAGCACGACCGCATCAGTCAGCACGCCCACGTCAGTCAGCACGCCCGCATCAGTCAGCACGACCGCATCAGCCAGCACGGCCGCATCAGTCAGCACGCCCGCATCAGTCAGCACGCCCGTATCAGTCAGCACGACCGCATCAGCCAGCACGGCCGCATCAGTCAGCACGGCCGCATCAGTCAGCACGCCCGCATCAGCCAGCACGACCGCATCAGCCAGCACGCCCGCATCAGCCAGCACGCCCGCATCAGTCAGCACGCCCGCATCAGCCAGCACGGCCGCATCAGTCAGCACGACCGCATCAGCCAGCACGCCCGCATCAGCCAGCACACCCGCATCAGCCAGCACGCCCGCATCAGCCAGCACGCCCGCATCAGTCAGCACGCCCGCATCAGTCAGCACGCCCGTATCAGTCAGCACGACCGCATCAGCCAGCACGGCCGCATCAGTCAGCACGACCGCATCAGTCAGCACGCCCGCATCAGCCAGCACGCCCGCATCAGCCAGCACGCCCGCATCAGCCAGCACGCCCGCATCAGCCAGCACGGCCGCATCAGTCAGCACGACCGCATCAGCCAGCACGCCCGCATCAGCCAGCACACCCGCATCAGCCAGCACGCCCGCATCAGCCAGCACGCCCGCATCAGTCAGCACGCCCGCATCAGCCAGCACGGCCGCATCAGCCAGCACGCCCGCATCAGCCAGCACGACCGCATCAGCCAGCACGCCCGCATCAACCAGCACGACCGCATCAGCCAGCACGACCGCATCAGTCAGCACGCCCGCATCAGTCAGCACGACCGCATCAACCAGCACGCCCGCGTCAGTCAGCACGACCGCGTCAGCCAGCACGACCGCATCAGCCAGCACGCCCGCATCAGTCAGCACGACCGCATCAGCCAGCACGCCCGCGTCAGTCAGCACGACCGCATCAGCCAGCACGACCGCATCAGCCAGCACGCCCGTGTCAGTCAGCACGGCCGCGTCAGCCAGCACGCCCGCATCAGTCAGCACGACCGCATCAGCCAGCACGGCCGCATCAGTCAGCACGGCCGCATCAGCCAGCACGCCCGCATCAGCCAGCACGCCCGCATCAGCCAGCACGCCCACATCAGCCAGCACGCCCACATCAGCCAGCACGCCCGCATCAGCCAGCACGCCCACATCAGCCAGCACGCCCGCATCAGTCAGCACGCCCGCACCAGTCAGCACGACCGCATCAGTCAGCACGCCCACGTCAGTCAGCACGCCCGCATCAGTCAGCACGGCCGCATCAGCCAGCACGACCGCATCAGCCAGCACGACCGCATCAGTCAGCACGCCCGCATCAGTCAGCACGCCCGCATCAGTCAGCACGCCCGCATCAGTCAGCACGCCCGCATCAGCCAGCACGCCCGCATCAGCCAGCACGCCCACATCAGCCAGCACGCCCGCATCAGTCAGCACGCCCGCACCAGTCAGCACGACCGCATCAGTCAGCACGCCCACGTCAGTCAGCACGCCCGCATCAGTCAGCACGGCCGCATCAGCCAGCACGCCCGCATCAGCCAGCACGCCCGCATCAGTCAGCACGCCCGCATCAGTCAGCACGCCCGCATCAGTCAGCACGCCCGCATCAGTCAGCACGCCCGCATCAGTCAGCACGCCCGCATCAGCCAGCAATACCACATCAGTCAGCACGACCGCATCAGTCAGCACGCCCGCATTAGTCAGCACGCCCGCATCAGTCAGCACGCCCGCATCAGTCAGCACGCCCGCATCAGCCAGCACGCCCGCATCAGTCAGCACGGCCGCATCAGTCAGCACGCCCGCATCAGTCAGCACGACCGCATCAGTCAGCACGCCCGCATCAGTCAGCACGCCCGCATCAGTCAGCACGCCCGCATCAGCCAGCACGCCCGCATCAGTCAGCACGACCGCATCAGCCAGCACGGCCGCATCAGCCAGCACGCCCGCATCAGTCAGCACGACCGCATCAGCCAGCACGGCCGCATCAGTCAGCACGGCCGCATCAGCCAGCACGCCCGCATCAGCCAGCACGCCCGCACCAGCCAGCACGCCCACATCAGCCAGCACGCCCACATCAGCCAGCACGCCCGCATCAGCCAGCACGCCCGCATCAGCCAGCACGCCCGCATCAGTCAGCACGCCCGCACCAGTCAGCACGACCGCATCAGTCAGCACGCCCACGTCAGTCAGCACGCCCGCATCAGTCAGCACGACCGCATCAGCCAGCACGGCCGCATCAGTCAGCACGCCCGCATCAGTCAGCACGCCCGTATCAGTCAGCACGACCGCATCAGCCAGCACGGCCGCATCAGTCAGCACGACCGCATCAGTCAGCACGCCCGCATCAGCCAGCACGACCGCATCAGCCAGCACGCCCGCATCAGCCAGCACGCCCGCATCAGCCAGCACGCCCGCATCAGTCAGCACGCCCGCATCAGCCAGCACGGCCGCATCAGTCAGCACGACCGCATCAGCCAGCACGCCCGCATCAGCCAGCACACCCGCATCAGCCAGCACGCCCGCATCAGCCAGCACGCCCGCATCAGTCAGCACGCCCGCATCAGCCAGCACGGCCGCATCAGCCAGCACGCCCGCATCAGCCAGCACGACCGCATCAGCCAGCACGCCCGCATCAACCAGCACGACCGCATCAGCCAGCACGCCCGCATCAGCCAGCACGCCCGCATCAGCCAGCACGCCCGCATCAGTCAGCACGCCCGCATCAGCCAGCACGGACGCATCAGTCAGCACGCCCGCATCAGCCAGCACGGCCGCATCAGTCAGCACGACCGCATCAGCCAGCACGCCCGCATCAGCCAGCACGCCCGCATCAGTCAGCACGACCGCATCAGCCAGCAAGCCCGCATCAGTCAGCACGACCGCATCAGCCAGTACGACCACATCAGTCAGCACGACCACATCAGTCAGCACGCCCGCATCAGTCAGCACGCCCGCATCAGTCAGCACGCCCGCATCAGTCAGCACGCCCGCATCAGTCAGCACGACCGCATCAGCCAGTACGACCACATCAGTCAGCACGACCACATCAGTCAGCACGACCGCATCAGCCAGCACGGCCGCATCAGTCAGCACGACCGCATCAGTCAGCACGCCCGCATCAGTCAGCACGCCCGCATCAGTCAGCACGCCCGCATCAGTCAGCACGACCGCATCAGCCAGTACGACCACATCAGCCAGCACGACCACATCAGTCAGCACGACCACATCAGTCAGCACGACCACATCAGTCAGCACGACCGCATCAGCCAGCACGGCCGCATCAGCCAGCACGCCCGCATCAGTCAGCACGCCCGCCTCAGTCAGCACGACCGCATCAGTCAGCACGACCGCATCAGCCAGCACGACCGCATCAGTCAGCACGCCCGCATCAGCCAGCACGCCCGCATCAGTCAGCACGACCACATCAGCCAGCACGCCCACATCAGCCAGCACGACCACATCAGTCAGCACGACCGCATCAGTCAGCACGACCACATCAGTCAGCACGACCGCATCAGTCAGGACGCCCGCATCAGCCAGCACGACCGCATCAGCCAGCACGCCCGCGTCAGTCAGCACGCCCACATCAGCCAGCACGCCCGCATCAGTCAGCACGACCACATCAGTCAGCACGACCGCATCAGTCAGGACGCCCGCATCAGCCAGCACGACCGCATCAGTCAGCACGCCCGCATCAGTCAGCACGACCGCATCAGCCAGCACGCCCGCGTCAGTCAGCACGACCGCATCAGCCAGCACGACCGCATCAGCCAGCACGCCCGCATCAGTCAGCACGACCGCATCAGCCAGCACGCCCGCGTCAGTCAGCACGACCGCATCAGCCAGCACGACCGCATCAGCCAGCACGCCCGTGTCAGTCAGCACGACCGCATCAGCCAGCACGACCGCATCAGCCAGCACGCCCGCATCGGTCAGCACGACCGCATCAGCCAGCACGCCCGCATCAGCCAGCACGGCCGCATCAGTCAGCACGACCGCATCAGTCAGCACGACCGCATCAGTCAGCACGCCCGCATCAGTCAGCACGACCGCATCAGTCAGCACGACCGCATCAGTCAGCACGACCACATCAGTCAGCACGCCCGCATCAGTCAGCACGCCCGCATCAGTCAGCACGCCCGCATCAGTCAGCACGACCGCATCAGCCAGCACGGCCGCAACAGTCAGCACGACCGCATCAGTCAGCACGACCGCATCAGTCAGCACGACCGCATCAGCCAGCACGCCCGCGTCAGTCAGCACGCCCGCATCAGCCAGCACGAGCACATCAGTCAGCACGCCCGCATCAGTCAGCACGACCACATCAGTCAGCACGACCGCATCAGCCAGCACGACCGCGTCAGTCAGCACGGCCGCATCAGTCAGCACGAGCACATCAGTCAGCACGCCCGCATCAGTCAGCACGACCGCATCAGCCAGCACGGCCGCATCAGCCAGCACGCCCGCATCAGTCAGCACGCCCGCCTCAGTCAGCACGACCGCATCAGTCAGCACGACCACATCAGCCAGCACGACCGCATCAGTCAGCACGCCCGCATCAGCCAGCACGCCCGCATCAGTCAGCACGACCACATCAGCCAGCACGCCCACATCAGCCAGCACGACCACATCAGTCAGCACGACCGCATCAGTCAGCACGACCACATCAGTCAGCACGACCGCATCAGTCAGGACGCCCGCATCAGCCAGCACGACCGCATCAGCCAGCACGCCCGCGTCAGTCAGCACGCCCACATCAGCCAGCACGCCCGCATCAGTCAGCACGACCACATCAGTCAGCACGACCGCATCAGTCAGGACGCCCGCATCAGCCAGCACGACCGCATCAGTCAGCACGCCCGCATCAGTCAGCACGACCGCATCAGCCAGCACGCCCGCGTCAGTCAGCACGACCGCATCAGCCAGCACGACCGCATCAGCCAGCACGCCCGCATCAGTCAGCACGACCGCATCAGCCAGCACGCCCGCGTCAGTCAGCACGACCGCATCAGCCAGCACGACCGCATCAGCCAGCACGCCCGTGTCAGTCAGCACGACCGCATCAGCCAGCACGACCGCATCAGCCAGCACGCCCGCATCGGTCAGCACGACCGCATCAGCCAGCACGCCCGCATCAGCCAGCACGGCCGCATCAGTCAGCACGACCGCATCAGTCAGCACGACCGCATCAGTCAGCACGCCCGCATCAGTCAGCACGACCGCATCAGTCAGCACGACCGCATCAGTCAGCACGACCACATCAGTCAGCACGCCCGCATCAGTCAGCACGCCCGCATCAGTCAGCACGCCCGCATCAGTCAGCACGACCGCATCAGCCAGCACGGCCGCAACAGTCAGCACGACCGCATCAGTCAGCACGACCGCATCAGTCAGCACGACCGCATCAGCCAGCACGCCCGCGTCAGTCAGCACGCCCGCATCAGCCAGCACGAGCACATCAGTCAGCACGCCCGCATCAGTCAGCACGACCACATCAGTCAGCACGACCGCATCAGCCAGCACGACCGCGTCAGTCAGCACGGCCGCATCAGTCAGCACGAGCACATCAGTCAGCACGCCCGCATCAGTCAGCACGACCGCATCAGCCAGCACGCCCGCATCAGCCAGCACGCCCGCATCAGCCAGCACGCCCACATCAGCCAGCACGGCCACATCAGCCAGCACGGCCACATCAGCCAGCACGCCCACATCAGCCAGCACGGCCACATCAGCCAGCACGCCCGCGTCAGTCAGCACGCCCGCATCAGCCAGCACGCCCACATCAACCAGCACGCCCGCATCAGCCAGCACGCCCACATCAGCCAGCACGGCCACATCAGCCAGCACGCCCGCGTCAGTCAGCACGCCCGCATCAGTCAGCACGCCCACATCAGTCAGCACGGCCGCATCAGCCAGCACGCCCGCATCAGTCAGCACGGCCGCATCAGTCAGCACGGCCGCATCAGTCAGCACGCCCACATCAGTCAGCACGCCCGCATCAGTCAGCACGCCCACATCAGTCAGCACGGCCGCATCAGCCAGCACGCCCACATCAGCCAGCACGCCCGCATCAGTCAGCACGCCCGCATCAGTCAGCACGCCCACATCAGCCAGCACGCCCGCGTCAGTCAGCACGCCCGCATCAGTCAGCACGCCCGCATCAGCCAGCACGACCACATCAGCCAGCACCCCCGCGTCAGTCAGCACGCCCGCATCAGCCAGCACGACCACATCAGCCAGCACGCCCGCATCAGTCAGCACGACCGCATCAGCCAGCACGCCCCCATCAGTCAGCACGGCCGCATCAGCCAGCACGCCCGCGTCAGTCAGCACGACCGCATCAGCCAGCACGCCCGCATCAGTCAGCACGACCGCATCAGCCAGCACGCCCGCATCAGCCAGCACGGCCGCATCAGTCAGCACGCCCGCATCAGTCAGCACGACCGCATCAGCCAGCACGACCACATCAGTCAGCACGACCGCATCAGTCAGCACGGCCGCATCAGTCAGCACGACCACATCAGTCAGCACGGCCGCATCAGCCAGCACGCCCGCATCAGTCAGCACGCCCGCATCAGTCAGCACGCCCGCATCAGTCAGCACGCCCGCATCAGTCAGCACGCCCGCATCAGTCAGCACGCCCGCATCAGTCAGCACGCCCGCATCAGCCAGCACGCCCGCATCAGTCAGCACGCCCGCATCAGTCAGCACGCCCGCGTCAGCCAGCACGACCGCATCAGCCAGCACGCCCGCATCAGTCAGCACGCCCGCATCAGTCAGCACGACCGCATCAGCCAGCACGACCACATCAGTCAGCACGCCCGCATCAGCCAGCACGACCGCATCAGTCAGCACGGCCGCATCAGCCAGCACGCCCGCATCAGTCAGCACGCCCGCATCAGTCAGCACGGCCGCATCAGTCAGCACGGCCGCATCAGTCAGCACGACCACATCAGTCAGCACGCCCGCATCAGTCAGCACGGCCGCATCAGTCAGCACGCCCGCATCAGTCAGCACGACCACATCAGCCAGCACGGCCGCATCAGCCAGCACGCCCGCATCAGTCAGCACGCCCGCATCAGTCAGCACGGCCGCATCAGTCAGCACGGCCGCATCAGTCAGCACGCCCGCATCAGTCAGCACGCCCGCATCAGTCAGCACGCCCGCATCAGCCAGCACGACCGCATCAGCCAGCCCGCCCGCATCAGCCAGCACGACCGCATCAGCCAGCACGCCCGCATCAGTCAGCACGCCCGCATCAGTCAGCACGACCGTATCAGCCAGCACGCCCGCATCAGTCAGCACGCCCGCATCAGCCAGCACGCCCGCACCAGCCAGCACGCCCGCATCAGTCAGCACGACCGCATCAGTCAGCACGCCCGCATCAGTCAGCACGCCCGCATCAGCCAGCACGCCCGCATCAGTCAGCACGCCCGCATCAGTCAGCACGACCGCATCAGTCAGCACGCCCGCATCAGTCAGCACGCCCGCATCAGTCAGCACGCCCGCATCAGCCAGCACGCCCGCATCAGCCAGCACGCCCGCATCAGCCAGCACGCCCGCATCAGCCAGCACGCCCCATCAGCCAGCACGCCCGCATCAGCCAGCACGCCCGCATCAGTCAGCACGGCCGCATCAGCCAGCACGCCCGCATCAGCCAGCACGCCCCATCAGCCAGCACGCCCGCATCAGTCAGCACGACCGCATCAGCCAGCACGCCCGCATCAGTCAGCACGGCCGCATCAGCCAGCACGCCCCATCAGCCAGCACGACCGCATCAGCCAGCACGCCCGCATCAGCCAGCACGCCCGCATCAGCCAGCACGCCCGCATCAGCCAGCACGCCCCATCAGCCAGCACGCCCGCATCAGTCAGCACGCCCGCATCAGCCAGCACGCCCGCATCAGCCAGCACGCCCGCATCAGCCAGCACGCCCGCATCAGCCAGCACGCCCCATCAGCCAGCACGCCCACATCAGTCAGCACGACCACATCAGTCAGCACGGCCGCATCAGCCAGCACGCCTGCATCAGTCAGCACGCCCGCATCAGTCAGCACGCCCGCATCAGTCAGCACGACCGCATCAGCCAGCACGACCGCATCAGCCAGCACGCCCGCATCAGCCAGCACGCCCGCATCAGTCAGCACGCCCCCATCAGTCAGCACGACCACATCAGCCAGCACGCCCGCATCAGCCAGCACGCCCGCATCAGCCAGCACGACCGCATCAGTCAGCACGCCCACATCAGCCAGCACGCCCGCATCAGTCAGCACGGCCGCATCAGTCAGCACGCCCGCATCAGTCAGCACGCCCGCATCAGCCAGCACGACCGCATCAGCCAGCACGACCGCATCAGCCAGCACGGCCGCACCAGCCAGCACGCCCGCATCAGTCAGCACGCCCACATCAGTCAGCACGCCCACATCAGTCAGCACGCCCACATCAGTCAGCACGCCCGCATCAGCCAGCACGGCCGCATCAGCCAGCACGGCCGCACCAGCCAGCACGCCCGCATCAGCCAGCACGCCCACATCAGTCAGCACGCCCGCATCAGCCAGCACGGCCGCACCAGCCAGCACGCCCGCATCAGCCAGCACGCCCACATCAGTCAGCACGCCCACATCAGTCAGCACGCCCACATCAGCCAGCACGCCCGCATCAGTCAGCACGCCCGCATCAGTCAGCACGCCCACATCAGCCAGCACGTCCACATCAGCCAGCACGCCCACATCAGTCAGCACGCCCACATCAGCCAGCACGCCCGCATCAGTCAGCACGCCCGCATCAGTCAGCACGCCCGCATCAGTCAGCACGCCCACATCAGTCAGCACGCCCACATCAGTCAGCACGCCCGCATCAGTCAGCACGCCCGCATCAGTCAGCACGCCCGCATCAGTCAGCACGCCCACACCAGCCAGCACGCCCGCATCAGCCAGCACGCCCACATCAGTCAGCACGCCCGCATCAGCCAGCACGGCCGCACCAGCCAGCACGCCCGCATCAGCCAGCACGCCCACATCAGTCAGCACGCCCACATCAGTCAGCACGCCCACATCAGCCAGCACGCCCGCATCAGCCAGCACGCCCACATCAGTCAGCACGCCCACATCAGTCAGCACGCCCGCATCAGTCAGCACGCCCGCATCAGTCAGCACGCCCACATCAGCCAGCACGCCCACATCAGCCAGCACGCCCACATCAGTCAGCACGCCCACATCAGCCAGCACGCCCGCATCAGTCAGCACGCCCGCATCAGTCAGCACGCCCACATAAGTCAGCACGCCCACATCAGCCAGCACGCCCGCATAAGCCAGCACGGCCGCACCAGCCAGCACGCCCGCATCAGTCAGCACGCCCGCATCAGTCAGCACGCCCGCATCAGCCAGCACGGCCGCACCAGCCAGCACGCCCGCATCAGTCAGCACGCCCACATCAGTCAGCACGCCCGCATCAGCCAGCACGCCCGCATCAGCCAGCACGGCCGCACCAGCCAGCACGCCCGCATCAGTCAGCACGCCCACATCAGTCAGCACGCCCACATCAGTCAGCACGGCCGCATCAGTCAGCACGGCCGCATCAGGCAGCACGGCCGCATCAGTCAGCACGCCCGCATCAGTCAGCACGCCCGCATCAGCCAGCACGGCCGCACCAGCCAGCACGCCCACATCAGTCAGCACGCCCACATCAGTCAGCACGCCCACATCAGTCAGCACGCCCACATCAGTCAGCACGCCCACATCAGTCAGCACGGCCGCATCAGGCAGCACGGCCGCATCAGTCAGCACGCCCGCATCAGTCAGCACGCCCGCACCAGCCAGCACGCCCACATCAGTCAGCACGCCCACATCAGCCAGCACGCCCGCATCAGTCAGCACGCCCACATCAGTCAGCACGCCCGCATCAGTCAGCACGCCCGCATCAGTCAGCACGACCGTATCAGCCAGCACGCCCGCATCAGTCAGCACGCCCGCATCAGCCAGCACGCCCGCACCAGCCAGCACGCCCGCATCAGTCAGCACGACCGCATCAGTCAGCACGCCCGCATCAGTCAGCACGGCCGCATCAGCCAGCACGCCCCATCAGCCAGCACGACCGCATCAGCCAGCACGCCCGCATCAGCCAGCACGCCCGCATCAGCCAGCACGCCCGCATCAGCCAGCACGCCCCATCAGCCAGCACGCCCGCATCAGTCAGCACGCCCGCATCAGCCAGCACGCCCGCATCAGCCAGCACGCCCGCATCAGCCAGCACGCCCCATCAGCCAGCACGCCCACATCAGTCAGCACGACCACATCAGTCAGCACGGCCGCATCAGCCAGCACGCCTGCATCAGTCAGCACGCCCGCATCAGTCAGCACGACCGCATCAGCCAGCACGACCGCATCAGCCAGCACGCCCGCATCAGCCAGCACGCCCGCATCAGTCAGCACGCCCCCATCAGTCAGCACGACCACATCAGCCAGCACGCCCGCATCAGCCAGCACGCCCGCATCAGCCAGCACGACCGCATCAGTCAGCACGCCCACATCAGCCAGCACGCCCGCATCAGTCAGCACGGCCGCATCAGTCAGCACGCCCGCATCAGTCAGCACGCCCGCATCAGCCAGCACAACCGCATCAGCCAGCACGACCGCATCAGCCAGCACGGCCGCACCAGCCAGCACGCCCGCATCAGTCAGCACGCCCACATCAGTCAGCACGCCCACATCAGTCAGCACGCCCACATCAGTCAGCACGCCCGCATCAGCCAGCACGGCCGCACCAGCCAGCACGCCCGCATCAGCCAGCACGCCCACATCAGTCAGCACGCCCGCATCAGCCAGCACGGCCGCACCAGCCAGCACGCCCGCATCAGCCAGCACGCCCACATCAGTCAGCACGCCCACATCAGTCAGCACGCCCACATCAGCCAGCACGCCCGCATCAGTCAGCACGCCCGCATCAGTCAGCACGCCCACATCAGCCAGCACGTCCACATCAGCCAGCACGCCCACATCAGTCAGCACGCCCACATCAGCCAGCACGCCCGCATCAGTCAGCACGCCCGCATCAGTCAGCACGCCCGCATCAGTCAGCACGCCCACATCAGTCAGCACGCCCACATCAGTCAGCACGCCCGCATCAGTCAGCACGCCCGCATCAGTCAGCACGCCCGCATCAGTCAGCACGCCCACACCAGCCAGCACGCCCGCATCAGCCAGCACGCCCACATCAGTCAGCACGCCCGCATCAGCCAGCACGGCCGCACCAGCCAGCACGCCCGCATCAGCCAGCACGCCCACATCAGTCAGCACGCCCACATCAGTCAGCACGCCCACATCAGCCAGCACGCCCACATCAGTCAGCACGCCCACATCAGCCAGCACGCCCGCATCAGTCAGCACGCCCGCATCAGTCAGCACGCCCACATAAGTCAGCACGCCCACATCAGCCAGCACGCCCGCATAAGCCAGCACGGCCGCACCAGCCAGCACGCCCGCATCAGTCAGCACGCCCGCATCAGTCAGCACGCCCGCATCAGCCAGCACGGCCGCACCAGCCAGCACGCCCGCATCAGTCAGCACGCCCACATCAGTCAGCACGCCCGCATCAGCCAGCACGCCCGCATCAGCCAGCACGGCCGCACCAGCCAGCACGCCCGCATCAGTCAGCACGCCCACATCAGTCAGCACGCCCACATCAGTCAGCACGGCCGCATCAGTCAGCACGGCCGCATCAGGCAGCACGGCCGCATCAGTCAGCACGCCCGCATCAGTCAGCACGCCCGCATCAGCCAGCACGGCCGCACCAGCCAGCACGCCCACATCAGTCAGCACGCCCACATCAGTCAGCACGCCCACATCAGTCAGCACGCCCACATCAGTCAGCACGCCCACATCAGTCAGCACGCCCACATCAGTCAGCACGCCCACATCAGTCAGCACGGCCGCATCAGGCAGCACGGCCGCATCAGTCAGCACGCCCGCATCAGTCAGCACGGCCGCACCAGCCAGCACGCCCACATCAGTCAGCACGCCCACATCAGCCAGCACGCCCGCATCAGTCAGCACGCCCACATCAGTCAGCACGCCCACATCAGCCAGCACGCCCGCATCAGTCAGCACGCCCACATCAGTCAGCACGGCCGCATCAGTCAGCACGGCCGCACCAGCCAGCACGCCCGCATCAGCCAGCACGCCCGCATCAGTCAGCACGGCCGCACCAGCCAGCACGCCCGCATCAGCCAGCACGGCCGCATCAGGCAGCACGGCCGCATCAGGCAGCACGGCCGCATCAGTCAGCACGCCCGCATCAGCCAGCACGCCCGCATCAGTCAGCACGCCCACATCAGCCAGCACGACCGCATCAGTCAGCACGCCCACATCAGCCAGCACGCCCGCATCAGCCAGCACGGCCGCATCAGTCAGCACGCCCGCATCAGCCAGCACGCCCGCATCAGCCAGCACGCCCACATCAGCCAGCACGGCCGCATCAGCCAGCACGCCCGCATCAGCCAGCACGGCCGCATCAGTCAGCACGCCCGCATCAGCCAGCACGCCCGCATCAGCCAGCACGCCCGCATCAGTCAGCACGGCCGCATCAGCCAGCACGGCCGCATCAGTCAGCACGGCCGCATCAGGCAGCACGGCCGCATCAGTCAGCACGCCCGCATCAGTCAGCACGCCCGCATCAGTCAGCACGCCCGCATCAGTCAGCACGGCCGCATCAGTCAGCACGCCCGCGTCAGCCAGCACGCCCGCATCAGCCAGCACGCTCACATCAGTCAGCACGCCCGCATCAGCCAGCACGGCCGCACCAGCCAGCACGCCCGCATCAGCCAGCACGCCCGCATCAGTCAGCACGGCCGCATCAGGCAGCACGCCCGCATCAGTCAGCACGCCCGCATCAGCCAGCACGGCCGCACCAGCCAGCACGCCCGCATCAGCCAGCACGCCCGCATCAGTCAGCACGGCCGCATCAGCCAGCACACCCGCATCAGCCAGCACGCCCGCATCAGTCAGCACGCCCGCATCAGTCAGCACGGCCGCATCAGTCAGCACGCCCGCATCAGCCAGCACGCCCGCATCAGTCAGCACGCCCGCATCAGTCAGCACGGCCGCATCAGCCAGCACGCCCGCATCAGCCAGCACGGCCGCATCAGCCAGCACGCCCGCATCAGCCAGCACGGCCGCATCAGCCAGCACGCCCGCATCAGCCAGCACGCCCGCATCAGCCAGCACGCCCGCATCAGTCAGCACGGCCGCATCAGCCAGCACGCCCGCATCAGCCAGCACGCTCACATCAGTCAGCACGCCCGCATCAGCCAGCACGGCCGCACCAGCCAGCACGCCCGCATCAGCCAGCACGCCCGCATCAGTCAGCACGGCCGCATCAGCCAGCACGCCCGCATCAGCCAGCACGCCCGCATCAGTCAGCACGGCCGCATCAGGCAGCACGCCCGCATCAGTCAGCACGCCCACATAAGTCAGCACGCCCACATCAGCCAGCACGCCCGCATAAGCCAGCACGGCCGCACCAGCCAGCACGCCCGCATCAGTCAGCACGCCCGCATCAGTCAGCACGCCCGCATCAGCCAGCACGGCCGCACCAGCCAGCACGCCCGCATCAGTCAGCACGCCCACATCAGTCAGCACGCCCGCATCAGCCAGCACGCCCGCATCAGCCAGCACGGCCGCACCAGCCAGCACGCCCGCATCAGTCAGCACGCCCACATCAGTCAGCACGCCCACATCAGTCAGCACGGCCGCATCAGTCAGCACGGCCGCATCAGGCAGCACGGCCGCATCAGTCAGCACGCCCGCATCAGTCAGCACGCCCGCATCAGCCAGCACGGCCGCACCAGCCAGCACGCCCACATCAGTCAGCACGCCCACATCAGTCAGCACGCCCACATCAGTCAGCACGCCCACATCAGTCAGCACGCCCACATCAGTCAGCACGCCCACATCAGTCAGCACGCCCACATCAGTCAGCACGGCCGCATCAGGCAGCACGGCCGCATCAGTCAGCACGCCCGCATCAGTCAGCACGGCCGCACCAGCCAGCACGCCCACATCAGTCAGCACGCCCACATCAGCCAGCACGCCCGCATCAGTCAGCACGCCCACATCAGTCAGCACGCCCACATCAGCCAGCACGCCCGCATCAGTCAGCACGCCCACATCAGTCAGCACGGCCGCATCAGTCAGCACGGCCGCACCAGCCAGCACGCCCGCATCAGCCAGCACGCCCGCATCAGTCAGCACGGCCGCACCAGCCAGCACGCCCGCATCAGCCAGCACGGCCGCATCAGGCAGCACGGCCGCATCAGGCAGCACGGCCGCATCAGTCAGCACGCCCGCATCAGCCAGCACGCCCGCATCAGTCAGCACGCCCACATCAGCCAGCACGACCGCATCAGTCAGCACGCCCACATCAGCCAGCACGCCCGCATCAGCCAGCACGGCCGCATCAGTCAGCACGCCCGCATCAGCCAGCACGCCCGCATCAGCCAGCACGCCCACATCAGCCAGCACGGCCGCATCAGCCAGCACGCCCGCATCAGCCAGCACGGCCGCATCAGTCAGCACGCCCGCATCAGCCAGCACGCCCGCATCAGCCAGCACGCCCGCATCAGTCAGCACGGCCGCATCAGCCAGCACGGCCGCATCAGTCAGCACGGCCGCATCAGGCAGCACGGCCGCATCAGTCAGCACGCCCGCATCAGTCAGCACGCCCGCATCAGTCAGCACGCCCGCATCAGTCAGCACGGCCGCATCAGTCAGCACGCCCGCGTCAGCCAGCACGCCCGCATCAGCCAGCACGCTCACATCAGTCAGCACGCCCGCATCAGCCAGCACGGCCGCACCAGCCAGCACGCCCGCATCAGCCAGCACGCCCGCATCAGTCAGCACGGCCGCATCAGGCAGCACGCCCGCATCAGTCAGCACGCCCGCATCAGCCAGCACGGCCGCACCAGCCAGCACGCCCGCATCAGCCAGCACGCCCGCATCAGTCAGCACGGCCGCATCAGCCAGCACACCCGCATCAGCCAGCACGCCCGCATCAGTCAGCACGCCCGCATCAGTCAGCACGGCCGCATCAGTCAGCACGCCCGCATCAGCCAGCACGCCCGCATCAGTCAGCACGCCCGCATCAGTCAGCACGGCCGCATCAGCCAGCACGCCCGCATCAGCCAGCACGGCCGCATCAGCCAGCACGCCCGCATCAGCCAGCACGGCCGCATCAGCCAGCACGCCCGCATCAGCCAGCACGCCCGCATCAGCCAGCACGCCCGCATCAGTCAGCACGGCCGCATCAGCCAGCACGCCCGCATCAGCCAGCACGCTCACATCAGTCAGCACGCCCGCATCAGCCAGCACGGCCGCACCAGCCAGCACGCCCGCATCAGCCAGCACGCCCGCATCAGTCAGCACGGCCGCATCAGCCAGCACGCCCGCATCAGCCAGCACGCCCGCATCAGTCAGCACGGCCGCATCAGGCAGCACGCCCGCATCAGTCAGCACGCCCGCATCAGTCAGCACGCCCGCACCAGCCAGCACGACCGCATCAGCCAGCACGCCCACATCAGGCAGCACGACCGCATCAGCCAGCACGGCCACATCAGTCAGCACGCCCACATCAGCCAGCACGACCGCATCAGTCAGCACGCCCACATCAGCCAGCACGACCGCATCAGCCAGCACGCCCGCATCAGTCAGCACGCCCGCATCAGTCAGCACGTCCGCATCAGCCAGCACGACCGCATCAGTCAGCACGGCCGCATCAGTCAGCACGACCGCATCAGCCAGCACGACCGCATCAGCCAGCACGGCCGCATCAGCCAGCACGCCCGCATCAGTCACCACGCCCGCATCAGGCAGCACGACCACATCAGTCAGCACGCCCGCACCAGCCAGCACGTCCGCATCAGCCAGCACGACCGCATCAGTCAGCACGGCCGCATCAGTCACCACGCCCGCATCAGTCAGCACGGCCGCATCAGTCAGCACGCCCGCACCAGCCAGCACGTCCGCATCAGCCAGCACGACCGCATCAGTCAGCACGGCCGCATCAGTCAGCACGACCGCATCAGCCAGCACGACCGCATCAGCCAGCACGCCCACATCAGGCAGCACGCCCACATCAGCCAGCACGCCCACATCAGGCAGCACGCCCACATCAGCCAGCACGCCCACATCAGCCAGCACGCCCACATCAGCCAGCACGCCCACATCAGCCAGCACGCCCGCATCAGCCAGCACGCCCACATCAGGCAGCACGCCCGCATCAGCCAGCACGCCCGCATCAGCCAGCACGCCCGCATCAGTCAGCACGCCCGCATCAGTCAGCACGACCGCATCAGTCAGCACGCCCGCATCAGTCAGCACGCCCGCATCAGTCAGCACGCCCGCACCAGCCAGCACGTCCGCATCAGCCAGCACGCCCGCATCAGCCAGCACGCCCGCATCAGCCAGCACGCCCGCATTAGCCAGCACGCCCGCATCAGCCAGCACGCCCGCATCAGCCAGCACGCCCGCATCAGCCAGCACGCCCGCATCAGCCAGCACGACCACATCAGTCAGCACGCCCGCATCAGCCAGCACGCCCGCATCAGTCAGCACGCCCGCATCAGCCAGCACGACCGCATCAGCCAGCACGCCCGCATCAGCCAGCACGCCCGCATTAGCCAGCACGCCCGCATCAGCCAGCACGCCCGCATCAGTCAGCACGACCGCATCAGTCAGCACGCCCGCATCAGTCAGCACGGCCCCATCAGCCAGCACGCCCGCATCAGTCAGCACGCCCGCATCAGTCAGCACGGCCGCATCAGCCAGCACGCCCGCATCAGCCAGCACGCCCCATCAGCCAGCACGCCCGCATCAGTCAGCACGCCCGCATCAGTCAGCACGGCCGCATCAGCCAGCACGCCCCATCAGCCAGCACGACCGCATCAGCCAGCACGCCCGCATCAGCCAGCACGCCCACATCAGGCAGCACGCCCACATCAGCCAGCACGCCCACATCAGGCAGCACGCCCACATCAGCCAGCACGGCCGCATCAGTCAGCACGCCCGCATCAGCCAGCACGCCCGCATCAGTCAGCACGCCCACATCAGCCAGCACGACCGCATCAGTCAGCACGGCCGCATCAGTCAGCACGACCGCATCAGCCAGCACGACCGCATCAGCCAGCACGCCCACATCAGGCAGCACGCCCACATCAGCCAGCACGCCCACATCAGGCAGCACGCCCACATCAGCCAGCACGCCCACATCAGCCAGCACGCCCACATCAGCCAGCACGCCCACATCAGCCAGCACGCCCGCATCAGCCAGCACGCCCACATCAGGCAGCACGCCCGCATCAGCCAGCACGCCCGCATCAGCCAGCACGCCCGCATCAGTCAGCACGCCCACATCAGTCAGCACGCCCGCATCAGTCAGCACGACCGCATCAGTCAGCACGCCCGCATCAGTCAGCACGCCCGCATCAGTCAGCACGCCCGCACCAGCCAGCACGTCCGCATCAGCCAGCACGCCCGCATCAGCCAGCACGCCCGCATCAGCCAGCACGCCCGCATTAGCCAGCACGCCCGCATCAGCCAGCACGCCCGCATCAGCCAGCACGCCCGCATCAGCCAGCACGCCCGCATCAGCCAGCACGACCACATCAGTCAGCACGCCCGCATCAGCCAGCACGCCCGCATCAGTCAGCACGCCCGCATCAGCCAGCACGACCGCATCAGCCAGCACGCCCGCATCAGCCAGCACGCCCGCATTAGCCAGCACGCCCGCATCAGCCAGCACGCCCGCATCAGTCAGCACGACCGCATCAGTCAGCACGCCCGCATCAGTCAGCACGGCCCCATCAGCCAGCACGCCCGCATCAGTCAGCACGCCCGCATCAGTCAGCACGGCCGCATCAGCCAGCACGCCCGCATCAGCCAGCACGCCCCATCAGCCAGCACGCCCGCATCAGTCAGCACGCCCGCATCAGTCAGCACGGCCGCATCAGCCAGCACGCCCCATCAGCCAGCACGACCGCATCAGCCAGCACGCCCGCATCAGCCAGCACGCCCGCATCAGCCAGCACGCCCGCATCAGCCAGCACGCCCCATCAGCCAGCACGCCCGCATCAGTCAGCACGCCCGCATCAGCCAGCACGCCCGCATCAGCCAGCACGCCCGCATCAGCCAGCACGACCGCGTCAGTCAGCACGCCCACGTCAGTCAGCACGCCCACATCAGCCAGCACGACCGCATCAGCCAGCACGACCGCATCAGCCAGCACGGCCGCACCAGCCAGCACGCCCGCATCAGTCAGCACGCCCACATCAGTCAGCACGCCCACATCAGTCAGCACGCCCACATCAGTCAGCACGCCCGCATCAGCCAGCACGGCCGCACCAGCCAGCACGCCCGCATCAGCCAGCACGCCCACATCAGTCAGCACGCCCGCATCAGCCAGCACGGCCGCACCAGCCAGCACGCCCGCATCAGCCAGCACGCCCACATCAGTCAGCACGCCCACATCAGCCAGCACGCCCGCATCAGTCAGCACGCCCGCATCAGTCAGCACGCCCACATCAGCCAGCACGTCCACATCAGCCAGCACGCCCACATCAGTCAGCACGCCCACATCAGCCAGCACGCCCGCATCAGTCAGCACGCCCGCATCAGTCAGCACGCCCGCATCAGTCAGCACGCCCACATCAGTCAGCACGCCCACATCAGTCAGCACGCCCGCATCAGTCAGCACGCCCGCATCAGTCAGCACGCCCGCATCAGTCAGCACGCCCGCATCAGCCAGCACGCCCACATCAGTCAGCACGCCCACATCAGTCAGCACGCCCACATCAGCCAGCACGCCCGCATCAGTCAGCACGCCCGCATCAGTCAGCACGCCCACATCAGCCAGCACGCCCACATCAGCCAGCACGCCCACATCAGTCAGCACGCCCACATCAGCCAGCACGCCCGCATCAGTCAGCACGCCCGCATCAGTCAGCACGCCCACATCAGTCAGCACGCCCACATCAGCCAGCACGCCCGCATCAGCCAGCACGGCCGCACCAGCCAGCACGCCCGCATCAGTCAGCACGCCCGCATCAGTCAGCACGCCCGCATCAGTCAGCACGCCCGCATCAGCCAGCACGTCCACATCAGCCAGCACGCCCACATCAGTCAGCACGCCCGCATCAGCCAGCACGCCCGCATCAGTCAGCACGCCCGCATCAGTCAGCACGCCCGCATCAGTCAGCACGCCCACATCAGCCAGCACGCCCACATCAGTCAGCACGCCCACATCAGCCAGCACGCCCGCATCAGCCAGCACGCCCGCATCAGTCAGCACGCCCGCATCAGTCAGCACGCCCACATCAGTCAGCACGCCCACATCAGTCAGCACGCCCGCATCAGTCAGCACGCCCGCATCAGTCAGCACGCCCGCATCAGCCAGCACGCCCACATCAGTCAGCACGCCCACATCAGTCAGCACGCCCACATCAGCCAGCACGCCCGCATCAGTCAGCACGCCCGCATCAGTCAGCACGCCCACATCAGCCAGCACGCCCACATCAGCCAGCACGCCCACATCAGTCAGCACGCCCACATCAGCCAGCACGCCCGCATCAGTCAGCACGCCCGCATCAGTCAGCACGCCCACATCAGTCAGCACGCCCACATCAGCCAGCACGCCCGCATCAGCCAGCACGGCCGCACCAGCCAGCACGCCCGCATCAGTCAGCACGCCCACATCAGTCAGCACGCCCGCATCAGCCAGCACGCCCGCATCAGCCAGCACGGCCGCACCAGCCAGCACGCCCGCATCAGTCAGCACGCCCACATCAGTCAGCACGCCCACATCAGTCAGCACGGCCGCATCAGCCAGCACGGACGCATCAGTCAGCACGCCCGCATCAGCCAGCACGACCGCATCAGTCAGCACGGCCGCATCAGGCAGCACGGCCGCATCAGTCAGCACGCCCGCATCAGTCAGCACGCCCGCATCAGCCAGCACGGCCGCACCAGCCAGCACGCCCACATCAGTCAGCACGCCCACATCAGTCAGCACGCCCACATCAGTCAGCACGCCCACATCAGCCAGCACGCCCACATCAGTCAGCACGCCCACATCAGTCAGCACGCCCACATCAGCCAGCACGCCCACATCAGTCAGCACGCCCACATCAGTCAGCACGCCCACATCAGTCAGCACGGCCGCATCAGGCAGCACGGCCGCATCAGTCAGCACGCCCGCATCAGTCAGCACGGCCGCACCAGCCAGCACGACCGCATCAGTCAGCACGCCCGCATCAGTCAGCACGCCCACATCAGCCAGCACGCCCGCATCAGTCAGCACGCCCACATCAGTCAGCACGCCCACATCAGCCAGCACGCCCGCATCAGTCAGCACGCCCACATCAGCCAGCACGCCCGCATCAGGCAGCACGCCCACATCAGCCAGCACGCCCGCATCAGCCAGCACGCCCGCATCAGTCAGCACGCCCACATCAGTCAGCACGGCCGCATCAGTCAGCACGGCCGCACCAGCCAGCACGCCCGCATCAGCCAGCACGCCCGCATCAGTCAGCACGGCCGCACCAGCCAGCACGCCCGCATCAGCCAGCACGGCCGCATCAGGCAGCACGGCCGCATCAGGCAGCACGGCCGCATCAGTCAGCACGCCCGCATCAGCCAGGACGCCCGCATCAGTCAGCACGGCCGCATCAGTCAGCACGCCCACATCAGTCAGCACGCCCGCATCAGTCAGCACGCCCGCATCAGTCAGCACGACCACATCAGTCAGCACGCCCGCATCAGCCAGCACGCCCGCATCAGCCAGCACGGCCGCATCAGTCAGCACGCCCGCATCAGTCAGCACGCCCGCATCAGTCAGCACGCCCGCATCAGCCAGCACGCCCGCATCAGCCAGCACGCCCACATCAGCCAGCACGACCGCATCAGTCAGCACGCCCACATCAGCCAGCACGCCTGCATCAGCCAGCACGGCCGCATCAGTCAGCACGCCCGCATCAGCCAGCACGCCCGCATCAGCCAGCACGCCCACATCAGCCAGCACGGCCGCATCAGCCAGCACGCCCGCATCAGCCAGCACGGCCGCATCAGTCAGCACGCCCGCATCAGCCAGCACGCCCGCATCAGCCAGCACGCCCGCATCAGTCAGCACGGCCGCATCAGCCAGCACGGCCGCATCAGTCAGCACGGCCGCATCAGGCAGCACGGCCGCATCAGTCAGCACGCCCGCATCAGTCAGCACGCCCGCATCAGTCAGCACGCCCGCATCAGTCAGCACGGCCGCATCAGTCAGCACGCCCGCGTCAGCCAGCACGCCCGCATCAGCCAGCACGCTCACATCAGTCAGCACGCCCGCATCAGCCAGCACGGCCGCACCAGCCAGCACGCCCGCATCAGCCAGCACGCCCGCATCAGTCAGCACGGCCGCATCAGGCAGCACGCCCGCATCAGTCAGCACGCCCGCATCAGCCAGCACGGCCGCACCAGCCAGCACGCCCGCATCAGCCAGCACGCCCGCATCAGTCAGCACGGCCGCATCAGGCAGCACGCCCGCATCAGTCAGCACGCCCGCATCAGTCAGCACGCCCGCACCAGCCAGCACGCCCACATCAGCCAGCACGACCGCACCAGCCAGCACGGCCGCATCAGCCAGCACGGCCGCATCAGCCAGCACGCCCACATCAGCCAGCACGACCGCATCAGTCAGCACGACCGCACCAGCCAGCACGGCCGCATCAGCCAGCACGCCCGCATCAGCCAGCACGCCCGCATCAGTCAGCACGCCCGCATCAGCCAGCACGCCCACATCAGGCAGCACGACCGCATCAGCCAGCACGGCCACATCAGTCAGCACGCCCACATCAGCCAGCACGACCGCATCAGTCAGCACGCCCACATCAGCCAGCACGACCGCATCAGCCAGCACGCCCGCATCAGTCAGCACGCCCGCATCAGTCAGCACGCCCGCATCAGCCAGCACGCCCGCATCAGTCAGCACGGCCGCATCAGTCAGCACGCCCGCACCAGCCAGCACGTCCGCATCAGCCAGCACGACCGCATCAGTCAGCACGGCCGCATCAGTCAGCACGACCGCATCAGCCAGCACGCCCACATCAGGCAGCACGCCCACATCAGCCAGCACGCCCACATCAGCCAGCACGGCCACATCAGCCAGCACGGCCACATCAGCCAGCACGCCCGCATCAGCCAGCACGCCCGCATCAGCCAGCACGCCCACATCAGCCAGCACGCCCGCATCAGGCAGCACGACCGCATCAGTCAGCACGACCGCATCAGTCAGCACGGCCACATCAGTCAGCACGGCCACATCAGCCAGCACGCCCACATCAGCCAGCACGCCCACATCAGCCAGCACGCCCGCATCAGCCAGCACGCCCGCATCAGCCAGCACGCCCACATCAGGCAGCACGCCCACATCAGCCAGCACGCCCACATCAACCAGCACGCCCGCATCAGGCAGCACGGCCGCATCAGCCAGCACGACCACATCAGCCAGCACGCCCGCATCAGCCAGCACTGCCGCATCAGGCAGCACGGCCGCATCAGCCAGCACGACCACATCAGCCAGCACGCCCGCATCAGCCAGCACGCCCGCACCAGTCAGCACGACCACATCAGCCAGCACGACCACATCAGCCAGCACGCCCGCATCAGACAGCACGCCCGCATCAGTCAGCACGCCCGCATCAGTCAGCACGACCGCATCAGCCAGCACGACCACATCAGTCAGCACGCCCGCATCAGTCAGCACGCCCACATCAGCCAGCACGCCCGCATCAGTCAGCACGGCCGCATCAGTCAGCACGCCCGCGTCAGTCAGCACGCCCGCATCAGTCAGCACGGCCACATCAGTCAGCACGACCGCATCAGCCAGCACGCCCGCATCAGTCAGCACGCCCGCATCAGTCAGCACGCCCGCATCAGTCAGCACGCCCGCATCAGTCAGCACGCCCGCATCAGTCAGCACGCCCGCATCAGTCAGCACGCCCGCATCAGTCAGCACGACCGCATCAGCCAGCACGCCCGCATCAGTCAGCACGCCCGCATCAGCCAGCACGACCGCATCAGCCAGCACGACCGCATCAGCCAGCACGCCCGCATCAGTCAGCAAGGCCGCATCAGTCAGCACGCCCGCATCAGTCAGCACGACCGCATCAGCCAGCACCCCCGCATCAGTCAGCAAGGCCGCATCAGTCAGCACGACCGCATCAGCCAGCACGCCCGCATCAGCCAGCACGACCGCATCAGTCAGCACGCCCGCATCAGTCAGCACGACCGCATCAGTCAGCACGACCGCATCAGTCAGCACGACCACATCAGTCAGCACGGCCGCATCAGCCAGCACGCCCGCATCAGTCAGCACGACCACATCAGCCAGCACGCCCGCATCAGTCAGCACGCCCACATCAGCCAGCACGCCCACATCAGTCAGCACGACCGCATCAGCCAGCACGCCCGCATCAGTCAGCAAGGCCGCATCAGTCAGCACGACCGCATCAGCCAGCACGCCCGCATCAGCCAGCACGACCGCATCAGCCAGCACGCCCGCATCAGCCAGCACGGCCGCATCAGCCAGCACGCCCACATCAGTCAGCACGACCGCATCAGCCAGCACGGCCGCATCAGCCAGCACGCCCGCGTCAGTCAGCACGCCCGCATCAGTCAGCACGTCCACATCATCCAGCACGGCCGCATCAGCCAGCACGTCCACATCAGTCAGCACGACCGCATCAGCCAGCACGCCCGCATCAGTCAGCAAGGCCGCATCAGTCAGCACGACCGCATCAGCCAGCACGCCCGCATCAGCCAGCACGCCCACATCAGTCAGCACGACCGCATCAGCCAGCACGCCCGCATCAGTCAGCAAGGCCGCATCAGTCAGCACGACCGCATCAGCCAGCACGTCCACATCAGCCAGCACGCCCACATCAGTCAGCACGACCGCATCAGCCAGCACGCCCGCATCAGTCAGCAAGGCCGCATCAGTCAGCACGACCGCATCAGCCAGCACGCCCGCATCAGCCAGCACGACCGCATCAGCCAGCACGCCCGCATCAGCCAGCACGGCCGCATCAGTCAGCACGCCCGCATCAGTCAGCACGACCGCATCAGCCAGCACGACCGCATCAGTCAGCACGGCCGCATCAGTCAGCACGCCCGCATCAGTCAGCACGGCCGCATCAGCCAGCACGCCCGCATCAGTCAGCACGCCCGCATCAGCCAGCACGCCCGCATCAGTCAGCACGACCGCATCAGCCAGCACGCCCGCATCAGCCAGCACGGCCGCATCAGTCAGCACGCCCGCATCAGTCAGCACGCCCACGTCAGTCAGCACGCCCGCATCAGTCAGCACGCCCACATCAGTCAGCACGCCCACATCAGCCAGCACGCCCACATCAGTCAGCACGCCCGCAACAGTCAGCACGGCCGCATCAGTCAGCACGCCCACATCAGCCAGCACGCCCACATCAGCCAGCACGCCCGCACCAGTCAGCACGACCACATCAGCCAGCACGCCCGCATCAGCCAGCACGCCCGCATCAGTCAGCACGGCCGCATCAGTCAGCACGCCCACATCAGCCAGCACGGCCGCATCAGCCAGTACGACCACATCAGCCAGCACGCCCGCAACAGTCAGCACGCCCACATCAGCCAGCACGCCCGCATCAGCCAGCACGCCCGCAACAGTCAGCACGCCCACATCAGCCAGCACGCCCGCATCAGTCAGCACGCCCGCATCAGCCAGCACGACCACATCAGCCAGCACGGCCGCATCAGCCAGCACGCCCGCATCAGCCAGCACGCCCGCATCAGTCAGCACGACCACATCAGCCAGCACGGCCGCATCAGCCAGCACGACCACATCAGCCAGCACGGCCGCATCAGCCAGCACGCCCGCATCAGCCAGCACGCCCGCATCAGTCAGCACGACCACATCAGCCAGCACGCCCGCATCAGCCAGCACGACCACATCAGCCAGCACGGCCGCATCAGCCAGCACGGCCGCATCAGGCAGCACGCCCGCATCAGTCAGCACGACCGCATCAGTCAGCACGCCCCATCAGCCAGCACGCCCGCATCAGTCAGCACGCCCCATCAGCCAGCACGACCGCATCAGTCAGCACGACCACATCAGTCAGCACGGCCGCATCAGCCAGCACGGCCGCATCAGCCAGCACGCCCGCATCAGTCAGCACGCCCCATCAGCCAGCACGACCACATCAGCCAGCACGGCCGCATCAGCCAGCACGGCCGCATCAGCCAGCACGCCCGCATCAGTCAGCACGCCCGCATCAGCCAGCACGCCCACATCAGCCAGCACGCCCACATCAGTCAGCACGACCACATCAGTCAGCACGCCCGCATCAGCCAGCACGACCACATCAGCCAGCACGCCCACATCAGTCAGCACGACCACATCAGGCAGCACGGCCGCATCAGCCAGCACGACCACATCAGGCAGCACGCCCACATCAGTCAGCACGACCACATCAGTCAGCACGCCCGCATCAGCCAGCACGACCACATCAGCCAGCACGCCCACATCAGTCAGCACGCCCACATCAGTCAGCACGACCACATCAGTCAGCACGACCACATCAGTCAGCACGGCCGCATCAGCCAGCACGACCACATCAGCCAGCACGCCCACATCAGTCAGCACGACCACATCAGGCAGCACGGCCGCATCAGCCAGCACGCCCGCATCAGCCAGCACGCCCGCATCAGTCAGCACGCCCACATCAGTCAGCACGACCGCATCAGTCAGCACGCCCGCATCAGCCAGCACGACCGCATCAGCCAGCACGACCACATCAGCCAGCACGACCGCATCAGGCAGCACGGCCGCATCAGCCAGCACGCCCGCATCAGCCAGCACGCCCGCATCAGCCAGCACGGCCGCATCAGCCAGCACGACCGCATCAGTCAGCACGCCCACATCAGTCAGCACGGCCGCATCAGTCAGCACGGCCGCATCAGCCAGCACGACCGCATCAGTCAGCACGCCCGCATCAGCCAGCACGCCCGCATCAGCCAGCACGCCCGCATCAGCCAGCACGCCCGCATCAGTCAGCACGACCGCATCAGCCAGCACGCCCGCATCAGCCAGCACGGCCGCATCAGCCAGCACGACCGCATCAGGCAGCACGCCCGCATCAGGCAGCACGGCCGCATCAGCCAGCACGCCCGCATCAGCCAGCACGCCCGCATCAGCCAGCACGGCCGCATCAGCCAGCACGCCCACATCAGCCAGCACGCCCGCATCAGCCAGCACGCCCACATCAGGCAGCACGCCCGCATCAGCCAGCACGCCCGCATCAGCCAGCACGCCCGCATCAGTCAGCACGCCCGCATCAGTCAGCACGACCGCATCAGTCAGCACGCCCGCATCAGTCAGCACGCCCGCATCAGTCAGCACGCCCGCACCAGCCAGCACGTCCGCATCAGCCAGCACGCCCGCATCAGCCAGCACGCCCGCATCAGCCAGCACGCCCGCATTAGCCAGCACGCCCGCATCAGCCAGCACGCCCGCATCAGCCAGCACGCCCGCATCAGCCAGCACGACCACATCAGTCAGCACGCCCGCATCAGCCAGCACGCCCGCATCAGTCAGCACGCCCGCATCAGCCAGCACGACCGCATCAGCCAGCACGCCCGCATCAGCCAGCACGCCCGCATTAGCCAGCACGCCCGCATCAGCCAGCACGCCCGCATCAGTCAGCACGACCGCATCAGTCAGCACGCCCGCATCAGTCAGCACGGCCCCATCAGCCAGCACGCCCGCATCAGTCAGCACGCCCGCATCAGTCAGCACGGCCGCATCAGCCAGCACGCCCGCATCAGCCAGCACGCCCCATCAGCCAGCACGCCCGCATCAGTCAGCACGCCCGCATCAGTCAGCACGGCCGCATCAGCCAGCACGCCCCATCAGCCAGCACGACCGCATCAGCCAGCACGCCCGCATCAGCCAGCACGCCCGCATCAGCCAGCACGCCCGCATCAGCCAGCACGCCCCATCAGCCAGCACGCCCGCATCAGTCAGCACGCCCGCATCAGCCAGCACGCCCGCATCAGCCAGCACGCCCGCATCAGCCAGCACGACCGCGTCAGTCAGCACGCCCACGTCAGTCAGCACGCCCACATCAGCCAGCACGACCGCATCAGCCAGCACGACCGCATCAGCCAGCACGGCCGCACCAGCCAGCACGCCCGCATCAGCCAGCACGGCCGCACCAGCCAGCACGCCCGCATCAGCCAGCACGCCCACATCAGTCAGCACGCCCACATCAGCCAGCACGCCCGCATCAGTCAGCACGCCCACATCAGCCAGCACGCCCGCATCAGTCAGCACGCCCGCATCAGTCAGCACGCCCGCATCAGTCAGCACGCCCACATCAGTCAGCACGCCCACATCAGTCAGCACGCCCGCATCAGTCAGCACGCCCGCATCAGTCAGCACGCCCGCATCAGTCAGCACGCCCGCATCAGTCAGCACGCCCACATCAGTCAGCACGCCCACATCAGCCAGCACGCCCGCATCAGTCAGCACGCCCGCATCAGCCAGCACGCCCGCATCAGCCAGCACGCCCACATCAGGCAGCACGCCCGCATCAGCCAGCACGCCCGCATCAGCCAGCACGCCCGCATCAGTCAGCACGCCCGCATCAGTCAGCACGACCGCATCAGTCAGCACGCCCGCATCAGTCAGCACGCCCGCATCAGTCAGCACGCCCGCACCAGCCAGCACGTCCGCATCAGCCAGCACGCCCGCATCAGCCAGCACGCCCGCATCAGCCAGCACGCCCGCATTAGCCAGCACGCCCGCATCAGCCAGCACGCCCGCATCAGCCAGCACGCCCGCATCAGCCAGCACGACCACATCAGTCAGCACGCCCGCATCAGCCAGCACGCCCGCATCAGTCAGCACGCCCGCATCAGCCAGCACGACCGCATCAGCCAGCACGCCCGCATCAGCCAGCACGCCCGCATTAGCCAGCACGCCCGCATCAGCCAGCACGCCCGCATCAGTCAGCACGACCGCATCAGTCAGCACGCCCGCATCAGTCAGCACGGCCCCATCAGCCAGCACGCCCGCATCAGTCAGCACGCCCGCATCAGTCAGCACGGCCGCATCAGCCAGCACGCCCGCATCAGCCAGCACGCCCCATCAGCCAGCACGCCCGCATCAGTCAGCACGCCCGCATCAGTCAGCACGGCCGCATCAGCCAGCACGCCCCATCAGCCAGCACGACCGCATCAGCCAGCACGCCCGCATCAGCCAGCACGCCCGCATCAGCCAGCACGCCCGCATCAGCCAGCACGCCCCATCAGCCAGCACGCCCGCATCAGTCAGCACGCCCGCATCAGCCAGCACGCCCGCATCAGCCAGCACGCCCGCATCAGCCAGCACGACCGCGTCAGTCAGCACGCCCACGTCAGTCAGCACGCCCACATCAGCCAGCACGACCGCATCAGCCAGCACGACCGCATCAGCCAGCACGGCCGCACCAGCCAGCACGCCCGCATCAGCCAGCACGGCCGCACCAGCCAGCACGCCCGCATCAGCCAGCACGCCCACATCAGTCAGCACGCCCACATCAGCCAGCACGCCCGCATCAGTCAGCACGCCCACATCAGCCAGCACGCCCGCATCAGTCAGCACGCCCGCATCAGTCAGCACGCCCGCATCAGTCAGCACGCCCACATCAGTCAGCACGCCCACATCAGTCAGCACGCCCGCATCAGTCAGCACGCCCGCATCAGTCAGCACGCCCGCATCAGTCAGCACGCCCGCATCAGCCAGCACGCCCACATCAGTCAGCACGCCCACATCAGTCAGCACGCCCACATCAGCCAGCACGCCCGCATCAGTCAGCACGCCCGCATCAGTCAGCACGCCCACATCAGCCAGCACGCCCACATCAGCCAGCACGCCCACATCAGTCAGCACGCCCACATCAGCCAGCACGCCCGCATCAGTCAGCACGCCCGCATCAGTCAGCACGCCCACATCAGTCAGCACGCCCACATCAGCCAGCACGCCCGCATCAGCCAGCACGGCCGCACCAGCCAGCACGCCCGCATCAGTCAGCACGCCCGCATCAGTCAGCACGCCCGCATCAGTCAGCACGCCCACATCAGCCAGCACGTCCACATCAGCCAGCACGCCCACATCAGTCAGCACGCCCGCATCAGCCAGCACGCCCGCATCAGTCAGCACGCCCGCATCAGTCAGCACGCCCGCATCAGTCAGCACGCCCACATCAGCCAGCACGCCCACATCAGTCAGCACGCCCACATCAGCCAGCACGCCCGCATCAGCCAGCACGCCCGCATCAGTCAGCACGCCCGCATCAGTCAGCACGCCCACATCAGTCAGCACGCCCACATCAGTCAGCACGCCCGCATCAGTCAGCACGCCCGCATCAGTCAGCACGCCCGCATCAGTCAGCACGCCCGCATCAGCCAGCACGCCCACATCAGTCAGCACGCCCACATCAGTCAGCACGCCCACATCAGCCAGCACGCCCGCATCAGTCAGCACGCCCGCATCAGTCAGCACGCCCACATCAGCCAGCACGCCCACATCAGCCAGCACGCCCACATCAGTCAGCACGCCCACATCAGCCAGCACGCCCGCATCAGTCAGCACGCCCGCATCAGTCAGCACGCCCACATCAGTCAGCACGCCCACATCAGCCAGCACGCCCGCATCAGCCAGCACGGCCGCACCAGCCAGCACGCCCGCATCAGTCAGCACGCCCACATCAGTCAGCACGCCCGCATCAGCCAGCACGCCCGCATTAGCCAGCACGGCCGCACCAGCCAGCACGCCCGCATCAGTCAGCACGCCCACATCAGTCAGCACGCCCACATCAGTCAGCACGGCCGCATCAGCCAGCACGGACGCATCAGTCAGCACGCCCGCATCAGCCAGCACGACCGCATCAGTCAGCACGGCCGCATCAGGCAGCACGGCCGCATCAGTCAGCACGCCCGCATCAGTCAGCACGCCCGCATCAGCCAGCACGGCCGCACCAGCCAGCACGCCCACATCAGTCAGCACGCCCACATCAGTCAGCACGCCCACATCAGCCAGCACGCCCACATCAGCCAGCACGCCCACATCAGTCAGCACGCCCACATCAGCCAGCACGCCCACATCAGTCAGCACGCCCACATCAGTCAGCACGCCCACATCAGCCAGCACGCCCACATCAGTCAGCACGCCCACATCAGTCAGCACGCCCACATCAGTCAGCACGGCCGCATCAGGCAGCACGGCCGCATCAGTCAGCACGCCCGCATCAGTCAGCACGGCCGCACCAGCCAGCACGACCGCATCAGTCAGCACGCCCGCATCAGTCAGCACGCCCACATCAGCCAGCACGCCCGCATCAGTCAGCACGCCCACATCAGTCAGCACGCCCACATCAGCCAGCACGCCCGCATCAGTCAGCACGCCCACATCAGCCAGCACGCCCGCATCAGGCAGCACGCCCACATCAGCCAGCACGCCCGCATCAGCCAGCACGCCCGCATCAGTCAGCACGCCCACATCAGTCAGCACGGCCGCATCAGTCAGCACGGCCGCACCAGCCAGCACGCCCGCATCAGCCAGCACGCCCGCATCAGTCAGCACGGCCGCACCAGCCAGCACGCCCGCATCAGCCAGCACGGCCGCATCAGGCAGCACGGCCGCATCAGGCAGCACGGCCGCATCAGTCAGCACGCCCGCATCAGCCAGGACGCCCGCATCAGTCAGCACGGCCGCATCAGTCAGCACGCCCACATCAGTCAGCACGCCCGCATCAGCCAGCACGCCCGCATCAGCCAGCACGGCCGCATCAGTCAGCACGCCCGCATCAGTCAGCACGCCCGCATCAGTCAGCACGCCCGCATCAGCCAGCACGCCCGCATCAGCCAGCACGCCCACATCAGCCAGCACGACCGCATCAGTCAGCACGCCCACATCAGCCAGCACGCCTGCATCAGCCAGCACGGCCGCATCAGTCAGCACGCCCGCATCAGCCAGCACGCCCGCATCAGCCAGCACGCCCACATCAGCCAGCACGGCCGCATCAGCCAGCACGCCCGCATCAGCCAGCACGGCCGCATCAGTCAGCACGCCCGCATCAGCCAGCACGCCCGCATCAGCCAGCACGCCCGCATCAGTCAGCACGGCCGCATCAGCCAGCACGGCCGCATCAGTCAGCACGGCCGCATCAGGCAGCACGGCCGCATCAGTCAGCACGCCCGCATCAGTCAGCACGCCCGCATCAGTCAGCACGCCCGCATCAGTCAGCACGGCCGCATCAGTCAGCACGCCCGCGTCAGCCAGCACGCCCGCATCAGCCAGCACGCTCACATCAGTCAGCACGCCCGCATCAGCCAGCACGGCCGCACCAGCCAGCACGCCCGCATCAGCCAGCACGCCCGCATCAGTCAGCACGGCCGCATCAGGCAGCACGCCCGCATCAGTCAGCACGCCCGCATCAGCCAGCACGGCCGCACCAGCCAGCACGCCCGCATCAGCCAGCACGCCCGCATCAGTCAGCACGGCCGCATCAGGCAGCACGCCCGCATCAGTCAGCACGCCCGCATCAGTCAGCACGCCCGCACCAGCCAGCACGCCCACATCAGCCAGCACGACCGCACCAGCCAGCACGGCCGCATCAGCCAGCACGGCCGCATCAGCCAGCACGCCCACATCAGCCAGCACGACCGCATCAGTCAGCACGACCGCACCAGCCAGCACGGCCGCATCAGCCAGCACGCCCGCATCAGCCAGCACGCCCGCATCAGTCAGCACGCCCGCATCAGCCAGCACGCCCACATCAGGCAGCACGACCGCATCAGCCAGCACGGCCACATCAGTCAGCACGCCCACATCAGCCAGCACGACCGCATCAGTCAGCACGCCCACATCAGCCAGCACGACCGCATCAGCCAGCACGCCCGCATCAGTCAGCACGCCCGCTTCAGTCAGCACGCCCGCATCAGCCAGCACGCCCGCATCAGTCAGCACGGCCGCATCAGTCAGCACGCCCGCACCAGCCAGCACGTCCGCATCAGCCAGCACGACCGCATCAGTCAGCACGGCCGCATCAGTCAGCACGACCGCATCAGCCAGCACGCCCACATCAGGCAGCACGCCCACATCAGCCAGCACGCCCACATCAGCCAGCACGGCCACATCAGCCAGCACGCCCGCATCAGCCAGCACGCCCGCATCAGCCAGCACGCCCACATCAGCCAGCACGCCCGCATCAGGCAGCACGACCGCATCAGTCAGCACGACCGCATCAGTCAGCACGGCCACATCAGTCAGCACGGCCACATCAGCCAGCACGCCCACATCAGCCAGCACGCCCACATCAGCCAGCACGCCCGCATCAGCCAGCACGCCCGCATCAGCCAGCACGCCCACATCAGGCAGCACGCCCACATCAGCCAGCACGCCCACATCAGCCAGCACGCCCGCATCAGGCAGCACGGCCGCATCAGCCAGCACGACCACATCAGCCAGCACGCCCGCATCAGCCAGCACTGCCGCATCAGGCAGCACGGCCGCATCAGCCAGCACGACCACATCAGCCAGCACGCCCGCATCAGCCAGCACGCCCGCACCAGTCAGCACGACCACATCAGCCAGCACGACCACATCAGCCAGCACGCCCGCATCAGACAGCACGCCCGCATCAGTCAGCACGCCCGCATCAGTCAGCACGACCGCATCAGCCAGCACGACCACATCAGTCAGCACGCCCGCATCAGTCAGCACGGCCGCATCAGTCAGCACGACCACATCAGTCAGCACGGCCGCATCAGTCAGCACGGCCGCATCAGTCAGCACGACCACATCAGCCAGCACGACCACATCAGCCAGCACGACCACATCAGTCAGCACGCCCGCATCAGCCAGCACGACCGCATCAGCCAGCACGCCCGCATCAGTCAGCACGCCCGCATCAGTCAGCACGCCCGCATCAGCCAGCACGACCACATCAGTCAGCACGGCCGCATCAGCCAGCACGACCACATCAGTCAGCACGACCACATCAGCCAGCACGACCACATCAGCCAGCACGCCCGCATCAGCCAGCACGCCCGCATCAGCCAGCACGACCACATCAGTCAGCACGACCACATCAGCCAGCACGACCACATCAGTCAGCACGGCCGCATCAGCCAGCACGCCCGCATCAGCCAGCACGCCCGCATCAGTCAGCACGACCACATCAGCCAGCACGACCACATCAGCCAGCACGACCACATCAGCCAGCACGCCCGCATCAGCCAGCACGACCGCATCAGCCAGCACGACCGCATCAGTCAGCACGACCGCATCAGCCAGCACGACCACATCAGCCAGCACGACCGCATCAGCCAGCACGGCCACATCAGTCAGCACGACCGCATCAGCCAGCACGACCGCATCAGTCAGCACGCCCGCATCAGTCAGCACGACCGCATCAGTCAGCACGCCCACATCAGCCAGCACGACCGCATCAGCCAGCACGCCCGCATCAGTCAGCACGACCGCATCAGTCAGCACGCCCACATCAGTCAGCACGCCCGCATCAGTCAGCACGACCACATCAGCCAGCACGACCGCATCAGCCAGCACGCCCGCATCAGTCAGCACGCCCGCATCAGTCAGCACGCCCGCATCAGTCAGCACGCCCGCATCAGTCAGCACGACCACATCAGCCAGCACGACCACATCAGCCAGCACGCCCACATCAGCCAGCACGACCACATCAGCCAGCACGACCGCATCAGTCAGCACGCCCACATCAGTCAGCACGACCACATCAGCCAGCACGACCGCATCAGCCAGCACGCCCGCATCAGTCAGCACGCCCGCATCAGTCAGCACGCCCGCATCAGTCAGCACGCCCGCATCAGTCAGCACGACCACATCAGCCAGCACGACCGCATCAGCCAGCACGCCCGCATCAGTCAGCACGCCCGCATCAGCCAGCACGACCGCATCAGCCAGCACGACCACATCAGCCAGCACGACCACATCAGCCAGCACGACCACATCAGTCAGCACGCCCGCATCAGACAGCACGACCACATCAGCCAGCACGACCGCATCAGCCAGCACGCCCGCATCAGTCAGCACGCCCGCATCAGTCAGCACGCCCGCATCAGCCAGCACGCCCGCATCAGCCAGCACGACCGCATCAGCCAGCACGACCGCATCAGTCAGCACGACCACATCAGTCAGCACGCCCGCATCAGCCAGCACGCCCGCATCAGCCAGCACGCCCGCATCAGCCAGCACGGCCGCATCAGTCAGCACGACCACATCAGTCAGCACGACCGCATCAGCCAGCACGACCGCATCAGTCAGCACGACCGCATCAGTCAGCACGCCCGCATCAGCCAGCACGCCCACATCAGCCAGCACGCCCGCATCAGTCAGCACGACCGCATCAGCCAGCACGCCCGCATCAGCCAGCACGCCCACATCAGTCAGCACGCCCACATCAGTCAGCACGACCGCATCAGCCAGCACGCCCACATCAGCCAGCACGCCCACATCAGTCAGCACGCCCACATCAGTCAGCACGACCGCATCAGCCAGCACGCCCGCATCAGCCAGCACGCCCACATCAGCCAGCACGCCCGCATCAGTCAGCACGACCGCATCAGCCAGCACGCCCGCATCAGCCAGCACGCCCACATCAGTCAGCACGCCCACATCAGCCAGCACGCCCGCATCAGCCAGCACGCCCACATCAGCCAGCACGCCCACATCAGTCAGCACGCCCACATCAGCCAGCACGCCCGCATCAGTCAGCACGACCGCATCAGCCAGCACGCCCGCATCAGCCAGCACGCCCGCATCAGTCAGCACGCCCACATCAGTCAGCACGACCGCATCAGCCAGCACGCCCGCATCAGTCAGCAAGGCCGCATCAGTCAGCACGACCACATCAGTCAGCACGACCGCATCAGCCAGCACGCCCGCATCAGTCAGCAAGGCCGCATCAGTCAGCACGCCCACATCAGTCAGCACGACCGCATCAGCCAGCACGCCCGCATCAGTCAGCAAGGCCGCATCAGTCAGCACGCCCGCATCAGTCAGCACGACCACATCAGTCAGCACGACCGCATCAGTCAGCACGACCACATCAGCCAGCACGCCCGCATCAGTCAGCACGACCGCATCAGTCAGCACGACCACATCATCCAGCACGACCACATCAGTCAGCACGACCACATCAGTCAGCACGACCGCATCAGTCAGCACGACCACATCAGCCAGCACGCCCGCATCAGTCAGCACGACCGCATCAGTCAGCACGCCCACATCAGCCAGCACGACCGCATCAGTCAGCACGCCCACATCAGTCAGCACGCCCACATCAGTCAGCACGCCCGCATCAGTCAGCACGCCCGCATCAGTCAGCACGACCACATCAGCCAGCACGACCGCATCAGCCAGCACGCCCGCATCAGTCAGCACGCCCGCATCAGTCAGCACGACCACATCAGCCAGCACGACCACATCAGCCAGCACGACCACATCAGACAGCACGCCCGCATCAGCCAGCACGCCCGCATCAGCCAGCACGACCGCATCAGCCAGCACGACCGCATCAGTCAGCACGCCCGCATCAGCCAGCACGACCGCATCAGCCAGCACGACCGCATCAGTCAGCACGACCGCATCAGTCAGCACGCCCGCATCAGCCAGCACGCCCACATCAGCCAGCACGCCCGCATCAGTCAGCACGACCGCATCAGCCAGCACGCCCGCATCAGTCAGCACGCCCACATCAGTCAGCACGACCGCATCAGCCAGCACGCCCGCATCAGTCAGCAAGGCCGCATCAGTCAGCACGACCACATCAGTCAGCACGCCCACATCAGTCAGCACGACCACATCAGTCAGCACGACCACATCAGTCAGCACGACCGCATCAGTCAGCACGACCACATCAGGCAGCACGGCCGCATCAGCCAGCACGCCCGCATCAGTCAGCACGACCACATCAGTCAGCACGGCCGCATCAGTCAGCACGCCCACATCAGTCAGCACGCCCACATCAGTCAGCACGGCCGCATCAGTCAGCACGACCACATCAGTCAGCACGGCCGCATCAGTCAGCACGCCCACATCAGTCAGCACGGCCGCATCAGTCAGCACGACCACATCAGCCAGCACGACCACATCAGTCAGCACGCCCACATCAGTCAGCACGCCCACATCAGTCAGCACGGCCGCATCAGTCAGCACGACCACATCAGTCAGCACGCCCACATCAGCCAGCACGGCCGCATCAGTCAGCACGACCGCATCAGTCAGCAAGGCCGCATCAGTCAGCACGACCACATCAGTCAGCACGACCACATCAGTCAGCACGACCACATCAGTCAGCACGCCCACATCAGTCAGCACGACCACATCAGTCAGCACGCCCACATCAGTCAGCACGACCACATCAGTCAGCACGCCCACATCAGTCAGCACGACCACATCAGTCAGCACGCCCACATCAGCCAGCACGGCCGCATCAGTCAGCACGACCGCATCAGTCAGCACGACCGCATCAGTCAGCACGACCACATCAGTCAGCACGACCACATCAGTCAGCACGACCACATCAGTCAGCACGCCCACATCAGTCAGCACGACCACATCAGCCAGCACGCCCACATCAGTCAGCACGCCCACATCAGCCAGCACGGCCGCATCAGTCAGCACGACCGCATCAGTCAGCAAGGCCGCATCAGTCAGCACGACCACATCAGTCAGCACGACCACATCAGTCAGCACGCCCACATCAGCCAGCACGGCCGCATCAGTCAGCACGACCGCATCAGTCAGCACGACCGCATCAGTCAGCACGACCACATCAGTCAGCACGACCACATCAGTCAGCACGACCACATCAGTCAGCACGCCCACATCAGTCAGCACGACCACATCAGCCAGCACGCCCACATCAGTCAGCACGCCCACATCAGCCAGCACGGCCGCATCAGTCAGCACGACCGCATCAGTCAGCAAGGCCGCATCAGTCAGCACGACCACATCAGTCAGCACGACCACATCAGTCAGCACGCCCGCATCAGCCAGCACGGCCGCATCAGCCAGCACGCCCACATCAGTCAGCACGACCGCATCAGCCAGCACGCCCGCATCAGTCAGCACGACCGCATCAGCCAGCACGCCCGCATCAGTCAGCACGACCGCATCAGCCAGCACGCCCACATCAGTCAGCACGACCGCATCAGCCAGCACGCCCGCATCAGTCAGCACGACCGCATCAGCCAGCACGCCCACATCAGTCAGCACGACCACATCAGTCAGCACGCCCACATCAGTCAGCACGACCGCATCAGCCAGCACGCCCGCATCAGTCAGCAAGGCCGCATCAGTCAGCACGACCGCATCAGCCAGCACGCCCGCATCAGCCAGCACGACCGCATCAGTCAGCACGCCCGCATCAGCCAGCACGCCCACATCAGTCAGCACGACCGCATCAGTCAGCACGACCGCATCAGCCAGCACGACCGCATCAGTCAGCACGCCCGCATCAGCCAGCACGACCGCATCAGCCAGCACGACCGCATCAGTCAGCACGCCCGCATCAGCCAGCACGCCCACATCAGTCAGCACGACCGCATCAGCCAGCACGACCGCATCAGTCAGCACGCCCGCATCAGTCAGCACGACCGCATCAGTCAGCACGACCGCATCAGTCAGCACGACCACATCAGTCAGCACGGCCGCATCAGCCAGCACGCCCGCATCAGTCAGCACGACCACATCAGCCAGCACGCCCGCATCAGTCAGCACGCCCACATCAGCCAGCACGCCCACATCAGTCAGCACGACCGCATCAGCCAGCACGCCCGCATCAGTCAGCAAGGCCGCATCAGTCAGCACGACCGCATCAGCCAGCACGCCCGCATCAGCCAGCACGACCGCATCAGCCAGCACGCCCGCATCAGCCAGCACGGCCGCATCAGCCAGCACGCCCACATCAGTCAGCACGACCGCATCAGCCAGCACGGCCGCATCAGCCAGCACGCCCGCGTCAGTCAGCACGCCCGCATCAGTCAGCACGTCCACATCAGCCAGCACGGCCGCATCAGCCAGCACGTCCACATCAGTCAGCACGACCGCATCAGCCAGCACGCCCGCATCAGTCAGCAAGGCCGCATCAGTCAGCACGACCGCATCAGCCAGCACGCCCGCATCAGCCAGCACGCCCACATCAGTCAGCACGACCGCATCAGCCAGCACGCCCGCATCAGTCAGCAAGGCCGCATCAGTCAGCACGACCGCATCAGCCAGCACGTCCACATCAGCCAGCACGCCCACATCAGTCAGCACGACCGCATCAGCCAGCACGCCCGCATCAGTCAGCAAGGCCGCATCAGTCAGCACGACCGCATCAGCCAGCACGCCCGCATCAGCCAGCACGACCGCATCAGCCAGCACGCCCGCATCAGCCAGCACGGCCGCATCAGTCAGCACGCCCGCATCAGTCAGCACGACCGCATCAGCCAGCACGACCGCATCAGTCAGCACGGCCGCATCAGTCAGCACGGCCGCATCAGTCAGCACGCCCGCATCAGTCAGCACGGCCGCATCAGCCAGCACGCCCGCATCAGTCAGCACGCCCGCATCAGCCAGCACGCCCGCATCAGTCAGCACGACCGCATCAGCCAGCACGCCCGCATCAGCCAGCACGGCCGCATCAGTCAGCACGCCCGCATCAGTCAGCACGCCCACGTCAGTCAGCACGCCCGCATCAGTCAGCACGCCCACATCAGTCAGCACGCCCACATCAGCCAGCACGCCCACATCAGTCAGCACGCCCGCAACAGTCAGCACGGCCGCATCAGTCAGCACGCCCACATCAGCCAGCACGCCCACATCAGCCAGCACGCCCGCACCAGTCAGCACGACCACATCAGCCAGCACGCCCGCATCAGCCAGCACGCCCGCATCAGTCAGCACGGCCGCATCAGTCAGCACGCCCACATCAGCCAGCACGGCCGCATCAGCCAGTACGACCACATCAGCCAGCACGCCCGCAACAGTCAGCACGCCCACATCAGCCAGCACGCCCGCATCAGCCAGCACGCCCGCAACAGTCAGCACGCCCACATCAGCCAGCACGCCCGCATCAGTCAGCACGCCCGCATCAGCCAGCACGACCACATCAGCCAGCACGGCCGCATCAGCCAGCACGCCCGCATCAGCCAGCACGCCCGCATCAGTCAGCACGACCACATCAGCCAGCACGGCCGCATCAGCCAGCACGACCACATCAGCCAGCACGGCCGCATCAGCCAGCACGCCCGCATCAGCCAGCACGCCCGCATCAGTCAGCACGACCACATCAGCCAGCACGCCCGCATCAGCCAGCACGACCACATCAGCCAGCACGGCCGCATCAGCCAGCACGGCCGCATCAGGCAGCACGCCCGCATCAGTCAGCACGACCGCATCAGTCAGCACGCCCCATCAGCCAGCACGCCCGCATCAGTCAGCACGCCCCATCAGCCAGCACGGCCGCATCAGTCAGCACGCCCCATCAGTCAGCACGACCGCATCAGTCAGCACGACCACATCAGTCAGCACGGCCGCATCAGCCAGCACGGCCGCATCAGCCAGCACGCCCGCATCAGTCAGCACGACCGCATCAGTCAGCACGACCACATCAGCCAGCACGGCCGCATCAGCCAGCACGCCCCATCAGTCAGCACGACCGCATCAGTCAGCACGACCACATCAGTCAGCACGGCCGCATCAGCCAGCACGGCCGCATCAGCCAGCACGCCCGCATCAGTCAGCACGCCCCATCAGCCAGCACGACCACATCAGCCAGCACGGCCGCATCAGTCAGCACGACCGCATCAGTCAGCACGCCCGCATCAGCCAGCACGCCCACATCAGTCAGCACGCCCACATCAGCCAGCACGCCCGCATCAGGCAGCACGCCCACATCAGCCAGCACGACCACATCAGCCAGCACGGCCGCATCAGCCAGCACGCCCGCATCAGTCAGCACGCCCGCATCAGCCAGCACGACCACATCAGCCAGCACGCCCACATCAGTCAGCACGACCACATCAGGCAGCACGGCCGCATCAGCCAGCACGCCCGCATCAGTCAGCACGCCCACATCAGTCAGCACGACCGCATCAGTCAGCACGCCCGCATCAGCCAGCACGCCCGCATCAGTCAGCACGCCCACATCAGTCAGCACGACCGCATCAGTCAGCACGCCCGCATCAGCCAGCACGACCGCATCAGCCAGCACGACCACATCAGCCAGCACGACCGCATCAGGCAGCACGGCCGCATCAGCCAGCACGCCCGCATCAGCCAGCACGCCCGCATCAGTGAGCACGCCCACATCAGTCAGCACGACCACATCAGCCAGCACGACCGCATCAGGCAGCACGGCCGCATCAGCCAGCACGCCCGCATCAGCCAGCACGCCCGCATCAGCCAGCACGGCCGCATCAGCCAGCACGACCGCATCAGTCAGCACGCCCACATCAGTCAGCACGGCCGCATCAGTCAGCACGGCCGCATCAGCCAGCACGACCGCATCAGTCAGCACGCCCGCATCAGCCAGCACGCCCGCATCAGCCAGCACGCCCGCATCAGCCAGCACGCCCGCATCAGTCAGCACGACCGCATCAGCCAGCACGCCCGCATCAGCCAGCACGGCCGCATCAGCCAGCACGACCGCATCAGGCAGCACGCCCGCATCAGGCAGCACGGCCGCATCAGCCAGCACGCCCGCATCAGCCAGCACGCCCGCATCAGCCAGCACGGCCGCATCAGCCAGCACGACCGCATCAGTCAGCACGCCCGCATCAGCCAGCACGACCGCATCAGTCAGCACGCCCGCATCAGCCAGCACGACCGCATCAGCCAGCACGACCGCATCAGTCAGCACGGCCGCATCAGCCAGCACGCCCACATCAGTCAGCACGCCCGCATCAGTCAGCACGCCCGCATCAGCCAGCACGACCGCATCAGTCAGCACGCCCGCATCAGCCAGCACGACCGCATCAGCCAGCACGACCGCATCAGTCAGCACGCCCGCATCAGCCAGCACGACCGCATCAGTCAGCACGCCCGCATCAGCCAGCACGACCACATCAGCCAGCACGCCCGCATCAGCCAGCACGCCCACATCAGCCAGCACGACCGCATCAGTCAGCACGCCCGCATCAGCCAGCACGCCCGCATCAGCCAGCACGACCGCATCAGTCAGCACGCCCGCATCAGCCAGCACGACCACATCAGCCAGCACGACCGCATCAGTCAGCACGCCCGCATCAGTCAGCACGCCCGCATCAGCCAGCACGCCCGCATCAGTCAGCACGCCCGCATCAGTCAGCACGGCCGCATCAGCCAGCACGACCACATCAGCCAGCACGCCCGCATCAGTCAGCACGGCCGCATCAGCCAGCACGACCACATCAGTCAGCACGCCCGCATCAGTCAGCACGCCCACATCAGCCAGCACGACCGCATCAGTCAGCACGCCCGCATCAGCCAGCACGACCGCATCAGCCAGCACGACCACATCAGTCAGCACGCCCGCATCAGTCAGCACGCCCACATCAGCCAGCACGACCGCATCAGTCAGCACGCCCGCATCAGCCAGCACGACCGCATCAGCCAGCACGACCACATCAGCCAGCACGCCCGCATCAGCCAGCACGACCACATCAGCCAGCACGACCGCATCAGTCAGCACGACCGCATCAGCCAGCACGCCCGCATCAGTCAGCACGCCCACATCAGCCAGCACGCCCACATCAGCCAGCACGACCGCATCAGTCAGCACGACCGCATCAGTCAGCACGACCACATCAGTCAGCACGCCCGCATCAGCCAGCACGACCGCATCAGCCAGCACGCCCACATCAGTCAGCACGCCCGCATCAGTCAGCACGACCGCATCAGTCAGCACGACCACATCAGTCAGCACGCCCGCATCAGTCAGCACGACCGCATCAGTCAGCACGACCACATCAGTCAGCACGCCCGCATCAGCCAGCACGACCACATCAGCCAGCACGACCGCATCAGCCAGCACGCCCGCATCAGTCAGCACGACCACATCAGTCAGCACGCCCGCATCAGCCAGCACGACCACATCAGTCAGCACGCCCGCATCAGCCAGCACGCCCACATCAGCCAGCACGACCACATCAGCCAGCACGCCCGCATCAGTCAGCACGACCACATCAGTCAGCACGCCCGCATCAGCCAGCACGACCACATCAGCCAGCACGACCGCATCAGCCAGCACGCCCGCATCAGTCAGCACGACCACATCAGCCAGCACGCCCGCATCAGTCAGCACGCCCGCATCAGCCAGCACGCCCGCATCAGCCAGCACGACCGCATCAGCCAGCACGACCACATCAGTCAGCACGCCCGCATCAGCCAGCACGCCCGCATCAGTCAGCACGCCCGCATCAGCCAGCACGGCCGCATCAGCCAGCACGACCGCATCAGCCAGCACGCCCGCATCAGCCAGCACGACCACATCAGCCAGCACGACCGCATCAGGCAGCACGGCCGCATCAGCCAGCACGCCCGCATCAGCCAGCACGCCCGCATCAGCCAGCACGGCCGCATCAGCCAGCACGCCCACATCAGCCAGCACGCCCGCAACAGTCAGCACGCCCACATCAGCCAGCACGCCCGCATCAGTCAGCACGGCCGCATCAGGCAGCACGGCCGCATCAGCCAGCACGCCCGCATCAGTCAGCACGGCCGCATCAGTCAGCACGCCCACATCAGCCAGCACGCCCACATCAGCCAGCACGGCCGCATCAGTCAGCACGCCCGCATCAGCCAGCACGCCCCATCAGCCAGCACGACCACATCAGTCAGCACGACCGCATCAGCCAGCACGCCCGCATCAGTCAGCACGCCCGCATCAGCCAGCACGACCGCATCAGTCAGCACGGCCGCATCAGCCAGCACGCCCGCATCAGTCAGCACGCCCGCATCAGCCAGCACGCCCGCAACAGTCAGCACGGCCGCACCAGCCAGCACGCCCGCATCAGTCAGCACGCCCACATCAGCCAGCACGCCCGCATCAGTCAGCACGCCCGCATCAGCCAGCACGCCCACATCAGCCAGCACGCCCGCATCAGCCAGCACGGCCGCATCAGTCAGCACGGCCGCATCAGCCAGCACGCCCGCATCAGCCAGCACGGCCGCATCAGCCAGCACGCCCGCATCAGTCAGCACGCCCGCATCAGTCAGCACGGCCGCATCAGCCAGCACGCCCGCATCAGCCAGCACGGCCGCATCAGTCAGCACGACCACATCAGTCAGCACGGCCGCATCAGCGAGCACGGCCGCATCAGTCAGCACGGCCGCATCAGTCAGCACGGCCGCATCAGGCAGCACGGCCGCATCAGTCAGCACGGCCGCATCAGTCAGCACGGCCGCATCAGTCAGCACGGCCGCATCAGCCAGCACGGCCGCATCAGGCAGCACGGCCGCATCAGCCAGCACGCCCGCATCAGCCAGCACGCCCGCATCAGCCAGCACGCCCACATCAGCCAGCACGGCCGCATCAGTCAGCACGGCCGCATCAGCCAGCACGACCGCATCAGTCAGCACGGCCGCATCAGTCAGCACGCCCGCGTCAGTCAGCACGGCCGCATCAGTCAGCACGGCCGCATCAGCCAGCACGCCCGCATCAGTCAGCACGCCCGCATAAGTCAGCACGCCCGCACCAGTCAGCACGGCCGCATCAGCCAGCACGGCCGCATCAGTCAGCACGGCCGCATCAGTCAGCACGGCCGCATCAGTCAGCACGCCCGCACCAGTCAGCACGCCCGCATCAGTCAGCACGCCCACATCAGCCAGCACGGCCGCATCAGTCAGCACGCCCGCATCAGTCAGCACGCCCGCACCAGTCAGCACGCCCGTATCAGTCAGCACGCCCGCATCAGTCAGCACGGCCGCATCAGTCAGCACGGCCGCATCAGGCAGCACGGCCGCATCAGCCAGCACGCCCGCACCAGCCAGCACGGCCGCATCAGTCAGCACGCCCACATCAGCCAGCACGGCCGCATCAGCCAGCACGCCCACATCAGTCAGCACGCCCGCATCAGCCAGCACGGCCGCATCAGCCAGCACGCCCACATCAGTCAGCACGGCCGCATCAGTCAGCACGCCCGCATCAGTCAGCACGGCCGCATCAGTCAGCACGCCCACATCAGCCAGCACGGCCGCATCAGCCAGCACGCCCACATCAGTCAGCACGCCCGCATCAGCCAGCACGCCCGCATCAGCCAGCACGGCCGCATCAGCCAGCACGGCCGCATCAGGCAGCACGGCCGCATCAGCCAGCACGGCCGCATCAGGCAGCACGCCCGCATCAGCCAGCACGCCCGCATCAGTCAGCGCGCCCGCATCAGTCAGCACGCCCGCATCAGCCAGCACGGCCGCATCAGGCAGCACGGCCGCATCAGTCAGCACGGCCGCATCAGTCAGCACGGCCGCATCAGTCAGCACGGCCGCATCAGCCAGCACGCCCGCATCAGTCAGCACGCCCGCATCAGCCAGCACGCCCGCGTCAGTCAGCACGGCCGCATCAGCCAGCACGCCCGCATCAGCCAGCACGCCCGCATCAGCCAGCACGCCCGCATCAGCCAGCACGGCCGCATCAGTCAGCACGGCCGCATCAGCCAGCACGGCCGCATCAGTCAGCACGCCCGCATCAGCCAGCACGCCCGCATCAGCCAGCACGCCCGCATCAGCCAGCACGCCCGCATCAGCCAGCACGGCCGCATCAGCCAGCACGGCCGCATCAGCCAGCACGCCCGCATCAGCCAGCACGCCCACATCAGCCAGCACGCCCGCATCAGTCAGCACGGCCGCATCAGTCAGCACGGCCGCATCAGTCAGCACGGCCGCATCAGCCAGCACGGCCGCATCAGTCAGCACGCCCGCATCAGGCAGCACGGCCGCATCAGCCAGCACGACCACATCAGCCAGCACGCCCGCATCAGCCAGCACTGCCGCATCAGGCAGCACGGCCGCATCAGCCAGCACGACCACATCAGCCAGCACGCCCGCATCAGCCAGCACGCCCGCACCAGTCAGCACGACCACATCAGCCAGCACGACCACATCAGCCAGCACGCCCGCATCAGACAGCACGCCCGCATCAGTCAGCACGCCCGCATCAGTCAGCACGACCGCATCAGTCAGCACGACCGCATCAGTCAGCACGACCACATCATTCAGCACGGCCGCATCAGCCAGCACGCCCGCATCAGTCAGCACGACCACATCAGCCAGCACGCCCGCATCAGTCAGCACGCCCACATCAGCCAGCACGCCCACATCAGTCAGCACGACCGCATCAGCCAGCACGCCCGCATCAGTCAGCAAGGCCGCATCAGTCAGCACGACCGCATCAGCCAGCACGCCCGCATCAGCCAGCACGACCGCATCAGTCAGCACGCCCGCATCAGTCAGCACGACCGCATCAGTCAGCACGACCGCATCAGTCAGCACGACCACATCAGTCAGCACGGCCGCATCAGCCAGCACGCCCGCATCAGTCAGCACGACCACATCAGCCAGCACGCCCGCATCAGTCAGCACGCCCACATCAGCCAGCACGCCCACATCAGTCAGCACGACCGCATCAGCCAGCACGCCCGCATCAGTCAGCAAGGCCGCATCAGTCAGCACGACCGCATCAGCCAGCACGCCCGCATCAGCCAGCACGACCGCATCAGCCAGCACGCCCGCATCAGCCAGCACGGCCGCATCAGCCAGCACGCCCACATCAGTCAGCACGACCGCATCAGCCAGCACGGCCGCATCAGCCAGCACGCCCGCGTCAGTCAGCACGCCCGCATCAGTCAGCACGTCCACATCAGCCAGCACGGCCGCATCAGCCAGCACGTCCACATCAGTCAGCACGACCGCATCAGCCAGCACGCCCGCATCAGTCAGCAAGGCCGCATCAGTCAGCACGACCGCATCAGCCAGCACGCCCGCATCAGCCAGCACGCCCACATCAGTCAGCACGACCGCATCAGCCAGCACGCCCGCATCAGTCAGCAAGGCCGCATCAGTCAGCACGACCGCATCAGCCAGCACGTCCACATCAGCCAGCACGCCCACATCAGTCAGCACGACCGCATCAGCCAGCACGCCCGCATCAGTCAGCAAGGCCGCATCAGTCAGCACGACCGCATCAGCCAGCACGCCCGCATCAGCCAGCACGACCGCATCAGCCAGCACGCCCGCATCAGCCAGCACGGCCGCATCAGTCAGCACGCCCGCATCAGTCAGCACGACCGCATCAGCCAGCACGACCGCATCAGTCAGCACGGCCGCATCAGTCAGCACGCCCGCATCAGTCAGCACGGCCGCATCAGCCAGCACGCCCGCATCAGTCAGCACGCCCGCATCAGCCAGCACGCCCGCATCAGTCAGCACGACCGCATCAGCCAGCACGCCCGCATCAGCCAGCACGGCCGCATCAGTCAGCACGCCCGCATCAGTCAGCACGCCCACGTCAGTCAGCACGCCCGCATCAGTCAGCACGCCCACATCAGTCAGCACGCCCACATCAGTCAGCACGCCCACATCAGCCAGCACGCCCACATCAGTCAGCACGCCCGCAACAGTCAGCACGGCCGCATCAGTCAGCACGCCCACATCAGCCAGCACGCCCACATCAGCCAGCACGCCCGCACCAGTCAGCACGACCACATCAGCCAGCACGCCCGCATCAGCCAGCACGCCCGCATCAGTCAGCACGGCCGCATCAGTCAGCACGCCCACATCAGCCAGCACGGCCGCATCAGCCAGTACGACCACATCAGCCAGCACGCCCGCAACAGTCAGCACGCCCACATCAGCCAGCACGCCCGCATCAGCCAGCACGCCCGCAACAGTCAGCACGCCCACATCAGCCAGCACGCCCGCATCAGTCAGCACGCCCGCATCAGCCAGCACGACCACATCAGCCAGCACGGCCGCATCAGTCAGCACGACCGCATCAGCCAGCACGCCCGCATCAGCCAGCACGGCCGCATCAGGCAGCACGCCCCATCAGCCAGCACGACCACATCAGCCAGCACGCCCGCATCAGTCAGCACGCCCACATCAGCCAGCACGACCACATCAGTCAGCACGACCGCATCAGTCAGCACGGCCGCATCAGTCAGCACGCCCGCATCAGCCAGCACGCCCGCATCAGCCAGCACGCCCACATCAGTCAGCACGACCGCATCAGTCAGCACGGCCGCATCAGTCAGCACGCCCGCATCAGTCAGCACGCCCGCATCAGCCAGCACGACCACATCAGCCAGCACGCCCGCATCAGTCAGCACGCCCTCACCAGCCAGCACGCCCGCATCAGTCAGCACGCCCGCATCAGTCAGCACGCCCGCATCAGTCAGCACGCCCGCATCAGCCAGCACGACCACATCAGCCAGCACGACCACATCAGCCAGCACGACCACATCAGCCAGCACGCCCACATCAGCCAGCACGACCACATCAGCCAGCACGCCCACATCAGTCAGCACGACCACATCAGCCAGCACGACCACATCAGCCAGCACGCCCACATCAGTCAGCACGCCCGCATCAGCCAGCACGACCACATCAGCCAGCACGACCACATCAGCCAGCACGACCACATCAGTCAGCACGACCGCATCAGCCAGCACGCCCACATCAGTCAGCACGACCACATCAGCCAGCACGACCACATCAGCCAGCACGCCCACATCAGCCAGCACGCCCGCATCAGTCAGCACGCCCGCATCAGCCAGCACGCCCCCATCAGCCAGCACGCCCGCATCAGCCAGCACGACCGCATCAGTCAGCACGCCCGCATCAGTCAGCACGCCCGCATCAGCCAGCACGACCACATCAGTCAGCACGACCGCATCAGCCAGCACGACCGCATCAGCCAGCACGACCACATCAGTCAGCACGACCACATCAGCCAGCACGACCACATCAGCCAGCACGACCGCATCAGCCAGCACGCCCGCATCAGCCAGCACGCCCGCATCAGCCAGCACGACCACATCAGTCAGCACGCCCGCATCAGTCAGCACGACCACATCAGCCAGCACGCCCGCATCAGCCAGCACGGCCGCATCAGCCAGCACGACCGCATCAGCCAGCACGGCCGCATCAGTCAGCACGCCCGCATCAGCCAGCACGACCACATCAGTCAGCACGCCCGCATCAGCCAGCACGACCACATCAGTCAGCACGACCGCATCAGCCAGCACGGCCGCATCAGCCAGCACGCCCGCATCAGTCAGCACGACCACATCAGTCAGCACGCCCGCATCAGTCAGCACGACCACATCAGCCAGCACGCCCGCATCAGCCAGCACGGCCGCATCAGCCAGCACGACCGCATCAGCCAGCACGGCCGCATCAGGCAGCACGACCGCATCAGTCAGCACGCCCACATCAGCCAGCACGCCCGCATCAGCCAGCACGACCGCATCAGCCAGCACGGCCGCATCAGTCAGCACGCCCGCATCAGCCAGCACGACCGCATCAGCCAGCACGCCCGCATCAGTCAGCACGCCCACATCAGTCAGCACGCCCACATCAGTCAGCACGCCCGCATCAGCCAGCACGACCACATCAGCCAGCACGCCCGCATCAGCCAGCACGGCCGCATCAGGCAGCACGCCCGCATCAGCCAGCACGACCACATCAGCCAGCACGCCCGCATCAGCCAGCACGCCCGCATCAGGCAGCACGCCCGCATCAGGCAGCACGGCCACATCAGCCAGCACGACCACATCAGTCAGCACGACCGCATCAGCCAGCACGGCCGCATCAGCCAGCACGCCCGCATCAGTCAGCACGACCACATCAGTCAGCACGCCCGCATCAGTCAGCACGACCACATCAGCCAGCACGCCCGCATCAGCCAGCACGGCCGCATCAGCCAGCACGACCGCATCAGCCAGCACGGCCGCATCAGGCAGCACGACCGCATCAGTCAGCACGCCCACATCAGCCAGCACGCCCGCATCAGCCAGCACGACCGCATCAGCCAGCACGGCCGCATCAGTCAGCACGCCCGCATCAGCCAGCACGACCGCATCAGCCAGCACGCCCGCATCAGTCAGCACGCCCACATCAGTCAGCACGCCCACATCAGTCAGCACGCCCGCATCAGCCAGCACGACCACATCAGCCAGCACGCCCGCATCAGCCAGCACGGCCGCATCAGGCAGCACGCCCGCATCAGCCAGCACGACCACATCAGCCAGCACGCCCGCATCAGCCAGCACGCCCGCATCAGGCAGCACGCCCGCATCAGGCAGCACGGCCACATCAGCCAGCACGACCACATCAGTCAGCACGCCCGCATCAGCCAGCACGACCACATCAGCCAGCACGCCCACATCAGCCAGCACGCCCACATCAGCCAGCACGCCCGCATCAGCCAGCACGCCCGCATCAGCCAGCACGACCGCATCAGCCAGCACGACCACATCAGCCAGCACGGCCACATCAGTCAGCACGGCCGCATCAGTCAGCACGCCCGCATCAGGCAGCACGACCACATCAGCCAGCACGGCCACATCAGTCAGCACGGCCACATCAGCCAGCACGCCCGCATCAGTCAGCACGACCACATCAGCCAGCACGGCCACATCAGTCAGCACGCCCGCATCAGGCAGCACGGCCACATCAGCCAGCACGACCACATCAGTCAGCACGGCCGCATCAGCCAGCACGCCCGCATCAGCCAGCACGCCCGCATCAGCCAGCACGCCCGCATCAGTCAGCACGCCCGCATCAGGCAGCACGGCCACATCAGCCAGCACGACCACATCAGTCAGCACGGCCGCATCAGCCAGCACGCCCGCATCAGCCAGCACGCCCGCATCAGCCAGCACGCCCGCATCAGCCAGCACGACCGCATCAGCCAGCACGCCCGCATCAGGCAGCACGGCCACATCAGCCAGCACGACCACATCAGTCAGCACGGCCGCATCAGCCAGCACGCCCGCATCAGTCAGCACGGCCGCATCAGTCAGCACGCCCGCATCAGCCAGCACGCCCGCATCAGTCAGCACGCCCGCATCAGTCAGCACGCCCGCATGAGTCAGCACGCCCGCATCAGTCAGCACGCCCGCATCAGTCAGCACGCCCGCATCAGTCAGCACGCCCGCATCAGTCAGCACGCCCGCATCAGTCAGCACGACCGCATCAGGCAGCACGCCCGCATCAGTCAGCACGACCACATCAGTCAGCACGACCGCATCAGCCAGCACGGCCACATCAGCCAGCACGGCCACATCAGCCAGCACGCCCGCATCAGTCAGCACGCCCCATCAGCCAGCACGACCGCATCAGCCAGCACGGCCGCATCAGTCAGCACGCCCGCATCAGCCAGCACGCCCGCATCAGTCAGCACGCCCGCATCAGTCAGCACGCCCGCATCAGTCAGCACGCCCGCATCAGTCAGCACGCCCCATCAGCCAGCACGACCACATCAGCCAGCACGCCCGCATCAGCCAGCACGCCCGCATCAGCCAGCACGCCCGCATCAGGCAGCACGCCCGCATCAGTCAGCACGACCGCATCAGGCAGCACGCCCGCATCAGTCAGCACGACCACATCAGTCAGCACGACCGCATCAGCCAGCACGGCCACATCAGCCAGCACGGCCACATCAGTCAGCACGCCCGCATCAGCCAGCACGACCACATCAGTCAGCACGCCCGCATCAGCCAGCACGCCCGCATCAGTCAGCACGCCCGCATCAGTCAGCACGCCCGCATCAGCCAGCACGCCCGCATCAGTCAGCACGCCCGCATCAGTCAGCACGCCCGCATCAGCCAGCACGCCCGCATCAGTCAGCACGCCCGCATCAGTCAGCACGCCCGCATCAGCCAGCACGCCCGCATCAGTCAGCACGACCGCATCAGCCAGCACGCCCGCGTCAGTCAGCACGGCCGCATCAGCCAGCACGGCCCCATCAGCCAGCACGACCACATCAGCCAGCACGCCCGCATCAGTCAGCACGCCCACATCAGTCAGCACGACCACATCAGTCAGCACGACCGCATCAGTCAGCACGGCCGCATCAGTCAGCACGGCCGCATCAGTCAGCACGGCCGCATCAGTCAGCACGGCCGCATCAGTCAGCACGCCCACATCAGCCAGCACGACCACATCAGTCAGCACGCCCACATCAGTCAGCACGGCCGCATCAGTCAGCACGACCGCATCAGCCAGCACGGCCACATCAGCCAGCACGGCCACATCAGTCAGCACGCCCACATCAGCCAGCACGACCGCATCAGCCAGCACGCCCGCATCAGCCAGCACGCCCACATCAGTCAGCACGCCCGCATCAGTCAGCACGGCCGCATCAGCCAGCACGCCCGCATCAGCCAGCACGCCCGCATCAGCCAGCACGCCCGCATCAGCCAGCACGACCACATCAGTCAGCACGCCCACATCAGCCAGCACGACCACATCAGTCAGCACGCCCACATCAGTCAGCACGCCCACATCAGCCAGCACGCCCGCATCAGTCAGCACGCCCGCATCAGTCAGCACGCCCGCATCAGCCAGCACGACCACATCAGCCAGCACGACCACATCAGGCAGCACGGCCGCATCAGCCAGCACGCCCGCATCAGCCAGCACGCCCGCATCAGCCAGCACGGCCGCATCAGCCAGCACGCCCACATCAGCCAGCACGCCCGCAACAGTCAGCACGGCCGCATCAGGCAGCACGGCCGCATCAGCCAGCACGCCCACATCAGCCAGCACGCCCGCATCAGTCAGCACGGCCGCATCAGGCAGCACGGCCGCATCAGCCAGCACGCCCGCATCAGTCAGCACGGCCGCATCAGTCAGCACGACCGCATCAGTCAGCACGCCCGCATCAGCCAGCACGCCCACATCAGCCAGCACGCCCACATCAGCCAGCACGGCCGCATCAGTCAGCACGCCCGCATCAGCCAGCACGCCCACATCAGCCAGCACGGCCGCATCAGTCAGCACGCCCGCATCAGCCAGCACGACCGCATCAGCCAGCACGACCGCATCAGTCAGCACGACCACATCAGGCAGCACGGCCGCATCAGCCAGCACGACCACATCAGTCAGCACGCCCGCGTCAGTCAGCACGCCCGCATCAGCCAGCACGACCGCATCAGTCAGCACGCCCGCATCAGCCAGCACGCCCGCATCAGTCAGCACGACCGCATCAGTCAGCACGCCCGCATCAGTCAGCACGACCGCATCAGCCAGCACGACCACATCAGGCAGCACGGCCGCATCAGCCAGCACGCCCACATCAGTCAGCACGCCCGCATCAGCCAGCACGCCCGCATCAGTCAGCACGCCCGCATCAGTCAGCACGCCCGCATCAGTCAGCACGGCGGCATCAGTCAGCACGACCACATCAGTCAGCACGACCACATCAGCCAGCACGACCACATCAGTCAGCACGCCCGCATCAGTCAGCACGCCCGCATCAGTCAGCACGACCACATCAGTCAGCACGCCCGCATCAGTCAGCACGCCCGCATCAGTCAGCACGACCACATCAGTCAGCACGACCACATCAGCCAGCACGACCGCATCAGCCAGCACGACCACATCAGGCAGCACGGCCGCATCAGCCAGCACGCCCACATCAGTCAGCACGCCCGCGTCAGCCAGCACGCCCGCATCAGCCAGCACGCCCGCATCAGTCAGCACGACCACATCAGTCAGCACGACCACATCAGGCAGCACGGCCGCATCAGCCAGCACGCCCACATCAGTCAGCACGCCCGCATCAGTCAGCACGCCCGCATCAGCCAGCACGACCGCATCAGCCAGCACGCCCGCATCAACCAGCACGACCACATCAGCCAGCACGACCACATCAGGCAGCACGGCCGCATCAGCCAGCACGCCCACATCAGTCAGCACGGCCGCATCAGTCAGCACGCCCGCATCAGTCAGCACGCCCGCATCAGCCAGCACGACCACATCAGTCAGCACGACCGCATCAGCCAGCACGACCGCATCAGCCAGCACGACCGCATCAGTCAGCACGACCACATCAGTCAGCACGGCCGCATCAGTCAGCACGCCCGCATCAGTCAGCACGACCACATCAGTCAGCACGCCCGCATCAGTCAGCACGCCCGCATCAGTCAGCACGACCACATCAGTCAGCACGGCCGCATCAGTCAGCACGCCCGCATCAGTCAGCACGACCACATCAGGCAGCACGGCCCCATCAGCCAGCACGACCACATCAGTCAGCACGCCCGCATCAGGCAGCACGCCCGCATCAGCCAGCACGCCCGCATCAGTCAGCACGCCCCCATCAGCCAGCACGACCACATCAGCCAGCACGCCCGCATCAGTCAGCACGCCCGCATCAGCCAGCACGCCCGCATCAGTCAGCACGACCGCATCAGCCAGCACGACCACATCAGCCAGCACGCCCGCATCAGTCAGCACGCCCGCATCAGCCAGCACGCCCGCATCAGTCAGCACGCCCGCATCAGTCAGCACGCCCCCATCAGCCAGCACGCCCGCATCAGTCAGCACGACCGCATCAGCCAGCACGACCGCATCAGTCAGCACGACCGCATCAGTCAGCACGACCACATCAGTCAGCACGACCGCATCAGTCAGCACGCCCGCATCAGCCAGCACGCCCGCATCAGTCAGCACGACCGCATCAGTCAGCACGACCACATCAGTCAGCACGCCCGCATCAGTCAGCACGCCCACATCAGTCAGCACGACCGCATCAGTCAGCACGCCCGCATCAGCCAGCACGCCCCCATCAGCCAGCACGACCACATCAGTCAGCACGACCGCATCAGTCAGCACGCCCGCATCAGCCAGCACGCCCGCATCAGTCAGCACGCCCGCCTCAGTCAGCACGCCCACATCAGCCAGCACGCCCGCATCAGTCAGCACGACCACATCAGCCAGCACGCCCACATCAGCCAGCACGACCACATCAGTCAGCACGACCGCATCAGTCAGCACGCCCGCATCAGCCAGCACGCCCCCATCAGTCAGCACGCCCGCATCAGCCAGCACGCCCACATCAGCCAGCACGCCCACATCAGCCAGCACGCCCCCATCAGCCAGCACGCCCACATCAGCCAGCACGCCCCCATCAGCCAGCACGACCACATCAGTCAGCACGCCCCCATCAGTCAGCACGCCCCCATCAGCCAGCACGACCACATCAGTCAGCACGCCCGCATCAGCCAGCACGCCCACATCAGCCAGCACGACCACATCAGCCAGCACGCCCCCATCAGCCAGCACGACCACATCAGCCAGCACGCCCCCATCAGTCAGCACGCCCGCATCAGTCAGCACGACCACATCAGTCAGCACGACCACATCAGTCAGCACGCCCGCATCAGTCAGCACGACCACATCAGCCAGCACGCCCCCATCAGCCAGCACGACCACATCAGCCAGCACGCCCCCATCAGTCAGCACGCCCCCATCAGCCAGCACGACCACATCAGTCAGCACGCCCGCATCAGCCAGCACGGCCGCATCAGCCAGCACGCCCCCATCAGCCAGCACGACCACATCAGTCAGCACGACCGCATCAGCCAGCACGCCCCCATCAGCCAGCACGACCACATCAGCCAGCACGGCCGCATCAGCCAGCACGCCCCCATCAGCCAGCACGACCACATCAGTCAGCACGCCCGCATCAGCCAGCACGACCACATCAGTCAGCACGACCGCATCAGCCAGCACGCCCCCATCAGCCAGCACGACCACATCAGTCAGCACGACCGCATCAGCCAGCACGCCCCCATCAGCCAGCACGACCACATCAGTCAGCACGACCACATCAGTCAGCACGACCGCATCAGCCAGCACGGCCGCATCAGCCAGCACGACCACATCAGTCAGCACGACCGCATCAGCCAGCACGCCCCCATCAGCCAGCACGACCACATCAGCCAGCACGACCACATCAGCCAGCACGACCACATCAGCCAGCACGCCCCCATCAGTCAGCACGCCCCCATCAGCCAGCACGACCACATCAGTCAGCACGCCCCCATCAGTCAGCACGCCCGCATCAGCCAGCACGACCACATCAGTCAGCACGACCGCATCAGCCAGCACGCCCCCATCAGCCAGCACGACCACATCAGTCAGCACGCCCGCATCAGTCAGCACGCCCCCATCAGTCAGCACGCCCCCATCAGTCAGCACGCCCGCATCAGTCAGCACGCCCCCATCAGTCAGCACGCCCCCATCAGTCAGCACGACCGCATCAGTCAGCACGCCCGCATCAGTCAGCACGCCCACATCAGCCAGCACGACCACATCAGTCAGCACGCCCGCGTCAGTCAGCACGCCCGCATCAGCCAGCACGACCGCATCAGCCAGCACGACCGCATCAGTCAGCACGACCGCATCAGTCAGCACGCCCGCATCAGTCAGCACGCCCGCATCAGCCAGCACGACCACATCAGCCAGCACGCCCGCGTCAGTCAGCACGCCCGCATCAGTCAGCACGCCCGCATCAGTCAGCACGACCGCATCAGCCAGCACGCCCCCATCAGCCAGCACGACCACATCAGCCAGCACGCCCGCGTCAGTCAGCACGCCCGCATCAGTCAGCACGGCCGCATCAGGCAGCACGCCCGCATCAGCCAGCACGCCCGCATCAGTCAGCACGACCGCATCAGCCAGCACGACCACATCAGTCAGCACGACCGCATCAGTCAGCACGGCCACATCAGCCAGCACGCCCGCATCAGCCAGCACGACCGCATCAGTCAGCACGACCGCATCAGTCAGCACGACCACATCAGTCAGCACGACCACATCAGTCAGCACGACCGCATCAGTCAGGACGACCGCATCAGCCAGCACGCCCGCATCAGCCAGCACGACCACATCAGTCAGCACGCCCGCATCAGCCAGCACGACCACATCAGTCAGCACGCCCGCATCAGCCAGCACGACCACATCAGTCAGCACGCCCGCATCAGCCAGCACGACCACATCAGCCAGCACGACCACATCAGCCAGCACGCCCGCATCAGCCAGCACGACCACATCAGTCAGCACGACCACATCAGTCAGCACGCCCGCATCAGTCAGCACGACCACATCAGTCAGCACGACCACATCAGTCAGCACGCCCGCATCAGGCAGCACGACCGCATCAGTCAGCACGACCGCATCAGTCAGCACGACCGCATCAGCCAGCACGCCCGCATCAGGCAGCACGGCCCCATCAGCCAGCACGCCCGCATCAGTCAGCACGCCCGCATCAGGCAGCACGACCACATCAGTCAGCACGCCCGCATCAGTCAGCACGACCGCATCAGCCAGCACGACCACATCAGTCAGCACGACCGCATCAGCCAGCACGCCCGCATCAGCCAGCACGCCCGCATCAGCCAGCACGACCGCATCAGTCAGCACGACCGCATCAGTCAGCACGACCACATCAGTCAGCACGCCCGCATCAGTCAGCACGACCACATCAGTCAGCACGACCGCATCAGTCAGCACGACCGCATCAGTCAGCACGCCCGTATCAGCCAGCACGGCCACATCAGTCAGCACGCCCGCATCAGCCAGCACGACCGCATCAGCCAGCACGCCCACATCAGCCAGCACGGCCACATCAGTCAGCACGCCCGCATCAGCCAGCACGACCACATCAGTCAGCACGCCCGCATCAGTCAGCACGCCCGCATCAGTCAGCACGACCACATCAGTCAGCACGACCGCATCAGTCAGCACGACCGCATCAGTCAGCACGACCGCATCAGCCAGCACGCCCACATCAGCCAGCACGGCCACATCAGTCAGCACGCCCGTATCAGTCAGCACGCCCGCATCAGCCAGCACGACCACATCAGTCAGCACGCCCGCATCAGGCAGCACGCCCGCATCAGTCAGCACGACCGCATCAGTCAGCACGACCGCATCAGTCAGCACGACCGCATCAGCCAGCACGGCCGCATCAGTCAGCACGACCGCATCAGCCAGCACGACCACATCAGCCAGCACGACCACATCAGTCAGCACGACCGCATCAGCCAGCACGGCCCCATCAGTCAGCACGACCACATCAGTCAGCACGACCGCATCAGTCAGCACGCCCGCATCAGTCAGCACGACCGCATCAGCCAGCACGGCCGCATCAGTCAGCACGACCGCATCAGCCAGCACGACCACATCAGCCAGCACGACCACATCAGTCAGCACGACCGCATCAGTCAGCACGACCGCATCAGCCAGCACGACCACATCAGTCAGCACGCCCGCATCAGCCAGCACGACCGCATCAGTCAGCACGCCCACATCAGCCAGCACGACCGCATCAGTCAGCACGACCGCATCAGCCAGCACGACCACATCAGCCAGCACGACCACATCAGTCAGCACGACCGCATCAGCCAGCACGCCCGCATCAGCCAGCACGGCCACATCAGTCAGCACGACCGCATCAGCCAGCACGCCCGCATCAGCCAGCACGACCACATCAGTCAGCACGACCGCATCAGTCAGCACGACCGCATCAGCCAGCACGACCACATCAGTCAGCACGCCCGCATCAGCCAGCACGCCCGCATCAGCCAGCACGCCCACATCAGCCAGCACGCCCACATCAGTCAGCACGACCACATCAGTCAGCACGCCCGCATCAGCCAGCACGACCGCATCAGTCAGCACGCCCACATCAGTCAGCACGCCCGCATCAGCCAGCACGACCACATCAGCCAGCACGACCACATCAGTCAGCACGACCGCATCAGCCAGCACGACCACATCAGCCAGCACGACCACATCAGTCAGCACGACCACATCAGTCAGCACGACCGCATCAGCCAGCACGACCACATCAGTCAGCACGACCGCATCAGCCAGCACGACCACATCAGCCAGCACGACCGCATCAGTCAGCACGACCGCATCAGCCAGCACGCCCGCATCAGTCAGCACGACCACATCAGTCAGCACGACCACATCAGTCAGCACGACCACATCAGCCAGCACGACCGCATCAGTCAGCACGACCGCATCAGCCAGCACGCCCACATCAGTCAGCACGGCCGCATCAGTCAGCACGACCACATCAGTCAGCACGACCACATCAGTCAGCACGCCCGCATCAGTCAGCACGACCGCATCAGCCAGCACGCCCACATCAGTCAGCACGCCCGCGTCAGTCAGCACGCCCGCATCAGTCAGCACGCCCGCATCAGTCAGCACGACCACATCAGTCAGCACGCCCGCATCAGCCAGCACGGCCGCATCAGTCAGCACGACCACATCAGTCAGCACGACCGCATCAGCCAGCACGCCCGCATCAGTCAGCACGCCCCCATCAGCCAGCACGACCACATCAGCCAGCACGCCCGCGTCAGTCAGCACGCCCCCATCAGTCAGCACGCCCGCGTCAGTCTGCACGCCCGCATCAGTCAGCACGCCCGCATCAGTCAGCACGCCCCCATCAGCCAGCACGCCCGCATCAGTCAGCACGCCCGCATCAGCCAGCACGACCACATCAGCCAGCACGCCCGCGTCAGTCAGCACGCCCCCATCAGTCAGCACGCCCGCGTCAGTCAGCACGCCCGCACCAGCCAGCACGCCCGCATCAGTCAGCACGCCCCCATCAGCCAGCACGACCACATCAGCCAGCACGCCCGCGTCAGTCAGCACGCCCCCATCAGTCAGCACGCCCGCGTCAGTCAGCACGCCCGCATCAGTCAGCACGCCCGCATCAGCCAGCACGACCACATCAGTCAGCACGACCACATCAGACAGCACGACCACATCAGCCAGCACGCCCGCATCAGTCAGCACGCCCCCATCAGCCAGCACGACCACATCAGTCAGCACGCCCGCGTCAGTCAGCACGCCCGCATCAGTCAGCACGCCCGCATCAGTCAGCACGCCCGCATCAGTCAGCACGCCCGCATCAGCCAGCACGACCGCATCAGCCAGCACGCCCGCATCAGTCAGCACGCCCGCATCAGCCAGCACGACCGCATCAGTCAGCACGCCCGCATCAGTCAGCACGACCGCATCAGCCAGCACGCCCGCATCAGTCAGCACGCCCGCATCAGCCAGCACGACCGCATCAGCCAGCACGACCACATCAGGCAGCACGCCCACATCAGTCAGCACGCCCGCATCAGTCAGCACGACCACATCAGTCAGCACGACCACATCAGCCAGCACGACCACATCAGGCAGCACGGCCGCATCAGTCAGCACGCCCGCATCAGCCAGCACGACCGCATCAGTCAGCACGCCCGCATCAGTCAGCACGACCGCATCAGCCAGCACGCCCGCATCAGTCAGCACGCCCGCATCAGCCAGCACGACCGCATCAGCCAGCACGACCACATCAGGCAGCACGCCCACATCAGTCAGCACGCCCGCATCAGTCAGCACGACCACATCAGTCAGCACGACCGCATCAGCCAGCACGACCGCATCAGTCAGCACGGCCGCATCAGACAGCACGACCGCATCAGTCAGCACGGCCGCATCAGCCAGCACGCCCGCGTCAGTCAGCACGCCCGCATCAGTCAGCACGGCCGCATCAGTCAGCACGGCCGCATCAGCCAGCACGACCACATCAGGCAGCACGCCCGCATCAGCCAGCACGCCCGCATCAGTCAGCACGCCCGCATCAGTCAGCACGGCCGCATCAGTCAGCACGACCACATCAGCCAGCACGACCACATCAGGCAGCACGCCCACATCAGACAGCACGACCACATCAGTCAGCACGACCACATCAGCCAGCACGACCACATCAGGCAGCACGCCCACATCAGACAGCACGACCACATCAGTCAGCACGACCACATCAGTCAGCACGACCACATCAGCCAGCACGACCACATCAGGCAGCACGACCGCATCAGCCAGCACGGCCCCATCAGCCAGCACGACCACATCAGCCAGCACACCCACATCAGCCAGCACGCCCACATCAGCCAGCACGCCCGCATCAGTCAGCACGACCGCATCAGCCAGCACGGCCCCATCAGCCAGCACGACCACATCAGTCAGCACGCCCGCATCAGTCAGCACGGCCGCATCAGTCAGCACGCCCGCATCAGTCAGCACGACCGCATCAGCCAGCACGGCCGAGTCAGTCAGCACGCCCGCATCAGTCAGCACGACCACATCAGTCAGCACGGCCGCATCAGTCAGCACGGCGGCATCAGTCAGCACGCCCGCATCAGTCAGCACGCCCGCATCAGCCAGCACGCCCACATCAGCCAGCACGCCCACATCAGCCAGCACGACCACATCAGCCAGCACACCCACATCAGCCAGCACGCCCGCGTCAGTCAGCACGCCCGCATCAGTCAGCACGCCCGCATCAGTCAGCACGCCCGCGTCAGTCAGCACGCCCGCATCAGCCAGCACGCCCACATCAGCCAGCACGACCACATCAGCCAGCACACCCACATCAGCCAGCACGCCCACATCAGCCAGCACGGCCGCATCAGTCAGCACGGCCGCATCAGTCAGCACGACCGCATCAGCCAGCACGCCCGCATCAGGCAGCACGGCCCCATCAGCCAGCACGACCGCATCAGTCAGCACGACCGCATCAGCCAGCACGCCCACATCAGTCAGCACGACCGCATCAGCCAGCACGCCCACATCAGTCAGCACGGCCGCATCAGTCAGCACGCCCACATTAGTCAGCACGCCCGCATCAGTCAGCACGCCCGCATCAGTCAGCACGCCCACATCAGCCAGCACGCCCACATCAGCCAGCACGGCCGCATCAGTCAGCACGGCCGCATCAGTCAGCACGGCCGCATCAGCCAGCACGCCCGCATCAGCCAGCACGCCCGCATCAGGCAGCACGGCCCCATCAGCCAGCACGACCGCATCAGTCAGCACGCCCGCATCAGCCAGCACGCCCGCATCAGCCAGCACGGCCGCATCAGTCAGCACGCCCGCATCAGCCAGCACGCCCGCATCAGCCAGCACGCCCGCATCAGTCAGCACGCCCGCACCAGTCAGCACGGCCGCATCAGCCAGCACGACCACATCAGTCAGCACGGCCGCATCAGCCAGCACGGCCGCATCAGTCAGCACGACCGCATCAGTCAGCACGACCACATCAGTCAGCACGACCGCATCAGTCAGCACGACCACATCAGTCAGCACGACCGCATCAGTCAGCACGCCCGCATCAGTCAGCACGCCCACATCAGTCAGCACGACCACATCAGTCAGCACGCCCACATCAGTCAGCACGACCACATCAGTCAGCACGCCCGCATCAGTCAGCACGACCACATCAGTCAGCACGCCCGCATCAGTCAGCACGCCCGCATCAGCCAGCACGACCACATCAGTCAGCACGACCACATCAGTCAGCACGCCCACATCAGTCAGCACGACCACATCAGTCAGCACGCCCGCATCAGTCAGCACGACCACATCAGTCAGCACGCCCACATCAGTCAGCACGACCACATCAGTCAGCACGCCCACATCAGTCAGCACGACCACATCAGTCAGCACGCCCGCATCAGTCAGCACGCCCGCATCAGCCAGCACGACCACATCAGTCAGCACGCCCGCATCAGTCAGCACGCCCACATCAGTCAGCACGACCACATCAGTCAGCACGCCCGCATCAGCCAGCACGACCACATCAGCCAGCACGACCACATCAGTCAGCACGGCCGCATCAGTCAGCACGACCGCATCAGTCAGCACGACCACATCAGTCAGCACGACCGCATCAGTCAGCACGACCACATCAGTCAGCACGACCGCATCAGTCAGCACGCCCGCATCAGTCAGCACGCCCACATCAGTCAGCACGACCACATCAGTCAGCACGCCCACATCAGTCAGCACGACCACATCAGCCAGCACGACCACATCAGTCAGCACGACCACATCAGTCAGCACGACCGCATCAGTCAGCACGACCACATCAGTCAGCACGACCGCATCAGTCAGCACGCCCGCATCAGTCAGCACGACCACATCAGTCAGCACGACCGCATCAGTCAGCACGACCACATCAGTCAGCACGACCGCATCAGTCAGCACGACCACATCAGTCAGCACGCCCGCATCAGTCAGCACGACCACATCAGTCAGCACGACCGCATCAGCCAGCACGACCGCATCAGCCAGCACGCCCACATCAGCCAGCACGCCCGCATCAGTCAGCACGACCACATCAGTCAGCACGACCACATCAGTCAGCACGACCACATCAGTCAGCACGACCACATCAGTCAGCACGACCACATCAGTCAGCACGACCGCATCAGTCAGCACGGCCGCATCAGGCAGCACGACCACATCAGTCAGCACGCCCGCATCAGCCAGCACGCCCGCATCAGTCAGCACGCCCGCATCAGTCAGCACCCCCGCATCAGCCAGCACGACCACATCAGTCAGCACGCCCGCATCAGTCAGCACCCCCGCATCAGCCAGCACGACCACATCAGTCAGCACGCCCGCATCAGCCAGCACGCCCGCATCAGTCAGCACGCCCGCATCAGTCAGCACGACCACATCAGTCAGCACGCCCGCATCAGTCAGCACGCCCGCATCAGCCAGCACGCCCGCATCAGTCAGCACGCCCGCATCAGTCAGCACGACCACATCAGTCAGCACGCCCGCATCAGTCAGCACGCCCGCATCAGTCAGCACGACCACATCAGTCAGCACGCCCGCATCAGCCAGCACGCCCGCATCAGTCAGCACGACCACATCAGTCAGCACGACCACATCAGTCAGCACGCCCGCATCAGTCAGCACGACCGCATCAGTCAGCACGCCCGCATCAGGCAGCACGGCCCCATCAGCCAGCACGACCGCATCAGTCAGCACGACCGCATCAGCCAGCACGCCCGCATCAGGCAGCACGCCCGCATCAGGCAGCACGGCCCCATCAGCCAGCACGACCGCATCAGTCAGCACGCCCGCATCAGGCAGCACGGCCCCATCAGCCAGCACGACCGCATCAGTCAGCACGACCGCATCAGCCAGCACGCCCGCATCAGTCAGCACGCCCGCATCAGTCAGCACGACCGCATCAGCCAGCACGACCACATCAGTCAGCACGGCCGCATCAGTCAGCACGCCCGCATCAGCCAGCACGGCCGCATCAGCCAGCACGACCACATCAGCCAGCACGACCACATCAGTCAGCACGCCCGCATCAGCCAGCACGCCCACATCAGTCAGCACGACCGCATCAGTCAGCACGGCCGCATCAGTCAGCACGGCCGCATCAGTCAGCACGACCGCATCAGCCAGCACGCCCGCATCAGCCAGCACGCCCGCATCAGTCAGCACGACCGCATCAGTCAGCACGACCACATCAGCCAGCACGGCCGCATCAGTCAGCACGCCCGCATCAGTCAGCACGACCACATCAGTCAGCACGCCCGCATCAGTCAGCACGACCGCATCAGTCAGCACGGCCACATCAGCCAGCACGGCCGCATCAGTCAGCACGCCCGCATCAGTCAGCACGCCCACATCAGTCAGCACGACCACATCAGTCAGCACGGCCGCATCAGTCAGCACGGCCGCATCAGTCAGCACGCCCACATCAGTCAGCACGCCCACATCAGTCAGCACGGCCGCATCAGCCAGCACACCCGCACCAGTCAGCACGGCCGCATCAGTCAGCACGACCGCATCAGCCAGCACGCCCGCATCAGCCAGCACGGCCGCATCAGTCAGCACGCCCGCATCAGTCAGCACGACCACATCAGTCAGCACGGCCGCATCAGTCAGCACGGCCGCATCAGCCAGCACGCCCGCATCAGCCAGCACGGCCGCATCAGTCAGCACGACCACATCAGTCAGCACGGCCGCATCAGCGAGCACGGCCGCATCAGTCAGCACGGCCGCATCAGTCAGCACGGCCGCATCAGGCAGCACGGCCGCATCAGTCAGCACGGCCGCATCAGTCAGCACGGCCGCATCAGTCAGCACGGCCGCATCAGCCAGCACGGCCGCATCAGGCAGCACGGCCGCATCAGCCAGCACGCCCGCATCAGCCAGCACGCCCGCATCAGCCAGCACGCCCACATCAGCCAGCACGGCCGCGTCAGTCAGCACGGCCGCATCAGGCAGCACGGCCGCATCAGCCAGCACGCCCGCATCAGTCAGCACGGCCGCATCAGTCAGCACGCCCACATCAGCCAGCACGGCCGCATCAGCCAGCACGCCCACATCAGTCAGCACGCCCGCATCAGCCAGCACGCCCGCATCAGCCAGCACGGCCGCATCAGCCAGCACGGCCGCATCAGGCAGCACGGCCGCATCAGCCAGCATGGCCGCATCAGGCAGCACGCCCGCATCAGCCAGCACGCCCGCATCAGTCAGCGCGCCCGCATCAGTCAGCACGCCCGCATCAGCCAGCACGGCCGCATCAGGCAGCACGGCCGCATCAGTCAGCACGGCCGCATCAGTCAGCACGGCCGCATCAGCCAGCACGCCCGCATCAGTCAGCACGCCCGCATCAGCCAGCACGCCCGCGTCAGTCAGCACGGCCGCATCAGCCAGCACGCCCGCATCAGCCAGCACGCCCGCATCAGCCAGCACGCCCGCATCAGCCAGCACGGCCGCATCAGTCAGCACGGCCGCATCAGCCAGCACGGCCGCATTAGTCAGCACGGCCGCATCAGCCAGCACGCCCGCATCAGCCAGCACGCCCGCATCAGCCAGCACGCCCGCATCAGCCAGCACGGCCGCATCAGCCAGCACGGCCGCATCAGTCAGCACGGCCGCATCAGCCAGCACGCCCGCATCAGCCAGCACGCCCACATCAGCCAGGACGGCCGCATCAGTCAGCACGGCCGCATCAGTCAGCACGGCCGCATCAGTCAGCACGGCCACATCAGCCAGCACGGCCGCATCAGTCAGCACGCCCGCATCAGCCAGCACGCCCACATCAGCCAGCACGGCCGCATCAGCCAGCACGGCCACATCAGCCAGCACGGCCGCATCAGTCAGCACGGCCGCATCAGCCAGCACGGCCGCATCAGTCAGCACGGCCGCATCAGTCAGCACGCCCGCATCAGCCAGCACGCCCGCATCAGCCAGCACGCCCACATCAGCCAGCACGGCCGCATCAGTCAGCACGGCCGCATCAGTCAGCACGGCCGCATCAGTCAGCACGGCCACATCAGCCAGCACGGCCGCATCAGTCAGCACGCCCACATCAGTCAGCACGCCCACATCAGCCAGCACGCCCGCATCAGTCAGCACGGCCGCATCAGTCAGCACGCCCGCATCAGCCAGCACGGCCGCATCAGGCAGCACGGCCGCATCAGCCAGCACGCCCACATCAGCCAGCACGGCCGCATCAGCCAGCACGCCCACATCAGCCAGCACGGCCACATCAGTCAGCACGCCCGCATCAGTCAGCACGGCCGCATCAGTCAGCACGCCCACATCAGCCAGCACGCCCACATCAGCCAGCACGGCCGCATCAGCCAGCACGTCCACATCAGCCAGCACGGCCACATCAGTCAGCACGGCCGCATCAGTCAGCACGCCCACATCAGCCAGCACGGCCACATCAGTCAGCACGGCCACATCAGCCAGCACGCCCACATCAGCCAGCACGCCCACATCAGTCAGCACGCCCACATCAGCCAGCACGGCCACATCAGTCAGCACGGCCACATCAGTCAGCACGCCCACATCAGCCAGCACGCCCACATCAGCCAGCACGGCCACATCAGCCAGCACGGCCGCATCAGCCAGCACGCCCACATCAGCCAGCACGCCCGCATCAGCCAGCACGGCCACATCAGCCAGCACGGCCGCATCAGTCAGCACGCCCGCATCAGCCAGCACGCCCACATCAGCCAGCACGGCCACATCAGTCAGCACGGCCGCATCAGTCAGCACGGCCACATCAGCCAGCACGGCCGCATCAGTCAGCACGGCCACATCAGCCAGCACGCCCGCATCAGTCAGCACGCCCACATCAGCCAGCACGCCCACATCAGCCAGCACGCCCGCATCAGCCAGCACGCCCACATCAGCCAGCACGCCCGCATCAGCCAGCACGCCCGCATCAGCCAGCACGCCCGCATCAGTCAGCACGCCCGCATCAGTCAGCACGGCCGCATCAGTCAGCACGGCCACATCAGCCAGCACGGCCGCATCAGTCAGCACGGCCACATCAGCCAGCACGCCCGCATCAGTCAGCACGCCCGCATCAGCCAGCACGCCCACATCAGCCAGCACGCCCACATCAGCCAGCACGCCCGCATCAGCCAGCACGCCCACATCAGCCAGCACGCCCGCATCAGCCAGCACGGCCGCATCAGTCAGCACGGCCGCATCAGTCAGCACGGCCGCATCAGTCAGCACGCCCGCATCAGTCAGCACGGCCGCATCAGTCAGCACGCCCGCATCAGCCAGCACGGCCACATCAGCCAGCACGCCCGCATCAGTCAGCACGGCCGCATCAGTCAGCACGGCCACATCAGCCAGCACGCCCACATCAGCCAGCACGCCCGCATCAGCCAGCACGCCCGCATCAGCCAGCACGCCCACATCAGCCAGCACGCCCGCATCAGTCAGCACGGCCACATCAGCCAGCACGGCCACATCAGCCAGCACGCCCGCATCAGTCAGCACGGCCGCATCAGTCAGCACGGCCACATCAGCCAGCACGGCCGCATCAGTCAGCACGGCCACATCAGCCAGCACGGCCGCATCAGTCAGCACGCCCGCATCAGTCAGCACGCCCACATCAGCCAGCACGGCCGCATCAGTCAGCACGACCGCATCAGCCAGCACGGCCGCATCAGGCAGCACGGCCGCATCAGCCAGCACGGCCGCATCAGCCAGCACGGCCGCATCAGTCAGCACGCCCACATCAGCCAGCACGGCCACATCAGCCAGCACGGCCGCATCAGTCAGCACGACCGCATCAGTCAGCACGCCCGCATCAGCCAGCACGCCCGCATCAGCCAGCACGGCCACATCAGTCAGCACGGCCACATCAGCCAGCACGGCCACATCAGCCAGCACGCCCGCATCAGCCAGCACGCCCGCATCAGTCAGCACGCCCACATCAGCCAGCACGGCCGCATCAGGCAGCACGCCCGCATCAGCCAGCACGCCCGCATCAGCCAGCACGGCCGCATCAGTCAGCACGGCCACATCAGCCAGCACGGCCGCATCAGTCAGCACGGCCACATCAGCCAGCACGGCCACATCAGCCAGCACGGCCGCATCAGTCAGCACGACCGCATCAGTCAGCACGGCCGCATCAGTCAGCACGGCCGCATCAGTCAGCACGCCCGCATCAGCCAGCACGGCCGCATCAGTCAGCACGGCCGCATCAGCCAGCACGCCCGCATCAGTCAGCACGCCCGCATCAGCCAGCACGCCCGCATCAGCCAGCACGGCCGCATCAGTCAGCACGGCCGCATCAGCCAGCACGCCCGCACCAGTCAGCACGCCCGCATCAGCCAGCACGCCCGCATCAGCCAGCACGGCCACATCAGCCAGCACGGCCACATCAGTCAGCACGGCCACATCAGCCAGCACGGCCACATCAGCCAGCACGCCCGCATCAGCCAGCACGCCCGCATCAGCCAGCACGGCCACATCAGCCAGCACGCCCGCATCAGCCAGCACGGCCACATCAGTCAGCACGGCCACATCAGCCAGCACGCCCGCATCAGCCAGCACGGCCACATCAGCCAGCACGCCCGCATCAGTCAGCACGGCCGCATCAGTCAGCACGACCACATCAGCCAGCACGGCCACATCAGCCAGCACGGCCACATCAGCCAGCACGGCCACATCAGCCAGCACGTCCGCATCAGTCAGCACGGCCGCATCAGGCAGCACGACCACATCAGTCAGCACGGCCACATCAGTCAGCACGGCCGCACCAGGCAGCACGACCACATCAGTCAGCACGGCCACATCAGCCAGCACGGCCACATCAGCCAGCACGACCGCATCAGTCAGCACGACCGCATCAGTCAGCACGCCCGCATCAGCCAGCACGCCCGCATCAGTCAGCACGCCCGCATCAGCCAGCACGCCCGCATCAGCCAGCACGCCCGCATCAGCCAGCACGGCCGCATCAGCCAGCACGCCCACATCAGCCAGCACGCCCACATCAGCCAGCACGCCCACATCAGCCAGCACGCCCGCATCAGCCAGCACGGCCGCATCAGCCAGCACGCCCACATCAGCCAGCACGCCCGCATCAGCCAGCACGGCCACATCAGTCAGCACGCCCACATCAGCCAGCACGCCCACATCAGCCAGCACGGCCGCATCAGTCAGCACGGCCACATCAGCCAGCACGCCCGCATCAGCCAGCACGGCCGCATCAGTCAGCACGCCCGCATCAGTCAGCACGCCCGCATCAGCCAGCACGACCGCATCAGCCAGCACGACCGCATCAGCCAGCACGCCCGCATCAGCCAGCACAGCCGCATCAGTCAGCACGGCCGCATCAGTCAGCACGCCCGCATCAGTCAGCACGCCCGCATCAGCCAGCACGACCGCATCAGCCAGCACGACCGCATCAGCCAGCACGCCCGCATCAGCCAGCACAGCCGCATCAGTCAGCACGCCCACATCAGCCAGCACGCCCGCGTCAGTCAGCACGCCCGCATCAGCCAGCACGCCCGCATCAGCCAGCACAGCCGCATCAGTCAGCACGGCCGCATCAGTCAGCACGCCCGCATCAGTCAGCACGCCCGCATCAGCCAGCACGACCGCATCAGCCAGCACGACCGCATCAGCCAGCACGCCCGCATCAGCCAGCACAGCCGCATCAGTCAGCACGCCCGCATCAGCCAGCACGCCCGCATCAGTCAGCACGCCCGCATCAGCCAGCACGACCGCATCAGCCAGCACGACCGCATCAGCCAGCACGCCCACATCAGTCAGCACGGCCGCATCAGTCAGCACGGCCGCATCAGCCAGCACGCCCGCATCAGCCAGCACGCCCACATCAGCCAGCACGCCCGCATCAGCCAGCACGGCCGCATCAGCCATCACAGCCGCATCAGTCAGCACGGCCGCATCAGTCAGCACGGCCGCATCAGCCAGCACGCCCGCATCAGTCAGCACGCCCGCATCAGTCAGCACGGCCGCATCAGCCAGCACGCCCGCATCAGTCAGCACGCCCGCATCAGCCAGCACGCCCGCATCAGCCAGCACGCCCGCATCAGCCAGCACGCCCACATCAGTCAGCACGCCCGCATCAGCCAGCACGCCCGCATCAGCCAGCACGGCCGCACCAGCCAGCACGCCCGCATCAGCCAGCACGGCCACATCAGCCAGCACGCCCGCATCAGTCAGCACGCCCACATCAGCCAGCACGCCCGCATCAGCCAGCACGCCCGCATCAGCCAGCACGCCCACATCAGTCAGCACGCCCACATCAGCCAGCACGCCCACATCAGTCAGCACGGCCGCATCAGTCAGCACGCCCGCATCAGTCAGCACGCCCGCATCAGTCAGCACGCCCGCACCAGCCAGCACGCCCGCGTCAGCCAGCACGGCCGCATCAGTCAGCACGGCCGCATCAGCCAGCACGCCCGCATCAGTCAGCACGCCCGCATCAGCCAGCACGCCCGCATCAGCCAGCACGCCCGCATCAGCCAGCACGCCCGCATCAGTCAGCACGCCCGCATCAGCCAGCACGCCCGCATCAGCCAGCACGCCCGCATCAGTCAGCACGCCCGCATCAGCCAGCACGCCCGCATCAGCCAGCACGGCCGCATCAGCCAGCACGCCCGCATCAGTCAGCACGCCCGCATCAGCCAGTACGCCCGCATCAGTCAGCACGGCCGCATCAGCCAGCACGCCCGCATCAGCCAGCACGCCCGCATCAGCCAGCACGCCCGCATCAGCCAGCACGCCCGCATCAGCCAGCACGCCCGCATCAGTCAGCACGCCCGCATCAGCCAGCACGCCCGCATCAGCCAGCACGCCCGCATCAGCCAGCACGCCCGCATCAGCCAGCACGCCCGCATCAGTCAGCACGCCCACATCAGTCAGCACGCCCGCATCAGTCAGCACGCCCGCATCAGCCAGCACGCCCGCATCAGCCAGCACGCCCGCATCAGCCAGCACGCCCGCACCAGCCAGGGCGCCCGCATCAGCCAGCACGCCCGCATCAGCCAGCACGCCCACATCAGTCAGCACGCCCGCATCAGCCAGCACGCCCGCATCAGCCAGCACGCCCGCATCAGTCAGCACGCCCACATCAGCCAGCACGCCCGCATCAGCCAGCACGCCCGCATCAGCCAGCACGGCCGCATCAGTCAGCACGCCCGCATCAGTCAGCACGCCCGCATCAGTCAGCACGCCCACATCAGCCAGCACGCCCGCATCAGCCAGCACGCCCACATCAGTCAGCACGCCCGCATCAGTCAGCACGCCCGCATCAGTCAGCACGCCCACATCAGTCAGCACGCCCGCATCAGCCAGCACGGCCGCATCAGGCAGCACGCCCGCATCAGCCAGCACGGCCGCATCAGCCAGCACGGCCGCATCAGCCAGCACGCCCGCATCAGTCAGCACGCCCGCATCAGCCAGCACGCCCGCATCAGCCAGCACGGCCGCATCAGCCAGCACGCCCGCATCAGTCAGCACGCCCGCATCAGCCAGCACGCCCGCATCAGCCAGCACGCCCGCATCAGCCAGCACGCTCGCATCAGTCAGCACGCCCGCATCAGTCAGCACGCCCGCGGCAGCCAGCACGCCCGCGTCAGCCAGCACGCCCGCGTCAGTCAGCACGCCCGCGTCAGTCAGCACGCCCGCGTCAGTCAGCACGCCCGCGTCAGCCAGCAGGCCCGCATCAGTCAGCACGCCCGCATCAGCCAGCACGCCCGCATCAGTCAGCACGGCCGCATCAGTCAGCACGCCCGCATCAGCCACCACGCCCGCATCAGTCAGCACGACCGCATCAGCCAGCACGGCCGCATCAGTCAGCACGCCCGCATCAGCCAGCACGCCCACATCAGCCAGCACGACCGCATCAGCCAGCACGCCCGCATCAGTCAGCACGCCCGCATCAGCCAGCACGCCCGCATCAGTCAGCACGACCGCATCAGCCAGCACGCCCGCATCAGCCAGCACGGCCGCATCAGTCAGCACGCCCGCATCAGCCAGCACGCCCACATCAGCCAGCACGACCGCATCAGCCAGCACGCCCGCATCAGTCAGCACGCCCGCATCAGCCAGCACGCCCGCATCAGCCAGCACGACCGCATCAGCCAGCACGCCCGCATCAGCCAGCACGCCCGCATCAGTCAGCACGCCCGCATCAGTCAGCACGCCCGCATCAGTCAGCACGCCCGCATCAGTCAGCACGACCGCATCAGCCAGCACGGCCGCATCAGTCAGCACGCCCGCATCAGCCAGCACGCCCGCATCAGCCAGCACGACCGCATCAGCCAGCACGCCCGCATCAGCCAGCACGCCCGCATCAGCCAGCACGCCCGCATCAGTCAGCACGACCGCATCAGCCAGCACGGCCGCATCAGTCAGCACGCCTGCATCAGCCAGCACGCCCGCATCAGCCAGCACGACCGCATCAGCCAGCACGCCCGCATCAGCCAGCACGCCCGCATCAGCCAGCACGCCCGCATCAGTCAGCACGCCCGCATCAGCCAGCACGCCCGCATCAGTCAGCACGCCCGCGTCAGCCAGCACGACCGCATCAGCCAGCACGCCCGCATCAGCCAGCACGCCCGCATCAGTCAGCACGCCCGCATCAGTCAGCACGCCCGCATCAGTCAGCACGCCCGCATCAGCCATCACGACCGCATCAGTCAGCACGCCCGCATCAGTCAGCACGCCCGCGTCAGCCAGCACGCCCGCATCAGTCAGCACGACCGCATCAGCCAGCACGCCCGCATCAGTTAGCACGCCCGCATCAGTCAGCACGCCCGGATCAGTCAGCACGCCCGCATCAGCCAGCACGACCGCATCAGTCAGCACGCCCGCATCAGCCAGCACGCCCGCATCAGTCAGCACGCCCGCATCAGTCAGCACGCCCGCATCAGCCAGCACGACCGCATCAGTCAGCACGCCCGCATCAGTCAGCACGGCCGCATCAGACAGCACGCCCGCGTCAGCCAGCACGCCCGCGTCAGCCAGCACGCCCGCAGCAGTCAGCACGCCCGCATCAGTCAGCACGCCCGCATCAGCCAGCACGCCCACATCAGTCAGCACGCCCGCATCAGCCAGCACGCCCGCATCAGTCAGCACGCCCGCATCAGCCAGCTCGCCCGCATCAGTCAGCACGCCCGCATCAGCCAGCACGCCCGCATCAGTCAGCACGCCCGCATCAGCCAGCACGACCACATCAGTCAGCACGGCCGCATCAGCCAGCACGCCCGCACCAGCCAGCACGCCCGCATCAGTCAGCACGCCCGCATCAGCCAGCACGCCCGCATCAGTCAGCACGCCCGCATCAGCCAGCACGACCACATCAGTCAGCACGCCCGCATCAGCCAGCACGACCACATCAGCCAGCACGCCCACATCAGCCAGCACGCCCGCACCAGCCAGCACGCCCGCATCAGCCAGCATGCCCGCATCAGCCAGCACGCCCGCATCATTCAGCACGCCCGCATCAGTCAGCACGGCCGCATCAGCCAGCACGCCCGCATCAGCCAGCACGCCCGCATCAGTCAGCACGCCTGCATCAGTCAGCACGCCCGCGTCAGTCAGCACGCCCGCGTCAATCAGCACGCTGGCGTCAGTCAGCACGCCCGCATCAGTCAGCACGCCCGCATCAGCCTGCACGACCGCATCAGTCAGCACGCCCGCATCAGTCAGCACGCCCGCATCAGTCAGCACGGCCGCATCAGCCAGCACGCCCGCATCAGTCAGCACGCCCGCATCAGTCAGCACGCCCGCATCAGTCAGCACGCCCGCATCAGCCAGCACGACCACATCAGTCAGCACGCCCGCATCAGTCAGCACGGCCGCATCAGTCAGCACGCCCGCATCAGTCAGCACGCCCGCATCAGCCAGCACGCCCGCATCAGCCAGCACGCCCGCACCAGCCAGCACGCCCGCATCAGTCAGCACGCCCGCATCAGCCAGCACGCCCGCATCAGTCAGCACGCCCGCATCAGCCAGCACGACCACATCAGTCAGCACGCCCACATCAGCCAGCACGCCCGCATCAGTCAGCACGACCGCATCAGCCAGCACGGCCGCATCAGCCAGCACGCCCGCATCAGTCAGCACGACCGCATCAGCCAGCACGGCCGCATCAGTCAGCACGGCCGCATCAGCCAGCACGCCCGCATCAGCCAGCACGCCCGCATCAGCCAGCACGCCCACATCAGCCAGCACGCCCACATCAGCCAGCACGCCCGCATCAGCCAGCACGCCCACATCAGCCAGCACGCCCGCATCAGTCAGCACGCCCGCACCAGTCAGCACGACCGCATCAGTCAGCACGCCCACGTCAGTCAGCACGCCCGCATCAGTCAGCACGGCCGCATCAGCCAGCACGGCCGCATCAGCCAGCACGACCGCATCAGTCAGCACGGCCACATCAGCCAGCACGCCCGCATCAGTCAGCACGCCCGCATCAGCCAGCACGCCCGCATCAGCCAGCACGCCCGCATCAGTCAGCACGGCCACATCAGTCAGCACGGCCACATCAGCCAGCACGCCCGCATCAGTCAGCACGCCCACGTCAGTCAGCACGCCCGCATCAGCCAGCACGCCCGCATCAGCCAGCACGCCCGCATCAGCCAGCACGACCGCATCAGTCAGCACGGCCACATCAGCCAGCACGCCCGCATCAGTCAGCACGCCCGCATCAGTCAGCACGCCCGCATCAGTCAGCACGCCCACGTCAGTCAGCACGCCCGCATCAGTCAGCACGCCCGCATCAGTCAGCACGCCCGCATCAGTCAGCACGCCCGCATCAGTCAGCACGCCCGCATCAGTCAGCACGCCCGCATCAGTCAGCACGCCCGCATCAGTCAGCACGCCCGCATCAGCCAGCACGACCACATCAGTCAGCACGCCCGCATCAGTCAGCACGGCCGCATCAGTCAGCACGCCCGCATCAGTCAGCACGACCGCATCAGTCAGCACGCCCGCATCAGTCAGCACGCCCGCATCAGTCAGCACGCCCGCATCAGCCAGCACGCCCGCATCAGTCAGCACGACCGCATCAGCCAGCACGGCCGCATCAGCCAGCACGCCCGCATCAGTCAGCACGACCGCATCAGCCAGCACGGCCGCATCAGTCAGCACGGCCGCATCAGCCAGCACGCCCGCATCAGCCAGCACGCCCGCACCAGCCAGCACGCCCACATCAGCCAGCACGCCCACATCAGCCAGCACGCCCGCATCAGCCAGCACGCCCACATCAGCCAGCACGCCCGCATCAGTCAGCACGCCCGCACCAGTCAGCACGACCGCATCAGTCAGCACGCCCACGTCAGTCAGCACGCCCGCATCAGTCAGCACGACCGCATCAGCCAGCACGGCCGCATCAGTCAGCACGCCCGCATCAGTCAGCACGCCCGTATCAGTCAGCACGACCGCATCAGCCAGCACAGCCGCATCAGTCAGCACGACCGCATCAGTCAGCACGCCCGCATCAGCCAGCACGACCGCATCAGCCAGCACGCCCGCATCAGCCAGCACGCCCGCATCAGCCAGCACGCCCGCATCAGCCAGCACGCCCGCATCAGTCAGCACGCCCGCATCAGCCAGCACGGCCGCATCAGTCAGCACGACCGCATCAGCCAGCACGCCCGCATCAGCCAGCACGCCCGCATCAGCCAGCACGCCCGCATCAGCCAGCACGCCCGCATCAGTCAGCACGCCCGCATCAGCCAGCACGGCCGCATCAGTCAGCACGCCCGCATCAGCCAGCACGACCGCATCAGCCAGCACGCCCGCATCAACCAGCACGACCGCATCAGCCAGCACGCCCGCATCAGCCAGCACGCCCGCATCAGCCAGCACGCCCGCATCAGTCAGCACGCCCGCATCAGCCAGCACGGACGCATCAGTCAGCACGCCCGCATCAGCCAGCACGGCCGCATCAGTCAGCACGACCGCATCAGCCAGCACGCCCGCATCAGCCAGCACGCCCGCATCAGTCAGCACGACCGCATCAGCCAGCACGCCCGCATCAGTCAGCACGACCGCATCAGCCAGTACGACCACATCATCCAGCACGACCACATCAGTCAGCACGACCACATCAGTCAGCACGACCACATCAGTCAGCACGACCACATCAGTCAGCACGACCGCATCAGCCAGCACGGCCGCAACAGCCAGCACGCCCGCATCAGTCAGCACGCCCGCCTCAGTCAGCACGACCGCATCAGTCAGCACGACCACATCGGTCAGCACGCCCGCATCAGTCAGCACGACCGCATCAGCCAGCACGCCCGCGTCAGTCAGCACGACCGCATCAGCCAGCACGACCGCATCAGCCAGCACGCCCGCATCAGTCAGCACGACCGCATCAGCCAGCACGCCCGCGTCAGTCAGCACGACCGCATCAGCCAGCACGACCGCATCAGCCAGCACGCCCGTGTCAGTCAGCACGGCCGCATCAGCCAGCACGCCCGCATCAGTCAGCACGACCGCATCAGCCAGCACGGCCGCATCAGTCAGCACGGCCGCATCAGCCAGCACGCCCGCATCAGCCAGCACGCCCGCATCAGCCAGCACGCCCACATCAGCCAGCACGCCCACATCAGCCAGCACGCCCGCATCAGCCAGCACGCCCACATCAGCCAGCACGCCCGCATCAGTCAGCACGCCCGCACCAGTCAGCACGACCGCATCAGTCAGCACGCCCACGTCAGTCAGCACGCCCGCGTCAGTCAGCACGGCCGCATCAGCCAGCACGCCCGCATCAGCCAGCACGACCGCATCAGTCAGCACGCCCGCATCAGTCAGCACGCCCGCATCAGTCAGCACGCCCGCATCAGTCAGCACGCCCGCATCAGTCAGCACGCCCGCATCAGTCAGCACGCCCGCATCAGCCAGCACGACCACATCAGTCAGCACGACCGCATCAGTCAGCACGCCCGCATTAGTCAACACGCCCGCATCAGTCAGCACGCCCGCATCAGTCAGCACGCCCGCATCAGTCAGCACGCCCGCATCAGTCAGCACGCCCGCATCAGTCAGCACGGCCGCATCAGTCAGCACGCCCGCATCAGTCAGCACGACCGCATCAGTCAGCACGCCCGCATCAGTCAGCACGCCCGCATCAGTCAGCACGCCCGCATCAGCCAGCACGCCCGCATCAGTCAGCACGACCGCATCAGCCAGCACGGCCGCATCAGCCAGCACGCCCGCATCAGTCAGCACGACCGCATCAGCCAGCACGGCCGCATCAGTCAGCACGGCCGCATCAGCCAGCACGCCCGCATCAGCCAGCACGCCCGCACCAGCCAGCACGCCCACATCAGCCAGCACGCCCACATCAGCCAGCACGCCCGCATCAGCCAGCACGCCCGCATCAGCCAGCACGCCCGCATCAGTCAGCACGCCCGCACCAGTCAGCACGACCGCATCAGTCAGCACGCCCACGTCAGTCAGCACGCCCGCATCAGTCAGCACGACCGCATCAGCCAGCACGGCCGCATCAGTCAGCACGCCCGCATCAGTCAGCACGCCCGTATCAGTCAGCACGACCGCATCAGCCAGCACGGCCGCATCAGTCAGCACGACCGCATCAGTCAGCACGCCCGCATCAGCCAGCACGACCGCATCAGCCAGCACGCCCGCATCAGCCAGCACGCCCGCATCAGCCAGCACGCCCGCATCAGTCAGCACGCCCGCATCAGCCAGCACGGCCGCATCAGTCAGCACGACCGCATCAGCCAGCACGCCCGCATCAGCCAGCACACCCGCATCAGCCAGCACGCCCGCATCAGCCAGCACGCCCGCATCAGTCAGCACGCCCGCATCAGCCAGCACGGCCGCATCAGCCAGCACGCCCGCATCAGCCAGCACGACCGCATCAGCCAGCACGCCCGCATCAACCAGCACGACCGCATCAGCCAGCACGCCCGCATCAGCCAGCACGCCCGCATCAGCCAGCACGCCCGCATCAGTCAGCACGCCCGCATCAGCCAGCACGGACGCATCAGTCAGCACGCCCGCATCAGCCAGCACGCCCGCATCAGCCAGCACGGACGCATCAGTCAGCACGCCCGCATCAGTCAGCACGCCCGCATCAGCCAGCACGGCCGCATCAGTCAGCACGACCGCATCAGCCAGCACGCCCGCATCAGCCAGCACGCCCGCATCAGCCAGTACGACCACATCAGCCAGCACGACCACATCAGTCAGCACGACCACATCAGTCAGCACGACCACATCAGTCAGCACGACCGCATCAGCCAGCACGGCCGCATCAGCCAGCACGCCCGCATCAGTCAGCACGCCCGCCTCAGTCAGCACGACCGCATCAGTCAGCACGACCACATCAGCCAGCACGACCGCATCAGTCAGCACGCCCGCATCAGCCAGCACGCCCGCATCAGTCAGCACGACCACATCAGCCAGCACGCCCGCATCAGTCAGCACGACCACATCAGTCAGCACGACCGCATCAGTCAGGACGCCCGCATCAGCCAGCACGACCGCATCAGTCAGCACGCCCGCATCAGTCAGCACGACCGCATCAGCCAGCACGCCCGCGTCAGTCAGCACGACCGCATCAGCCAGCACGACCGCATCAGCCAGCACGCCCGCATCAGTCAGCACGACCGCATCAGCCAGCACGCCCGCGTCAGTCAGCACGACCGCATCAGCCAGCACGACCGCATCAGCCAGCACGCCCGTGTCAGTCAGCACGACCGCATCAGCCAGCACGACCGCATCAGCCAGCACGCCCGCATCGGTCAGCACGACCGCATCAGCCAGCACGCCCGCATCAGCCAGCACGGCCGCATCAGTCAGCACGACCGCATCAGTCAGCACGACCGCATCAGTCAGCACGCCCGCATCAGTCAGCACGACCGCATCAGTCAGCACGACCGCATCAGTCAGCACGACCACATCAGTCAGCACGCCCGCATCAGTCAGCACGCCCGCATCAGTCAGCACGCCCGCATCAGTCAGCACGACCGCATCAGCCAGCACGGCCGCAACAGTCAGCACGACCGCATCAGTCAGCACGACCGCATCAGTCAGCACGACCGCATCAGCCAGCACGCCCGCGTCAGTCAGCACGCCCGCATCAGCGAGCACGAGCACATCAGTCAGCACGCCCGCATCAGTCAGCACGACCACATCAGTCAGCACGACCGCATCAGCCAGCACGACCGCGTCAGTCAGCACGGCCGCATCAGTCAGCACGAGCACATCAGTCAGCACGCCCGCATCAGTCAGCACGACCGCATCAGCCAGCACGAGCACATCAGCCAGCACGCCCACATCAGCCAGCACGCCCGCATCAGCCAGCACGCCCACATCAGCCAGCACGGCCACATCAGCCAGCACGCCCGCGTCAGTCAGCACGCCCGCATCAGCCAGCACGCCCACATCAACCAGCACGCCCGCATCAGCCAGCACGCCCACATCAGCCAGCACGGCCACATCAGCCAGCACGCCCGCGTCAGTCAGCACGCCCGCATCAGTCAGCACGCCCACATCAGTCAGCACGGCCGCATCAGCCAGCACGCCCGCATCAGTCAGCACGGCCGCATCAGTCAGCACGGCCGCATCAGTCAGCACGGCCGCATCAGCCAGCACGGCCGCATCAGTCAGCACGGCCGCATCAGTCAGCACGCCCGCATCAGCCAGCACGCCCGCATCAGCCAGCACGCCCACATCAGCCAGCACGGCCGCATCAGTCAGCACGGCCGCATCAGTCAGCACGGCCGCATCAGTCAGCACGGCCACATCAGCCAGCACGGCCGCATCAGTCAGCACGCCCACATCAGTCAGCACGCCCACATCAGCCAGCACGCCCGCATCAGTCAGCACGGCCGCATCAGTCAGCACGCCCGCATCAGCCAGCACGGCCGCATCAGGCAGCACGGCCGCATCAGCCAGCACGCCCACATCAGCCAGCACGGCCGCATCAGCCAGCACGCCCACATCAGCCAGCACGGCCACATCAGTCAGCACGCCCGCATCAGTCAGCACGGCCGCATCAGTCAGCACGCCCACATCAGCCAGCACGCCCACATCAGCCAGCACGGCCGCATCAGCCAGCACGTCCACATCAGCCAGCACGGCCACATCAGTCAGCACGGCCGCATCAGTCAGCACGCCCACATCAGCCAGCACGGCCACATCAGTCAGCACGGCCACATCAGCCAGCACGCCCACATCAGCCAGCACGCCCACATCAGTCAGCACGCCCACATCAGCCAGCACGGCCACATCAGTCAGCACGGCCACATCAGTCAGCACGCCCACATCAGCCAGCACGCCCACATCAGCCAGCACGGCCACATCAGCCAGCACGGCCGCATCAGCCAGCACGCCCACATCAGCCAGCACGCCCGCATCAGCCAGCACGGCCACATCAGCCAGCACGGCCGCATCAGTCAGCACGCCCGCATCAGCCAGCACGCCCACATCAGCCAGCACGGCCACATCAGTCAGCACGGCCGCATCAGTCAGCACGGCCACATCAGCCAGCACGGCCGCATCAGTCAGCACGGCCACATCAGCCAGCACGCCCGCATCAGTCAGCACGCCCACATCAGCCAGCACGCCCACATCAGCCAGCACGCCCGCATCAGCCAGCACGCCCACATCAGCCAGCACGCCCGCATCAGCCAGCACGCCCGCATCAGCCAGCACGCCCGCATCAGTCAGCACGCCCGCATCAGCCAGCACGCCCGCATCAGCCAGCACGCCCGCATCAGCCAGCACGCCCGCATCAGTCAGCACGCCCGCATCAGTCAGCACGGCCGCATCAGTCAGCACGGCCACATCAGCCAGCACGGCCGCATCAGTCAGCACGGCCACATCAGCCAGCACGCCCGCATCAGTCAGCACGCCCGCATCAGCCAGCACGCCCGCATCAGCCAGCACGGCCGCATCAGTCAGCACGGCCGCATCAGTCAGCACGGCCGCATCAGTCAGCACGCCCGCATCAGTCAGCACGGCCGCATCAGTCAGCACGCCCGCATCAGCCAGCACGGCCACATCAGCCAGCACGCCCGCATCAGTCAGCACGGCCGCATCAGTCAGCACGGCCACATCAGCCAGCACGCCCACATCAGCCAGCACGCCCGCATCAGCCAGCACGCCCGCATCAGCCAGCACGCCCACATCAGCCAGCACGCCCGCATCAGTCAGCACGGCCACATCAGCCAGCACGGCCACATCAGCCAGCACGCCCGCATCAGTCAGCACGGCCGCATCAGTCAGCACGGCCACATCAGCCAGCACGGCCGCATCAGTCAGCACGGCCACATCAGCCAGCACGGCCGCATCAGTCAGCACGCCCGCATCAGTCAGCACGCCCACATCAGCCAGCACGGCCGCATCAGTCAGCACGACCGCATCAGCCAGCACGGCCGCATCAGGCAGCACGGCCGCATCAGCCAGCACGGCCGCATCAGCCAGCACGGCCGCATCAGTCAGCACGCCCACATCAGCCAGCACGGCCACATCAGCCAGCACGGCCGCATCAGTCAGCACGACCGCATCAGTCAGCACGCCCGCATCAGCCAGCACGCCCGCATCAGCCAGCACGGCCACATCAGTCAGCACGGCCACATCAGCCAGCACGGCCACATCAGCCAGCACGCCCGCATCAGCCAGCACGCCCGCATCAGTCAGCACGCCCACATCAGCCAGCACGGCCGCATCAGGCAGCACGCCCGCATCAGCCAGCACGCCCGCATCAGCCAGCACGGCCGCATCAGTCAGCACGGCCACATCAGCCAGCACGGCCGCATCAGTCAGCACGGCCACATCAGCCAGCACGGCCACATCAGCCAGCACGGCCGCATCAGTCAGCACGACCGCATCAGTCAGCACGGCCGCATCAGTCAGCACGGCCGCATCAGTCAGCACGCCCGCATCAGCCAGCACGGCCGCATCAGTCAGCACGGCCGCATCAGCCAGCACGCCCGCATCAGTCAGCACGCCCGCATCAGCCAGCACGCCCGCATCAGCCAGCACGGCCGCATCAGTCAGCACGGCCACATCAGTCAGCACGGCCGCATCAGGCAGCACGACCACATCAGTCAGCACGGCCACATCAGCCAGCACGGCCACATCAGCCAGCACGACCGCATCAGTCAGCACGACCGCATCAGTCAGCACGCCCGCATCAGCCAGCACGCCCGCATCAGTCAGCACGCCCGCATCAGCCAGCACGCCCGCATCACTCAGCACGCCCGCATCAGCCAGCACGGCCGCATCAGCCAGCACGCCCACATCAGCCAGCACGCCCACATCAGCCAGCACGCCCACATCAGCCAGCACGCCCGCATCAGCCAGCACGGCCGCATCAGCCAGCACGCCCACATCAGCCAGCACGCCCGCATCAGCCAGCACGGCCACATCAGTCAGCACGCCCACATCAGCCAGCACGCCCACATCAGCCAGCGCGGCCGCATCAGTCAGCACGGCCACATCAGCCAGCACGCCCGCATCAGCCAGCACGGCCGCATCAGTCAGCACGCCCGCATCAGTCAGCACGCCCGCATCAGCCAGCACGACCGCATCAGCCAGCACGACCGCATCAGCCAGCACGCCCGCATCAGCCAGCACAGCCGCATCAGTCAGCACGGCCGCATCAGTCAGCACGCCCGCATCAGTCAGCACGCCCGCATCAGCCAGCACGACCGCATCAGCCAGCACGACCGCATCAGCCAGCACGCCCGCATCAGCCAGCACAGCCGCATCAGTCAGCACGCCCACATCAGCCAGCACGCCCGCGTCAGTCAGCACGCCCGCATCAGCCAGCACGCCCGCATCAGCCAGCACAGCCGCATCAGTCAGCACGGCCGCATCAGTCAGCACGCCCGCATCAGTCAGCACGCCCGCATCAGCCAGCACGACCGCATCAGCCAGCACGACCGCATCAGCCAGCACGCCCGCATCAGCCAGCACAGCCGCATCAGTCAGCACGCCCGCATCAGCCAGCACGCCCGCATCAGTCAGCACGCCCGCATCAGCCAGCACGACCGCATCAGCCAGCACGACCGCATCAGCCAGCACGCCCACATCAGTCAGCACGGCCGCATCAGTCAGCACGGCCGCATCAGCCAGCACGCCCGCATCAGCCAGCACGCCCACATCAGCCAGCACGCCCGCATCAGCCAGCACGGCCGCATCAGCCATCACAGCCGCATCAGTCAGCACGGCCGCATCAGTCAGCACGGCCGCATCAGCCAGCACGCCCGCATCAGTCAGCACGCCCGCATCAGTCAGCACGGCCGCATCAGCCAGCACGCCCGCATCAGTCAGCACGCCCGCATCAGTCAGCACGCCCGCATCAGCCAGCACGCCCGCATCAGCCAGCACGCCCGCATCAGCCAGCACGCCCACATCAGTCAGCACGCCCGCATCAGCCAGCACGCCCGCATCAGCCAGCACGGCCGCACCAGCCAGCACGCCCGCATCAGCCAGCACGGCCACATCAGCCAGCACGCCCGCATCAGTCAGCACGCCCACATCAGCCAGCACGCCCGCATCAGCCAGCACGCCCACATCAGTCAGCACGCCCACATCAGCCAGCACGCCCACATCAGTCAGCACGGCCGCATCAGTCAGCACGCCCGCATCAGTCAGCACGCCCGCATCAGTCAGCACGCCCGCACCAGCCAGCACGCCCGCGTCAGCCAGCACGGCCGCATCAGTCAGCACGGCCGCATCAGCCAGCACGCCCGCATCAGTCAGCACGCCCGCATCAGCCAGCACGCCCGCATCAGCCAGCACGCCCGCATCAGCCAGCACGCCCGCATCAGTCAGCACGCCCGCATCAGCCAGCACGCCCGCATCAGCCAGCACGCCCGCATCAGTCAGCACGCCCGCATCAGCCAGCACGCCCGCATCAGCCAGCACGGCCGCATCAGCCAGCACGCCCGCATCAGTCAGCACGCCCGCATCAGCCAGTACGCCCGCATCAGCCAGCACGGCCGCATCAGTCAGCACGGCCGCATCAGCCAGCACGCCCGCATCAGCCAGCACGCCCGCATCAGCCAGCACGCCCGCATCAGCCAGCACGCCCGCATCAGCCAGCACGCCCGCATCAGTCAGCACGCCCGCATCAGCCAGCACGCCCGCATCAGCCAGCACGCCCGCATCAGCCAGCACGCCCGCATCAGCCAGCACGCCCGCATCAGTCAGCACGCCCACATCAGTCAGCACGCCCGCATCAGTCAGCACGCCCGCATCAGCCAGCACGCCCGCATCAGCCAGCACGCCCGCATCAGCCAGCACGCCCGCACCAGCCAGGGCGCCCGCATCAGCCAGCACGCCCGCATCAGCCAGCACGCCCACATCAGTCAGCACGCCCGCATCAGCCAGCACGCCCGCATCAGCCAGCACGCCCGCATCAGTCAGCACGCCCACATCAGCCAGCACGCCCGCATCAGCCAGCACGCCCGCATCAGCCAGCACGGCCGCATCAGTCAGCACGCCCGCATCAGTCAGCACGCCCGCATCAGTCAGCACGCCCACATCAGCCAGCACGCCCGCATCAGCCAGCACGCCCACATCAGTCAGCACGCCCGCATCAGTCAGCACGCCCGCATCAGTCAGCACGCCCACATCAGTCAGCACGCCCGCATCAGCCAGCACGGCCGCATCAGTCAGCACGCCCGCATCAGCCAGCACGGCCGCATCAGCCAGCACGGCCGCATCAGCCAGCACGCCCGCATCAGTCAGCACGCCCGCATCAGCCAGCACGCCCGCATCAGCCAGCACGGCCGCATCAGCCAGCACGCCCGCATCAGTCAGCACGCCCGCATCAGCCAGCACGCCCGCATCAGCCAGCACGCCCGCATCAGCCAGCACGCTCGCATCAGTCAGCACGCCCGCATCAGTCAGCACGCCCGCGGCAGCCAGCACGCCCGCGTCAGCCAGCACGCCCGCGTCAGTCAGCACGCCCGCGTCAGTCAGCACGCCCGCGTCAGTCAGCACGCCCGCGTCAGCCAGCAGGCCCGCATCAGTCAGCACGCCCGCATCAGCCAGCACGCCCGCATCAGTCAGCACGGCCGCATCAGTCAGCACGCCCGCATCAGCCACCACGCCCGCATCAGTCAGCACGACCGCATCAGCCAGCACGGCCGCATCAGTCAGCACGCCCGCATCAGCCAGCACGCCCACATCAGCCAGCACGACCGCATCAGCCAGCACGCCCGCATCAGTCAGCACGCCCGCATCAGCCAGCACGCCCGCATCAGTCAGCACGACCGCATCAGCCAGCACGCCCGCATCAGCCAGCACGGCCGCATCAGTCAGCACGCCCGCATCAGCCAGCACGCCCACATCAGCCAGCACGACCGCATCAGCCAGCACGCCCGCATCAGTCAGCACGCCCGCATCAGCCAGCACGCCCGCATCAGCCAGCACGACCGCATCAGCCAGCACGCCCGCATCAGCCAGCACGCCCGCATCAGTCAGCACGCCCGCATCAGTCAGCACGCCCGCATCAGTCAGCACGCCCGCATCAGTCAGCACGACCGCATCAGCCAGCACGGCCGCATCAGTCAGCACGCCCGCATCAGCCAGCACGCCCGCATCAGCCAGCACGACCGCATCAGCCAGCACGCCCGCATCAGCCAGCACGCCCGCATCAGCCAGCACGCCCGCATCAGTCAGCACGACCGCATCAGCCAGCACGGCCGCATCAGTCAGCACGCCTGCATCAGCCAGCACGCCCGCATCAGCCAGCACGACCGCATCAGCCAGCACGCCCGCATCAGCCAGCACGCCCGCATCAGCCAGCACGCCCGCATCAGTCAGCACGCCCGCATCAGCCAGCACGCCCGCATCAGTCAGCACGCCCGCGTCAGCCAGCACGACCGCATCAGCCAGCACGCCCGCATCAGCCAGCACGCCCGCATCAGTCAGCACGCCCGCATCAGTCAGCACGCCCGCATCAGTCAGCACGCCCGCATCAGCCATCACGACCGCATCAGTCAGCACGCCCGCATCAGTCAGCACGCCCGCGTCAGCCAGCACGCCCGCATCAGTCAGCACGACCGCATCAGCCAGCACGCCCGCATCAGTTAGCACGCCCGCATCAGTCAGCACGCCCGGATCAGTCAGCACGCCCGCATCAGCCAGCACGACCGCATCAGTCAGCACGCCCGCATCAGCCAGCACGCCCGCATCAGTCAGCACGCCCGCATCAGTCAGCACGCCCGCATCAGCCAGCACGACCGCATCAGTCAGCACGCCCGCATCAGTCAGCACGGCCGCATCAGACAGCACGCCCGCGTCAGCCAGCACGCCCGCGTCAGCCAGCACGCCCGCAGCAGTCAGCACGCCCGCATCAGTCAGCACGCCCGCATCAGCCAGCACGCCCACATCAGTCAGCACGCCCGCATCAGCCAGCACGCCCGCATCAGTCAGCACGCCCGCATCAGCCAGCTCGCCCGCATCAGTCAGCACGCCCGCATCAGCCAGCACGCCCGCATCAGTCAGCACGCCCGCATCAGCCAGCACGACCACATCAGTCAGCACGGCCGCATCAGCCAGCACGCCCGCACCAGCCAGCACGCCCGCATCAGTCAGCACGCCCGCATCAGCCAGCACGCCCGCATCAGTCAGCACGCCCGCATCAGCCAGCACGACCACATCAGTCAGCACGCCCGCATCAGCCAGCACGACCACATCAGCCAGCACGCCCACATCAGCCAGCACGCCCGCACCAGCCAGCACGCCCGCATCAGCCAGCATGCCCGCATCAGCCAGCACGCCCGCATCAGTCAGCACGCCCGCATCAGTCAGCACGGCCGCATCAGCCAGCACGCCCGCATCAGCCAGCACGCCCGCATCAGTCAGCACGCCTGCATCAGTCAGCACGCCCGCGTCAGTCAGCACGCCCGCGTCAATCAGCACGCTGGCGTCAGTCAGCACGCCCGCATCAGTCAGCACGCCCGCATCAGCCTGCACGACCGCATCAGTCAGCACGCCCGCATCAGTCAGCACGCCCGCATCAGTCAGCACGGCCGCATCAGCCAGCACTCCCGCATCAGTCAGCACGCCCGCATCAGTCAGCACGCCCGCATCAGTCAGCACGCCCGCATCAGCCAGCACGACCACATCAGTCAGCACGCCCGCATCAGTCAGCACGGCCGCATCAGTCAGCACGCCCGCATCAGTCAGCACGCCCGCATCAGCCAGCACGCCCGCATCAGCCAGCACGCCCGCACCAGCCAGCACGCCCGCATCAGTCAGCACGCCCGCATCAGCCAGCACGCCCGCATCAGTCAGCACGCCCGCATCAGCCAGCACGACCACATCAGTCAGCACGCCCACATCAGCCAGCACGCCCGCATCAGTCAGCACGACCGCATCAGCCAGCACGGCCGCATCAGCCAGCACGCCCGCATCAGTCAGCACGACCGCATCAGCCAGCACGGCCGCATCAGTCAGCACGGCCGCATCAGCCAGCACGCCCGCATCAGCCAGCACGCCCGCATCAGCCAGCACGCCCACATCAGCCAGCACGCCCACATCAGCCAGCACGCCCGCATCAGCCAGCACGCCCACATCAGCCAGCACGCCCGCATCAGTCAGCACGCCCGCACCAGTCAGCACGACCGCATCAGTCAGCACGCCCACGTCAGTCAGCACGCCCGCATCAGTCAGCACGGCCGCATCAGCCAGCACGGCCGCATCAGCCAGCACGACCGCATCAGTCAGCACGGCCACATCAGCCAGCACGCCCGCATCAGTCAGCACGCCCGCATCAGCCAGCACGCCCGCATCAGCCAGCACGCCCGCATCAGTCAGCACGGCCACATCAGTCAGCACGGCCACATCAGCCAGCACGCCCGCATCAGTCAGCACGCCCACGTCAGTCAGCACGCCCGCATCAGCCAGCACGCCCGCATCAGCCAGCACGCCCGCATCAGCCAGCACGACCGCATCAGTCAGCACGGCCACATCAGCCAGCACGCCCGCATCAGTCAGCACGCCCGCATCAGTCAGCACGCCCGCATCAGTCAGCACGCCCACGTCAGTCAGCACGCCCGCATCAGTCAGCACGCCCGCATCAGTCAGCACGCCCGCATCAGTCAGCACGCCCGCATCAGTCAGCACGCCCGCATCAGTCAGCACGCCCGCATCAGTCAGCACGCCCGCATCAGTCAGCACGCCCGCATCAGCCAGCACGACCACATCAGTCAGCACGCCCGCATCAGTCAGCACGGCCGCATCAGTCAGCACGCCCGCATCAGTCAGCACGACCGCATCAGTCAGCACGCCCGCATCAGTCAGCACGCCCGCATCAGTCAGCACGCCCGCATCAGCCAGCACGCCCGCATCAGTCAGCACGACCGCATCAGCCAGCACGGCCGCATCAGCCAGCACGCCCGCATCAGTCAGCACGACCGCATCAGCCAGCACGGCCGCATCAGTCAGCACGGCCGCATCAGCCAGCACGCCCGCATCAGCCAGCACGCCCGCACCAGCCAGCACGCCCACATCAGCCAGCACGCCCACATCAGCCAGCACGCCCGCATCAGCCAGCACGCCCACATCAGCCAGCACGCCCGCATCAGTCAGCACGCCCGCACCAGTCAGCACGACCGCATCAGTCAGCACGCCCACGTCAGTCAGCACGCCCGCATCAGTCAGCACGACCGCATCAGCCAGCACGGCCGCATCAGTCAGCACGCCCGCATCAGTCAGCACGCCCGTATCAGTCAGCACGACCGCATCAGCCAGCACGGCCGCATCAGTCAGCACGACCGCATCAGTCAGCACGCCCGCATCAGCCAGCACGACCGCATCAGCCAGCACGCCCGCATCAGCCAGCACGCCCGCATCAGCCAGCACGCCCGCATCAGCCAGCACGCCCGCATCAGTCAGCACGCCCGCATCAGCCAGCACGGCCGCATCAGTCAGCACGACCGCATCAGCCAGCACGCCCGCATCAGCCAGCACGCCCGCATCAGCCAGCACGCCCGCATCAGCCAGCACGCCCGCATCAGTCAGCACGCCCGCATCAGACAGCACGGCCGCATCAGTCAGCACGCCCGCATCAGCCAGCACGACCGCATCAGCCAGCACGCCCGCATCAACCAGCACGACCGCATCAGCCAGCACGCCCGCATCAGCCAGCACGCCCGCATCAGCCAGCACGCCCGCATCAGTCAGCACGCCCGCATCAGCCAGCACGGACGCATCAGTCAGCACGCCCGCATCAGCCAGCACGGCCGCATCAGTCAGCACGACCGCATCAGCCAGCACGCCCGCATCAGCCAGCACGCCCGCATCAGTCAGCACGACCGCATCAGCCAGCACGCCCGCATCAGTCAGCACGACCGCATCAGCCAGTACGACCACATCATCCAGCACGACCACATCAGTCAGCACGACCACATCAGTCAGCACGACCACATCAGTCAGCACGACCGCATCAGCCAGCACGGCCGCAACAGCCAGCACGCCCGCATCAGTCAGCACGCCCGCCTCAGTCAGCACGACCGCATCAGTCAGCACGACCACATCGGTCAGCACGACCGCATCAGTCAGCACGCCCGCATCAGCCAGCACGACCGCATCAGTCAGCACGCCCGCATCAGTCAGCACGACCGCATCAGCCAGCACGCCCGCGTCAGTCAGCACGACCGCATCAGCCAGCACGACCGCATCAGCCAGCACGCCCGCATCAGTCAGCACGACCGCATCAGCCAGCACGCCCGCGTCAGTCAGCACGACCGCATCAGCCAGCACGACCGCATCAGCCAGCACGCCCGTGTCAGTCAGCACGGCCGCATCAGCCAGCACGCCCGCATCAGTCAGCACGACCGCATCAGCCAGCACGGCCGCATCAGTCAGCACGGCCGCATCAGCCAGCACGCCCGCATCAGCCAGCACGCCCGCATCAGCCAGCACGCCCACATCAGCCAGCACGCCCACATCAGCCAGCACGCCCGCATCAGCCAGCACGCCCACATCAGCCAGCACGCCCGCATCAGTCAGCACGCCCGCACCAGTCAGCACGACCGCATCAGTCAGCACGCCCACGTCAGTCAGCACGCCCGCATCAGTCAGCACGGCCGCATCAGCCAGCACCCCCGCATCAGCCAGCACGACCGCATCAGTCAGCACGCCCGCATCAGTCAGCACGCCCGCATCAGTCAGCACGCCCGCATCAGTCAGCACGCCCGCATCAGTCAGCACGCCCGCATCAGTCAGCACGCCCGCATCAGCCAGCACGACCACATCAGTCAGCACGACCGCATCAGTCAGCACGCCCGCATTAGTCAGCACGCCCGCATCAGTCAGCACGCCCGCATCAGTCAGCACGCCCGCATCAGTCAGCACGCCCGCATCAGTCAGCACGGCCGCATCAGTCAGCACGCCCGCATCAGTCAGCACGACCGCATCAGTCAGCACGCCCGCATCAGTCAGCACGCCCGCATCAGTCAGCACGCCCGCATCAGCCAGCACGCCCGCATCAGTCAGCACGACCGCATCAGCCAGCACGGCCGCATCAGCCAGCACGCCCGCATCAGTCAGCACGACCGCATCAGCCAGCACGGCCGCATCAGTCAGCACGGCCGCATCAGCCAGCACGCCCGCATCAGCCAGCACGCCCGCACCAGCCAGCACGCCCACATCAGCCAGCACGCCCACATCAGCCAGCACGCCCGCATCAGCCAGCACGCCCGCATCAGCCAGCACGCCCGCATCAGTCAGCACGCCCGCATCAGTCAGCACGCCCGTATCAGTCAGCACGACCGCATCAGCCAGCACGGCCGCATCAGTCAGCACGACCGCATCAGTCAGCACGCCCGCATCAGCCAGCACGACCGCATCAGCCAGCACGCCCGCATCAGCCAGCACGCCCGCATCAGCCAGCACGCCCGCATCAGTCAGCACGCCCGCATCAGCCAGCACGGCCGCATCAGTCAGCACGACCGCATCAGCCAGCACGCCCGCATCAGCCAGCACACCCGCATCAGCCAGCACGCCCGCATCAGCCAGCACGCCCGCATCAGTCAGCACGCCCGCATCAGCCAGCACGGCCGCATCAGCCAGCACGCCCGCATCAGCCAGCACGACCGCATCAGCCAGCACGCCCGCATCAACCAGCACGACCGCATCAGCCAGCACGCCCGCATCAGCCAGCACGCCCGCATCAGCCAGCACGCCCGCATCAGTCAGCACGCCCGCATCAGCCAGCACGGACGCATCAGTCAGCACGCCCGCATCAGCCAGCACGCCCGCATCAGCCAGCACGGACGCATCAGTCAGCACGCCCGCATCAGTCAGCACGCCCGCATCAGCCAGCACGGCCGCATCAGTCAGCACGACCGCATCAGCCAGCACGCCCGCATCAGCCAGCACGCCCGCATCAGCCAGTACGACCGCATCAGCCAGCACGCCCGCATCAGCCAGCACGACCACATCAGTCAGCACGACCACATCAGTCAGCACGACCACATCAGTCAGCACGACCGCATCAGCCAGCACGGCCGCATCAGCCAGCACGCCCGCATCAGTCAGCACGCCCGCCTCAGTCAGCACGACCGCATCAGTCAGCACGACCACATCAGCCAGCACGACCGCATCAGTCAGCACGCCCGCATCAGCCAGCACGCCCGCATCAGTCAGCACGACCACATCAGCCAGCACGCCCGCATCAGTCAGCACGACCACATCAGTCAGCACGACCGCATCAGTCAGGACGCCCGCATCAGCCAGCACGACCGCATCAGTCAGCACGCCCGCATCAGTCAGCACGACCGCATCAGCCAGCACGCCCGCGTCAGTCAGCACGACCGCATCAGCCAGCACGACCGCATCAGCCAGCACGCCCGCATCAGTCAGCACGACCGCATCAGCCAGCACGCCCGCGTCAGTCAGCACGACCGCATCAGCCAGCACGACCGCATCAGCCAGCACGCCCGTGTCAGTCAGCACGACCGCATCAGCCAGCACGACCGCATCAGCCAGCACGCCCGCATCGGTCAGCACGACCGCATCAGCCAGCACGCCCGCATCAGCCAGCACGGCCGCATCAGTCAGCACGACCGCATCAGTCAGCACGACCGCATCAGTCAGCACGCCCGCATCAGTCAGCACGACCGCATCAGTCAGCACGACCGCATCAGTCAGCACGACCACATCAGTCAGCACGCCCGCATCAGTCAGCACGCCCGCATCAGTCAGCACGCCCGCATCAGTCAGCACGACCGCATCAGCCAGCACGGCCGCAACAGTCAGCACGACCGCATCAGTCAGCACGACCGCATCAGTCAGCACGACCGCATCAGCCAGCACGCCCGCGTCAGTCAGCACGCCCGCATCAGCGAGCACGAGCACATCAGTCAGCACGCCCGCATCAGTCAGCACGACCACATCAGTCAGCACGACCGCATCAGCCAGCACGACCGCGTCAGTCAGCACGGCCGCATCAGTCAGCACGAGCACATCAGTCAGCACGCCCGCATCAGTCAGCACGACCGCATCAGCCAGCACGAGCACATCAGCCAGCACGCCCACATCAGCCAGCACGCCCGCATCAGCCAGCACGCCCACATCAGCCAGCACGGCCACATCAGCCAGCACGCCCGCGTCAGTCAGCACGCCCGCATCAGCCAGCACGCCCACATCAACCAGCACGCCCGCATCAGCCAGCACGCCCACATCAGCCAGCACGGCCACATCAGCCAGCACGCCCGCGTCAGTCAGCACGCCCGCATCAGTCAGCACGCCCACATCAGTCAGCACGGCCGCATCAGCCAGCACGCCCGCATCAGTCAGCACGGCCGCATCAGTCAGCACGGCCGCATCAGTCAGCACGCCCACATCAGTCAGCACGCCCGCATCAGTCAGCACGCCCACATCAGTCAGCACGGCCGCATCAGCCAGCACGCCCACATCAGCCAGCACGCCCGCATCAGTCAGCACGCCCACATCAGCCAGCACGCCCGCGTCAGTCAGCACGCCCGCATCAGTCAGCACGCCCGCATCAGCCAGCACGACCACATCAGCCAGCACCCCCGCGTCAGTCAGCACGCCCGCATCAGCCAGCACGACCGCATCAGCCAGCACGCCCGCATCAGTCAGCACGACCGCATCAGCCAGCAAGCCCGCATCAGCCAGCACGCCCGCGTCAGTCAGCACGACCGCATCAGCCAGCACGCCCGCATCAGTCAGCACGACCGCATCAGCCAGCACGCCCGCATCAGCCAGCACGGCCGCATCAGTCAGCACGCCCGCATCAGTCAGCACGACCGCATCAGCCAGCACGACCACATCAGTCAGCACGACCGCATCAGCCAGCACGCCCGCATCAGTCAGCACGCCCGCGTCAGCCAGCACGACCGCATCAGCCAGCACGACCGCATCAGCCAGCACGCCCGCATCAGTCAGCACGCCCGCATCAGTCAGCACGACCGCATCAGCCAGCACGACCGCATCAGTCAGCACGCCCGCATCAGCCAGCACGGCCGCATCAGCCAGCACGCCCGCATCAGTCAGCACGCCCGCATCAGTCAGCACGCCCGCATCAGTCAGCACGCCCGCATCAGCCAGCACGACCGCATCAGCCAGCCCGCCCGCATCAGCCAGCACGACCGCATCAGCCAGCACGCCCGCATCAGTCAGCACGCCCGCATCAGTCAGCACGACCGTATCAGCCAGCACGCCCGCATCAGTCAGCACGCCCGCATCAGCCAGCACGCCCGCACCAGCCAGCACGCCCGCATCAGTCAGCACGACCGCATCAGTCAGCACGCCCGCATCAGTCAGCACGCCCGCATCAGCCAGCACGCCCGCATCAGCCAGCACGCCCGCATCAGTCAGCACGCCCGCATCAGTCAGCACGACCGCATCAGTCAGCACGCCCGCATCAGTCAGCACGCCCGCATCAGTCAGCACGACCGCATCAGCCAGCACGACCGCATCAGCCAGCACGCCCGCATCAGCCAGCACGCCCGCATCAGCCAGCACGCCCGCATCAGCCAGCACGCCCCATCAGCCAGCACGCCCGCATCAGTCAGCACGCCCGCATCAGTCAGCACGGCCGCATCAGCCAGCACGCCCGCATCAGCCAGCACGCCCCATCAGCCAGCACGCCCGCATCAGTCATCACGCCCGCATCAGTCAGCACGGCCGCATCAGCCAGCACGCCCCATCAGCCAGCACGACCGCATCAGCCAGCACGCCCGCATCAGCCAGCACGCCCGCATCAGCCAGCACGCCCGCATCAGCCAGCACGCCCCATCAGCCAGCACGCCCGCATCAGTCAGCACGCCCGCATCAGCCAGCACGCCCGCATCAGCCAGCACGCCCGCATCAGCCAGCACGCCCCATCAGCCAGCACGCCCACATCAGTCAGCACGACCACATCAGTCAGCACGGCCGCATCAGCCAGCACGCCTGCATCAGTCAGCACGACCGCATCAGTCAGCACGCCCACATCAGTCAGCACGCCCGCATCAGTCAGCACGACCGCATCAGCCAGCACGACCGCATCAGCCAGCACGCCCGCATCAGCCAGCACGCCCGCATCAGTCAGCACGCCCACATCAGTCAGCACGCCCGCATCAGTCAGCACGACCGCATCAGCCAGCACGACCGCATCAGCCAGCACGCCCGCATCAGCCAGCACGCCCGCATCAGTCAGCACGACCGCATCAGCCAGCACGACCGCATCAGCCAGCACGCCCGCATCAGCCAGCACGCCCGCATCAGCCAGCACGACCGCATCAGTCAGCACGCCCACGTCAGTCAGCACGCCCACATCAGCCAGCACGACCGCATCAGCCAGCACGACCGCATCAGCCAGCACGGCCGCATCAGTCAGCACGCCCCCATCAGTCAGCACGACCACATCAGCCAGCACGCCCGCATCAGCCAGCACGCCCGCATCAGCCAGCACGCCCGCATCAGCCAGCACGCCCGCATCACGATTTTCGACAGGTGGTTAGAACCCACGCCATCGGGACTTCGGCCCGTCCGGTCCGCTGAAACACTGAGGCCCCGGAGATCCGGTCATTGGGACACCTAATGCGATTCTCCCGGCCCGCGGCGGGCACCGTGATTCCGTTATGTTGGGGGGTCCAGAGAATCAGAAATCGGCGCACAACCGGTGTCAAAGTTTCGCGATTTCGGCGCGGTCTGCGGAGAATCCAGCCCGGATGGAGCACGCCAGGTGGAGCGGCTTGGAAACAAGGATGAGCATTTTAAAAGCTTTGATGAAGCAGCAACCAGTGCAGGTCAGTGAGCACAGGGGTGATGGTGAACACCATATGGTGCAGGTCAGGGACACAGGGGTGATGGTGAACACCATGTGGTGCAGGTCAGCGAGCACAGGGGTGATGGTGAACACCGTGTGGTGCAGGTTATCGAGCACAGGGGTGATGGTGAACACCATATGGTGCAGGTCAGCGAGCACAGGGGTGATGGTGAACACCATGTGGTGCAGGTCAGCGAGCACAGGGGTGTGGTGAACACCATGTGGTGCAGGTTATCGAGCACAGGGGTGATGGTGAACACCATGTGGTGCAGGTCAGCGAGCACAGGGGTGATGGTGAACACCATGTGGTGCAGGTCAGGGACACAGGGGTGATGGTGAACACCATGTGGTGCAGGTCAGCGAGCACAGGGGTGATGGTGAACACCATGTGGTGCAGGTCAGGGACACAGGGGTGATGGTGAACACCATGTGGTGCAGGTTATCGAGCACAGGGGTGATGGTGAACACCATATGGTGCAGGTCAGAGAGCACAGGGGTGATGGTGAACACCATATGGTGCAGGTCAGAGAGCACAGGGGTGATGGTGAACACCATGTGGTGCAGGTTATCGAGCACAGGGGTGATGGTGAACACCATGTGGTGCAGGTCAGCGAGCACAGGGGTGATGGTGAACACCATGTGGTGCAGGTCAGCGAGCACAGGGGTGATGGTGAACACCATATGGTGCAGGTCAGAGAGCACAGGGGTGATGGTGAACACCATGTGGTGCAGGTCAGGGACACAGGGGTGATGGTGAACACCATGTGGTGCAGGTTATCGAGCACAGGGGTGATGGTGAACACCATGTGGTGCAGGTCAGCGAGCACAGGGGTGATGGTGAACACCATGTGGTGCAGGTCAGCGAGCACAGGGGTGATGGTGAACACCATATGGTGCAGGTCAGCGAGCACAGGGGTGATGGTGAACACCATGTGGTGCAGGTCAGCGAGCACAGGGGTGATGGTGAACACCATGTGGTGCAGGTCAGGGACACAGGGGTGATGGTGAACACCATGTGGTGCAGGTTATCGAGCACAGGGGTGATGGTGAACACCATGTGGTGCAGGTCAGCGAGCACAGGGGTGATGGTGAACACCATGTGGTGCAGGTCAGCGAGCACAGGGGTGATGGTGAACACCATATGGTGCAGGTCAGCGAGCACAGGGGTGATGGTGAACACCATGTGGTGCAGGTCAGCGAGCACAGGGGTGTGGTGAACACCATGTGGTGCAGGTCAGCGAGCACAGGGGTGATGGTGAACACCATGTGGTGCAGGTCAGCGAGCACAGGGGTGATAGTGACACTATGTGGTGCAGGTCAGCGAGCACAGGGTGATGGTGAACACCATGTGGTGCAGGTCAGGAACACAGGGGTGATGGTGAATACCATGTGGTGCAGGTCAGCGAGCACAGGGGTGCGGTGAACACCATGTGGTGCAGGTCAGCGAGCACAGGGGTGATAGTGACACCATGTGGTGCAGGTCAGCGAGCACAGGGTGATAGTGAACACCGTGTGGTGCAGGTCAGGGGCACAGGGGTGATGGTGAACACCATGTGGTGCAAGTCAGCGAGCACAGAGGTGCGGTGAACACCATGTGGTGCAGTTCAGCGAGCACAGGGGTGATAGTGAACACCATGTGGTGCAGGTCAGCGAGCACAGAGGTGCGGTGAACACCATGTGGTGCAGTTCAGTGAGCACAGGGGTGATGGTGAACACCATGTGGTGCAGGTCAGCGAGCACAGGGGTGATAGTGACACCATGTGGTGCAGGTCAGCGAGCACAGAGTGATAGTGAACACCGTGTGGTGCAGGTCAGGGGCACAGGGGTGATGGTGAACACCATGTGGTGCAAGTCAGCGAGCACAGGGGTGATAGTGACACCATGTGGTGCAGGTCAGGGACACAGGGGTGATGGTGAACGCCATGTGGTGCAGGTCAGGGGCACAGGGGTGATGGTGAACACCATGTGGTGCAGGTCAGCGAGCACAGGGGTGATGGTGAACACCATGTGGTGCAGGTCAGCGAGCACAGGGGTGATGGTGAACACCATGTGTTGCAGGTCAGCGAGCACAGTGGTGATGGTGAACACCATGTGGTGCAGGTCAGTGAGCACAGGGGGGATGGTGAACACCATGTGGTGCAGGTCAGCGAGCACAGGGTGATAGTGAACACCATGTGGTGCAGGTCAGCGAGCACAGGGGTGATAGTGAACACCATGTGGTGCAGGTCAGCGAGCACAGGGGTAATAGTGACACCATGTGGTGCAGGTCAGTGAGCACAGGGTGATAGTGAACACCATGTGGTGCAGGTCAGCGAGCACAGGGGTGATGGTGAACACAATGTGGTGCAGGTCAGCGAGCACAGGGGTGATAGGGAACACCATGTGGTGCAGGTCAGCGAGCACAGGGGTGATGGTGAACACCATGTGGTGCAGGTCAGCGACACAGGGGTGATGGTGAACACCATGTGGTGCAGGTCAGCGAGCACATGGGTGATGGTGAACACCATGTGGTGCAGGTCAGCGAGCACAGGGGTGATGGTGAACGCCATGTGGTGCAGGTCAGTGAGCACAGGGGTGATAGTGAACACCATGTGGTGCAGGTCAGCGAGCACAGGGGTGATGGTGTACACCATGTGGTGCAGGTCAGCGAGCACATGGGTGATGGTGAACACCATGTGGTGCAGGTCAGCGAGCACAGGGGTGATAGTAAACACCATGTGGTGCAGGTCAGCGAGCACAGGGGTGATGGTGAACACCATGTGGTGCAGGTCAGCTAGCATAGGGGTGATGGTGAACACCATGTGGTGCAGGTCAGGGACACAGGGGTGATGGTGAACACCATGTGGTGCAGGTCAGAGACACAGGGGTGATGGTGAACACCATGTGGTGCAGGTCAGGGACACAGGGGTGATAGTGAACACCATGTAGTGCAGGTCAGCGAGCACAGGGGTGATAGTAAACACCATGTGGTGCAGGTCAGAGACACAGGGGTGATGGTGAACACCATGTGGTGCAGGTCAGGGACACAGGGGTGATGGTGAACACCATGTGGTGCAGGTCAGTGAGCACAGGGGTGATGGTGACACCATGTGGTGCAGGTCAGCGAGCACAGGGGTGATGGTGAACACCATGTGGTGCAGGTCAGTGAGCACAGGGGTGATGGTGACACCATGTGGTGCAGGTCAGCGAGCACAGGGGTGATGGTGAACACCATGTGTTGCAGGTCAGCGAGCACAGGGGTGATGGTGAACACCATGTGGTGCAGGTCAGAGAGCACAGGGGTGATGGTGAACACCATGTGGTGCAGGTCATGGACACAGGGGTGATAGTGAACACCATGTGGTGCAGGTCAGCGAGCACAGGGGTGATAGTGAACACCATGTGGTGCAGGTCAGCGAGCACAGGGGTGATGGTGAACACCATGTGGTGCAGGTCAGCGAGCACAGGGGTGATGGTGAACACCATGTGGTGCAGGTCAGGGACACAGGGGTGATGGTGAACACCATGTGGTGCAGGTCAGTGAGCACAGGGGTGATAGTGAACACCATGTGGTGCAGGTCAGCGAGCACAGGGGTGATGGTGAACACCATGTGGTGCAGGTCAGTGAGCACAGGGGTGATGGTGACACCATGTGGTGCAGGTCAGCGAGCACAGGGGTGATGGTGAACACCATGTGTTGCAGGTCAGCGAGCACAGGGGTGATGGTGAACACCATGTGGTGCAGGTCAGAGAGCACAGGGGTGATGGTGAACACCATGTGGTGCAGGTCATGGACACAGGGGTGATGGTGAACACCATGTGGTGCAGGTCAGGGACACAGGGGTGATGGTGAACACCATGTGGTGCAGGTCAGCGAGCACAGGGGTGATGGTGAACACCATGTGGTGCAGGTCAGCGAGCACAGGGGTGATGGTGAACACCATGTGGTGCAGGTCAGCGAGCACAGGGGTGATAGTGAACACCATGTGGTGCAGGTCAGCGAGCACAGGGGTGATAGTGAACACCATGTGGTGCAGGTCAGCGAGCACAAGGGTGATGGTGAACACCATGTGGTGCAGGTCAGCGAGCACAGGGGTGATGGTGAACACCATGTGGTGCAGGTCAGGAACACAGGGGTGATGGTGAACACCATGTGGTGCAGGTCAGCGAGCACAGGGGTGATGGTGAACACCATGTGGTGCAGGTCAGTGAGCACAGGGGTGATAATGAACACCATGTGGTGCTGGTCAGTGAGCACATGGGTGATGGTGAACGCCATGTGGTGCAGGTCAGTGAGCACAGGGGTGATGGTGAACACCATGTGGTGCGAGTTAGGGCACGAGCAGCAGAGTTTAGGATGACCTCAAATTTATTGAGGGTAGAATGTGAGAGGCAGGCTAAGATTGTGCCAGAATAGACAGGTTTGGATCTAACATAAGCACGGAAGAGGGTTTTAATCAAAGATGAGCTGATGCAGCGAGGCAGAGCGGGAGGATTATTTGGGTTTGTCTGACAATTTGGTAGTCTCATGATTACTGTTAACTAATACTAGCTTTAATGAAGTTCAAGCATTATTTAATCAATAGTATTTAATCTTCCCAGGTGTTGTGTCGTGATTTGCCTTCACTTTTCCAGGTTATTATTCCAGGTCGCTGATTTATTCCTAAAATCAAATCAAAATACTGGAGATGCTGGAGGTCTGCAATAAAATCAGACAGCTGGAATTGTTTTTTGTTGAATTTTTAGAGTACCCAATTATTTTTTTTAAATTATTCCAATTAAGGGGCAATTTAGCGTGGTCAATCCATCTAACCTTGCACATCTTGGGTCGTGGGAGGGTGAAACCCACGCAGACATGAGGAGAATGTGCAAACTCCACACAGACAGTGATCCAGGGCTGGGATTTGAACCTGGGACCTCAGCGCCGCAGTCCCAGTGCTAACCAGCGCCATATGCCGCCCCAGACAGCTGGAAAAATGGGCATGTCAGGCAGCACCTGTGGAGAGAGGAACAGTTAATGTTTAAAGTCGAATATGACTTTTTTTTGTCAGAGCCCTTCCTTTTGATTCCTTTATTTCCTATTTCTTTTATTTTGTTATCATTTTTGAGCCATGGATCTTTCACAGGGACAAACCCTTAGGTTGAGCAGAGGAAGTCAGGAACTAAAAAGTTTCAAAATAGTATACCGTGCCCTGAGGCTTTAGGTTTTCAACAACTGAACCCAGATGGGTGGCACGGTAGCACAGTGGTTAGCACTGTTGCTTCTCAGCGTCACAGACTCGGGTTCGATTCCCAGCTTGGATCATTGTCTGTACGGAGTCTGCACATTCTCCCCGATCTGCGTGGGTTTCCTCCGGGTGCTCCGGTTTCCTCCCACAAGTCCCGAAAGACGTGCTTGTTAGGTGAATTGGTCATTCTGAATTCTCCCTCCGTGTACCCGAACAGGTGCGACTAGGGGATTTTCACAGTAAGTTCATTGCAGTGTTAATGTAAGCCTACTTGTGACACTAATAAAGATTATTATTAAAATTTATGGCACCCGAGGGCAGCACGGTGGCGCAGTGGGTTAGCCCTGCTGCCTCACGGCGCCGAGGCCCCAGGTTCGATCCCAGCTCTGGGTCACTATTGTGGAGTTTGCACATTCTCCCCGTGTTTGCATGGGTTTCGCCCCCACAACCCAAAAGAAGTGATGGTAGGTGAATTGGCCACGCTAAATTGCCCCTTAATTCGAAAAAATTAATTGGGTACTCTAAATTTAAAAAAAAAAGATTTATGGCACCTGAGAGTTTGGAAGGATTCAGTTTGATTGATTGGTGTCCAATGGATTGGCCAGGGACAGTTTTCTGCCTGGCAACAGACCGCAATTGGGTTCTGTCAGGTGGAGTTTTCAGAGGACCCAGCAGCAAACTTCTGGACTCCAAAAGGGGAAGTTGTGTTGTTCTCTCCCTCTTGCTTTCTCTCAAATGTTGGCTACTTAATGTTGCTGTGAATTTACAGAGAAGTCACTGGATCCTCAAGGTGATAGTAGCTCTCTCTCTGCTCTGCTGCCCACTGTCTAAAGGCAGAAGTCTCCAGAGCATGAAGAGTCCAGAGTGAAAACTAATAGAGACTGACGGCAAAGGTGTCATCCAACTGTAGGCGGAGACTGAATGAAGAAGCTAACTGGAAGACGTACACCTTCAACAGAGACTTTTATCCTTTTCATATTTATTTGGACACCCCTCTTTTCCCTTTGTGTTTGTTTGTCTTGTGAATGTGTATAGAGGGTCAGGCAAGTTAAAGAGGAGGATTAAAAATTAGGTAGCAGTTAACCAGTTGTATTTGTTGCCTATTTAATTATAGTTACGAATCATAATAAAAGTAAACTTTGTTTAAATTTACTAACCTGGTAAGTGTAAACATTGAGCAATCAAAAACTAAAGACTTTGGTATTTTTAAAATTAAAATTTCATTTCAAATGTGTTGCGACTCCGATCAAGTGGGTCTGGAATTGACCGTAGACTATCCCAGAGCGTCGCAAATTCACAACTGAGGAAGTCACACTGGTCTCGAAACATTAAATCTGTTTCTCTCTCCACTGATGCATCCTGAACAGCTGACTTTTTCCAGCACTTACTGTTTTTATTCCAGATTTATTTGTTTTGTGGCATGGGTTGCTACCATATCCTGCATTGAGATGAATAATGTCAATGTATTAACGGGGAAGATAGCTAAGCACATGAAGGAATATCCTGATATGAAGGGGGGCATCTGTGGAACACAAAGATCAGCACAGACTAGTTGGGTCAAATGGGCTGCTTCTGTGCTGTAAATTCCATGGGCGGGATTCTCCAGTCACTGACGCCGAAATTGCGTTTGGCAATCGGCCGGAGAATACCCTTTTCCGACCAATTTTGGGGCAGCGCCACTATCGCAATGCTCCGCCCCTCCATAGCGGCATAGTATGCCTCGTGCAGTACCGACGGCATCAGGACGTTGCCTGAGGCCCACCCCCCGATGATCCACCCCCGACTGGCCGAGTTCCAGATGGGGTCGGTCGCGGGTGTGCTATCATCCGTCGGGAACTCGGCGTGGCGGCTGCGGACTCAGTCCAGCGCCGGCACAGTCGGGGGGACAGCTGATGCACAGTTGGGGGAGGGACGATCTGCGGGCGGGGGGGACTTTCTCATGGACTGGGGGCATTGTTGGGTGGTGGTCCAGGACCCGCGGGCCGGCCAAAGTTGGGGCATTATTTTGCAGGCCGGGTCCGTGAGTGGCCGGCTCCATGTTGCACGGCGCGTCCGCTGCAGGCCGCCGCTGTGCGCATGTGCAGCCATGGACCTGCCAACTCTCTGGGCCGTATCGGCAGCTAAGCCGGGTGCTCTCGGCTGCAGGCCGCCGCCGTGCGCATGCGCGACCACGGACCCGGCAATTCTCCGGGCCGTATTGGCAGCTAAGCCAGGTGCTCTACACTGCTCGGCTGCTAGCCCCCAGTCAAACGGAGGATCGGTGGCCGTTTTACGCCGAATGTCTGGTCGTAAAACGCCACCGTTCCCACATCGGCGTGGGGACATAGCCTCAAAATCGGAGAATCCAGCCCAATGTAATTCTATGAAATTTTCTCCAATATTCTTTCCTATTATGTGGGTTGTTATCTTTTGGGTGCCAGTTGGCCTTTTGCACCCAACCCCAATACAGAGTCTGCACATCTGAATTTGCACAATAATTGGTGGGAGGCTAAGTGACTGTTGATTCTGACATCCACACGCATATTTCCCAGCAAATATCACTGGACAGCATTTAGAAGCATGATTCTTGGCCAGTTTTTACCCTCTCTATTTCTGGGGGACTGTAGCAGCCTGAACACCTGGCCTGGCTAAGGTGGCAATGCAATTGTCCATTGATATTAATTGCACCTTTCAAAAGAACATTAGTAAAAGGCCATGGAAATGGTATATTTTACTATTTTGAGTATTTGAGTTTGGAAGGAGAGCAGAGCTGTGGCAATAATTTTGGATTTGCTTTCGCCAAAGAACGGCACAAACACTGTGAGCCAAGTGGCCTTTTTAAGCCCCAAACCTCTATCGTGCGATGGGTATTGCTACAGAAGCAAATGCAGTAGTCAATTTTCATAGAGCAAGGTGCCAAAATAGTAAAGGAATGAATCACTAGTCAGTTTTGGTTGTGCTGATTAAAGGGAAAATTTTAGCCAAGATACAATTGGAACACTTGGATCTTCTTCAAAAAATGCCAGGGAAATCTTTAAAATCTAGTTCAGAAGCCAAATCAACTTAAAGATTCCTCTCTCGTCCAAAAGAAAGAAAGAAATGCCACAACAATCCAGCCCTCCTTTACAATTTGTACTGGGGATTGTTCTTTTTAAAATAAATTTAGAATACCCAATCATTTGTTTTCCCAATTAAGGGGCAATTTAGCATGGCCAATCCATCCTTTTGGGTTGTGGGGGTGAGACCCACGCAGACATGGGGAGAAGTGCAAACTGCACATGGACAGGGACCCAGGCTAGAATTGAACTGGGGTCCTCGGCGCTGTGAGGCAACAGTGCTAACCACTGCGCCACCTTGCCACCCATGGATTTTTCTTTTTAAACAAAAATATACCATTTCCATTGCCTTTTTACTATTGCTGCATTTTAATAAACTTTAATCCCGCCAGGACAATGGAAAGACTGCCAGCCAGCAGAATATGATGAAAAGGTACTCTAAACCGTATCCCCCCCCCAACTTCCTCCTCAACTCCACCCCCCCCCCCATCGCGCCCCCCCCCCCCCCCCAACCCCACCCTGCCGATGTGTGAAAATCCCATCTCCTGTTGAGTTTTGCACTAGTACTCTTCAAAGGTTTTTCTGTCGTAAAAGTCCACGCATTCTTCGTTGGTGTCAACACTTAGTCTCAGGAACGGAGAATGCTGTCCCTTGACTCTCACAATAAACAATAATCAGTAACAGATATGTCAATCACCATATCAATAACAACGATCCCATTCTCCCACCAAACCCCAAGCATTAGCCCACATGTTCACACAAACAAATGACAAAAAGGAATTAGGGATCACCCATAGTCACCATTAACAGCCATCGCCCCCCTCCCCCAACCCTCCCACCCACCCGCCCCAACTAATGTTCAATGTTATCCAGTTCTTGAAAGTGCATAATGAATAATGCCCATGAATTGTAGAACCCCCTCCATCCTTTCCCTCAGTTCAAACTTAACCTTCTCAAGAGTCAAGAATTCTAACAGGTCCTCCCGCCACGTCAGGGTACAGGGTGGAGAGGTTGCTCTCCAACCTATCAGGATCCGCCTTCTGGCAGTCAACGAGGCGAAGGCTACAACATCTGCCTCCGCACCCATTTCCAACCCTGGCTGGTCTGACACCTGAATATGGCCTCCCGGGGACCCGGGTCCAGTTTCACGTGCACCACTTTAGAAATTACCCTAAAAACCTCCTTTCAGTAATCGTCTAGCTTTGGACAGGACCAAAACATATGAACATGATTAGCGGGGCCCTCCCCGTACCGTTCACACACATCTTCTACTCCTTCAAAGAATCGGCTCATCCTCGCCCTCATGAGGTGTGCTCCATATACCACCTTCAGCTGTATCAGCCCCAACCCCCAACCTCGCGCACAAGGTGGAGGCATTCACTCTCCGGAGCACCTCATACCAGAACCCCTCCTCAATATCCTCTCCCAACTCTTCCTCCCATTTTGCTTTGATCCCTTCCAGTGGTGCCTTGTCCTCTTCCAAAATAGCTCTGTAAACTGCTGACACTACCCTCTTCTCCAGTCTCCCTGTCGTCAGCACCTGCTCCAGCAATGTGGAGGCCTGCTCCACTGGGAAGCTCTGTATCTCCGTTCTGGCAAAATCTCGAACCTGCATGTATCTAAACATTTCCCCCTGCTCCAGCCCATACTTGGCTTCCACCTCCTTCAATCCTGCAAACCGACCCCGAAGAAACAAATCTTTTCATGTCTTAATCTCCTTCTCCTCCCATTTCCGAAAATTTCCATTCCACTTCCCTGGCTCAAATCTGTGGTTCCACCGAATTGGCGTTTCCCTTGACTCTGCCCCCAACCCAAAGTGTTGGCGAAACTGCCTCCAAATTCTCAATGAAGCTATTATTACCGGACTCCCTGAGTATTTCCCCGGGGCCATCGGGAACGGCGCAGTTGCTAGTGCTTTCAATCCCGACCCCCTGCACAAACTCTCCTCCATTCTGACCCACTGGGAATCAGCCCCCCTGACCCAGCTCCGCACCTTCTCCACATTCGCCGCCCAGTAGTAATACATCAGGTTTGGAAGACCCAAACCACCTGCCTGCCTTCCCCTCTGTAGCAGCACCTTTCTAACTCTGGCCACGTTCCCTCCCCATATGAACGAAGTAATCCTTCCCTCGATCTCTCCGAACAAAGCCTTTGGCAGGAAAATCGATAGGCATTGAAAAATAAACAGAAATCGCAGCAACACGTTCATTTTAACCGCCTGTACCCGACCCGCCAGTGAAAAAGGGAGACCATCCCACCTTGCCAGATCAGCTTTCACTCTCCCCACCAAACTAGAAATGTTACCTGCGGAGCCCCCCCCCTCCCCCCCCACCCCCGCCCCCACTCCCGGGCAACCTGCACCCCCAGGTACCTAAAGTGAGTCCCTGCCCTACGGAATCGCAGCCCCACCACCCCTGCCCCCACCCCTGGCCGAGATACCACAAAATACTCACTCTTGTCTAGATTTAGTTTGTACCCCGAGAAAGACCCAAACACTCGAAGCAGCTCCAATATTCCCCTATCGACACACTCGGTTCCGACACGTATAACAGCAAGTCATCGGCATATAAGGACACCCTATGCTCTATCCCTCCGCATTATTCCTTTCCATACCCCCAACCTTCTTAATGCGATGGCCAACGGCTCAATCGCGAGTGCAAACAGCAGGGGGGACAGAGGACATCCCAGCCTAGTCCCACGGTGGAGAGAAAAGTACCTCAAGCTGATGTTGTTCGTGCGGACACTCGCTCTCGGCTCCTTATACAGTAACTTTACCCAGTTCACAAATCTTGGTCCAATCCCAAACCGCTCCAGAACTGCCATCAAGTACCCCCATTCTACCCGGTCAAATACCTTCTCAGCATCCAGTGCCACAACCACCTGTTTCCTTCCCCTCTGCTGGTGCCATAACGACGTTCAATACCCTTCTAACGTTTGAAAAGAGCTGCCTCCCTCTCACGAACCCCGTCTGATCTTCACCTATCACCTTCGGGAGGCACTCCTCCAGACTACCCGCCTGTGCCTTTGCCAATATTTTTGCGTCCACACTCAGAAGTGATATGGGCCTAGACGACCCACACTCCACCGGATCCTTATCTTTTTTTAGCAACAGGGAAATCGATGCCTGCCCCAAAGTTTGTGGCAACACCCCCTTCCCTATCGCCTCTTCAAACATCCCCACCATCAGGGGTGCCAGCTTATCCTTGAATTTTTTATAATATTCCACCGGAAACCTATCCGGCCCTGCCACCTTCCCCGACTGCATCCTCCCAATCGCATCCTTTACCTCCTGCTCCACTATCGCTCCTTCTAATGTAGCCCTGTCCCCCCCCTAACCTCGGCTACTCCAACCCATCTAGAAATTCCTGCATCTCACGGTCTCCCCCAGGTGGCTCTGACCTGTACAACCTCTCATGAAATTCCTCAAAAACCTTGTTCATCAGATCCGGAGCCACCACCAACTTCCCTGCCCTATCCCTCACCTGAACAATTTCCCTTACCGCTGCCTCCCTCTGGAGCTGACCTGCTAACATATGCCACATCATGGCTACTTTTCCAAAATCACCTCGCCCAGTGAGCTGACACATTAGCTATTGAAACGGTTCTAGTGAATGACGAGATTTTCCTTAGAGAAAATAAAACATCTGACAAACAAGATTGTCAATTGGTGCAATTATTTGAGAAATGTGGAAAAGATAGGGGGGGGGGCAGTGGTGTTGTAAATGGGAATGAATGGAGTTGGAGGCAATGGGACATGGATCGGTAGTGTTTTGGGGAGCTGAGAGACAGGATGGAAAGACAAAGCGAATGTTCGCTGGAGCATCTGCCTGTATTTTCTGCTCAAATCTCTGGAGTGAGACCTAAACACACGAGCAACAGTCCTACCTTGGAGTCATGGCTGACACTAATAAACTAGACTCATCGAATGTTGGTCTTTAAAAGTGATGAGTGTCACCAATACCTTGGTGATGCCACATGAACTAAGAAGATGGGATTTATCGGGAGATTAAGCAATAAGATCTCACTGGGCTGAATTCTAAAGGGCGGTTTGTGGCAGGCTCGGAGGCAGGAAGGTTGGCAGGAGGTGAGGTGTTGGATGCCTTCCAGCAGCCATGCCATTTTCCAGAAGCTGGAAAGGTGGCAGATGGCCTTCCAAGTTGGAGCTAAATTGGGCCACTTAAGTGGACAATTAAGGGCCTTTCCTGCCACTGCTGAAATTTTACCAGCAGTGAGGGTCCTCCATCACATGGAGGGACTGCTTGGGCCTACCAGTCGGCCCAAGTTGGGGCCCTCCTTCTTGGGCACCTTTGGCCCACGGAGGGACAATGGCCATCCCCGCAACATCAGTGCCGCCTGCCCTCAAGGACCCACACCAACACTTGCCAGGGCCTGTGTGAACTGATGCTGCTGTTCCCAGACCTCAGTTAGCTTGCTGTGAGAGTACACATCCAATGATATACACTTTTCCTCCAGGTGCAGCCCGAGCAATGGCCACAAGTGCTGGTGATTCCCCCCCCCCCCCCCCCCCCCCCCCCCACCCCACCCCCCACCCCGCCCGCCCGCCCGCCCGACGTCCCAGGGCTTTCAGTCAAAGCGGTGGAACCAAGAAAATCCCACCAATGCAAATGCTTCATTGATGCTGACAGACTGGTTTGTCCAGCTTCGGGCTGAACATTCTTTTGTCCTCTATATAATTGTTATAATTGCTGAGTACGTCACCATACAAGTTAAGACAAATGTTCGGTGGGCAATGTTCAGTCATGTGCACTCATTTGCGTAACTGTTCACATCTGCCAGAGAGATTCTACTTGTGATGTGTAGTTTAATAGCATTAGCCAATGATCTCAACATGGTGAGGACTGAGGTTTAGCCATATTCTAAGCCGGTACCCTTTAGGTTCCCTCTTATCACTGATTAATTTGGAAAATGAAAAAAGGTAATGACCCATAGTTTCTGTTTTGGCCACATCATTCTCAGTGAACAAAATACAGAACTGTGTTCTACCTTCAGCTACAGTGACTGCGACATGCCTGCGCCCATTCCATCTTGAAGCTAACATAGATGGAATTTGGGTGGTTCTTTAATGGGAGGTTTTAATCCTATCATTTTCATTACCTACGCATTGTGCTGGGAACCCTTTGAAGTGGGCAGGAGGCACAGCATTGATGAACCAGCTAGCTCCATCGCTGTTTGCCACTTAAAATTTTACGCTGGGGATTACTGCAAGAATGAAACTCACTCATTCCTGTGAAATCCAGAGAAATCTGTCTTTTCTGGTGTGCTGTTGATCCAGGTAGATGAGGGATGACCCATGGTCCACATTGAGTTCATTTACCTGTGTCAAGTCAGTAGTGAGAACACAATTTCCCTCCTTTCAGGTGCAATAAAGTGAATCAAATTGCTCACTTGATTGATTCCTGCAGAAAAATGAGACATGAATGGAAAGCTAGTGACAAAAGGATCTGACCCAGCTGAGTATCCCTACCCCACTCCCCCCACCATCTCCCCCTTTCATACCCATGATGTGGAGATGCCGGCGTTGGACTGGGGTGAGCACAGTACGAAGTCTTACAACACCAGGTTAAAGTCCAACAGGTTTGTTTCGATGTCACTAGCTTTCGGAGCGCTGCTCCTTCCTCAGGTGAATGAAGAGGTCTGTTCCAGAAACACATATATAGACAAATTCATACCCATCCACAGCCCTACACACGCATACTCAATGTCATTTGCCTGCTTGACATGGCCGATCACGGGATCAGTCTTTAAAAGTGCCCCTGTTCCACTGCAAGGCTGCTAGTGAGGAAACACTAGAAATAGCATGAATACACAGCATTTTCCTCCCCCTTTAAGGCCCTGACGCAATAAACAGTACAACATTAACAATTAATCAACACCAGCAGACAGACTCTTCGAAGGCCGCCTTTCAATGTGTGGTTTTTGGCAAACCTCAGGTGTCTGCCTTTTAGTGCTCGTTACAATCGCTGGTGTCGTTTGTCTGGTTTGTATGTCATCCATGGTCGTCTGAACTGGAGTCAGTGTAGTTTGCTGAGGTTGACTTGGTTTCTGGTTCTCAACTTAGGTACTACTTTCTACAATTTGTTCAATTAAAGGGGGGCACGGCATATGGCTCAGTGGTTAGCACTGCTGCCTCACAGCGCCGAGGTCCCAGGTTCAATCCCGGCCCTGGGTAACTGTCCGTGTGGAGTTTGCACATTCTCCCCATGTCTGCGTGGGTCTCACCCCACATCCCAAAAGATGTGCAGGGTGGGTGGATCGGCCACGCTAAATTGCCCCTTAATTGAAAAAAAAAAAATTGGATTCTAAATTTATTTATTTGTTAATTTGTTTGATTAGTGTCAGGTTCGCAGGAAAGTCCAGGTTGTCTCTTGGCAAACCATGATATCGACTCTGTTGGTTCTGGCAGATTGGTTCTTGTCATCAAAAGTTGATCCACATGTCTCCTCCACATTCTATCGTCTCGGGTTTGTACAGTGCAGGAAACCGGCCCTGTCTGTGCTGAAATGGTGGCAGGGGTCCACTTTTCACTTGTGGTGTAGTTCTCTGCCAGAACCTCTTGACCCTGGTGAAAAACTTTGTCTTGTTCTCCTGCCATATGACCCGATCCTCCTGCTTTTTCGCGACAATCTCTTTTGCCTTGGATGGTTTTAACAAATCGAATGCTCTGCGTAGTTGACATCCAACTCTCAGCATTGCCCGGAGAAACTTGAGTTGTTGAGTGCGCAGTATGCCTGTATGTGAACAGGAGTTGGTTCAAATGTTCAGACAATGAATCTTGTTCTCTAGTTACCTTCAATGAATGTTTTATTGTCTGTACAAAATGTTCTGCAAGCCCATTTGTGGTAGGATGAAAAGGAGCGAATGGTACGTGTTGAATTCCGTTCTCCTAAGAAAAGCTCCTAAGAATATACACAGATATCAGTGAGAAAAATTCTGTGAGAAAAAGTAGTGTATGAACTCTTGTGAAATGAACTGCGAACCATTATCGCTCATGAGTTGTTCAGGGTAACCGAATCTGCTGAAGACTTCATTCAATCTCGCAATTGTTTTCTCTGCTGACATTTTCTTCCGGGTAGCATTTCAGGCCATTTCAAGTGAGCATCGACTAGAATGAGAAACATGCGCCCTTCAAAACATCCGGCATAATCAACATGGACTATTGCCATGCCTCTTCTGGCCATTCCCAGGGTTGTAATGGGACTAATAAGAATAATCTTTATTATTGTCACAAGTAGGTTTACATTAACACTGCGATGAAGTTACTGTGAAAATCCCCTAGTTGCCACATTCTGCTGCCTGTTCAGGTACACAGAGGGAGAATTCAGAATGCCCAAATTACCTAACAGCACGTCTTTGGGACTTGTGGGAGGAAACCGGAGCACCCGGAGGAAACCCACGCAGACACGAGGAGAATGCGCAGTCTCCCAGTAACCCATACTGGGAATCGAACCCGGTCCCTGGCGCTGTGAAACAACAGTGCTAACCACTGTGCTCATGGCGGCAGGTTCCATTTTGTTCAAGGTGAACACATTCCTGCTTTCTCCTCAAGTTCTGCCTCTAGCCCGGGCCACCAAAATTAGCTCCTGGCTATCTCCTTAATCCTTACAGTGCCAAAGTCGCCTTTGTGCAATTGATTTCATACACACTTTCTTATAGTGATGGCGAGATGACTTTCATTCCCCAGAGGAGACAAAATGCCTGTACGGACAATCCACGTCATTGTGTGGAATATGGTTTTAACTCAAGATTTGCTCCTGAAGTATTTCCTCGAAACACCATGTTCATGACCTCTGACAGGACTGGATTATTGCTGGTATGTTTCTTCACTTGTCCTGCAGTTACAGGAGAGCTATCTACTTACTTGAAGTTGATAATATTTCCACAGAAACTGATTATTGACAAACTATTTAGTAAGAATATTTGGGAGATTTCATCTGCATCCCCATGAAGGCTTGACTGGCGGTACTTGATCGTGTATGTTTCTGCTGACAAGAGCAATGCCCACCTCTGCATTCTGCTCACTGCCATTGATGGAATTCTGGTACAAGTCCCAAGAGTCATCGTTAGTGGCCGATGGTCCGTCGATAAATGGTATTTCCTCCCATATAGGAATTGGTAGAATTGTTTAATGCTAAAAATGATTCCTAGAACTTCTTTCTCTATCTGCGCTTCACCCCATTCGTCCTTATTCAAGGTCCTAAACGTGAAGGCTATCGGCTTCTTTTCACCTGTGGGCGTTATGTGGACAACTACTGCCTCAACCCCATAAGATGATGCATCACATGCCAGTTGTAAGGGTAAATTTGGATCAAAGCGGCACGTGGCATAGTGGTTAGCACTGCAGCCTATGGTGCTGAGGACCGAGGTTTGAATCCTGGTCCTGGGTCACTGTCCGTGTGGAGTTTGCACATTCTCCCCACGTCTGCGTGGGTTTCACCCCCACAACCCAAAGATGTGCAGGTTAGGTGGATTGGCCACGCTAAATTGCTCCTTAATTGGAAAAAAAAATAATTGGGTACTCTAAATTTATGGAAAAAAATAAATGAATTTGGATCAAAATGAGTCAGGACTTCTGACTTGAGTAGTGCCTCTTTGGTTTGCACGAATGGTTTGCACGAATGCTCTCTCACATTGATCCACCAATGTCAACGTTTTATTTTGAAACAGTAAATTGCGTAATAGTTTTAGAATAGTAGCGAAATTAGGGACAAACCTTTCGTAATGATTTAGTCATGCGAAGAAAGATCAAAGTTGGTGGACATTTTGAGGTGTGGGTGCCTCTGTAATAGCTTTGACATTCGAAGGCAACTTATACAGTCCCACATATTCGATTGAAGATTGGAAAAATTCACATTTTTCTTTTTGGACTCTTAATCCATAATCTTCTAATCACTGGAATCTAGGTTGCGGAGTAACCAGTAACCAAGGTGACATCTAAGTAACACTGGACTCCAGGGGGCACGATGCTGCAGCGGGTTAGCACTGCTGCCCCATGGCGCCGAGGACACAGGTTCGATCCCTGCCCTGGGTCACTGTCCATGCGGAATTTGCACGTTCTCCCCGTGCCTGTGTGGGTCTCACCTCCACAGCCCAAAGATGTGCAGGGTAGGTGGATTGGTCATGCTAAATTGCCCCTTAATTGGAAAAAGATTAATTGGGTCCTTTAAATTTCTTAAACAAAGTAACACTAGACTCTATCTAATAATCTCCTTAAAATTTATTCAATTGATCGTTGGAACAATGCAGATGTGGACGTGATGCCAAATGATAGTATTTTATATCAAAATAACCTTTGTCAGTAACAATCATCAACAACTGCTGTGAATTTGGATCCATGATCATTTGAAAATATGTTTAACTGAGATTAATTTGACTGAAGTGTTGCCTCAGGCCCACCAGTAAATAAGTCATCAATCAAGGGCAGAGGGTACTCCTGTGCACACAGTACAGGATTAATAGTGCCTTTAAAATCACCACAAATACATGTAAATCCGTCTTTTTTCACTACAGGTATGATCAGCATGGCCCAGTCACATTGACGGGATCAAGGACTCCCGTTTTAACTGCCATTTTAATTCTGCATCTACCTTGGGTCTCTTTGCGTACGGCACTGACCTAACCTTTAAGCATCTGGCCTGAATTTCTTCCTTGATATTCAGCTTTACTGAGATATCCTTCATGCTTCCCAGCTCATCATTGAAGACAATGGCATATTCCTTCAAGATTTTGGGCAAACCTGATTTGGAATCTGTCATGAGATTGACCTCAGTCTAATTTAACCTGGGCCGGGACTCTCCGTCCCTGCACTGGGTCGGAGAATCCCCAGGGGATGCGTGAATCCCGCCCCACCGCCCTGATGCCGGCTGCCCTATTCTCCGGTGCCATTTTTGGGGGGCTGGCGGGATTCCCGCCACGCCGGTTGGGGGCCATTGACAGCGGCCCCCCTGGCGATTCTCTGGGCCCCGATGGGCCGAGTGGCCGTAAAGTTTTGGCCAGTCCCGCCGGCGTGAATTACTCAGTTCACGCATGGCAGGACCTGGCAGGTATGTTTGCGGGGGCGATCCTGGAGGGGGCGCGGGGGAATCCGACCCCGGGGGGGGGGGGGCCCCAACAGTGGTCTAACCCGCGATCAGGGCCTACTGATTTGCGGGCGGGCTGGTTCTTTGGGGAACCTTCTTTTCTCCGCGCCGGGCCCCTGTAGGGCTCCGCCATATTGCCCGGGGGCCGGTGCGGAGAAGGGAGCCCCCGCGCATGCGTGGAAATACGCCGGCCGTTCTGCGCATGCGCGAGATCATGCCGGCCATTCCACGCATGTGCGAACTCGCGCCGGCCCTTCGGCACCGGCTGGAGCGGCGCCAATCACTCCAGCATCAACCTAGCCCCCGAAAAATTGGAGAATTCCTCACTTTCAGGGGCTGGAGTGGTTGCCGCCTGTTTTCCCGCCGGCGTGGGGACATCGCCCCATTTTCGGAGAATCCCGACCTTGGTCTTTTCCAGCCAAGTTCTTCTCATTAGTGCTGGATGATTGTCTTTGTCCATGGGCAAGGACAAATTTGTCACCTGTCCATCCAATTGCAGTGTTACATCAATACGATCCTTCAATGGGACCACTTCTCCAGTATAGGTTTTTAAGACTATCTTCAAGGGTTTCAGAGCAATATTTCAGAACTTTTCTTGATAAACAGTTTCTGGTCTCAACGAGGCTTCTGCCCCAGTTCCCACCTCCATCATCACCGGCTGACCATCCAGTAATGGTGCGATCCAGTAATGGTTTATTTCACCAGCAATAGTCAGTACTTTTAATGACAGTTCATCCTCAGACTGTGAATTGAGTTTCTTCTCACAGTCCTTTTTTGTACCATGTGAACACTTTTTCCTTTATTCAGTTTCCCATTTGATTTATTCGACTTGTGCTTTTTGCAACTTCTATCTGAAGCTGGTTCTTTTTCCAACTAGCACGTGCGATGTGGCCCTTTTTGCCTAAATTCCTGCAAATGGTATCTTTGCACCAACAATCTGCTGCTGAGTGCCCAGGTTTTGTACACCAATGCCAAGTGCAAGTCTGTGCCTATGATCAGGTTTTGTCCGACATCTTGTGAATTCTTGTGGTCAAAATCAACTGTAGAGCTTTTTGGCTGTGAATTCAATGGATGCAGCAACTTCCAAAGCTTTCTTTTGCTTTTGGCTAACACTAACAACTGCTTTTGAGTCGCTTTGCTCCTTAAACTACAGACTAATGTACCTCTGATGGCATCGTTTAACACATCCCCAAATGTGCAATTTTCAGCCAGTCTTTCCATGGTAGCAACAAACTGTGCAATCGATTCACCTTCTTCTTGGTTGCGCTTATGAATCCTAAACCTTTCCACGATGATTAATGGTTTTGGTGAATAGTGGTCCTGCAATATTTTATCATGGGTTTTAGTGCCTGTCTTTTCCAGCGGTACTAGACGCCTCAGGAGTTAACTGTTTGCCCGCACCCCCCCTCCCCCCCCCCCCCCCCCGCTACATTATGCTCAGGAAAGTTGGGATTTATATATCAGCTTGATATTCACTTGAACAAAATATTAAATCTCTCTGTATATCAGTTTGGGCCAAAGGGTCTGTCTCCATGCTGTAGATTCCATGATTCTATGATTATCTCCATCTCTCTGCATTCTCATCAAATGGTCCCAAGGCGCCAAAAACCCTGCCTTTTTCACAATGGAAGGACCTGCATCTGCACGATGTACCATGAATGTTTAGCGTGAATATGCTTCTTTTCTCCCCAAAACAAGGCAAACCTGAGCTCAGCCTGTTTTCCTTTCAGTTTTTCAACATGCCTAGCTCCAAATCTGTTGTTGCAGGGTACTTGCTCCTACGGTGCTCGCGGCATTGTTATGAATCATTTTGGGCAGAGCACGTGGCGAGCATCCTTTTTGGTTCCTCTGGTGGCTGCAACTGATGTTTGGCTCCCCTGTCGCCAACCTTTGTGTAGCGATGATTTTAATAATTTATTTTTCTTACTGGGTGCCTACCTGTTCACCTACCAAGTCGCCAATTTTTATGTGGTAGTTTTAAAATTAATCCTGTAGGCCTCAAAAGGTTCAAATACATGAAGAGCTTTATTGGAAGATGTTGACAGTAGAGGCTGTTATGTTACACTGCCCGTTTGCTGATGCTGATGACGTCATGTGATCGGTATCTTAAAGCCCCTTCCCACTGCAAGGTTGCTAACGAGAAGACATCAGAAATATTATGAATGCACCATAAGTCCAGCCCAAGAAACATTTTGTTGACCATTGCCCATGTGCAGTGTTGCCAGATTCCATCGGTTTCTGTCCACATCATTTTTCCTTGACCGCTTGACCGAAATGTCTAAAGTGATACGCATGTAAAGCAAGGGCATGTGAATTGAGATGCATGCTGATTGCACACAACATTGACTGTGAGAGCCGTGTGCTCTCTCTACGTCCAATTATAACGTTCATATCTTGGGGCGGCACAGGGATTGTGTTGAAGAAAACAGGGTGGGTATCTTACAAGGTCAGACCTTGCATAAACATACACACCACCTTAAAGGCAGGGAGCCCGCCTCAGAAGAAGCCATGCCAGGGACATCAGTACCACTTCCACCTATAGGACCACTCTGTAGTCAAGAAGTACAAGCCAAGGTCTGGACCATCAGGATGATGATGACTCAGGCTTGGAGATGGACATCGAAGCGTCCGCACTCATGGATGATGTCATAGAATCACAGAATTTTGGGCAGCACGTTGCGCAGTGGTTAGCACTGCTACCTCACAGCACCGAGGACCCGGGTTTGATCATAGTCCCGAGTTTGTCCGTGTGGTGTTTGCACAATCTCTCCGTGTCTGAGTGAGTCTCACCCCCACAAGTCAAAGATGTGCAGGTTGGTGGATTGGCTACGCTAAATTGCCCCTTAACTGGAAAAAAAAGAATTGGGTACTCTAAATTTATTGAAAAAAAATGAATTGGGTACGCTAAATTTATTTAAACAAACGTAAATATCTCTTGTTTTTACCATTTGAAGTTGACAGTTGTATTAATATCTGAGTGTTTAAGCATTTTCTATAACTCGTTAAGAAATGTTCAGCGTGTATTAAGTGTATTCAATCTGATTCATGAGGCCATGGTGAGTGAACATGGCTGATTTCAATCTTGTGGCCCAGTGAGAAGACAAAGGGTCAGTCATACTGCCCACTCACCAGCATTGTTGCCCATCACTGTCTCAAACCCTCTCTCTAATGCATGTTATGCTTGGTGAGATGTTTCAGTCTCTATCTAACTTGTTGGTTGTACCTGCCCTGGGAATGTTTGATGGGTTGTATAGTGAGATAGACCTATGTTGGTTGAGCAGAGGGTGTAGGCAACTGGTAGTTAACCAATGAGGGGAACAGATGCTGCTTGGCTCTTGGAAAAAAAAGGAAAAAACAATTGAAAGATTTGCATTTATATGATGCTTTTCATTACCACTGGACATCTCAAAGCATTTTATAGCCAATGGAATACTTCTGATATGCAGCCACTGTTGGAATATGGATTGAACAATGATGTTCTGCAGTCAAAAGTATCTTCTCTCTGCTCTGGCCACCTACTGCATTTTCTACACAGGCTAGTTGAAATATTTATCATTACAAACATCGGCCTTGAAAATCCATGGTCCATCAGCTGACTCCCACCACATTTTGATGAGAATCTGTCAGAAGTGCTGGAATCCAACAAAACCTTCAAGGCCTTCTACCAAGGGCTATACACCTCAGAGACCCCAATGGGGGAGTCCGGGATGAAACGGTTCCTTGATGGACTGGACATTCCAGTCATGGGGGAGGGCAGAAAACGGGGTTTGGAAGCACCACTAGCACTGGGAGAGATCATGGACAGCATTAGCTCCATGCAGGCAGGGAAGGCGCCGGGACCCGACGGGTTCCCGGCAGACTTCTACAAAGGATTTACGACAGCACTGGCCCCGCACCTGCGGTGGATGTTCACAGACTCGCTAGCTCGGGGCACACTGCCACCCACGCTAGCAGAGACTTCAATCTCGCTGATACCTAAGAAAGTCAAAGACCCAACGGAATGTGGGTCATACAGACCCATCTCACTGCTGAACGCAGATGCCAAAATACTGGCCAAAATCCTAGCCAAAAGGCTAGAAGACTGTGTGCCTGAGGTGGTCGCAGAGGACCAGACGGGCTTGGTCAAAGGTAGACAGCTTACCTCGAACACCAGGTGCCTGCTGAACGTGATAATGACCCCCTCCGGGGAGAGAACACCAGAGGTGATCGTCTCCCTAGACGCAGAAAAGGCCTTCGACAGAGTCGAATGGAAATACCTCATAGAGGTACTGGAGCGGTTCGGGCTTGGAACAGGGTTCACCTCCTGGGTAAAGCTCCTTTACAACGCTCCCATGGCGAGCATTTGGACCAACAATACCAACTCCCGATACTTCCAGCTGCACAGGAGCACCAGACAAGGATGCCCACTGTCCCCGTTGCTGTTCGCTCTAGCGATCGAACCACTAGCAATCGCGCTCAGAGCAGCAAAAACCTGGAGGGGGATCCGAAGGGGCGGCAGAGAGCACAGAGTCTCACTCTATGCGGATGACCTGCTCCTCTACATTTCAGACCCACAAAGCAGCATGGACGGAATCATCGCGCTCCTGAAAGAGTTTGGCGCCTTCTCGGACTACAAACTCAACATGAGCAAAAGCGAGATCTTCCCGGTACACCCACAAGTGGGGGGGGGGGCAGCACTAATGGGACTGCTGTTTAAACAAGCCCGACCCAAATTCCGCTACCTGGGGATCCAAATAGCCCATGACTGGAAAGGGATCCACAAATGGAACCTCACCAGTCTGACAGAGAAAGTAAAAAAGGACCTGCCAAGATGGAACACACTCCCACTCTCCCTCGCGGAGAGAGTCCAGACGATCAGAATGAAAGTACTGCCCAGGTACCTCTTCCTACTTAGATCCCTTCCGATCTACATCCCCAAGGCCTTTTTCAAAGCGCTGGACAAACCAATCATGGCGTTCGTATGGGGGGGGAAAGTGCTAGGATCCCAAAAAAGGTCCTACAAAAAACAAAATCCAGGGGGGGGGGCTAGCCCTCCCAAACCTACAATTCTACCACTGGGCGGCCACGGGCGAGCGAATAAGGGGATGGATCAAGGAGGCAGAAGCCGAGTGGGTGCGCGCGGAAGAGGCCTCCTGCACGGGGACCTTCCTCCAGGCCCTCACCACGGCAGCACTCCCATCCCCACCCAAAAAACACTCCAGCAGCCCGGTGGTGATAGCCACCCCCCAATCCTGGAACCAACTACAGCAGCAATTTGGCCTGACCAAAATGTCGCACATGACTGACTGATGCCACCTTCAAAAGGTGGGGGCAGGACGGAGGGACACTGACAGTCAGGGACCTATACACGGACGGCAGGATCGCAACACTGGATGAACTGACAGAGAAATTCCAGCTAGCCAGGGGGAACGAGCTAAGGTATCTACAACTCAAAAACTTCCTACGAAAGGAGAGAAGGATGTATCCACAACCGCCATGACAGACATTACTGGACGCAAGCATACTAGATAAAGAAAACTGTAGTGACATGTATGACCGACTGATAGAAAGGTCCGACACCGTAGTGGACGCAACAAGAAAGAAATGGGAGGTGGACCCAGGGATAGAGATAGGGTGGGGACTCTGGAGCGAAGCACTGCATAGGGTCAACTCCACCTCCACGTGCACAAGGCTCAGCCTGACGGAGCTAAAAGTGGTACATAGAGCACACTTAACAAGAACCCGTATGAGTAGGTTCTTCCTGTGGAGGATAGATGGGAACGGTGCCAAGGAGGCCCGGCCAACCATGCCCACATGTTCTGGTCTTGCCCCAGACTTGTGGAGTACTGGACAGCCTTCTTCGAGGCAATGTCCAAAGTGGTGGGGATGAGGGTGGAGTCAGCCCGAAAGTGGCGGTCTTCGGGGTTTCGGACCAGCCAGATCTATTCCTGGGGAGGAGGGCGGACGCCCTTGCCTTTGCCTCCCTGATCGCCCGCTGTAGAATCCTGTTTGGCTGGCGGTCAGCAGCACCACCCAAAGCTGCAGACTGGCTGTCCGACCTCTCGGAATCTCTCCAAATGGAGAAAATCAAATTCGCCATCCGAGGGTCAGACGACGGCTTCCACAGAACGTGGGAGCCATTCACGCAATTGTTCCGGGACCTGTTTGTGGCCAACGAACAAGCGGAAGACTAGTCAGGTAGCCAAGAATCAGGGGAAAGTCGCCAAAGCATGAGAGGGATGTGGTAGTCAGTATTAGAGGTATTACGGTACTCTGTAATGCCGGAAGACCATTGGTGTAGAAGGTACTCTGTTCTCATTCGTTAAAACTGTGTGCTGGCTCCGCCCAGCAAGGCGGGGTATAAGAGCCCGTGTCGCCCCAGCAGCTGCCTTCTGTACCTGCGCTGCTGAGGGAAACATCTAGTGTAATAAAGCCTTCAATTGTCTCCAATCTCACTTGTGGAGTTATTGATCGAGCATCAATTTATTACACTAGATTTTAAAGAATGGAGCTCCGAATCAAGCCGGAGTGTCTGCAACTCAGCCCCCACGCGGCAAACTCAGCGGCAACCTTCAAGCACTGGCTGGCGTGCTTCAATGGATATCTCGGGACGGCCGAAAACACACCCACGGAAGACCAGAAACTACAAATTCTGCACTCAAGGGTGAGCCCAGAGATCTACACCCTCATCGAGGATGCAGATGACTTCGAGGCCGCAATGAATCTGCTGAAAGGACATTATATTCGTCGTGTAAACCAGGTCTACGCCCGGCATCAACTAGCGACGAGACGACAAATCCCTGGGGAATCACTGGAGGAGTTCTACCGTGCGCTCCTGGTGTTGGGGGGAAACTTCAGCTGCCCGCAAGTTTCGGCGAGCGACCACACAGAACTTTTGATCCGGGACACTTTCGTTGCAGGTATGCTGTCCTCCCAAATCCGCCAGCGGTTGCTGGAGAAAGAGACACTAGGCCTCAAGGAGGCATGGGTCCTTGCCAGCTCCCTGGATGTGGCCTCCCGAAACGCCCTCGCTTATGTCCCCGACCATGCGGCAGCCCCCCGGGCAGCGTGGAACCCCTCTGCGGCCGACCCCAATGCATCTCCCATCCCCCCACAAGCTTATGCTGCGAGGCAGCCTGGTGACCCGGGGAGCCGCGCTGCTATTTTTCCGGGCAAGCCAAGCACCCCCGACAGCGCTGTCCGGCCCCTCATCATTCTGCAAAGGATGCGGCAAAAAGGGCCACTTTGTGGCGGTATGCCAGGCCCGGGCGGTCGCTGCAGTCTCAGGAGGCGAATACGGACCGCCACCACAACCCTCTCCACGGGCCCGTGCGGCCAGCGGGCGCTGCCATCTTCCTCCTCCAGGGCCACGTGTGGCCTCCGGGCGCCGCCATCCTGTCTCTCGGACACCACGTGCGATGGATGGACGCTGCCATCTTGTACACCCCCAGCCATGTGCAACCAGTGGGCGCCGCCATCTTGGCTGGACTCTCAGGACCCCAATTCGGATGACCACACACCGCCCGAAGAGAACATCCAACTGCTGCCACGACTAGCCTTGGTGACCCTGGACCAGTCTCGGCCCCGAACACTCTCGACTGCAACGACACGGTGCTCATCAATGGGCATGAAACGTCCTGCCTGATCGACTCTGGGAGCACGGAGAGCTTCATACACCCCGACACGGTAAGGCACTGTTCTCTCCCCGTTCACCCCGTTAACCAAAAAATCTCCTTGGCCTCCCAGTCTCATTCGGTAGAAATAAAGGGGTTTTGCGTAGCGAACCTCACGGTCCAGGGAAGCAAGCTTAAAAACTACCGGCTTTATGTCCTTCCCCACCTCTGCGCTGCCACACTCCTAGGGTTAGATTTTCAGTGCAACCTCCAAAGCCTAACTTTCAAATTCGGCGGCCCTGTACCCCCCCTCGCTGTCTGCGGCATCGTGACCCTCAAGGTCAATCTGCCTTCCCTGTTTGCGAACCAAGTCCGTCGCCACCAGGAGCAGACGGTACAGTGCCCAGGACCGGACCTTTATTAGGTCGGAGGTCCAGCGATTACTGAGGGAAGGTGTCATTGAGGCTAGCAACAGCCCTGGAGAGCTCAAGTAGTGGTTGTAAAGACCGGGGAGAAGCATAGGATGGTCATAGACTATAGCCAGACCATCAACAGATATACGCAGCTTGACGCGTACCCTCTCCCCCGCATATCCGACCTGGTCAAAAGGATCGCGCAATACAAGGTCTTTTCCATGAAAAGTCATAAGCCCGCCTACCACCAGCTCCCCATCCGCCCTAGCGACCGCAAATACACAGCTTTCGAAGCAGATGGGCGGCTCTACCACTTCCTAAGGGTTCCATTCAGTGTCACTAATGAAGTCTTGGTCTTCCAACGGGAGATGGACCGAATGGTTGACCGGTACGGTTTACGGGCCACATTCCCGTACCTCAATAATGTCACCATCTGCGGCCACGACCAGCAGGACCACGACACCAGCCTCCGAAAATTCCTCCATACCGCAAAAATTCTTGACCTCACATATAACAAGGATAAATGGCACGCACGGTAACGGTAGCATTGTGGATAGCACAATTGCTTCACAGCTCCAGGGTCCCAGGTTCGCTTCCCGGTTTGGGTCACTGTCTGTGCGGAGTCTGCACATCCTCCCCGTGTGTGCGTGGGTTTCCTCCGGGTGCTCCGGTTTCCTCCCACAGTCCAAAGATGTGCAGGTTAGGTGGATTGGCCATGATAAATTGCCCCTGGTGTCCAAAATTGCCCTTAGTGTTAGGTGGGGTTACTGGGTTATGGGGATAGGGTGGAGGTATGGACCTGGGGTAGGTGCTCTTTCCAAGAGCCGGTGCAGACTCGATGGGTCGTATGGCCTCCTTCTGCACTGTAAATTCTATGATAATTCTATGATGATAAATACGCGTTCAGCCCCGACTGCCTAGCCATCCTTGGCTACGTAGTGCATAATGGAGTTATAGGCCCAGAACCTGAACGCATGCGCCCCCTTATGGAGTTCCCCCTCCCTCACTGCTCCAAGACCCTGAAACGCTGCCTCGGGTTTTTCTCTTATTATGCCCAGTGGATCCCCAACTATGCGGACAAGGCCCGCCCGCTGATCCAATCCACGGGTTTTCCCCTGTCAACAGAGGCCCACCAGGTCTTCAGCCGCATCAAAGCAGAGATTGCAAAGGCCACGATGCACGTCATCGACGAGTCCCTCCCCTTCCAGGTCGAGAGCGACGCGCCAGACGTAGCTCTGGCGGCCACCCTCGACCAAGCGGGCAGACCCGTGGCCTTCTTCTCACGCATCCTCCACGCTTCAGAAATCCGCCATTCCTCAGTTGAAAAGGAGGCCCAGGCCATAGTAGAAGCTGTGCGGCATTGGAGGCATTACCTGGCCGGCAGGAGATTCACTCTCCTCACTGACCAACGGTCGGTTGCGTTCATGTTCGATCATGCTCAGCGGGGCAAGATAAAAAACGACAAGATCTTACGGTGGAGGATCGAACTCTCCACCTACAACTATGAGATCTTGTATCATCCCGGGAAGCTAAACGAGCCTCCTGATGCCCTATCCCACGGCACATGTGCCAACGCACAAGTGGACCACCTCCAAGCCCTCCACGAGGACCTCTGCCAGCCGGGGGTCACTCGAATCTTCCATTTCATCAAGACTTCAACCGGCCCTACCCCATCGAGGAGGTCAGGACAGCCACGAGGAACTGCCAAATCTGCGCGGAGTGCAAGCCGCACTTCTACAGGCCAGAGAAAGCACACCTGATAAAGGCTTCCTGTCCCTTTGAACGCCTCAGTATGGACTTCAAAGGCTCCCTCCACCGACCGCAACACGTACTTCCTGAATGTGATTGACCAGTACTCCCGGTTCCCATTCTCCATTCCCTGCCCCGACATGACCGCAGCCACAGTCATAAAAGCCCTCCACAGTATCTTTACGCTGTTCGGTTTTCCCCGCCTACATACACAGCGATAGGGGGTCCTCCTTTAAGAGCACCGAACTGCATCAATTCCTGCTCAGCAAGGGCATTGCCTCGAGCAGGACGACCAGTTACAACTCCCGGGGAAACGGACAGGTAGAGAGGGAGAACGGAAAGGTCTGGAAGACCGTCCTACTGGCCCTACGGTCCAGGAATCTCCCAGTCTCTCGCTGGCAGGTGGTCCTCCCGGATGCCCTCCACTTCATCCGGTCACTGCTTTGTACCACGACCAACCAAACACCTCACGAACATCTCCTTGTCTTCCCTAGGAAGTCCTCCTCTGGGACCTCGCTTCCGACCTGGCTGGCAGCTCCTGGACCTATCCTGCTCCGCAAACACGTGTGCGGGTGCACAAATCGGACCCATTGGTCGAGAGGGTCCATCTCCTCCATGCTAACTCTCAGTACGCCTACGCGGCATACCCCGACGGCCGAAAGGATACGGTCTCCCTACGGGACCTGGCGCCCGCTGGATCCCCACACACACCCCCACCACCAGTCCCACCCTCCCTCCCACCGGCGCACCCCACAGCCGCCCCCTTCCCAGGTGGATCGGTTCTCCCACCGGTCCCATCTAGGGGCGATGAAGCTGCCGAAGAAGCCAAAGCCACGCTCCAGGAGCCACAGACGCCCGAGCCGGCGCCTGCATCACCACCAAAGCTACGACGATCGCAGAGGACGACCAGGGCCCCCGATTGACTAATTGCTTCATTCTGAAATGTAAATAAATGTTGTAAATAGTTGCGAAGTAATGAGGCGAAATACTGTATGGAGGTATACCAGGTACCTTCATAACCTTAACTTCTATCACTCTGTAATGCGAGGCCACCACCCCCGCCGGACTCTTTTTTAACAGGGGGTGAATGTGGTAGTCAGTATTAGATGTATTACGGTACTCTGTAATGCCGGAAGACCATTGGTGTAGAAGGTACTCTGTTCTCATTGGTTAAGCCTGTCTGCTGGCTCCGCCCAGCAAGGTGGGGTATAAGAACCCGTGTCGCCCCAGCAGCTGCCTTCTGTACCTGCGCTGCTGGGGGAAACATCTAGTGTAATAAATCCTTCAATTGTCTCCAATCTCTCTTCTGGAGTAATTGATCGAGAATCAAGGGAGAGATAGACCGGGAAGTGGTGGGGGGGGAACAGCTAAACCTAAGAGGAAAGAAAGGCGAATCACAGGAGGTGGGGAAGGGGCGGGAGGGGGGGGGGGGTGTAGAGAGAAGAGACAGGGAACAAGAGCGGAGAACCAGGGAGGTGGGGGGAGCCAGGGAAATGAGAGCCGGAAGGAAGGCACGGGATACAATAACGTATCCTGGTATCTCCAGGAGCAGGGAACGAGGAGAATAAAGACGAAAGAGAGGAGGAACAGCAGAAGCAGAGGTGAGCGCGAGACGGCAGCGAGATTCGCCCGGGAGAAGCAAGCAACAACACCAACACCAAACCCATTCGAGTATTGCCCACTGTAATTGGTTTCTCTGGCACCCAAATGTATATTTACCTCCCCAGTCCCCCCCCCCCCCCCCCCCCCCCCCCCCCCCCCCCCCCCCCCCCCCCCCCCCCCCCCCCCCCCCCCCACAAACAGTCGCCTACTTATGTGTTGTAAATAATTTTGCCAGGTGTACAGAGTTGCTGCTGTTGAGCTGGTGCACAATACCCTCCCAGTTATTCTATTTTATTTTTTTATTGTATTTAAAAACAAATTATTTACTAGTTTCTTTTCTTTGGTATGTTTGGATGTGCCCTTCTCTTCTATATATGTGTATATGTATATATATATATATATATGTCTCTTATCCTATGTACATAACGGTAAATATACTTTGTTCAAAAACCCAATAAAAAACATTTATAAAAAAAAAAGAAGTGCCACAAGGCCAGCAGAAGAAGGAAGGATGTGTGTTTTCCCAATCTCAGTACCTCCTGTATTCCTGCCCCTCAAAGGGTCGCAGTATGGAGGCTCAAAACTAAAGTCACGATCTGGACTGCAATAGAACAAGGTAAACTTTCTCTTAAGGACGTGTACAATTGCAAAGGAGACTGCAAGTGGTCAATTATCTTTCATTTCTGGAAGGAATCCTCTCATTCCCCTGACCTAGCACTCTTTGGTTGCAATCTTTTCACTGGACTGGCAAACTATACCACTACCTTTGGTGTTATAGGCAGCCTTCCCATGGCAACTAGTAGACCTATCCTGACACCTCGACCATTAGCTGGATGAGTACAGAGCTCCAGTTAGGTGTGGCACAGCACATATGCTGGAATGTTCCCCTTCACTTGTGGAGTTTGATGGCCATAATGATTATCACTTGCTTGATGCATGTGTGCACTTCAGACTGTCTGATATGACAATTAATTATTCTTTGTGGTGGATTGGAAGAATCTGGCTGCAAGGAAGCTTCATGTTGTGGCAACCTTCTCTTCTGTATGAAGAGCTATCCCTGTTCTGAATGTTGCCCAGTCTGCAGTAATGGCGCATGTCTTGGGAAATAGAGGTGGCGCAGACAGTCCAGGTATGTTGGTAGAGATCGAGAAAAACAAGTTGTATACTGGTGACAGCACCAATTATAATATCTCATGGTGTTGTTACACGTGACTTCTCACACCTAATGAGGAACTTCAGATATTAAGATAGATTGGAGAATTTGCAATTCGTTTCCTTGGAGGAAAGAAGGCTAGGAATGGATTTGACAGGGAAAGGATCGAGAACGAGAGGGCACAGAATTGCGAAAGAAGCAAATGCAATTTGAGAAAAAACTGTTTCACGCAGCGAGTGGTTAATGTCTGGATTGTACTGCTGAGAGTGTGGTGGAGACAGGTTCAGTCGGGGGGAGCGATAAAATTCCTACAATTCAGGATGGGGGCCATTCGGCCCATCGAGGCTGCATCCACCCTAGGAAACAGCATCCTATCCAGGCCCCACTTCCCCTGCCCTATCCCTGTAACCCCATAACCCCACCTAACCTGCACATCTTTGGACACTAAAGGGCAATTTAGCATCGCCAATCCACCTAACCTGCATATCTTTGGACTCTAAAGGGCAATTCAGCATGGCCCATCCACCTAACCGGCACATCTTTGGACTGTGGGAGGAAACCCATACAGACAACAAACTCGCTTAATCTCTCCCTATGCCTTTTGATGATGATTTGAAATGTATGCCCATGAATTAGTGAATCACCAAAGTGATATGCTTAATCTTTCATTATTTGGAGCTTTTCTGAACCACAGAATCACAGAATAATACAGCGCAGAAGAGGCCCTCAGGCCCATCGAGTCTGCACTGACACATGATAAACACCTGACCTACCTACCTAATCCCATTTGCCAGCACTTGGCCCACAGCCTGGAATATTATGATGTGCCAAGTGCTCATCCAGGTATTTCTTAAAGGATGTTGAGGCAACCCGCCTCTACCACCCTCTCAGGTAGTGCATTCCAGATCGTCACCACCCTCTGGGTAGAAAAGCTCTCCACTGTACTGTAAAGGAGCAAATTTCTCTAATTTTCCTTCATAATTAAAATCTTTTTGGGCAGCACGGTGGTGCCGTGGTTAGCACTGCTGCCTCACGGCACCGAGGACCCGGGTTCGAACCCAGCCCTGGGTCACTGTCGATGTGGAGTTTGCACATTCTCCCCATGTCTGCGTGGGTCTCACGTCCCACAACCCAAAGATGTATAGGGCAGGTGGACTGGCCACGCAAAATTGGCTCTTAATTGGAAAAATGAAAAAAAATATTAAAATCTTTCATCCCTGGTATTATCTTCTCTTCTGTGCACTCACTTTGACCTTGGCATCCTTCTTAAATTTCAGAACACTGAGTTGAGTACAATATTTTAATGAGGGTCATGCAATGGATCGAATAGCTTTAGCACCTGCACTGCTGTATGTCTCAGTTCCCATCTTTACAATTTGCCTATTCCGTGTGCATTTTCACAGGTTCAAATGTCTTCCCAGTTTTCAACATGTTTATGATCATCAGCTGCTGTTCCTGTATGTAGCCTGAGGTGGGCAGTGCAGACCTTCAGCAAAAGCTTTACCTCCGACTTCCGAATAGAATTTCAAAATCCCCCGATGAGCTCTTCCAAGGCACAGTGAAGCAGACGGACAATGTGAGTTCCGTATATCCAGAGTTGATTCTAAATCTGTGAAAAGTTAGCTGTTCTCAGGTCAGGACACAATGAAAAAGCTGCAATTAGCTATCGCGATCATTGCTACCTCACAGCGTTGAGGACCCGGGTCATGTCCATGTGGAGTTTGCACATTCTCCCCATGTTTGTGCGGGTGCTCACCCCCACAATGCAAAGGTGTACAGGTTAGGTGAATTGGCCACGCTAAATTGCCCCTTAATTGGGAAAAAAAGAATTGGGTACTCTAAATTTATTTTCAATAAGCTATCGCGATTCTGATGGGGTGTGTATGATGCGACCATCAATTCACTCGAGACAGGAGTAGAAGTAAACTGTGGCTTTAATCAACTTAGAACAGTGCCTGCCTGCGACTGATCCAATACTGAGAATCACCTGGTCGACTGCTCTTTATACCTCCCTTCAAGGGGAGGAGCCATGGGCGGAGCTCATACAGACTCCAACATGTTCCCCTATGGATAATGCCATACAATGGCCCATAGGTGGAGCCCACAAGGGCAACAGCATAGCACAGATACAAATACAATGATGGATTATTGGCATAATACATTCACCACAGTGTAATGCCGGGGATTGGATTGGATTTCTTTATTGTCACATGTATAGATGTACAGTGAAAAGTATTTTTCTGCGAGCAGCTCAAACAGATCATTTAGTGCATGAAAATAAAATAAAATAAAAAGTACATAATAGGGCAACACAAGGTCCACAATGTAAATATATAGACACCGGCATCGGGTGAAGCACACAGGAGTGTAGTATTAATCAGGTCAGTCCATAAAAGGATCATTTATGAGTCTGGTAACAGTGGGGAAGAAGCTGTTTTTGAATCTGTTCGTGTGTGTTCTCAGACTTTTGTATCTCCTGGTCGATGGAAGAAGTTGGAAGAGTGAGTAAGCCGGGTGGGAGGGGTCTTTGATTATGCTGCCCGCTTTCCCCAGGCAGCGGGAGGTGTAGATAGATGGGAGGCGGGTTTGCGTGATGGGCTGGGCTGTGTTCACAACTCTCTGAAGTTTCTTGCAGTGTTGGGCTGAGCAGTTGCCACACCAGGCTGTGATGCGGCCAGATACGATGCTTTCTATGGTTGTCACATCAAGGAGGAAGTCACATCAAGGTTTGAGTGAGCACTTGCATAAGGTGGTGGAGAGTGGCCGGGCCTATCAAGATGTAAATCTCTACTTTTTAAGCTGCTCTCATTTCCAACAATAAGTGCAAGGAGTCCAGGCGTTTCTTTGTCACTAAGATTGAGACCATTGGTTCAGTCATTGGTTCAGCTATTTTACTCTTTCCCTAGCCCATTGGGTCAAACCTTCTCTAAGGTTCCCACTACTAGCCCTGAACTTACATCTTTCTCTAATTTTTCTCCAATCTCCTCCTCATGTTCTCTCCCAGGTTGTCTTGTCCGCGAGACCCACCTCCTGAAGCTTTCTCTTTTTAAAACAATTTTAGAGTACCCAATTCATTTTTTTCCAATTAAGGGGCAATTTAGCGTGGTCAATCCACCTAGCCCGCACATCTTTGGGTTGTGGGGGCGAAACCCACGCAAACACGGGGAGAATGTGCAAACTCCACACAGACAGTGACCCAGAGCCGGGATCGAACCTGGAACCGCGGCGCCGTGAGGCCGCAGTGCTAACCCACTGCGCCACCATGCTGCCCTTCCTGAAGCTTTCCCAATCCTATTCGCACTACAACAGCTTGCCACAGCACATTCTGATCTGACTCTCTCTTCAAGTACTGTCCCCATCTCCTTCAAATCAGCTATTATCAATCCACTCCCCAAAAGGCCTTTGTCCTTGCAGACAACTGTACCCTCTAAGACCTCCCTTTCCTCTTTAGCGTCCTTGAAATTTCCTGTGCCTCCCAAATTGGGCCCATTATTTCACATATTCCACATATGAATCCCTCCAAACATATTTCAGCCCCTGCCACAGCACTGAAATGTCTTTTAACAAAGTCACGAATACTATCCTCATTGAGTGTGAGAGTGGTAAACGACTCCCCCTCATCCTTTTTCAGCCTGTCTGCAGCCTTTGACACGGTTGACCACATCATCCTCTTCGAGCATCTCTCTACCACCATCTAACTGGGTGGGACTATCATAGCCAGAGAATGACCTCACATTACTTCTCTTTCTGCTTCTGCACCATTACCTCTGGTGTCCCTCAAGAGTCAATCCTTGTCCTTCTCCTATCCCTTATCTACCGGCTGTCCCTCAGCAACATCATCTGCAAACAAAGCATTGGTATCCACATGCACACCAGCATCACCCAGCTCTACCTCAGCATTGTTTTTTGCACTCCTTCACTATCTCTTAATTGTCAAACTGCGTGTCCAAAATCCAGTAGTGGATGAGGCAAACAGGAAACCATTGTAAGGGGCTGGTTTAGCTCAGTGGGCTAGACAGCTGGTTTGTGATGCAGAACAAGGCCAGCAGCGTGGGTTCAATTCCCGTACCAGCTGAGAATTCTGAATTCTCCTTCTGTGTATCCAACCTGATGAGGGGCTTTTCACAGTAACTTCATTGCAGTGTTAATGTAAGCCTACTTATGACAATAAAAGGTTTTTTTTTGTATTTGCTCTTTGCCTCAAATCCTGTTCCCGAGACATCTGCTCCATGGGTGGAATTTTCCAGCCTCGATACTGGCGACAATTGTTCCCGGCAGCCTTTAAAAGTCAACGGCTTCCCAAATCATCCCTTCCTGCCTGTGACGATGCCCCCCAGTGTCAGGGCCATTAAACCCCACCCCATCTTTCTCCCTGGCAACTTGACTGAGACTAAACCAAACCTTTCACACTATTGGTGCCATTTCTGACCCGGAGGTAAGCTCCTGACCTCCGTGCCATTGCTTTCCATTTCCATAACAGTGCCCAGCCCCTGCCTCAGCTTATTTGCTGCTGATAACCTCATCCACACCTTATTTTCTGCTCTTTCATGATGTGGACATCACTGGCTGGGCCAGTATTTGTTGCCCAACCCTCATTACTTTGGAACTGAATGGCTTGCTAGGCCATTTCAGAGGTCACTCAAAAATCAACCACTTTTCTGGGGATCAATATATAAGAGGTAAGAAAGAGGCAAAAATAGACATTGGACCACTGGAAAACGTGTCTGGAGAAGTAATAATAGGAAACAAAGAAATGTCAGACAAACTGAATAGTTACTTTGCATCAGTCTTCACGGTGGAAGACACCAGTGGGATGCCCGAGCTCCAGGAGAACCAGGGGGCAGAGATGAGTGCAGTGGCCATCAATAAGGAGAAGATTCTGGGGAAACTGAAAGGTCAGAAGGTGGATAAGTCACCTGGACAGGATGGACTACACCCCAGGGTCCTAAAAGAGATAGCTGAGGAAGTTGTGGAGGCAGAGGTGATGACCTTTCAGGAATCACTGGAGGCAGGAAGGGTCCCAGAGGACTGGAAAGTGGCTAATGTAACACCACTGTTTAAGAAGTGAGGGAGGCAGAAGACAGGAAATTATAGGCCGTTTAGCCTGACTTCAGTCATTAGTAAGATTTTAGAGTCTGTTATTAAAGATGAGATCACAAAGTACTTGGAAGTGCATGGTAAAATAGGACTGAGTCGGCAGGCTTTGTCAAAGGGAGGTCGTGTCTGACAAATCTATTAGAGTTTGTTGAGGAGGTAACAAGGAAGTTAGACAAGGGAGAACCACTGGACATGATTTATTTAGAATTCCAGAAGACCTTGGACAAGGTGCCACATAGGAGACTGTAGATAAGTTAAAAGTCCATTGTGTTAAGGGTAAGATCCTGGCATGGATAGAGGATTGGCTGACTGGCAGAAGGCTGAAAGTGGGGATAAAAGGGTCTTTTTCAGGATGGCAGCCGGTGACTAGTGGTGTGCCTCAGGGGTCTGTGCTGGGACCACAACTTTTCACAATATACATAAATGATCTGGAAGAAGGAACCGAAGGCACTGTTGCTAAGTTTGCGATGATACAAAGATCTGTAGAAGGACAGTTAGTATTGAGGAAGCAAGGGGGCTGCAGAAGTATCTTTAAATAGGAAGTGGCAAATGAAATACAATGTGGAAAAGTGTGAGGTTATGCACTTTGGAAGGAGGAATTTAGGCATAGACTATTTTCTAAATGGGGAAATGCTGAGGAAATCAGAAGGACAAAGGGACTTGGGAGTCCTTGTTCACAATTCTCTTAAGGTTAATGTGCAGGCTCAGTGGGCAGTTAAGAAGGCAAATGCAATGTTAGCATTCATGTCAAGATGGCTAGAATACAAGACCAGGGATGTACTTCTGTATAAGGCTCTGGTCAGACCCCATTTGGAGTATTGTGAGCAGTTTTGGGCCCCGTATCTAAGGAAGGATGTGCTGGCCTTGGAAAGGGTCCAGAGGAGGTTCAGAAGAATGATACCCGGAATGAAGAACTTGTCATATGAGGAACGGTTGAAGACTCTGGGTCTGTACTCGTTGGGAGTTTAGAAGAATGAGGGGGGATCTTATTGAAACTTACAGGATACTGCGAGACCTGGATGGAGTAGACGTGGAGAGGGTGTTTCCACTTGCAGGAAAAACTAGAACCAGAGGACACCATCTCAGACTAAAGGGATGATCCTTTAAAACAGAGATGAGGAGGAAGTTCTTCAGCCAGAGGGTGGTGAATCTGTGGAACTCTTTGCCGCAGAAGGCTGTGGAGGCCAATGCACTGAGTGCCTTTAAGACAGAGATAGATAGGTTCTTGATTAATAAGGGGATCAGGGGTTATGGGGAGAAGGCAGGAGAATGGGGATGAGAAAATATCAGCCATGATTGAATGGCGGAGCAGACTCGATGGGCCGAGTGGCCTAATTCTGCTCCTATGTCTTATGGTCTAAGGAAGCTACTCACTTAGCTAGACAGCTGGTTTGTGATGCAGAGCAAGACCAGCAGCATGGGTTCAATTCCAGTACCGGCTCAGGTTATTCATAAAGCCCACCTTCTCAACCTTGCCCCTCGCCTGAGGTGTGGCGATCCTCAGGTTAAATCACCACCAGTCAGCTCTCCCCCTCAAAGGGGAAAGCAGCCTATGATCATCTGGGACTATGGCAACTTTACCTTTACCTTACTCAATGAATGGCAGGACACTAGGAAACTCAGAGGAACAGAGGGATCTTGGATTCTTGTCCACAGGTCCATGAAGGCGGCAGGACAGAGTATCGTGGGAATCTGGAATGCACTGCCTGGGAAGGTAGTTGAGGCAGGGAACCTCATAATCTTTAATAAGTACTTGGATGAGCACTTGAAATGTCATAACATTCAAGACTATGGGCCAAGTGGCTGTAGTGGGTTTAGTGTAGAGAAGAGTAGTTTTTATTTGTCGGTGGGGTGGGCCAAAGGTCCTCTTCTGTACTGTATGATTCTGTGTTTCCTGAAATAGCTTTTTAAATGTCTGCCACTGAACATCTGTTGATCTATCCCTCAAGCACATGTGCCTGTTCACTTTAGCCAGCTCTGCTTTCATGTCCACATAATTGCCCTTATTTAAGTTTAAAATACTAGTCTGGAGGCAATCTTCCCTTCCTCAAACGGAATATAAAATTCAATCATATTATGACTGCTGCTACCGAAGAGAACCTTCACTGTGAGATTCGCAATTTAACCCTATCTCATTACACAATACAAGGTCTAGTACGTGTTGTCCTAAGAAACTATCTCCAAAACATTCTAATGACAATTGATGATAGTTCTATGACACAGTTACTGAAACTAACTTGCAAATCTACATTTAATTTCCTCACTAATTAATATAATTTAAATTCCACCAGCTGCCATAGTAGGATTTGATCCTGTACCTCCAGGGGATCAGTCTAGATTGCTGGATTACTAGTTCCAGTGATATTATGACATCTCCCATTGTTACCTTGAGATTTCACAATTGAAACGTACAGCTGGCCTGTGCATGTCCAACCGCCACTTCCGATTTATCACCCACCATAAACTTGAAGTCACCCAAATCTCTATTGCTCACATCCTTATGTGCACCAAGTTCCAGTCGCCCATCACCCCTGTGCTTATTGCCCTCCATTGGCTAAACAATGCCTTGATTCTAAAATACTTATCCTTATTTTTCAAACCCTCCATGATCTAGTTCCTCATTGTCCCTTTATTCTCCTCAAGCTCCACAACCCACCAAGATATCAGTGTTCCTCCAAATCTGGTTTCGTGAGTATGACAACTCCAAAGGAAACTGGTATAAAACTAAGACTATAAGACATAGGTGCAAAATTAGGCCACTCAGCCAATCGAGCATTCTCCGCCCGCCATTCAATCATGGCTGATATGTTTCTCATCCCCATTCTCCTGCCTTCTCCCCATAACCCCTGATCCCCTTATAAATCAAGAACCTATCTATCTCGGTCTTAAAGACACTCAGTGATTTGGCCTCCACAGCCTACTGTGGCAATGGGTTCCACAGATTCACCACCCTCTGGCTGAAGAAATTCCTCCTCATCTCAGTTTTAAAGGATCGTCCCTTCAGTCTGAGGCTGTGCCCTCGGATTCTAGTTTTCCTTACTAGTGGAAACATCCTCTCCATGTCCACTCTATCCAGGACTTTCAGTATCCTGTAAGTTTCAATAAGATCCCCCCCTCATTCTTCTAAACTCCAACGAGTACAGATCCAGAGTCCTCAATTGATGGATTCCACTGCATTCCAAAACATACTCTGGCTCTTGTGGGAACCCCGCCAGACTCTATCTGAAGATTGTCAAATGGTTGCTTCAAAAACTGGATTTATTTACATATGTACAAGTTATTCTTTACCTCACTCCCAGTGCAGACCCTACTGGGAGGATAGATCTGACCAGGCCCTGACTGGGGCCTGCTTATATCCAATAGTCTGACGATTCCCAGTGTGGGTCTCCACCCCTACCTGGGGAACTTGTATCCAATAAGCCCCGTTGTAAGATCAGTAATTGTTGTCTTATGATCCTCTTGGGGGTTATAACAGTGAGCATCCTCTGATTTTAATAGCTCCAATATTGGCAGCTCTGCATCAGCAGAATTCCTTCCCAAAAACTGTCCTCCTCTACACCTTCCTCTCCACCTTTAAGATACTCCTTAAATGTTAAACCTCCTTAAACCTCTTTGATCCAGATTTTGGTCATCTGCCCCAAAATCAGTGTAAAGCTTTGTTTGATAGTATTCCTGTGAAGTGCTTTGAAACATGCTACTACATTAAAGACATGTTACGACACCCTTGGCAAGTGCGTGGTCAATTCCCGCCCCATAGACCCCAGAGTCCCAACATAAGTGAATGAACCAATAATTTGTGTATTTTCCTGTGATCTTTAACCCTTGACTGCTCCAATGAGTTACAGGCACCAGATTTGTAAGTAAAACATTAGCAATCTGTTTATTTATAACAAGAGTAAAAGATGAACGTGTAATGGAAATAATGGAACAATGGTCTGCTAGTCTAACTATTCCCAAAACTCTGCCCCACCCTCCGCCCACACACACATACACACAAGACAAACATATGGTAGGAGGTGGGAAAAGGATTAAAATTAACAGGGATAAACAAGTATGAGAGATTTGAGGATCTTTGCTGCTGGGGTTGAGGTATTCGTAGGCGGTGATCTCTTCAGAATGCGAGGTGTTGCAAACCATTGATGAGTTTGAATCTTTTAAGGACTACTATCCATTAGAACTCCCAGGCTGTAGTAGTTCCTCTGGGGAATCATCTTCATACTGGATATTCAGGTCTGTGCAATTCTATCATGCGACCATCAGGTGGACTCTCAGTCTTCTTGAGATATTACTGGAGTTCTCGACCTGAGAGTTTACATCAGATTCTACATCCACTCTGTCTTTCAACTGATTGCCTGGTCTCTGTGCAGATATTCTGGCTGTTACATGAGGAGAGTTCTCAGACTGAGCTTTTCCAAGCCATTCAGACAGAGGATTAAACTGCTACAGACCTGGTGGGAGAACTTGTTCACAGCCTTTCAAACTAGTAGTTCCCTTCACAGGTCTGGATACTGTCTGCATTCTTTTAAATAGGAGTGACTTCCATGGGTCTGGCTGGGAGCCTCTTAAACCACCTGGTAGAAAGAGAGCTCAGAGAAAGTGCCTTAAAGCTGTTTCATGCCAGGATCTTTCACAAAACTGACAAAATGGGGGTTGATTCTCCTGTTCCAGTAATTTCTGAAAAGCTCCACCAAACCCAAATGAGAATCTGTCCAAGGTCTGGATTTCAAACAAGCTAATTGGCTGCTTGCCAAGTCCATCAACATGACGTCACCAGCTATGCCACATATATCACTGAATCTGAGGGGATCTGCCGGATCAGTCCTCATAGCAGCTTGCAGCAGTGGGGAGAAGGGGTGTGGGGGGATGCTTCAGTTCAAAACCAAAAGTCCATGATTTTAAAACCAGCCAGCAGGACAGGCATTAAACGAGAAACATGAAACAGACCAGGATTTAACAAGTTCCTTACAGGCACTATATAAAAGCAGGTTGTTGTCGTTGAGACAACCTCTTCAAGAGAGGAGAGGAGGGGACAAAATTCTCAACGAAGAATGGGAGAAAAATTGTGTTACAATCCTCAAGTCTCAAGCAAATAATATATCTGTAGGATGTATAAACAATATCAGCAGCAGGGGGAAAGGGCCACGGGATCTAAATGGCTGCATCAATGCTCCCTACCTATACACTTCAAGTAGTGCAGCCTTAATGTGACACTGGGCAGCCATGACATGCTCCTATTATTGTTCAGTAGAATGGAAAAGAACATAGCAGCCATGCTGACTGAGGTATCAACTGCATGTTCGATAATTGTGTGGGCAGAACATTGGCTCACACTACAGAAGATCCCTATTGTGCCCTGTGGTGACTTTGACGGCCCTAGTGGTGCCTATGGTGCAGGTTTGCCACAGGTTGCCTTGGAACAGATGACATGCCTGGCAACATGGCATTTGTTCTCAATTAATACTAAGTACATGCGTCAGAACCACGGTTGGTGGCATAATAGTGGGGACAGAAAAAGAGACTTGTATTTATGTAGCACCTTTCATGGAGAAGGATTTTATGGCCGCTAAAATGCTTTTGAAGTGTTGTAACAATAGCAACATGGCAGCAGATCTGCATGCAGCAAACTCCCACAGGGAGCGATATGACTAAATAATCCTCTTTTGTGATGTTGATTGATAAATAATGACCAGGACACCAGAGATAACAAACTCCTCCACTCTGCTTTCACCTATTGCCGGTTTAGCTCAGTTAGCAAGACAGCTGGTTTGTGATGTGGAGCGAAGCCAACCGCATGAGTTCAATTCCTGTACCTGCTGAGGTTATTCATGAAAGCTTTGCCTTCTCAACCTTGCCCCTCGTGTGAGGTCTGGTGATCCTCAGGTTAAACCACCACCAGTCAGCTCTACCTCTCAATGGGGAAAACAGCCAATGGTCATCTGGGACTACAATGACTTTACTTGCTTTTACTTTTAATGCCTCAGGAAATTGTCCAGCCGCTTGAGAGAGCAGACAGGATCTTGGTTCAATCTTGGTCTTATCTGAAAGGCACTTCAACAGTGCAGTGACATCGCTATTGCATTGGAGTGCCAGCCTATGTTTTTGTGCTTACGTCTCTGGATTGGAATTTAAATTGCAGTCTCCTGACTCAGAGGCAAGTGTGCCACAAATTGGATTGCAGTCAGCCATGGCTCAGTTGGAAGCACTCATTTCTGAGTTGGATGTTGTGGGTTCACATCCCACATCAGCCAAAAATGAATCAAAGCTTACACACGGGTGGAGTACTGAAGGAATGCTGCACTGGCGGAGGTGAGACATTAAGGCCAGGATTCTCATTTGCAAGTCTACCCCGCTACTACTGCTAGCTTGGATGGTGAATTTGGCGCGCCGTTCTCTGGCGGCGGGATTCGCTACTCCTGACGGCTGTCTATGGGATTTCCCATTGAAAGAACCCCACCGTGCCGGGAAATGTGTGGGCGGATGTGCACCGCCAGCGTGACCAGAGAATCCTGCTGCCAGCAAACGGCTGAAGAATCTCACCCTAAACTTGGGCCTTATTTGTCCTCTTGGGTGGACATTAAATGTCCCGTGGCGTTGTTTTGGAAAAGAGAAGGGGTGCTAACCCCAGTGTCCTGCCCAATAATTGTCCCTCAATTGGCATCATAGAAACAGATAATAATCGCTTATTGTCACAAGTAGGCTTCAATGAAGCTATTGTGAAAAGCCCCTAGTCGCCACATTCCGGCGCCTGTTCGGGGAGGCCGGTACGGGAATTGAACCCATGCTGCTGGCATTGTTCTGCATTACAAGCCAACCTTTTAGCCCACTGTGTTGGTCATTGTCACATTGTTTTTTTAAATAAATTTAGAATATCCAATTCATTTTTTTCCATTTAAGGGGCAATTTAGTGTGGCCAATCCACCTACCCTGCACATCTTTGGGTAGTGGGGACGAAACCCACGCAAACACGGGGAGAATATCCTGTGCAAACTCCACACGGACAGTGACCCAGGGCCGGGGACCTTGGCGCCGTGAGGCCGCTGTGCAAACCCACTGAGCCACCGTGCTGCCCCTCATTGTCACATTGTTGCTTCTTACAGCTGGCTGTGAACTCATTGGCTGCTGTGTTTCCCACATCACAACAGTGACTACGCTTCATTGGCTATGAAATGCTTTGGGATTCCTGAGGTTGTGAAAAGCATTATATAAATGCAGATCATTCTTTCACATCAATGCTAATTGGCATCTTTTATCTCATCTTGTATCACTTCAAACAGAAGCATTGTTTTGAAGTACTTTAAAATGTAAACCCATCAAAAATGTTGATTTCACTTAGTGACTGCGCCTTGCACTGAGGTGACCCCTGCCTTGCTGTTCCGAGAGCTCCAGAAGAGGGCCCACTATGATTCTCTGCTATTCCAATCTCAGTACAAAATTGTAAATACCTCATCTGCAGTCACCTTGCCAGTATTTTCATAAACCCTCAGCTACCTTCATTTTAACATAAACATTCCTCACACTATCTTTTTATTTTATTTTTCTTTAAAAAGTATTGGTTATTTATTGAATAGTTCCAGATATTTTATATTTTACTTCTTCTCAACATCCTGCTCTGCTGCTTCCTTTGCTCTCTTAGCACGGATTCCAAACAAACGTGCATTTGCACAAGCCATACGGAGGCTTGCAAAGGCCTTGAAATTCTTCTCATCCTCAGAGATCACCCGGGCCTTCTCTCTTTTGTATATATTCTTGATTGGCATGACAGGTCCAGTTAGCTGGGTTGCTACCTTAATTTCTTCAGCAGAAGAATCTCCCTTCTTGGGCATGAAGCCTTTTTTGGGAAGATGATTAACTTGGAGTGATATTCCTTCAGACGTTGAACATTACACTGAATAGATTCAGTTGACTTGTTGCGCCATCTGTGATCAACAGCAATGCCAATAGTACGCGCCATCCTCCTGTTAATGCCTGCAGCCTTTAGCTCCTCCAGGCTGAAGCCTCGTCCCGCACGTGCTTTGGTGTGATATCTGACAGTGGGACACCTAACAAGTGGTCGAAGGGGGCTAGCAACTTGACGTGGAGCGATGCAATGTGCTTTAGCCAACCGTGCCTTGCGCCTGCAGACTTTTCGGCTGGCTGGTTGAACCAAGTGCGGACTCTTTTCTGCCAGTCCTTGTGGAAATGAGGGTTCAGGATCATTCCATTCCGACTTGGGGCCATGGCTGCTTAATGAAGGGCTTCAGGAGGGAAATGGCCGAAGGAAAAGGACCAACAGAGCCGAGGGATGCCGGGATATGTCCCTCACACTATCTTAAAAGAAACCCGCAAACATTTTCTTTTAAATCTCTTTTGCTACACAGTATGAACCATAGAATTCCTACCGTGCAGAAAGAGGCCATTCGGCCCATTGAGACTGCACCGATCCGCTGAAAGAGCACTCTAACCAAGCCCATTCCTCCACACTATCCCCATAACCCCACCTGACCTGCAGATATTTGGACACTAAGGGACAATTTAGCATGGCCAATCCACCTCACCTGTACATATTTGGACACTAAGGGGTAATTTACCATGGCAGTGCTATTCACTGTGCCACTCTGCTGCACCACCGTGCCTCCTCTGTAATAGACAGAGCTAAGCAATTCCAGATCAATGGATCAGATGTAATCTCTGCCACATCCAATTGTGAAGCATATGATTGAATGACGAAGCAGACTCAATGCGCCGAATGGCCTAATTCTGCTCATATGTCTTATGGTCTTATATTGGTGACAATTAAACAACTAATTGGAGGAGGAGGATCCACAAATATCCCCCTCCTCATTGATGGAGGAGCCCAGTACATCTGTGAAAAAGTTAAGCTGAGCGAGTAGATGATCCATCTCGGTCTCCCCCGGAGGTCTCCAGAATCACAGTTGTTAGTCTTTAGCCAAGTTGATTTACTCCATGTGATATCAAGAAACGGCTGAAGGCAGTGGATGCTGCAAAGGATATGGGCCCTAATAATATTCCGACAATAGCACTGAAGACTTGCCACACCCCTAGTCAAACTGTTCCAGTTCAACTACAACACTGGTATTTACCTGGCAATGTGGAAAATTACTCAGGTATGCCCTGTACACAAGAAACAGGACTAATTCAATCCGGCCAATTACCGCCCCATCACTCTACTCACAATCATCAATAAAGTGATGGAAGGTGTCATCGACAGCACTATCAAGCAGCACTTACTCAGCAATAACCTGCCCTCAGATGCTCAGTTTGGGTTCCACCAGGGTCACTCAGCTCCTGACCTCAGTGCAGCCTTGGTTCAAACATGGAGAAAAGAGCTGAATGCCTGAGCTGAGGTGAGAGTGACTGCCCTCGATATCAAGGCAGCATTTGACTGAATCTGGCATCAAGGAGCCCGTGAAAAACTGGTATCAATAGGAATCAGGGGGATAATCCTTCACTGGTTGGAGTCATGGCTGGCATAAAAGAAGATGGTTGTGGTGGTTGGAGGTCAATTAACCCAGCTCCAGGGCATCACTGTAGGCATTCCTCAGGGTAGTGTCCTCGACCCAAGCACCTTCAGCAGATTCATCAGTGATCTTCCTCGCATCATAAGTGGGGATGTTCGCTGATGATTGCGCAATGTTCAGTACCAGTTAAGACTTCTCAGAACCTGAAGCAGTCTATATCCAAATGCAACAAGATCTGGAAAATATCCAGGCTCAGGCTGACAAGTTGGAAGTAACATTTGTGCCACACAAGTGCAAGTTTCCAATAATAAGAGGGTTTAATCCCTTTACATTCAATGGCATTACAATCGCTGAATCCCCCGTTATCAACATCCTGTGGGTCACCATTCACCAGTAACTGAACTAGCTATATAAATACCCAGGCTACAGGAGCAGATCAAAGGCTACGAATCCTGAGGCAAGTAGCTTACCTTCTGACCAACAAAAACCTGTCCACCATCTACAAGACACAAGTCAGGTATTAAATTGAATACTCTCCATTTGCCTGGATGAGTGCAGTTCCAACAGCACTCAAGAAGCTTGACACCATCCAGGACAAAGCAGCCCGCTTGATTGCTGCCCCTTCCACAAACATTCACTCTCTCCACCACCACCAAATTTTGGCAGTCATTTTTACCGTCTACAAAGTTGCACTGCAGGAACTCACCAAGGTTCCTTTGGCAACACCTTCCAAAAATACAACCACTGCCATCTAGAAGGACAAGAGTAGAAGATACCTGGGAGCCACCCAACCTGGAAGTCCCCCCCACCCCCCCAAGTCACTCACTATCCTGCCTTATATATTCCCATTCCTTCACTGTCCCTGGGTCAAAATCCTAGAATTTCCTCCCTAACCCTCCACCCAGTGACTGCAGTGGTTCAAAAAGATAGCTCACCGTCACCTTCTGAAGGACAACTAGGGATAGGCAATAAATATGGGATCTGGGCATCACTGGCTGGCGATGAATGCGAAAAATGAATTTAAAAAACAGAAGGCACGTTAAGATACGGTCACTGTGTGACGGACACAAAGGAGAGCTGCAGGCACAATAAAGAGCAATAAGCAGAGGAACTCGTGGCTGAAGACCCAAATGCAGAAAGTAAGAGAAAGTGGACAGAGATAGAAAGACGAATACAGAGAATGCTGGTGAGAAGAAGTAAATCATCTTGGAAGAGGTCAGTTTATCTGCTCGGCAGAAAGAAAGACATGAGCTATTGGAGGCACCGTGTGAGCTGGTGACAAAGATCTGGAAAAGTTTGTGAATAGCTCAGGTTAGCTCACGAGCTGACTGTATTGCTAATATGTGAACGGGAGCATTATTGGTTGGTTGGTTGGTTGAAAAATAAGTCTGGAAATCTACACCATCAGGATTGCCATGACCCGAGGGAGGGAGAGTTCATTAAAATATGTCTTGCTGTTATAACCATGAAACTCAAAGATGATAGTTGTTGCCAGATTGGGGTCCTAACCTACCCTGTATGAATGAAGAACATCATATTGTGGAATTGTGAAGCTACAAAGTCTCATATTTATGCCAAGAGTGACGTGGGTGCTTGTGGTTGCATGAAACTTATCTTTGTTGTAATTTTTAAAGTGAAATTCATTTTGTCATTTGAAGTATCATTGCCTGATAATGTGTGTGTAATTTACATTGAGCGGGAATTTCCACATCCCCCCATCCCACCCCCGTGGTGCTTTTTACAGAGGTGACCTGCCATTTTCCGGTGGTGTGATTTTCTGGTCCGCTGCTGTCAATGGGGTTTCCCATTGTTCGCAGCCACTGCCACTGAAGGACGGGGGATGGTTGCTGTCAGCAGGACCTGAAGAGCTCTCCAGCGGGAAAGGCCGGAAGTGTCCGGCCATTGATTCTGACTCATGTTCAACTAAAAGCTACATAAAGTGGAATCTTGTTGGTAATGTATTCAATGGGGGTGGTGCCTGGGTTGGGGCAGGGGTGGGGGGGGGGGGGGGGGGGTCATTAATTAGGTTATTTTGGTTTCTAGTTAATCCCACAGGAATCATAACAATAGACCTCCACAAATCTAGAGCCCTACGCAAGGAATACAAATTTATAAGACTTACCCTCCAAAAGAATACTTGTCAGACCATCCTTCCACAGGTCATTTTCCTTCCTAAGAGGCCCAGCATTTATCTATGCCGTATCCTGGAGGCCATGCTGCACAAACCTGTACCACAGAGATGGTTCTTCCCGTTGGCATGCATCAAACCCTTATAGCAGGATCCTTCCAAACTATCAACTATCTGACAACAGTTGCATCAACAATATTAAAACTAACATTGATGCATTTAAAAAAATAAATTTAGAGTACCCAATTCATTTTTTCCAATTAAGGGGCAATTTAGCATGGCCAATCCACCTAGCCCGCACATCTTTGGGTTGTGGGGGCGAAACCCACGCAAACATAGGGATAATGTGCAAACTCCACATGGACAGTGACCCAGAGCCGGGATCGAACCTGGGACCTCTGCACCGTGAGGCAGCTGTGCTAACCACTGCACCACCGTGCTGCTCCAATGCTGTGCTTTTGACTGTACAACATTTAACACTGATCTATATAAAGTCACATTAGAACGTGTGGCCAAATGCTTGGTAAAAGAGGTAAGTTTTAAGTAGTCTCTTCAAGGAGGTGGAAAGAAATGGAGAGGTTTCCAGAAGGAATCCCAAATTCACAAAACCCAAATACAACAGGACTCATTGCCAAAGGGAAACATATTCATTGGACTGGATTCTCTGATTTTCAGGCTATGTCCGCAGGATCCGTTGCGCTTTATGTGGGAAAAATCGGCGGCGCCCAGCAACGATCCTCCGACCAGTGAGGAGCTACCAGCCGCACCACGTAAAACGCCCAGCCTCCGTGAAATAAACGGCCAGAGAATTGCCGGTCCATGGCCATACATGCGCACGGAGTCAACCTGCAGCGATCACCGTGTTCAACATGGTGCCGGCCGTGCTCGGACCCGACCTGCCAGATAGTGCCACCTGGACACCCCCTGGCCACCCCCCACCAGTACCCCCCAGCCTTCGCCAATGGCTCAGGGCCGAGTATGGCGGTGCTGGACACAGTCCGTAGCCGCCATGCCAATTTCCCGACCGCTGAGATCACACGTCAACCGCATGGTCGGGAACTCGGCCCACCGAGGGCGGAGTATCAAGGGAGGGCCTTCAGGAGACGCCCGGAGGTTGTCCCAACGTGTGCAGTGCCCACCACGCACCACAATGTCGACGTTTTGGAGCGAACGAAGCATGCGCAACCTGCGTAAAACAGGCGCCGCCCCCGATTCAGTCATAAAAATGGATTCTCCGCCCAATCGCTGATTACGAAATCGGTGTCGGGAAATGGAAAATCCCGCCCTTTTTTTTGATTTGGAAACAAATCATTTGCATGATAGGGACAAAATATTTTCTCAGTACCAGCTTCCCAAGAGCATAAGGGGTGGGTGTAGTACCCATGTGTTGTACGGATCATGATACTAGCCACCATTTGCAAGTAGATGAACCACCAAACTGGGAACTGCCTGACACAGCAATCAAATAGGTTGGGTGCTTTTTTGTTCCACTAATTGCTGAGGTTCTGTTTCAGAATTGCACATTTTACTTTAATTGGGATATCTTTCCCCATGTTTCACAAAGGCTGATAGTTATGTAAAGCCAATTTTGTTACATTATAATGACTGAAATCCTATCCCCCCCTCCCTCACCCCCCCCCCCCAAAATGAATCCACTTACCTTTAAGTTTGCCTATCTCTTTAAATCGGAGCTACTAACACTCAATAGGTTAATTGCCGATAGGTGAGGCCAATGTTGTGCTGAGAGCTCATTCTGGTTTGTTGAATGAATTCATGCTACAAAAACTGGGTGGGGTCACATTAGAACAACCTGGGCTAGCAGTGGCCAGGCAGTCAGCATTCTCAAATATCCCAAAATTGTTTGAGGAGAAACCCTGTAGTTATTTGAAAATGAAAACTCATAGAGGACACAGAGAAAAGGTAGATAAGTGGAATTAGCCGGGATAGCTCCAGGTGAAGAGCTAACATCAAAACAGGCCGGATAGCCTGAATGGCCTTCCTCTGATGCTGTAATTCTAGAATGATCTCTTGCAGCTTTTTAACAATTTTAACAGCTGAAGAAAAAAGGAATGATTTAAACAAAAACAGAAAACGCTGGATAATCTCAGCAGTTCCGACAGCATCTGTGGAGAGACAGCAGAGCTAACGTTTCGAGTCTGGATGACTCTTTGTTGATTTAAACTTGCAGCTTCTGTTACAGTAATTTAAACTAAAAATTTAGAGTGTCCAATTATTTTTTTCCAATTAAGGGGCAATTTAGCTTGGCCAATCCAGCAACCCTGCACATTTTTTGGGTTGTGGGGGTGAGACCCACGGTAGAATGTGCAAACTCCACACGGACAGTGACCCGGGGACGGGATCGAACCTGGGTCCTCAGTGCCGTAGGCAGCATTATTAACCATCTTGTCACCCTATCTTACAGTAATTTTAAATAAATGTGCTTTGAGTATCAAGAGGATCGAAACCTGGGGTGCTTTCTTCCATTGCTGCAAGATTTGAAATGACAAATCTGTTCATTCCACTGTGATTGGACACTGATGGAGGGGCAGGCACACAATTGTGCTCCTGAAAAGCTACAATTTACAAGCCTATAATGGCTCACAATAATGAATAAATGCTTGATCAGCAGGGATTGTCACTATGATGGGCTGTACCAACAGCAATTTGATTTGTTTTGCGAGCCTGCCCATATTCGCTGACACAAAGGCTTGCATTGTCTCACCTGAAGCCTTTTGTCTTATTGGGCACTGCACAAATAAAGCATGGTCTAATAGAGAATTGCTTCCTGCTTCATTATTCTTGGCTGGAGAGGTTTATTTAAAATTCCGCATTAACAATTGGTTTAGTGTGTGGCCAGGGTGAGAAAACCAAAATGTTTATTGTTCGTCTTCTGCTTAATCTTGCCAGCCTGGTATGTCGCAACGTGTTCATCTGATTTAGATTTTAAATCACATTTAAACAGGATCTCAGCACTAATGGAAGCCATGCTGCAGATGTGTCACGTTCTTGTGTTTTAGGCCAGGTCTTGATGTTAAACATGAAGATTTTATATTTCCTACGAAATAAATTAAAGACATTTGACAGTATATTGCATTAGTGTGAAAATGATCATCACTGTCAAATAAATAGTCCTTTTCGTTAGCTGCTGCTGGGGTTTACAGCATAAGACACTCAAACCTATTCAAGGAAATCTGAGCATAAAAACAGGTCAGAGTGATCTGGCAGCGGAACAGGATTAAATTTTCGAAGGGGGTCAGTGACGAAGGGCAGAATTATGTGGCACTTCCCGCTCCTGGCACCTTCTGTTCCTGCCGGAGTCAATGGAATTTTGAGTGGCTCACTGCATTTTACAGTTCCGCCCCCATCATAAAATTCCGCATGAACTTCCCAGATTTCATTTCTCCGAAATCAGCCTGGATTTTTAACTGTCTTTGTTACCTTTGCGAGAGCTCGCATGGTTCTGGGCAGGTTTTGGGTGGGGGTGGTGGGGGTGGGGGATGTCGGTGGTGTATGTATTGTGATGCATAAGCTATCACTATTGCGTGGGACAGGCTGAATATACCACAGGATCTTTTCTTGTCCATCAATGTCCACACGTCACATGCATGTGTGAAATTATGCACATACATGCATGCACGTCCGCATCTTGCCTTCCACCATGCATTTGAAATGTTTTCCAAGGGAGGAACATAACTTTTTTTTTGCAGTGTGCGGCAGCGGGTGGGAAAAGTGGCATTGAAGCTGCCAGCACGCATGGCAGCTTTCTCCGCCATGTTGCTCGGGACATTGAAAAAATTGGCATGGTGTGGGTCCCATGACGTCACGTTGGTGGGGTGGACTCTGATTGAGCGGCCGCATTAGCAACTTAAGAATTTTAAAAATAAATTTAGAGTACCCAATTAATTTTTTCCAATTAAGGGACAATTTAGCGTGGCCAATCCACCTACCCTGCACATCTTTGGGATGTGGGGGCGAAACCCACGCAGACACGGGGAGAATGTGCAAACCCCACACGGACAGTGACCCAGAGCCGGGATCGAACCTGGGACCTCGGCGCCGTGAGGCAGCAATGCTAACCACTGTGCTGCCCAACTTAGTGCTTTTAAAGATCGGGGTGCCAGTTTTAACGACCGTCCAGGTACATAAACGTTAAAATGGAACCCCCCTTCTCCTCGGGCCCCCCCCTTCTCCTCGGCCCCCCCCCCAGCACTGTCCTCCGGCACTGCCTGGGCAATGGTAATGTCAGGGAGCAGTGCCGGGGCAGTGTCTGGGCAGTGCCAGGGGGCTGCCCGGTCAAGACCTGTCCCCCCGGAGTGATGCACTCACCCGAGCTCCTCTGGTAGGTCTGCCCGTCAGATACGCGCCATGGCACATCAGTCGCAATTCACACCGATGTGAAAGGATGATCTAAATGGGGGAGGGGGCTGATGGGGAGATGATCAGACATAGGGACCTGATAATGACATGCAAATTTATTATAATGGGGTTCCCACTGTTGAATGCCAAGATTCTCATTATATCCCTGGTAAGGGGTGGGAACAATTGTGTTGCGACTTCCTGTCGACATAAAATTTGATTTGGGTGTCTCGCGAGATTTGTCACGACTGTGGCCAAACCAGCCTGAGAAGAACAGGAGCAGAAAATCTTGGCCCAAGTGTTTTTCCTGGCCAATCTAATTGTGACACAGTTAATCCCTAAACTCTGCCAGGACCACTTGGCCCCAGACCTCATTACAGCCTAGGTCCAAAAACAAAGGGGAGAGCTGAAATCCAGAGGTGAGTAGAGAATGACTGTCTTTGATTTCAAAGCATTATCGAGGAACCCCAGCAAAATTGAGGTCAATGGAAATTGAGGGAAATCTTTCCAATGGCTGGAGTCAAACCGTGAACAAAGGAATATGGTCATTTATTGTTGGAGACCAATTTTCTGAATGAAGGAAATCACTGCAGGGGTTCCTCAGGATAGTGATCAGCCCAAGGGCAGCACGGTGGTGCAGTGGTTAGCACTGCTGCCTCACGGCACCAAGGTCCCAGGTTCAATCCCGGTTCTGGGTCACTGTCTGTGTGGAGTTTGCACATTCTCCCCGTCTTTGTGTGGGTTTCGCCCCCACAACCCAAAGATGTGCAGGGTAGGTGGATTGGCCACACTAAATTGCCCTTTAATTGGAAAAAAATTAATTGGGGAAAATAAAAGGATAGTGATCAGCCCAAAAAACTTCAGATGCTTGACAACTAACCTTCCCTCCATCACAAGGTCAGAAATAAGGATGTTCATTTATGATTGCAGTACGAAGTCTTACAACACCAGGTTAAAGTCCAACAGGTTTGTTTCGATGTCACTAGCTTTCGGAGCGCTGCTCCTTCCTCAGGTGAATGAAGAGGTATGTTCCAGAAACACATATATAGACAAATTCAAAGATGCCAAACAATGCTTGGAATGCGACCATTAGCAGGTGATTAAATCTTTACAGATCCAGAGATGGGGTAACCCCAGGTTAAAGAGGTGTAAATTGTATCAAGCCAGGACAGTTGGTAGGATTTTGCAGGCTAGATGGTGGGGGATGAATGTAATGCGACATGAATCCCAGGTCCCGGTTGAGGCCGCACTCATGTGTGCGGAACTTGGCTATAAGCTTCTGCTTGGCGATTCTGCGTTGTTGCGCGTCTTGAAGGCCACCTTGGAGAACGCTCACCCGGAGATCAGAGGCTGAATGCCCTTGACTGCTGAAGTGTTCCCGGACTGGAAGGGACCATTCCTGCCTGGTGATTGTTGCGCGATGACCGTTCATTCGTTGTCGCAGTGTCTGCATGATCTCGCCAATGTACCACGCTTCGGGACATCCTTTCCTGCAGCGTATGAGGTAGACAACGTTGGCCGAGTCGCACAAGTATGTACCGCGTACCTGGTGGGTGGTGTTCTCACGTGTAATAGTGGTATCCATGTCGATGATCTGGCACGTCTTGCAGAGATTGCCATGGCAGGGTTGTGTGGTGTCGTGGTCACTGTTCTGAAGACTGGGTAGTTTGCTGCAAACAATGGTTCGTTTGAGGTTGCGCGGTTGTTTGAAGGCAAGTAGTGGGGGTGTGGGGATGACCTTGGCAAGATGTTCATCGTCATCAATGACGTGTTGAAGGCTGTGAAGAAGATGACGTAGTTTCTCCGCTCCGGGGAAGTACTCGACGACGAAGGGTATTCTGTCGGTTGTGTCCCATGTTTGTCTTCTGAGGAGGTCGGTGCAGTTTTTCGCTGTGGTGCGTTGGAACTGTCGATCGATGAGTCGAGTGCCATATCCCGTTCGTACGAGGGCATCTTTCAACGTCTGTAGATGTCTGTTACGCTCCTCCTCGTCTGAGCAGATCCTGTGTATATCATCGACATGGATACCACTATTACACGTGAGAACACCACCCACCAGGTACGCGGTACATACTTGTGTGACTCGGCCAATGTTGTCTACCTCATACGCTGCAGGAAAGGATGTCCCGAAGCGTGGTACATTGGCGAGACCATGCAGACGCTGCGACAACGAATGAACGGACATCGCGCAACAATCACCAGGCAGGAATGTTCCCTTCCAGTCGGGGAACACTTCAGCAGTCAAGGGCATTCAGCCTCTGATCTCCGGGTGAGCGTTCTCCAAGGCGGCCTTCAGGACGCGCGCCAATGCAGAATCGCCGAGCAGAAACTTATAGCCAAGTTCCGCACACATGAGTGCGGCCTCAACCGGGACCTGGGATTCATGTCACATTACATTCATCCCCCACCATCTGGCCTGCAAAATCCTACCAACTGTCCTGGCTTGATACAATTCACACCTCTTTAACCTGGGGTTACCCCATCTCTGGATCTGTAAAGATTTAATCACCTGCTAATGGTCGCATTCCAAGCATTGTTTGGCATCTTTGAATTTGTCTATATATGTGTTTCTGGAACATACTTCTTCATTCACCTGAGTAAGGAGCAGCGCTCCGAAAGCTAGTGACATCGAAACAAACCTGTTGGACTTTAACCTGGTGTTGTAAGACTTCGTACTGTGCTCACCCCAGTCCAACTCCGGCATCTCCACATCATTTATGATTGCACAATGTTCAGTTCCAGTCACAACTCCTCAGATACTTCAGCAGTTTGTGCCATATGTCGTATGTCACAAGACCAGGACAACCTTCAGGCTTGGGCTGATAAATGGCAAGTAACATTTGTGTTACACAAGTTCAAGGCAATGACCATCACAAATAAGAGAAAAACTAACTATCTGCCCTTGACATTCAATTATATTTCCATCGCTGAATTCCTATCATCAACATCTGAGTGTTACTTACCCTCTCAGCCAGAAATTTAAATGGACCAGCCACATAAAGACTGTGGCTATGAAAACAGATCAGAGGCTGGGAATTCTGTGTTGAATAGCTCACTTCATGACTTCCCAAAGACTGTGCACTATCTACAAGGCACAAGTCAGGAGGGTGATGGAATAGTCTCCATTTCACTGGATGAATGCGGCTCCAGCAACACTCAAGAGGCTTGACACCATCCAGGAGATAGCAGCATGCTTGATGGACATTCCATCAACACCATCAATATTAATTCTCTCCACCACTAATGCACAGTGGCAATTGTGTGTAACATCGGCAGGATGCACTGCAGCAACTGCCTAATCTCCTTTTACCTCATCTTCCAACCCGTGACTTCTACCAACTAGAAGGACAAGGGCAGCAGAAGCATGGGAACACCGCCACCTGCAAGTTCCCCAAAGCTGCTCACCAACTTGGCTTGGAACTTTACCAACATTCCTTCACTGTTGCTGGGTCAAATTGACAGCCCAGTGGGGCTTCCTACAATCCGTGGACTTAAGCCACTAAAGAAGTCAGCTCACCACCACCCTCTCAAGGATAATTAGGAATGGCCTTGTCAGCAGTTGTCATACCTTATAAATTAATGAAAACATCACACTCTCTTGCAGGGAGTAACTTGGCTTCTGCCCGGCATATCCCCAATGCAACACCACTCAGATTACAAATTCACCCATGCACATCAATTCCACCCATGATCCCAATGTCAATAGTGTTCTTAGATTTGTTGCACCATTATGCTACAGAGGAGCTAATTCCTCAAGTGCCCCAAACCCTCAATATGCCTAGATTTGAAAGCACTGTGCCTGAGGCATATCATTGAAAGATCGTTTCTAGCTCAAATTGTATAGTATGTTGCAGGCTGAACTAAAATAAAATAAGTTTGTGTTCAAATCTTACAGAACACCCTAATCACCAGTTATGGTCTGTTACGCTCAATCAAAGCCTCCCAAAACATGAGCATAGTGCCTCTACTCCCCTCCAATGCTGAAGGTGTGCTTATACTTTCAGGTCTGGACTTAATTAGCATTTTTTTGGTGAGCTGCAGGCAGCAAATGAAAACTCTGTTCCATTTAGCAGAGAAAATGAGCAGCTGCAGCACACAATTGACAGGTAAGTAAAAGCTTTTGGTGGTAGAGGGTGGGGCAGAGTGGTGGTGAGGCAGATTTTACAGGTTGTTGTGTGTGAGGGGTTGGGCGAGGAGAGTGTGAAAAGCAGCTGGAAAATAATTGTGGGACCCAAAGGTTCATGGGCATTCCTGAACTCTCTTTCGTAGAATCTCTACAGTACAGAAGGAGGCCATTCGGCCCATCGAGTTTGCACCGACCTTCCGAAAGAGCGCCCATACCTAGGCCCACATCCCCGCCCTATCCCCGTATACCCACCTAGCTTTTGGATGTTAAGGGGCAATTTAGCATGCCTAATCCACCTAATCTGCACATTTTTGGACTCTTGTGGACCTCTGTATGTCACCAGGCCCATCGCCTTGCCTCCGGGACCCAGCAACCAAATGCAACCTTTGATTCCAATCCAACCCTCAAACCAATACTATCCCGTACCCCCCTAATACACATTCGTACACACATATACACCAACCTCACCAAACCCCCACCCCACCAAACCGTCATTCTGAGCCAAATTCTCTTTCACTGGTATTAGAAGTTTTCATTATCAGTGAGGCTGTATTGTGGTGTGAGTCACTCTGTTCAGGACAGGAGGAGCAAGGTGAGAACAATGACAGGAGGAAAAAATGGAACCAAGAAGACAGCTGCTATCTAAATCCCTCCATTTTGTTTTCTAATCTTTATTATTATCCTGCCAAATTTTCTATACTTTCCTCCCACGTTTTCTGAATCAGCGATCCTTGCTGCAGCAATCTTGAACAAACAATGAGAAACAATTGAGCTTGACTAATATCCAGTCATGTATATTTTATGATCAGGATCACTAAATGTTTATCTAGGCTGGGAATCCTAGCTGATGTGTTTTCCATTGCCTTGGTCTCAGCCTTGGCTCATTAGCAATGCTCTCATTCTCTGGCATCCCGGTACAGTTGGCCAGTCAAATCTTTGCAAAGTGTGGTATTATCAGGTATTGCAGTACCTGAGAGGCTGTAGACCATTGGGTAAACCTAGGAGTTTACCATTGGCTGTTTGGTATGTAGCTCCGCCCTGACAGGCAGGGTATAAGAACCGGTGCCGTCCCAGCAGCCCTCATTCTGTACCGAAGCTGCTGGGGAACAGATCTAGTCTGTTAAAGCCTTCAGTTATGTTACAACCTTGTTTTTGAGTTTAATTGATCGTGCATCACAAAGCTCTGGTGTTGAGTTACCCCACAATTAGGACTTCAGTGAACAGGAGGAGGGGTGAGTGCCTGGTCGAATTGGTGTTCAGAAGTGAAATTGAACAGGAAACTGACAGTCTGTTGTCAGTGGTCCCTTTAAGGGTTGCAGGTGAGCCCGCTCAAAACATAGTCACATGGCCCGAGGAACTGAACTAGGCCATTCTCGAATCTCGGGAATTTTGTAAAATCATAACCATCAACTATGCACCTCTTTTAGAACACTGGCGGCCCAGTAGCACTGTTGCTTCACAGCTTTAGGGTCCCAGGTTTGATTCCCGGCTTGGGTCATTGTCTGTGTGCAGTCTGCACTTTCTCCCCAATTAACACCTCGCCTAGGTGAAAACAGTTAATCAGCTTTGAGTTTGGGACCTGAAAATGGTCTTGATTCATGTTACTTGCCTCCATGGGGAAAATCCAGCCCAAATTATTTGCTCCAAGTCTCAGCTATTTCCTCATTGCCCAGGATAGTTTTTACAGCCTCACCCTCAAAATGACCAATGTCTATTTAACTACTGCCATCCTTTTTATCTATTTATAAAGGCTCTTAAAAACTATTTTTATATTTATGGCGAGTTAACTCTCAAATTCTATGTTTTTCATTGTTTATCTATCTTTTGGTTGCTTTTTTCTGGTTTCCAAATTTCTCCCAATCCTCAGGCATAATATTCTTTGTGATATTATAAGCCTATGACCATTGTAGCCTATTGTACCTGAGTCAGTGTTTGTCCTTCAACTGTTGGGTTCAATTCACATCTCATTTACTTGCCTCTTCTTTGTGTTACCACCAAGTCAGCAGGGGTTGAATGGCTCCCCTTTCTCCCCTCTCCCCTTTTGACCGCAAAAGGTTGAAAAAAATATACTTGCCAATTTAATGAATACTTAACTGGATCATCAAAGAAGGTATTGATTGTCATTCTAGAGATGGTAGTGCTGGGCTGAGTTATTTTTTAAGAAGTCTCTACTTGCAACAAAGGTGCCTTGGATAGGGTCAATAGGGCTCAAAGTTTGCCGAGGGGGAGGCAGAAGGGACCCTACTTGGGTCTTCTATTTCAGTGCCTCAGCTGCTTGTCTTCAGTTCATCTGAGAAAACATGTGCTGACAACATACTAAGGATTAACTTGTCAAGTGACCTTCTTTCCCCAGCTGCCAAGGGGATCCAAATAAGGTAATTGTCCGTGCACTTCAAGGGTAACTTGATGATGTCCATGCCTGAAAAGCTACCTCACTGAGGATCCCATTGTAAAAGTGATTAATCTCATTGCCCATCTCCAACAATTGAATACCTCAGGTGATTGCCTTAATGCCATGTTAATGGAACAGGAGTTGAGGGCTCTTCACATTCCCCAGCAAGTTATTGCATTTGGTTTATTTTGCAGATTTGCCATTTCCATCCAATGGATTGGAATGTGGAATTTATGGTAATGCAAATTGGTTAGCTAATTTTGGCTGTGATCTGTGATCCGCAATCACAATTAGTCTGTTTTTAAAAAGCCTGTGCTTTAAAAAAAATTTTTTTTTTTTAAATTTAGAGTACCTAATTAATTTTTTCCAATTAAGGGGCAATTTAGCATGTCCAATCCACCTACCATGCACATCTTTGTGGTGTGGGGGTGAAACATAGATAGATAGATAGATATGAGCAGGAGGTGGCCTTTTGGCCCTTCAAGCCTGCTCCGCCTTTCATCACGATCATGGCTGATCATCCAACTCAATAGCCTACTCCTGCTTTCTCCCCATAGCCTTTGATCCCATTCTCCCCAAGTGCTATATCCAGCCGCCTCTTGAATATATTCAAAGTTTTAGCATCAACTACTTCCTGTGGTAATGAATTCCACAGGCTCACCACTCTTTGTGTGAAGAAATGTCTCCTTATCTCTGTCCGAAATGGTTTACCCTGAATCCTCACACTGTGACCCCTGGTTCTGGGCATACCCTTCATTGATAACATCTTCCCTGCATCTACCCTGTCTAGTCCTGTTAGAATTTTATAAATCTCTATGAGAACCCCCCTCATTCTTCTGAACTCCAGCGAGAACAATCCCAACCTAATCAATCTCTCCTCGTATGACAGTCCCGCCAGCATCCCTGGAATCCGTCTGATAAACCTTCGCTGCACTCCCTCAAGAGCAAGAACATCCTTCCTCAGAGAAGGAGACCAAAACTGCACACAATACTCCAAGTGTGGCCTCACCAAGGCGCTGTACAATTGCAGCAACATATCCTTGCTTCTATACTCAACCTCTTGCAATGAAGTCCAACATACCAATAGCCTTCTTTATCGCCTGCTGCACCTGCATGCTTACCTTCAGCGAATGATGCACAAGGTCACCCAGGTCCTGCTGCACACTCTCCTCTCCCAATTTACAACCATTCAGGTAGTAATCTGCCTTCCTGTTTTTGCTTCCAAAATGAATAACCTCACACTTATCCAAATTATACTCCCGAACAGGCGCCGGAATGTGGCGACTAGGGGCTTTTCACAGTAACTTAATTTGAAGCCTACTTGTGACAATAAGCGATTTTTATTTTTCACTTCATTGGTTTGCACACTCACCCAACCTGTCCAGATCTTGCTGTAGGATCCCTGCATCCTTGTCACAATTCACCCGCCCACCTAATTTGGCATCATCTGCATTTTGTTCCCACGAAAACACAGAGAATGGGAATTCACCTACCCTGCACATATTTTGGGTTGTGGGGGCGAAACCCACGCAAACACTGGGAGAATGTGCAAACTCCACACTGACAGTGACCAAGAGCCGGGATCGAACCTGCGACCTCAGCGCCGTGAGGCAGCAGCACTAACCACTGTGCCACCATACTGCCCTCATCCTCTGTTTCTATCTTAATCCTTAATTCTCATTATTAATGCGATAGGCTGTTGGTCCCATCATTCATTGAAATCTGAGAAGCCCTGTTGCTCTAATTGCTCCATTATCAGCTTGGCTTTCAGCAAGTTTATGGTACAAACTCTTTTCAAGTTGATGGGTCGAGCTAAAAGTCTTACTAACACCACCCATCACAGGATGTCCCACTCTAGCAAGATCTAGCGTATTTAGAAGGGGCAGGGTGAACAGCCAGAGGTCGTAGCACATATAGGTACTAATGGCATAGGCAGGAGGAGTGATGAGGTCCTGCAGAAGGAGTTCAGGGAGTTGGGCAGTAAGCTAAGAAGCAGGACCTCTAGGGGGGTTGTAATCTCGGGATTACTCCCTGTGCCACGTGCCAGTGAGGCTAGAAATAAGAGGATAGTGCAGCTAAACACATGGCTAAACCACTGGTGTAGGAGGGAGGGTTTCAGATTTCAGGACCATTGGGATCTCTTCCGGGGCAGGTGCGACCTGTACAAGAAGGACGGGTTGCAACTAAACTCCAGGGGTACCAATATCCTGGCTGGGAGGTTTGCTAGTGTCACTCGGGAGGATTTAAACTAATAAGAAAGGGGGGTGGGAACCAGACTGTTAGCTTAGAAGGTGTCATAACTGAAGGAGGAATAGAGAACAAAAATAATAGAATATCGCCCTCGGGCAGAGCAAAAAAGGTGACAATGTGAGAAGGGAGGTGGTCAATGCAGGACTGAGGGTGTTGTACCTTAATGCACGCAGCATATGGAACAAGGTAAATGAGCTTGTTGCGCACATTGAAATTGGCCGGTAGGATGTTGTGGGCATCACAGAGACGTGGCTGCAAGGGGATCAGGGCTGGGATCTAAATATAAAAGGATATGTCTCCTATCGAAAGGACAGGCAGATGGGCAAAGGGGGCCGGGTTGCATTGTTAGTAAGGAATGAAGTTAAATCGAGAGCAAGGAGCGATTATAAGATCAGAAGGCATAGAATCCTGTGGGTAGAGTTGAGGAATCGTAAAGGTAAAAAGACCCTGATGGGAGTTACGTACAGGCCTCTAGCCGTAACCAGGGTATGGGGCAGAAAATAAATTAGGAGATGGAGAAAGCATGTAAAAAAGGCAATATCACAATAATCATGGGTGACTTCGATGTGCACGTGGACTGGGAAAATCAGGTTGGTGGTGGATCCCAAGAAAAGGAATTTGTGGAATGTTTAAGAGATGGTTTTTTGGAGCAGCTTGTGGTAGAGCCCACCAGCGAATAAGCAATTCTGGATTTGGTGATGCGTAATGAGGTAGACTTGATTAGGGAACTTCAGGTGAAGGAACCCTTGGGAGCAGTGACCACAATTTACCCTGCAGTTTCAGAGGGAGAAGCTGGAGTCTGATGTAACGGTATTACAATTAAATAAGGGTAACTACAAAGACATGAGGGAGGAGCTGGCCAGAGTTGATTGGAAAAGGAGCCCAGCAGGGAAGACAGTAGAACAGCAATGGCAGGAGTTTTTGGGGGTTATTCGGTAGGCACAGCAGAAATTCATCCCAAGGAGGAAGAAACATGTTAAGGGCAGGACAAGGCATCCATGGTTGATGAGGGAAGTCAAGGACAGCATGAAAGCAAAAGAAAAAGTATACAAAGTGGCAAGGATTAGTGGGAAGCCAGAGGATTGGGAAGCCTTTAAAAGCGAGCAGAGGACAACTAAAAAAGCAGTAAGGGGAGAGAAGATGAAATATGAGTGCAAGTTAGCTAGTAATATAAAAGAAGATAGGAAAGTGTTTCTTTCAATATATAAAAGAAGATAGGAAAGTGTTTCTTTCAATATATAAGAGGTAAGAGAGAGGCAAAAATATTGGACCACTGGAAAACGTGTCTGGAGAAGTAATAATAGGAAACCAAGAAATGTCAGACAAACTGAATAGTTACTTTGCATCAGTCTTCACGGTGGAAGACACCAGTGGGATGCCCGAGCTCCAGGAGAACCAGGGGGCAGAGATGAGTGCAGTGGCCATCAATAAGGAGAAGGTTCTGGGGAAACTGAAAGGTCAGAAGGTGGATAAGTCACCTGGACCGGATGGACTACACCCTAGGGTCCTAAAAGAGATAGCTGAGGAAATTGTGGGGGCAGAGGTGATGACCTTTCAGGAATCACTGGAGGCAGGAAGGGTCCCAGAGGACTGGAAAGTGGCAAATGTAACACCACTGTTTAAAAAGGGAGGGAGGCAGAAGATGGGAAATTATAGGCCGGTTAGCCTGACTTCGGTCATTGGTAAGATTTTGGAGTCTGCTACTAAAGATGAGATCGCGAAGTACTTGGAAGTGCATGGTAAAATAGGACTGAGTCAGCACGGGCGGTCATGTCTGGCAAATTTGTTAGAGTTCTTTGAGGAGGTAACAAGGAAGTTAGACAAAAGAGAACCAGTGGACGTGATTTATTTCGATTTCCAGAAGTCCTTTGACAAGGTGTTGCATACGAGACTGGTAAATAAGTTAAAAGCCTATGGTGTTAAGGGCAAGATCCTGGCATGGATAAAGGATTGGCTGACTGGCAGAAGGCAGAAAATGGGGATAAAGTGGTCTTTTTCAGGATGGCAGCCGGTGATTCGTGGTGAGCCTCAGGGGTCTGTGCTGGGACCACAACTTTTCACAATATACGTTAATGATCTGGAAGAAGGAACTGAAGGCACTGCTGCTAGGTTTGCAGATGATACAAAGATCTGTAGCGGGACAGGTAGTTTTGAGGAAGCAAGGGGACTGCAGAAGGATTTGGACAAGGCTAGATTCACAGCATAAAAGTGATCCACCTATAGCGCAGACTTTGTTTGCACTGAGTGCTGAATTTGGTGCATTTTTGAGTGCTATAGTGAGTTTGGTGACTGAGGGAGTATAAGGGTTAATTTTTATCTCGACTAGTCTTTCTTTTATTTAGTTAATTAACTTAAAAGTAGCTGTTTGGTTTAGACCTTTTATATGGTCTTACTCTAATTTAACAAATAGGGAAATATTTTTCTGTCTGTGTTTTTGCCTTTTTTTATTTTTTTGGTTTTTCTGTGTTTTTTGTGAGTTTATGAGCTGCATGTTTATCTACACGTGCAGGATTCGGCCAGCATCCGCCACTGACACTGGCGTGATGCTGGGTGTGAAAACCAAGCAAAAGAACATAAAGGAACTGATGGATAAAACAAAAGAGGGGAGTGCCCCAAAACAACGAGTGGAGCACAGCCCAAAAGGAACGAGAAAGGAAACAAAAACTTATCTCAAACCCGTCAAATTAAAGTGTGAAAATCGGGGTCGATCAGGCAATCCAACCCCTGCGGTGCCCACCGAGCAGGGAAGGCCTTGAGTGTGCCCATGGACACCGCATGCTCCCTCTCCAGGGCCACCCGGCCACGAACGAGGCTGCGGAAGATGGGCAGACAGTCAGGCTGGACTCCCCCTCGGTCGCCCGCTGCCTGGACCTATAAATGGCAAGTTTGGCCAGGCCCAGGAGCAGGTTCACGAGGAGGTCCTCCGCCTTCCCCGCCCCCCTCCGCACCAGATGTCTGTAGATCAGGAGCGTGGGGCTGAAGTGCAAAGAAAACCTCAACAACAATGTTGTCAAGAAACCAAAAAGGGGGTGTGGCCTAGGACAGACAACATAAACATTCTCCCCGGTCTCCACCAGGCCGCAAAAGTGGCAGGTCTCTGGCAAATCTGGTGAAGTGATTTAGACGATAGTTGCACGGCCCTGCCATGCGCAACACCCTCCACCCCAGGTCCCCTAGTTTTATGGGGAGTATACCTCCGTAGAGGAACCTCCAGTGGGAACCTCCGCCGCCGGATGGTAACTAGGCACGCCAAGGCATGTCTGGGCGGCGGGTGAGGGCAAGGAGGTGGAAAGTGTGCAACAGCAGGCCGTACAGGAAACCCCTCCGCGCAGTGCGAAAGGGCACGAAGGGTATTTCCGCGAGGCGGCTGGGGCTGTGGGACACCGGTACCCGGGGATGGTTCCGGGGTTTGGGACCAGTGTGGAATTCCGTCCGAGCAGGGGTCCGCTCAGCCGGGATGCCACTGCACAACGGCGCCGTCTCAAGTCCAAGTGTGCCCACGGGGCTGAGCACGACCGTTTTGAGGCCTTGGATAGCATTGGCCGCGCACCGGACAGACATCGCTCCACGCCTGGCTAGCTCGTAGGGTGTCATCCAGCCCGCCCCTCTGCCACCCAGCACGTCCCCGATCCTGGTCACCCCGGCATCCACAGCCCTCCGCTCCGCCAGCCACCTGAATGGATACTGGCGGAGGTGCGGATTCCTGAGCAGCGGCTCCCTTACGACAGCCACCACTCCTGATGGGGGAGAGCTGCGGCGCATGGCGACCGTGTACCAGACTTTGAGAAGGTCCTGGTACAAGACAGGTAGCGCCAACAAAGAGTTCCGAAGACTATTCCGGTCAATGAACAGGAGCTGCACGTCGTAGTTCAGGCCGTGCACCTGGCGGAAGAAATACGTCGCCAGGGCACACCATCGTGGAGGAGGCTCAACGTACAGGTATCGCTGCAGAGTCTGAAGGCGGAAAGTCGCAATTTGGGTGCGAAGGCACACCAGCGCCAAACCGCCCTCCGCAATCGGGAGACTCTAGACCTCCGCAGCGACCCAGTGCAATCCTTTGTCCCAGAAGAACCGAAGCAGGGTTCTCTGGATGCGTGTGATAAAGTCAGGGGGAGGGGTCAAAGTGACCAGCCGATACCACAGCATAAAGGCGATCAGCTGGTTTATGACGAGAACTCAACCCCTGTGGGACAGCACTCGGAGCAGTCCTGTCCAGTGTCCCAGGCGAGTGGTGGCCTTGGTCTCCAGCTCCTGCCAGTTAGCCGTCCAGGCTTCCTCTGCCGGGCAAAGATGGACTCCCAAGTAGAGGATGTTAGTCCGACTCCAGCTACTCCTCCGGGAGGGAGTCCATCTGCCACGGACCGACCAGGAGTCCGGAACATTTAGCCCACTTGATCCTAGCAGAGGACGTACACAGCATGGCACTCTCGTATCCTCCACAGGTCACCGGGGTCAGTGAACATGAGGAGCACGTCACCCGCGTAAGCCGAGAGTACCACCGCCATGTCCGGCTCGCGCAGAACCAGCCCCGACAACCTCCTCCGCAGGAGGCACAGGGAAGGCTCCACACACACAGAATAAAGTTGGCCGGACATGGTTCTCCTAAAGTGAAGGGGTGCCGTCAGGGGCCCGTTAACCTTAATCAGACACTATGAGGCGGCGTACAATAATCGGATCCGGGCGACGAAGTGCGTCCCGAACCCGAAAGCGAAAGCTCGCAGAGTCCCGAGCAAATATTCGTGCCCCACCCTGTCGAACACCTTCTCCTGGTCAAGAGACAGGAAGGCGCTCGACATACCAGTCCTCTGGGTAAAATGAATAGTGTCCCGGACCAGATGGATGTTATCATAAATGGTTCGGTCCGGGACTGTGTAAGACTGGTCAGGGTGAATCATGTGGTCCAGCACGGGGCCAAGGCGTAAAGACATCGCCTTGACAAAGATTTCGTAGTCCGTGCTGAGGCGGGAGACTGGTCACCAGTTTTTAAGTCGGCGGAGATCCCCCTTCTTGGGCAGCAGGGCAATGACGGCCCTGCGCCACGAAAGGGGCATCTCCGTGGTCGCAATACATTCCCCCAGGACGCCCGCATAGTCGCTCCCCAGGATGTCGCAGAATGCCCTGAAGAACTCCACGGTCAGCCCGTCCAGCCCTGGGGTTTTGCCCCGTGACAAGCTGTCCAGGGCGCCGGTCAGCTCTTGGAGGTTGATGATTTGATCGAGCCTCCCGGCGCCCTCCGGGCCGACCTGCAGCAGGTCCTCCCACAGAACTCTGCAAGCGATTCTCACTGGATGGATCCGGAGAGAAGAGGTCGGAATAAAAGTCCCTAATCAGGGTCCTGACCCCCTCCGGGTCTGAGACGAGGGACCCGTCGCCGGCCAGCAGCGTAGAAATTTGCCGAAGGGTCCCGTGTCCTCTTTCCAGCGAGTAGAAGAAGGGGGAGCCGAGGTCCATGTCCGTCAGGAGACGGATCCGCGATCGCACATACGCGCCGCGGGACCCAGCAAGTTGCAGGTCGCGCAGCGTGCCTTTCTTCTCTCTGTACACCCGCCCCAGGGCCGGGTCCTCATCGGGCTGAGCAAGACGTGACTCCAGATCGAGGAGTTCCTCAGCCAATTTGGCGATCGTGGAGTTCCGCCCTGCCATAGACCCCTTCGTGTACCCCTGACAGAAGGCGCGGACGTGAGTCTTGCACACGTCCCACCATAGCCTCAAGGAGGGGAAGCCACCCTGCTTCCTTCTCCAGCCGGCACAGAAACGGCGAAACGAGACCAGGAACCGCTCGTCCTCCAGCAGCAGGTTGTTAAAGTGCCAGTATGTGGACCGTGTCTGAGCGCAGGATGGGGCGAGACCCGCCCACACCAAGTGGTAATCCGAGCACGGCACCTGCTCCACAGAGGCCGTCGGAACGCTGGGCAAGTACGTGTTGGAAATATAAAGACGGTCGATTCTGGACGCTCTGAACGGAGGGCGCACAAAGGTGAACACCCACAATTCAGGATGGAGAGTCCGTCAGACGTCCACAAAGTCGAAGGACCTAACCAGGTCCCTCAACTTCACCACCGCCGGCGAGCTGCGCTGGACTCCACGACAGTCCTTGTCCTGGAGGGTGCATTTAAAATCCCCTCCCAGGACGATGCACTCGCCCACCGGGATGGTGCCTAGAAGAGTGGTCACTTTTTTGTAGAAAGTCACCTGCTGCGGCCCGACCAGGGGAGGGTAGACATTCGCAAAGTGAAGCACCACATCCCCGACGCGGACTGTTAAGTGCAACAGACAGCCTGGCACAGGCTCCTTGACCCCCAAGATCTCCGGCTGAAAATTTGGAGCCAACAAGATAGCCACCGCGACCGGACGTGGGGCCAGATGACTCATGAAGACTCCTCCTTGCCACTCCAAGGTCCACTGAGCTTCGTCACCCGGATGGCGTGGGTTTCCTGCAGGAAGCACACCCCGTACTTTCCGTCCCGGAGGATAGAGAAGAACTGGAAAAGGTGATGTGCGTCCTTGCTCCTTGCTGCCGTTGATGTTGAGGCTATGGTTACCTCCATGTCGGTAGTAGTGTGTATCTGTCACCAATCACCTCAGTGTACAGAGGGAGTGGAGGTTCAACGCCCCCCCCACTCCCTCAGGAGCCCCGCAAAGATCAGAACAGCTTGGCGCTGCTCCTCCTGGTCCTGATCGAAACCCCGCACCTCTCTGGCATAGACGCAGGCGGACTCGAGGAGCAGCCCCAGATTTCCCCAGCTGTCCAGGGCCAGCCGCACACAGTCCTGGTGACCGTGATGCATTTCCAAAAATGCTCGGCGTTCTCCCGAGGAGATGAGGGGAGACTCGGTGCAGAGAGCGTCTAAATCCTCCTCCTCACCCATCACCGAGCAGCCTTCCTCCGAGCGGTCACCACCTGAGTCCGAGTCCCCCGCCACATGGAGTGTGGCGGGCAACACGGGCCCACCAGCTAGCCCCAGGCCCGAGTCGATCCCACCCCCAGGATCATCCTCAGGCGGGTCCTTCGCAGGCTGCCCCCGCGATTCAGGGTCCGTGGGCGACGCGGCTCCGACCCCGCCTCCACTGTCGATGCCGGGCCCTCAGAGACCCGGGAAAATCCCCAGGAACAGCTCCGGGATGGAACCTGAGCTCCCTGGCATCGTCTGCTTGGGTGATGTGAGCGGGGAGCCTTCCTCGCCGTCGCCCGCCCACGACCCGAATATATAAGGACATGGCGGCTGCTCCTGGCGACGTACAAAAGGAGGTGACCGGGGAATAAAACTCTGCCGTGCAGAACGATCCCTCGGGGGTCACGTCTCCGCCCGACGCCGGGTCTCCCTGCTCAGGGAATGACGGCAGCTCGGACGCCTGGGCGGCCTTGGAGACCGCCCTGGCTTTCTTTTTAACGGGGCTAGGCGTCAGGGTGATGGGAATGAACACCGGAGACACCCAACCCCGCTCGCCCTGGGAGGGGGCAGAGGGACCCACCACCTCCTCCAGCTCGGACAGGTGACACTTGCGGGGGACAGTTTCATCTTGCTGCAGGGCCTCCACCACTGGAGGGCCTTCGGCAGCATTGCCCCCCCCCCCCCTCCGCATCGTCCAGCTCCTGGGGCTGTGGCGAGGCCGGAACAGCCTCCAGCTCGGGGCCAAACACTGGCTCCCCACCACCCCCCTGGAGCCCGTGTGGCGGTCTCTCCGGGCCCCTCGTGTTGTTGTGAGGGGCGGCGGTATCCCGAGGTGAGGCCTCTGATTTGGTTGAAACGGGCACTGGGTCAGTGCCCATGATGGGGCCAAGGTGTGAATGGGCCCAGTCCGACCGCCGTGCAGTCTTTTTAGGCTGCCTCTGGTCTAGCGGAAGCTACCCCCCCCCCCCCCCCCCCCGTCAGCAGCCGCGGTGTAATCGGGGGCCGGCTGCTGGGCAGATGATGAGATGGTAGAGGAGAGGGGGGCAGTGCCAGCCGCAGTCACCGCGGAGGTGGTGTTGGCGGCGGCCGTTAGGGTGGGGCAGTTCCGGCGGATATGCCCAGCCCTCTGCAGGCATGGCACCGCATGCCATCCGCCGACCAAAATACCTTGTGGTCCTCCCCTTGGTAGGAGACCACAAACCTCCCTCGGTGACCTCCTCCCGGGTCAGGCGGATAAAAACCTGACGCCGGAAGGAGTATACATGGCAGAGGAAGGGGTCCCGAAGGCCGAGCGTCAGCGGCGCCACCCCGGACCTGACCTCACCCAGGAGGAGGAGGAGCTCAGTGGGAAGGTAGGGCGGGACGTTTGAAAGAATGACATGCTCGGCGGTGGCCTCCAGTGGGTCCACCGCCACGTGTGTCCCGCCCACCGTGAGCCTCCTTTCCAGGGCCCGGTGGACCGCCTGCTCGGCCCGCAGGAAAAACACTGCCTTGCCGTACATCCGCGAGGCGGCTACGATGGCCGAGGGACTGACAACCGCGGCCATCGCACGGTTGCACGCCTCGATGGTCATTGTGGGGTGGGCATAGCACTTCACCCCCAGTTGCCGCGTTAGTCGGCGGAAGGGGGTGGGGGCCACAGAGGCAGCGGAAGGTTGAGAGGCTGCCGCCCCCGCATAAGTGCTTTGCCGTCCCGCCGCTGACCGAGTGGAGGATGCCCCAGAGGTGCTGGCCATGCCTACCCCTGGTACGACCCGGCCGTGCGTAAAACAATTAAAGGGGAAAGGAGGTAGGGACGTGACCCCTTACGCACAGGTGCCACAAGGAATGTGCTGCAGAGCAGTGGGGCAGCGTTCTTCAGCCCTGGAGGGGCCCCAAGGTCATGTCCAAAACTGCCCCACACGCGCCACAGGTGGTAATAAGGCGGGCGGATGGTGCACTTCAGCCTTGCAGGGTCCCGAAACAAAGTCTGTTGTTGCAGCCCCAGGTGGTCCCACTCCCACCTCAGGCAGAGGGGTGGGAGGACAGAAGGCTGGGCCTGTAGTCCCAGGTGGTCCCACTCCCACCTCAGGCAGAGGGGTGGGAGGACAGAAGGCCGGGCCTGTAGTCCCAGGTGGTCCCACTCCCACCTCAGGCAGAGGGGTGGGAGGACAGAGGCAGGTAGCAGGGTCTTCACCCCAGGAGGGGGCCTGCAGCAAAAGGCCCCTGTATGTTCCCACTCCCACCTCAGGCAGAGGGGTGGGAGGACAGAGGCAGGCAGCAGGGTCTTCACCCCAGGAGGGGGCCTACAGCACCAGGCCTCAGGTAGTCCCACTCCCACCACAGGCACAGGGCTGGGAGGACCGAAGGTAGGGCAGGTAAAGGGTGGGGATTAGGCAGGAGACTGTGCAGCATTCACCTTCAAGTTGTTTGGTTTAGAAGAAGGTGAATTTTCAATCCGCTTTAAACAAAGGTTCTACTTGTAGGTACTTGCAGCTGGAGCTTGTTAATTAGTTAATTGGATTAGGCCAGTTTTCAGAGGCTAGATACACAGTAAAAAAGTGATCCAGCTACAGTGCAGACTTTGTTTGCACTGAGTGCTGAAGTTGGTGCATTTGAGTGCGAGAGTGAGAGTTTGGCGACTGAGGGAGTGCTGAATTTGGTGCATCTGAGTGCTATAGTGAGAGTTTGGTGACTGAGGGAGTTAGGTGAGGAGGGAGTAAGGTGCTCCTTTCATTTCATTTCCGCAAAGAGCGAGAAGGGAGCCAGGAGTTTACAGAGTGCAGCTGACTGGGAGCAGAGTCGGAGGGCGGAGGTCCAGTTGTTCCACAGGGCAGCTATATTCTGTAAGGTAAGAGGGGATAGAGGCTAGGGCAGTTGTATGCTCCTCCTGTAGGATGTGGGTGATGAGGGATACCACTGGTGTCCCCGCTGACTATACCTGCGGGAAGTGCACCCACCCCGCTAACTATACCTGCGGGAAGTGCACCCAACTCCAGCTCCTCCGAGACCGTGTTAGGGAACTGGAGCTGGATGAACTTCGAATCATCCGGGAGGCAGAGGGGGTGATAGAGAAGAGTTACAGGGAGGTAACCACACCCAAGGTACAGGACGAGAGTAACTGGGTTACAGTCAGGGGTAAGAAAACAAACAGGCAGACAGTGCAGGGATCCCTCGTGGCCGTTCCCCTTCAAAACAAGCATACCGTTTTGGATGCTGTTGGGGGGGATGACCTACCTGGGGAAGGCCCTAGCGGCCAGGTCTCTGGCACTGAGTCTGGCTCTGGGGCTCAGAAGGGAAGGGGGGAGAATAGAAAAGCAATAGTAATAGGAGATTCAATGGTTAGGGGAATAGCGAGGAGATTCTGTGGTCGCGAGCGAGACTCCTGGAAGATATGTTGCCTCCCGGGTGCCAGGGTCAGGGATGTCTCGGATCGTGTCTTCAGGATCCTTATGGGGGAGGGGGAGCAGCCAGGAGTCGTGGTGCACATTGGTACCAATGACGTAGGTAGGAAAGGGGGTGTGGAGGTAATAAACGAGTTTAGGGAGTTAGGCTGGAAGTTAAAAGCCAGGACAGACTAGAGTTGTCATCTCTGGTTTGTTGCTGGTGCCACGTGATAGCAAGGCTAGGAATAGGGAGAGAGTGCAGTTGAACACGTGGCTGCAGGAATGGTGAAGGAGGGAGGGCTTCAGGTATTTGGATAATTGGAGCGCATTCTGGGGAAGGTGGGACCTGTACAAGCAGGACGGGTTGCATCTGAACCAGAGGGGCACCAATATCCTGGGAGGGAGGTTTTCTAGTACTCTTTGGGAGGGTTTAAACTAATTTGGCAGGGGAATGGGAACCGGATTTGTAGTCCAGCAACTAAGGTAGCCGATATTCAGGATGGCAAGCGTGTAGTGAGGCAGTGGGGAAAGGAACACTGATAAAGGAGAATACTTGCAGGCACGGAGATGGGTTGAAGTGTGTATACTTCAACGCAAGAAGCATCAGGAATAATGTGGGTGAACGTAAGGCATGGATCGGTACTTGGGACTACGATGTGGTGACCATCACGGAAACTTGGATAGAAGAGGGGCAGAAATGGTTGTTGGAGGTCTCTGGTTATAGATGTTTCAATAAGATTAGGGAGGGTGGTAAAAGAGGTGGGGGGGGGGGTGGCATTGTTAATTAGAGATGGTATAACAGCTGCAGAAAGGCAGTTAGAGGAGGATCTGCCTACTGAGGTAGTATGGATTGAAGTCAGAAATAGGAAAGGAGCAGTCACCTTGTTGGGAGTTTTCTATAGGCCCCCCAATAGTAGCAGAGATGTGGAGGAACAAATTGGGAAACAGATTTTGGAAAGGTGCAGAAGTCACAGGGTAGTCGTCATGGGTAACTTCAACGTCCCAAACATTGAGTGGAAACTCTTTAGATCAAATAGTTTGGATGGGGTGGTGTTTGTGCAGTGTGTCCAGGAAGCTTTTCTAACACCGTATGTAGATTGTCCGACCAGAGGGGAGGCCATATTGGATTTGGTACTTGGTAATGAACCAGGGCAAGTGATAGATTTGTTAGTGGGGGAGCATTTTGGAGATAGTGACCACAATTCTGTGACTTTCACTTTAGTAATGGAGAGGGATAGGTGCATGAAATAGGGCAAGGTTGGGGAAAGGGTAAATACGATGTTGTCAGACAAGAATTGAAGTGCATAAGTTGGGAACATAGGCTGTCAGGGAAGGACACAAGTGAAATGTGGAACTTGTTCAAGGAGCAGGTACTACGTGTCCTTGATATGTATGTCCCTGTCAGGCAGGGAAGAGATGGTCGAGTGAGGGAACCATGGTTGACAAGAGAGGTTGAATGTCTTGTTAAGAGGAAGAAGGAGACTTATGTAAGGCTGAGGAAACAAGGTTCAGACAGGGTGCTGGAGGGATACAAGATAGCCAGGAGGGAACTGAAGAAAGGGATTAGGAGAGCTAAGAGAGGGCATGAAAAATCTTTGGCGGGTCGGATCAAGGGAAACCCCAAGGCCTTTTACACATATGTGGGAAATATGAGAATGACGAGAGCGAGGGTAGGTCCGATCAAGGACAGTAGCGGGAGATTGTGTATTGAATCTGAAGAGATAGGAGAGGTCTTGAACGAGTACTTTTCTTCAGTATTTACAAATGAGAGGGGCCATATTGTTGGAGAGGACAGTGTGAAACAGATTGGTAAGCTCGAGGAAATACTTGTTAGGAAGGAAGATTTTCTTTGAGAAGGTGACTGAACAGGTAGACGAGGGTAGAGCAGTTGATGTGGTGTATATGGATTTCAGCAAAGCGTTTGATAAGGTTCCCCACGGTAGGCTATTGCAAAAAATACGGAGGCTGGGGATTGAGGGTGATTTAGAGATGTGGATCAGAAATTGGCTAGCTGAAAGAAGACAGAGGGTGGTGGTTGATGGGAAATGTTCAGAATGGAGTACAGTCACAAGTGGAGTACCACCAGGATCTGTTCTGGGGCCGTTGCTGTTTGTCATTTTTATCAATGACCTAGAGGAAAGCGCAGAAGGGTGGGTGAGTAAATTTGCAGACGATACTAAAGTCGGTGGTGTTGTCGATAGTGTGGAAGGATGTAGCAGGTTACAGAGGGATATAGATAAGCTGCAGAGCTGGGCTGAGAGGTGGCAAATGGAGTTTAATGTAGAGAAGTGTGAGGTGATTCACTTTGGAAGGAATAACAGGAATGCGGAATATTTGGCTAATGGTAAAGTTCTTGAAAGTGTGGATGAGCAGAGGGATCTAGGTGTCCATGTACATAGATCCCTGAAAGTTGCCACCCAGGTTGATAGGGTTGTGAAGAAGGCCTATGGAGTGTTGGCCTTTATTGGTAGAGGGATTGAGTTCTGGAGTCGGGAGGTCACGTTGCAGCTGTACAGAACTCTGGTACGGCCCCATTTGGAGTATTGCGTACAGTTCTGGTCACCGCATTATAGGAAGGACGTGGAGGCTTTGGAGCGGGTGCAGAGGAGATTTACCAGGATGTTGCCTGGTATGGAGGGAAAATCTTATGAGGAAAGGCTGATGGACTTGAGGTTGTTTTCGTTGGAGAGAAGAAGGTTAAGAGGAGACTTAATAGAGGCATACAAAATGATCAGGGGGTTGGATAGGGTGGACAGTGAGAGCCTTCTCCCGCGGATGGATATGGCTGGCATGAGGGGACATAACTTTAAACTGAGGGGTAATAGATATAGGACAGAGGTCAGAGGTAGGTTCTTTACGCAAAGAGTAGTGAGGCCGTGGAATGCCCTACCTGCTACAGTAGTGAACTCGCCAACATTGAGGGCATTTAAAAGTTTATTGGATAAACATATGGATCATAATGGCATAGTGTAGGTTAGATGGCTTTTGTTTCGGTGCAACATCGTGGGCCGAAGGGCCTGTACTGCGCTGTATTGTTCTATGTTCTATAAGATGTGTTGGGCATTTTGAAAAACTGAGGCTAGACGAGTCCCCCGGGCCTGACGGGATATATCCAAGGATTCTATGGGAAGCAAGAGATGAAATTGCAGAGCCGTTGGCAATGGTCATTTCGTCCTCACTGTCAACAGGGGTGGTACCAGGGGATTGGAGAGTGGCAAATGTCGTGCCACTGTTCAAGAAAGGGACTAGGGATAATCCTGGGAATTACAGGCCAGTTAGTCTTACTTCGGTGGTAGGCAAAGTAATGGAAAGGGTACTGAGGGATAGGATTTCTGAGCATCTGGAAAGACACTGCTTGATTAGGGATAGTCAGCACGGATTTGTGAGGGGTAGGTCTTGCCTTACAAGTCTTATTGATTCACTCTCCAAGCATGTGGATGAAGGTAAAGCAGTAGATGTAGTGTACATGGATTTTAGTAAGGCATTTGATAAGGTTCCCCATAGTAGGCTTATGCAGAAAGTAAGGAGGCATGGGATGGTGGGAAATTTGGCCACTTGGATAACGAACTGGCGAACCGATAGAAGTCAGAGAGTGGTGGTGGATGGCAAATATTCAGCCTGGATCCCAGTTACCAGTGGCGTACCGCAGGGATCAGTTCTGGGTCCTCTGCTGTTTGTGATTTTCATTAATGACTTGGATGAAGGAGTTGAAGGGTGGGTCAGTAAATTTGCAGACGATACAAAGATTGGTGGAGTTGTGGATAGTGAGGAGGGCTGTTGTCGGCTGCAAAGAGACATAGGTAGGATGCAGAGCTGGGCTGAGAAGTGGCAGATGGAGTTTAACCCTGAAAAGTGTGAGGTCGTCCATTTTGGAAGGACAAATATGAATGTGGAATACAGCGTTAACGGTCTTGGCAATGTGGAGAAGCAGAGAGATCTTGGGGTCTATGTTCATAGATCTTTGAAAGTTGCCACTCAAGTGGATAGAGCTGTGAAGAAGGCCTATGGTGTGCTAGCGTTCATTAACAGAGGGATTGAATTTAAGAGCCGTGAGGTGATGATGCAGCTGTACAAAACTTCGGTAAGGCCACATTTGGAGTACTGTGTACAGTTCTGGTCGCCTCATTTTAGGAAGGATGTGGAAGCTTTGGAAAAGGTGCAAAGGAGATTTACCAGGATTTGCCTGGAATGGAGAGTAGGTCTTACGAGGAAAGGTTGAGGGTGCTCGGCCTTTTCTCATTAGAACGGAGAAGGATGAGGGGCGACTTGATGGAGGTTTATAAGATGATCAGGGAAATAGATAGAGTAGACAGTCAGAGACTTTTTTCCCCGAGTGGAACAAACCATTACAAGGAGACATAAATTTAAGGTGAATGGTGGAAAATATAGGGGGGATGTCAGAGATAGATTCTTTACCCAGAGAGTAGTGGGGGCATGGAATGCACTGCCTGTGGAAGTGGTTGAGTCGGAAACATTAGGGACCTTCATGCAGCGATTGGATAGGTACATGGATTACAGTAGAATGATATAGTGTAGATTAATTTGTTCTTAAGGGCAGCACGGTAGTATTGTGGATAGCACAATTGCTTCACAGCTCCAGGGTCCCAGGTTCGATTCTGGCTTGGGTCACTGTCTGTGCGGAGTCTGCATATCCTCCCCGTGTGTGCGTGGGTTTCCTCCGGGCGCTCCGGTTTCCTCCCACAGTCCAAAGATGTGCAGGTTAGGTGGATTGGCCATGATAAATTGCCCTTAGTGTCCACTCCTCAGTCGAAAAGGAGGCCCAGGCCATAGTAGAAGCTGTGCGACATTGGAGGCATTACCTGGCCGGCAGGAGATTCACTCTCTTCACTGACCAACGGTCGGTTGCTTTCATGCTCGATAATGCACAGCGGGGCAAGATTTTAAAAAACGACAAGATCTTGCGATGGAGGATCGAACTGTCCACCTACAACTACGAGATCTTGTATCATCCCGGGAAGCTAAACGAGCCTCCTGACGCCCTGTCCCACGGCACATGTGCCACAGCACAAGGGGACCGCTTCCGAGCCCTCCACGAGGACCTCTGCCACCCGGGGGCCACTCGCCTTTTCCATTTTGTTAAAACCCGCAACCTGCCCTACTCCATCGAGGAGGTCAGGACAGCCACCAGGGACTGCCAAATCTGCGCGGAGTGCAAACCGCACTTCTACCGACCAGAGAGGGCGCACCTGATTAAGGCTTCCCGTCCCTTTGAACGTCTCAGCATGGACATCAAAGGCCCCCTCCCCTCCACCTACCGCAACACGTACTTCCTGAACGTGATTGACGAGTACTCCCGGTTCCCATTCGCCATCCCCTGCCCCGACTTGACCGCGACCACCGTCATCAAGGCCCTACATAGCATTTTTGCACTGTTCGGTTTCCCCGCGTTCATACACAGTGATAGGGGGTCCTCCTTTATGAGCGACGAACTGCGTCAATTCCTGCTCAGCAAGGGCATCGCCACGAGCAGGACGACAAGTTACAACCCCCAGGGAAACGGGCAGGTAGAGAGGGAGAACGGAACGGTCAGGAAGACCGTTCTACTGGCCCTACGGTCCAGGAACTTCCCAGTCTCCCGCTGGCAGGAAGTCCTCCCGGAGGCCCTCCAAGCCATCCGGCCACTGCTTTGTACGACCACCAATCAGACACCTCATGAACGTCTCCTTGTCTGCCCCAGGAAGTCCTCCTCCGGGACCTCTCTCCCATCGTGGCTGGCAGCACACGGACCCATCCTGCTCCGAAAACACGTGCGGGCGCACAAGTCGGACCTGTTGGTTGAGAGAGCCCATCTGCTGCACACTAACCCCCAGTACGCCTACGTGGCGTTCCCTGACGGCCGACAAGATACGGTCTCCCTACGGGACCTGGCGCCTGCCGGTATCCCACGTACATCCCAGCCACCAGTCCCACACTCCCCTTCACCGCAGCACCTTACAGGAGGCTCCGTCCTCTTGCCGCCCCTGCCTTGGCCCCCACCCACCCACCGACGCCCCCTACAGGCGCCCCCTTCCCAGGTCAGCCATTTTTCCCACCAGCGCCATCCAGGGTGCCAAAATCACACTCCCTGAGTCACAGACGCCCGGGCCCCCACCGGAATCACCACCGAGGCTCAGACAATCACAAAGGATGACCAGGGCACCCGACCGACTGATTGCTTCATTTTAATGAATGTATATACCCGCCATGCTTGTAAATATTCGCTGTCAGGAGGTATCACGGTACCTCCATATCTGATCATACCCTGTTGTTACATTTTGTTGTTATTGGCCACCACCCCCACCGGACTCTTTTTAACAGGGGGTGAATGTGGTATCATCAGGTATTATGGTGCCTGAGAGGCTGAAGTACCATTGGTTAAACCTCGGGGTTTACCATTGGCTGTATAGTATAGTAGCTCCGCCCTGATAGGCGGGGTATAAGAACCCGTGCCGTCCCAGCAGCCCTCATTCTGTACCTGAGCTGCTGGGGAACAGTTCTGGCTTATTAAAGCCTTCAGTTGTACTACAACCTCGTTTTAGTAGTGATTAATCGTGCATCAGTGAGCAGTTTTGCTCCCCGTATCTAAGGATGTGCTGGCCTTGGAAAGGTTCCAGAGGAGGTTCAGAAGAATGATCCCTGGAATGAAGAACTTGGCGTATACGTTGAGGACTCTGGGTCTGTACTCGTTGGAGTTTGGAAGGATGAGGGGGGATCTTATTGAAACTTACAGGATACTGCGAGGCCTGGCTAGTGTGGACGTGGAGAAGCTGTTTCCACTTGTAGGAAAAGCTAGAACCAGAGGACACCATCTCAGACTAAAGGGACGATCCTTTAAAACAGATGAGGTGGAATTTCTGCAGCCAGGGGGTGGTAAATCTGTGGAACTCTTTGCCGCAGAAGGTCATGGAGGCCAAATCACTGAGTGTCTTGAAGACAGAGATAGATAGGTTCTTGATTAATAAGGGGATCAGGGGTTATGGGGAGAAGGCAGGAGAATGGTGATGAGAAAATATCAGCCATGATTGAATAGCGGAGCAGACTCGATGGGCCGAGCGGCCTAATTCTGCTCCTATGTCTTATGGTCTTATAAGGTGTATGGTCTTGCACTGGTTGCTTACGAAATTGTTACAGTTTCTGAAGTACATTTACGATGTACAGGACCTTTTCAATGCCACACTTATGCAACTTAGGACATGCAATGCTAATGAGCACATGTGATGTACTCGGGGTTAGCGTGACAGCCGTGGGCAAGTCAAACATGATTGTACATTCACCGCACAATCTAGGCAAAATCTAGATCAAAGTAGAACTGAGAATTTGAGCTACAAGAAACAGGATTTTGCCCAATTGTCACGCAGTGGTAAATTGAAGAGTAATTTTATTATAATTGCAGTGTTCAATGTATTCTAACATCTTGATTGATGGGCAGAGGCATTAAACTGGTGTTGACAACATGTTATTGTCACTGGTATTTGAGTCACTTTTTCACATCTTTAATGTCAAAACAGCTACTTACTTTGTTGTCATGTTGCTAGAATTAATGTTCACTTTGTAGTCCTAATTCAGTTGTGTGTTTGGCTGTTGTTACACAATTACTTTTTTATTAATAGTTTACTTTGATTTTGTTACAGCTGGAATCTCAGTGCAATTTGTATTAGGTCTTGGTTTGAGTATTGAGCAGTAAATTTGTTAAATGCAGGTCAGACTAGCCCCTGATACTTTAATAATAATACCTCCTTCAATTTTGTCGACTGTGTTTGCTGCTCACCGTGCGAACCCCTCTACGCTGGGGAGAATAAAGCGGGTGACAGTTTTGCGGAACACATCTGCTCAGTCCACAAGCATGACCCCAACCTTCGTATTGCTTAACATTTGAACTCCACATAGGAGTAGCCATTCAGCCTCTCAAGCCTGTCCCACCATTCAATGAGATCATGGCTGATCTGTAACCTAACTCCATATGCCTGCCTTTGGCCCTTATCCCTTAATATTTTTGCTGATCAAAAATCTATCTATCTCCGATTTAAAATTAACAACTGATCTAGCATCAACCGCTGTTTGTGGGAGTTCCAAACCTCTACCACGCTGTGAGTGAAGACGTTCTTCCTAACATCTCTCCTGAACGGTCTAGCCCTAATTTTTAGACTATGCCGTCTAGTTTTAGAATCTCCAACCAATGGAAATAGTTTGTCCTTATCTACCCTGTCTTTCCATGTTAATATCTTGAATACTTCAATCAGATCACCCCTTAACCTTCAAAATTCGAGCGAAAACAGGTCTAATTTGAGTAATCTCTTCTTGTGGCTCAGCCGCTGTTATCCAGGTATCATTTTTGTCAAATTACGTTGCACTCCCTCCAAGGCCAAAATATCCAAAGAATGTAAATGCATTAGAAACATTTCAGAGACGTTTACCAGACTAATACTGTTTTATGAGGAAAGCTTGGACAGGTTAGGCTTAACTTAGAACATACAGTGCAGAAGGAGGCCATTCGGTCCATCAAGTTTGCACCGACCCGGGCAGCACGGTGGCGCAGTGGTAGCACTGCAGTCTCACGGTGCCAGGTTCGATCCCGGCTCTGGGTCACTGTCTGTTTGGAGTTTGCACATTCTCCCCGTGTTTGCATGGGTTTTGCCCCCACAACCCAAAAATGTGCATGGTAGGTGGATTGAACACGCTAAATTGCCTCTTAATTGGAAAAGATGAATTTGGGTACTCTAAATTTATTAAAAAAGTCTACACCGACCCACTTAAACCCTGACTTTCACCCTATTCCCATAACCCAATAACCCCTCCCAGCATTTTTGGTCACTGAGGGCAATTTATCATGGCCAATCCACCTAACCTGCATGCCTTTGGACTGTGGGGGGAAACCGGAGCACCCAGAGGAAACCCACACACACAGTGACGCAGCGGGAAATCGAACCTGGGACCCTGGTGCTGTGAAGCCACAGTGCTATCCACTTGTGCTACCGTGCAGCCCAGCTTGTACATGCTATCGTTTAAAAGAGTAAAAGGTGACTTGATTGAAACATATAAGACCCGGAGTGGCCTTGACAGTGTGGATGTGGATAGGGGGCTGGATCCTCCGATTGGGAGACTAAGGGGGCGATTCTCCGAGCCCCGCGCCGGAGAATCGCCGCAAATGCGCCACAACGCCCCCACGCCGGCGCGCAATTCTCCGAGGTACGGAGAATCGGCGCCATTTGCAGCGGCACATTTGGCGCGGCGCCGACCTGGGCCGCTGGAATCGGCGTGGCCGCCGATTCTCCGGCCCGGATGAGCCGAGGAGCTGCTCCGATACAACAGAGTCCTGCCGGCGCCGTTCACCCCTGGTCGCTGCTGGAGAGAACTCTGCGGGAACGGTCAGGGGCCGACCTGTAGGGGGAGGGAGGGGAGCTCCTTCACCGGGGGGGGGGGCCTCCGATGGGGTCTGGCCCGCGATCGGGGCCCACCGATCGGCGGACCGGACTCTCACCCCCCCCGGGCCTACTTCCTGGCGCGGCCGGCCCCTGAAAAACGACCTCATGTGGGTCGGGGCCGGCGCGCAAAAGAAGTCCCCCGCGCATGCGCGAGTTGGCGCGGCGCCCATTTGGCATCGCAGAAGGAGGCTGGAGTGGTGTGAACTGCTCCAGTGCCATGCTGGCCCCCTGTGGGGGCTAGAATTGTACGTAACCGGGCCCGGTTCGCGCTGTCATGAAACGCGACGGCGTTCACAACGGCGCGAACTCTTGGGCCCAATATTGGAGAATGGCCCCCTAAGTCCCCACGCCGGCGTGAAAACGGTGGTGTTTTACGCCAGGTAAACTGACGCAAACGACCACCGATTCCTTGCTCTGGGGTAGGGCTAGCAGCCAAGCAGCGTAGAGCTCCCAGCTCTCGCTGCTGATAAGGCCTGGAGCATTGCCGGGTCAGTGCTTCATGCCGGATGCAGCCCGCGGACTTAGACCGCAAAAATAGTGCCCCCGCTTCGGCCGCTCGCGTGCCCTGCACCGCCGCCCCACAGTGCCCCCAACCCCGAATAAAGCCCCCCCTGCCCGCAGATCGGCCCTCCCCCGACTGTGGCGGCGCTGGACTGAGTCCGTAGCTGCCATGCTGAGTTCACGAGGGGTGAGACCACACTGTACCACGCCGTCGGGAAGTTGGCCGGTCGGGGATGGATAATCGCGGGGCGGGCCTCAGCCAATGGCATGACGCCGTGGATGCAACATGCGGCGTACTCCTAGCGTACACCACTTTTCAGGGGGCGGAGCATCGTGACAGCGCTGCCGCCCCCGATTTTACCGTCATCGGGGATTCTACGCCCTGTCGCAGAAAGCGACTTCGATGTCGGGGATCGGAGAATCCAGCCCAGGATGTTTAATTTTGTTGGAGAATCCCGAACTAGGGGTCACTTTAAAATAAGGGATTGCATATTTAAAACGGAGGTGAGACTAAATTTTTTCTCTCAACACGTTGTGAGTCTTTGGAATTCTCTTCGTGAAAAAGGTGGTGGAAGCAGAGTCTTTGAATATCTTTAATGCAGAGGTCGATAGATTCTTGGTCAGCTATGAGGTGAAAGGTTAGCGGGGGTAGACGGGATGTAGATTTGAGGTTGCGATCAGATCAGCCATTATCTTATTAACTGGCGGAGCAGGCTCATAGGGCCGAATGGCCTATTCTCCTTCCTCCTTGTTCGTATCTGATTTGCTTCAATTTTTAAATGTTTTTTTTAATAAAAGAGTACCCAATTATTTTTTTCCAATTAAGGGGCAATTTAGCCTGGCCAATCCACCTAGCCTGCACATCTTTACATTCTGGGGGCGAAACATACGCAGACACGGGAGAAGTTTTTTGTGTGTTGACATGTATCTGTTGATTTCCATCATATACAATTTATATATTTTTCATCAAATTGCATTTTGAAAAAAATACTGAATTTATCTCATGCCATTTATAACCAAAGCAATATGGTGGCGCAGTGGTAGCACTTGAGTCTCACGGCGCCGAGATCCCAGGTTCGATCCCGGCTCTGGGTCACTGTCTGTGTGGAGTTTGCACATTCTCCCCGTGTTTGCGTGGGTTTCGCCCCCACAACCCAAAGATGTGCAAGGTAGGTGGATTGAACACACTAAATTGCCCATTAATTGGAAAAAATGAATTGGGTACTCTAAATTTAAATAAATAAATAACCTTGGGATGCCCAAAGCAAAACGAAATGAAAATCACGTATTGTCACAAGTAGGCTTCAAATGAAGTTACTGTGAAAAGCCCCTAGTCGCCACATTCAGGCACCTGTTTGGGGAGGCTGGTACGGGAATTGAACCATGTTGCTGGTCTACCTTGATCTGCTTTCAAAGCCAGCGATTTAGCCCTGTGCTAAACAGCCCAATAAAGTACTTTTGAAATGCAATCAAGTAGGAAACATGGCAAACAGAACAAAGCAGCCTGCTTGATTGGTACCCCTCCCCTCTCCCCTCCCACAATCATTTACTCCTTCCACCGCCAGGGAACAGCGGCAGCAAAGCGTACCATCAAAAAGGGGCTGGTTTAGCACAGTGGGCTAAACAGCTGGCTCGTAATGCAGGACCAGGCAGCAGCACGGGTTCAATTCCCGTACCAGCCTCCCCGAACAAGTGCCGGAATGTGGCGACGAGGGGCTTTTCACAGTAACTTCATTGAAGTCTACTTGTGACAATAAGCGATTATTTATTATTATTAGAAGCACTGCAGGACCTCACCAAGGCTCATTGGACAGCACCTACCAAACCCATGACCACCAATATCTAGAAGGACAAGGGCAGCAGACACATGGGGCAGAAGTTTCCATCTCACTGGACCTGGAAGCGGGTGAAATAGCCCATGATGTCATGTGCACATCGAGATGTCATTGTGCACTCACGTAATATCTTGGTCGGTGGACACAGGCGCAGACCGTAGCATGCTCACTGACCATTATTCAGCCATTTGAGGAGATTATGTCGCCAAGTGACCGGAATATTACATTGCCTGTGCGATTTTTAAGTCATCATTCGGGCAACGTGGGCTGATGGACAAAACCTTTTACCATGGTTCTCAATCAATGGTGGGATAAAAGGGAGCTGGAGCAAGGGCTGGAGAGTTGGGAATTTTTGTGAGTGAGGTGAGGGTCTTTTTTGGGCATTTAGAGTTTTTGTTTCTGTGGAGGGTTCATCATAATTTGGAGCTTACAGAACATTGCTGTCATCTGGCACTGGAGATGTGGGTCCTTCCATTACCCCCAGCGCACGAGTTAGCACTATTTGCATACCTGCAGTGGTGTGCTCCTCTGAGGAGGGGCAAAGAGAGAGGATGCTAAGTTGTCGCAAGTAGAGGCACAGGTTGATCAGGGTCTGCAGGGAGGGCAAGGAGATCCCCATAAAAGATGTCACTACCCAGCTGCAAGGGTGTACAGGAAGTGATCCAAATACCTGGACAGAACAGATGCCAGCTTTCAAGGCAAGCCGTCCAGGCCATCTGCCATACAATTGGCCTGGAGATAGCCTCCAATTGTGTGGGTGGACACCCAATTCTCATGGCTTAAGGCCACTGAAGCACTTGCCTTTTATGCCTCTGGCACATTCTAGGGCTCTGTAGGTGATCTTTGTGAAGTCTTGCAGTCAGCTATGCACAGCTGTGTCAGGCTAGTGACTGTTCAGGTGGGTGAGAGCATTCATCCATTTTAAGATGGGCCAAGTCAGCTGGGCTAAGTGGGCTAGAAGCCTAGCTGCAATTGCAGGGTTCGCCCACATCCAAGATGTCCCCGAATCCACCCACGTGGATAAAAAGACGGCAGCTAGCCAGCTGGGTGCCTTTAGCAACAGGAAGGGGTTCCACTCCATGAATGTTAAATGAAATGAAATGAAAATCGCTCATTGTCACAAGTAGGCTTCAAATGAAGTAACTGTGAAAAGCCCCTAGTCGCCACATTCCCACGCCTGTTCGGGGAGGCTGGTACGGTTAACATTGTTTATGCCCACAAGACCCATATCCCAGACAACCACTTTCAATTATTCACAAGGGCAAGGGTGGAGAGGACCATTGACCTGCTAAAGAGAAGATTCCAGTGTCTGGACCGATCTGGGGATGCTTTAGCATCCGCCTGAGCGAGTGTCTCTCATTGTCGTTGCTCTCTGCGCTCTTCATAATCTTGCTCTCTCCAAGGGTGAAGCTCTGGACCAGGAAGACACTGATGTTGTTGCCCCTGCCTCAGACAAGGGCTTGGGCATCATTGTGGATACAGATTCCGGGCAACCAGAAGGAGAGGATGGGCAGGCTGAAATCAGGAACCTTCAGGGGGGCAGGGATACCAAGGAGACCTTGACTCAGTGCTTTTCAGCTAGGCTGGCATGCCCTGTCTTCCCACAGAGCCCATGGGCACCACCCCCATCCCAAACACCTCACACTTAACCATTCCATGAGCCCATTGCCTTACTAATAAAGATTGAAACTCTGGACATCTCTCCACAGGCATTGATGAGACTGACACCAATCGAGCACACAGGACACTGATGGCTTGTGAGCAATAAGTAATTTATGGTGAGAACAATAACATAAAACAAAGCAAAATCATCTCGTCAGATCATCAACAGTATACAGTGATAGGAGAGAATGCAACAGCACACTGTGCAGACCCCTGGTTGTCCTCACTGTGTCTTCACCTTACGTTTGGGGTGGTACATCTAAGTGCCCCCTCCTCAACCCCTCACTGTCAGTGGCATTGGAGGCAGGTTGCTGATGACTATGGCCTGTTGGCATAGATGACCTTGGCGTAGATTAACTCCCTGCATGCCAATGAAGAATGGCCACCCATCGGAAAGATTGATTGCCGCATCCTTCTCCCACACTGGCAGTGACCTCCTGAGGTCAGTGCTTGTGTGAGGGCTTGCAGGTCCGCCTGCAACCACAGGAATGCCTCATTCCATTCCTGGAGCTGGCCCTCCAAGCGAGTCGCCAATCTCTCAATAGATGAGCTGTGTGCTCAAGAGCTATGGGTCAGGGCAGCACGGTGGCAAAGCGGTTAGCACTGCTGCCTCACGACGCCGGGGTCCCAGGTTCGATCCTCGCTCTGGGTCACTGTCCGTGTGGAGTTTGCACATTCTCCCCATGCTTGTGTGGGCTTCACCTCCACAATCCAAAGATGTACAAGGTAGGTGGATTGGCCACGCTAAATTGCCACTTAATTGGAGAAAATGTATTGGGTACTCTTAAATTTATTATAAAGATAGAGTGAGGGCAGGATGCGGATCATAACATGGGAGTTTCAGGATGGGGAGAGGGGCGTCAGCCCTAAAGGTAGGGAGGGTGGCCCTCTCCTTCCCAATGCTGGAGCCCCCAAACAGGCATAAGGTGCCTGACAATGGGAACCCATTAGAAACCTGCAAGTAAATATGACTGTGTTTTCTTTTTGGGTTTCTCACATGGCGATAACCCCAACTGCTGCTGGTTGAATACCAGCAGCGAGCGGAAGAGGCCCTTCAGTGGCCATTAATTACTCACTGAAGGGCCTCAACTGCTAGCAGAGAAAGAAGACTATCCATGAGCCTCTCTGCTGTCATAATATCCACTCATGTATATGAGATACAGACAGGCAGTGACTGACACACAGAATAACCAATAAACACACAGGACACAGAACAACCAATCACCAGACAGGACACTGCAGGGGACACCACCACTATAAAACACACGAGGCATCAAGACTCTGCCTCTTCTCACTGGATACAGCTACAGAGATAGTCAGGGCGCACAGTGCAGTGAGCACCGTCTCCATGTGACAGAGAGCTAGTCTGGTCAAGCCAGACAGAGGTTATCAGTTTAGATTAATAGAGTGTCAACTCACAGCAGATTATGTACAGCAATCAGCAGGTTCAATAAAACAGTGTTGAACCATCTCCTGTGTCGGAAGCCTGTTTCTCGTCTTACTGCATCCAGCTGCAGTCAGTGTTAAACCAACTCATATAACACATCATCCGCCTGGGACTTAATTGAGGCAGGGGTGTAGAGATAGCAGGTCCCCAGCCAGCCCTCTCCTGCCTGATTAAGTGCCCATTTCCAAACTTGCCTTTCTGGGGGCATTAAATGCCACGCCCTGATTTTATTTCAAGTTTTCAATATCCACAATATTTCCTTTTGTAGGAGGATATGAAGATATTGGACTTGGTGATGTAGATTTGAGGCTCGAGTTAGGGTTGGGGTTAGTGTGGAGCATAAACACCTTCACGGATCAGTTGGGTCAAGTATCCTGTTTCTGGGGGCAGCATGGTGGCGTAGTGGTTAGCACTGGGACCATGGCGCTGAGGACCCAACAATTCCAGAGAGTCAGGGGGCAGAGTTGAATATGGTAGCCATCACAAAGGAGAAAGTGCTCGAGAAACTAAGAGGTCTAAAAATTGATAAATCTTCGGGCCCAGATGGGCTACATCCTAGAGTTCTAAAGGAGATAGCTGAAGAAATCGTGGAGGCGTTAGTTATGATCTTTCAAAAGTCACTGGAGTCAGGGAAAGTCCCAGAGGATTGGAAAATCGCTGTTGTAACCCCCCTGTTCAAGAAGGGAACAAGGAAAAAGATGGTAAATTATAGGCCAATTAGCCTAACCTCGGTTGTTGGCAAGATTCTAGAATCCATTGTTAAGGATGAGTTTTCTAAATTCTTGGAAGTGCAGGGTCGGATTAGGACAAGTCAGCATGGATTTAGTAAGGGGAGGTCGTGCCTGACAAACCTGTTAGAGTTCTTTGAAGAGATAACAAATAGGTTAGACCAAGGAGAGCCAATGGATGTTATCTATCTTGAATTCCAAAAGGCCTTTGATAAGGTGCCTCACGGGAGACTGCTGAGTAAAATAAAGGCCCATGGTATTCGAGGCAAGGTACTAACATGGATTGACGATTGGCTGTCAGGCAGAAGGCAGAGAGTTGGGATAAAAGGTTCTTTTTCGGAATGCAACCGGTGACGAGTGGTGTCCCGCAGGGTTCAGTGTTGGGGCCACAGCTGTTCTCTTTATATATTAACGATCTAGATAACGGGACTGGGGGCATTCTGGCTAAGTTTGCCGATGATACGAAGATAGGTGGAGGGGCAGGTAGTATGGAGGAGGTGGGGAGGCTGCAGAAAGATTTAGACAGTTTAGGAGAGTGGTCCAAGAAATGGCTGATGAAATTCAACATGGGCAAGTGCGAGGTCTTGCACTTTGGAAAAAAGAATAGAGGCATGGACTATTTTCTAAACGGTGACAAAATTCATAATGCTGAAGTGCAAAGGGACTTGGGAGTCCTAGTCCAGGATTCTCTAAAGGTAAACTTGCAGGTTGTGTCCGTAATTAAGAAAGCAAATGCAATGTTGTCATTCATCTCAAGAGGCTTGGAATATAAAAGCAGGGATGTATTTCTGAAGCTTTATAAAGCATTAGTCAGGCCCCATTTAGAATACTGTGAGCAATTTTGGGCCCCACACCTCAGGAGGGACATACCGGCACTGGAGCGGGTCCAGCAGAGATTCACATGGATGATCCCAGGAATGGTAGGCCTAACATACGATGAACGTCTGAGGATCCTGGGATTATATTCATTGGAGTTTAGGAGGTTGAGGGGAGATCTAATAGAAACTTACAAGATAATGAATGGCTTAGATAGGGTGGATGTAGGGAAGTTGTTTCCATTAGCAGGGGAGACTAGGACCCGGGGGAACAGCCTTAGAATAAAAGGGAGTCACTTTAGAACAGAGATGAGGAGAAATTTCTTCAGCCAGAGAGTGGTGGGTCTGTGGAATTCATTGCCACAGAGGGCGGTGGAGGCCGGGACGTTGAGTGTCTTTAAGACAGGAGTTGATAAATTCTTGATTTCTTGAGGAATTAAGGGCTATGGAGAGAGAGCGGGTAAATGGAGTTGAAATCAGCCATGATTGAATGGTGGAGTGGACTCGATGGGCCGAATGGCCTTACTTCCGCTCCTATGTCTTATGGTCTTATGGACCCGGGTTCGAATCCCGGCCCTGGGTCACTGTCTGTGTGGAGTTTGCACATTCTCCCCGTGTCCGCGTGAGTTACACCCCACAACCCAAAGATGTGCAGGTTTGGTTGATTGGCCTCGCGAAATTGTCCCTTTACTAGAAAAAAAATAATTGGGTACGCTAAATTTATTTTTTTAAAGTATCCTGTTTCTGTGCAGCAAACTCCATGTAATTCTTTGTAATTCCTGTGTTATACTGACAAACAGGAACCATAGTCATTTTCACTTCCCTAACAGCAAGTACAGGATTAACCATGCAGCAGTGTGTGCTTTTGGGAGAAACCGTCTGATTTTCAGACCATCCATTCCCTTGCATTTATGACCCTGCCCTATTCAGCATTCTTGTAACCGCTGTGCCGAAATGATCCATTAATCCCAGGAACGGGACCAGGAGAATCAACCGTCATCTTTTCATGTATGGGAAGAAGAAAGCGTGGGGCGTCATTCTCCGCCGGCGGGAGTCTCCGTTTTGCCGGCGCCCGGGGGTTTCCCGACGGCGTGGGGCTGCCCCACAATGGGAAACCCCATTGACCGGCCGGTGTTACGGAGACTCCCGCCGGCCGGTCGGGGCAGAAATGTGGCGGGGCGGGCAGGAGAATTTCGCCCATGGTTTGGGGATTTCTCGTCTCTGAAGAATAGTCCACATATAAAACAGGATGAAAAAGACACACAAAAGCTCATAGCGCTTTAGAAATAACATGAGTCATCGCCTTCAGGAAAACAGGGAAGAAAATAGGAAAATAAATATTTTGGACCCTTTATTTAACTTCCTTCATTGGGTTGAAATTGTAGCTTTCATCGTGATTTTACCCACCCCAATATCACCTTGTCAGTGCCTTTGGAACTGGTACCCAAGCCCCTGCTGAGCCATGAGCCGTATAAATAGAAGTAAGTGAACTGATAGCCGCTAACTCTGATACAATGCAGTGTAATTACACACATGTTCACAAGCTCACTGAACATTCCAACTGAGAAAATAACATGAGACAAACTCAGCTTTCCTGCAGCGGTCGTGCCGTACAACATGGCACCGGCCATTCGCTGACATTGGGTGCGATTCTCCGTTCCCCGAGCCGATTTCATAATCGTCCATCGGGCGGAGTATCCCTTTTTACGATGGAATCGGGGACAGTGCCTGTTTTCACATGCTCCACCCCCTCCTAAACGGCATCATAGAATTTTCAGTGCAGAAGGAGGCCATTCGGCCCATCGAGTCTGCACCGGCTCTTAAAGAGCACTCTACCCAAGGTTCACACCTCCACCCTATCCCCATAACCCAGTAACTCCACCCAGCACTCAGGGCAATTTTGGACACTAAGGGCAATTTATCATGGCCAATCCACCTAACCTGCACATCTTTGGACTGTGGGAGGAAACCAGAGCACCCGGAGGAAACCCACGCAGACAACGGGAGAATGTGCAGACTCTGCACAGACAGTGACCCAAGCTGGGAATTGGAACCTGGGACCCTGGAGCTGTGAAGCAATTGTGCTAACCACTATGCTACCATGCTGCCATCGAGGAGCGCGGCGCATGCCGTTGGGACGGCCTCAGGACGTCACCTCAAGGCCCTCCCCCGATGCTCCACCCCCGATGGGCCAAGGTCCTGACCACGCGTTTGACGTGAGGTCTCAGCGGTTGGGAACCTGGCGTGGCAGCTGTGGACTGTGTCCAGCACCGCCACAGTCGGGCGGGAGCCGTGCTGCTGGCTGGAGGGGCTTTGGCGAGAGCTGGGGGGACTAGTGGGATGTGGTCAGGGGTGGCAAGGGAGTGTCCAGGGGGGCACTATTTGGCAGGTCAGATCCACGCATGGCCGGCGCCATGTTGTACAGCCCGACCGCTGCAGGTCGTCTCCGTGCACATGCACGGCCCCTGACCTGGCAATTTTCTGACCCTTTTTGTCGTGGAGGCCGGGCTTTTGACATGGCACGGCTGTTAGCCCCTCACCGGTCGGTGGATCGGTGCTGGGACACCGCTGATTATTTTGACGTAAAATGCCACCGATTCTCCAAACATGGCCTCAACTTCGGAGAAACCAGCCCATTATTTTTTTAAATAAAGTTAAGAGTACGCAATTAACTTTTCACAATTAAGGGGCAATATAGCGTGGCAATACACCTACCCTTCATATCTTTTTGGGTTATGGGGGTGACACCTACGCAGACATGAGGAGAATGTGCAAAATCCACACGGACAGTGACCCAGCGCCGATATTCAAACCCGGGGCCTCGGTGCCATGAAGCAACAGTGCCATCCACTGCACCATCATGCTGCCCTTCCTGGGTGATACATTAAATGAGAATCAGAGTGTGGCTTTCATTCTGACCAATGGAATTCAGTGTAAGCAGATGGTTCCTCTAGGCCTTGAGGGAATTCAAGCTTTTTGTTATTTTTGCACACGCAGAGCACCAGTCATGATAGTTTGTCAGTTAGTAGGCCTGGGGGAACATTGTTGCTGTGCCCTATTTGCAGTGTAATTTTAATTATATTGTCTGATCATTAATGGATGTCCCTACCTGGTGATGAAGCAACTATATTCTGGGTTCTTTGAAGTTTTTTGCTGTTCAATAATCAAGCACCGTATACTAAACTAATCCTAATTCTACTGAACAAATAGAAACATATTTAAATTAGTCAATGTACAACCTTTGCCCTCCTGCCCTCTGCCCTCAAGACTTGCTGACGTTAAATATTTCTCTCACTTTAAAAAAAAATAAATTTAGGGGCAATTTAGCGTGGCCAATCCATCTACCCTGCACATCTTTGGGTTGTGAGAGTGAGACCCATGCAGCCACAGGGAGAATGTGCAAACTCCACACGGACAGTGTGACCCGAGGCTGGGATCGAACTATTCTAACCACTGTGCCACCGTGCCGCCCAAATATTTATCTTCATGGCAGCTTGCTGTGTGCAAATTAGCTGCTGCTTTTCCTACATTGCAACAGTGACTACAGTTCATTGTTCCAATGGGCTAACACTTCCCCTTTCCCTGAGTGGGAAAGCCAATGAAGCTTGAAGCCAGGCTCACCTTTGACCTGGGACAAACCGCCTCAGGAGAGGCTGAAAGAGGTGGCATAGTGGCACAGTGGTTAGCACCGCTGCCTCACAGCGTCAGGAACCCGGGTTGCACATCTTTGGACTGTGGGAGGAAACTGGAGCACCCGGAGGCAACCCACGCAGACACAGGGAGAATGTGCAAACTCTGCACAGACAGTGACCCAAGCTGGGAATCAAACCTGGGACCCTGGAGCTGTGAAGCAACAGTGTCAACCACTGTGGTACTGTGCCGTCCTTTGATTATATATCACTCATAGAGCTGGTGCAGACATAGGAACATTGGAGCATAAGAACTAGCAGCAGGAGTAGGCAATTCGGCCCCTGGGGCCTGCTCCGCCATTCAATCCAATCATGGCTGATCTCTCGACCTTATCTCCATCTTCCTGCTCATTCTCCATAACCCTTCAACCCCCTCCTGATTAAAAATCTGCGTGTCTGCTCCTTAAATTTACTCAATGTTCCGGCATCCACCACACACTGGGGTAGTGAATTCCACAGATTCATGACCCTTTGAGAGAAGTAATTTCTCTTCATCTCTATTTTAAATCTGCTACCCTTTATCCTAAAACTGTGATCTCTCGTTCTAGATTGCCCCACAATAGAAAGCATCTGCTCTATATCTACTTTGTCAATACCTTTTATCATCTTGTACACCTCAATTAGAAAACCTCTCATCTTCTAAATTTGAGGGAGTATAGGCCTAAACTCCTCAATCTCTCTTCATAAGACAAACTTCTCGGGTGGGGTTCTCCAATAATGGGGCTATGCCCCCCTCCTCCGCGAAAGCACGCACGCATATCACTCTGGACTTACCTGGAGAAAGTCCAGGGTGATTCTACAATTTGCAGGGAGCTAGCAGGGCCCCGGAGTAGTCCTTGCAGTACTGGCTGCTGATACGGGGCCCTGCACTTCCAGTTGGGGGTACGCGGATGTGCACGGCGGCGGCCTGCGTCGGCCGACCCATACCACGGCCCGGCACCGAAAACATAGGCCTCCCCCAGATCGCGCGCACCTGTGGATCGGTGGCCCCCGATCGGTAGCCAGGCCGTCCTGGAGGCCCTCCCCCTTGTGAATGATCCCCCTGCCCCCCCTCCCACCAGGGTGGCCGTGGACTGAGTCTGCAGCCGCCACGCCGAGTTTCCGACGGGTGGAACCATGAGAGAACCACGCCGTCGGGAACTCGGCCAGTTGATTATCATAGAATTTACAGTGCAGAAGGAGGCCATTCGGCCCATCGAGTCTGCACCGGCTCTTGGAAAGAGCATCCTACCCAAGGTCAACACCTCCACCCTATCCCCATAACCCAGTAACTCCACCCAACACTAAGGGCAATTTTGGACATTAAGGGCAATTTATCATGGCCAATCCACCTAACCTCCACATCTTTGGACTGTGGGAGGAAGCCGGAGCACCCGGAGGAAACCCACGCACACACATGGAGGATGTGCAGACTCCGCACAGACAGCGACCCAAGCCGGAATCGAACCTGGGACCCTGGAGCTGTGAAGCAATTGTGCTATCCACAATGCTACCGTGATGTTAGAGAATCGGCGCGGAGGTCTCTTTCAATGGCCCCCGACCGGCGCCCCATAGACCGCATGCGCGCGATTGCCGTTGATTCTCGAGCGACCAGAGAATCGCAAGACCGGCGTCGGACCCGATCTCAGGTTTGATGCCCATTCTCCGCCCCTGCTCCGATCGTAATTTCGGCACGGAGGCTCGGAGAATCCCGCCCCCCATCTCTGGAATCAATCTCGTGAACCTCCTCTGAACTGCCTCTAACACAGCTACATCCTTCCTCAAATAAGGGGACCAAAACTGGACACAGTACTCCAGGTGTGGTATCACCAATGCCTTGTACAGTTACAGCAAAACTTCCCTCCTTTTATACTCTATCCATTTAGCTGTAAAAGCCAAAATTCCATTTGCCTTCCTTATTAACTGCTGTACCAGCAAGCTAGTTTTGTGCAATTCATGCACAAGGACACCCAGATCCCTCTGTAACAAAGAACTCTGAAGTTTCTCTCCATTTGGGTAATAAATTGCCTTTCTATTTTTCCATCCCAAATGGATAACCTCACACCTATCCACGTTAAATTCCATCTGCCAGATTTTGGCTGACTCCCTTAACCTATCTATGTCCATTTGTAAATTTCTTATTTCCTCATTGCAACTTACTATCCCACCTATTTTAGTGTCACCTGCAAATTTGACGATAATACAGTCTAACTTTACATCCAAATCATTCATATAGATTGTAAATAGTTGGGGCCTGAGGACCGAGCCCTGTGGCACCCTACTCGTTACATCTTGCCAACGAGAAAAAGACCCATTTATCCCGACTCTTTGCCTTCTGTCATTTAGGCAGTCTTCTATCCAAGCTAATAAATTACTCTTAGTTCAATGTGATATTATCTTGTGGATTTTTAAAAATTCATTTTTCCAATTGAGGGGCAATTTAGCGTGGCCAATTCACCTACCCTGCACGTTTTTGGGTTATGGGGGCAAAACTCACGCAAACACGGGGAGAATGTGTAAACTCTACACGGACAGTGACCCAGAGCCGGGATCGAACCTTGGACCTCGGCGCCGTGAAGCAGCAGGGCTAACCACTGCACCACCGTGCTGCCCATTTTTGTTTTTTTTAAATAAATTTCCAATTAAGGGACAATTTAATGTGGCCAATCCATCTATCCTGCACATCTTTGGGTTGTGGGGGGTGGCATGTGGCACAGTGGATAGCACTGGGATTGAGGCGCTGAGGACCCAGGTTAAAGAACAAAGAACAAAGAACAAAGAAATGTACAGCACAGGAACAGGCCCTTCGGCCCTCCAAGCCCGTGCCGACCATACTGCCCGACTAAACTACAATCTTCTACACTTCCTGGGTCCGTATCCTTCTATTCCCATCCTATTCATATATTTGTCAAGATGCCCCTTAAATGTCCCTATCGTCCCTGCTTCCACTACCTCCTCCGGTAGCGAGTTCCAGGCACCCACTACCCTCTGCGTAAAAAAACTTGCCTCGTACATCTACTCTAAACCTTGCCCCTCTCACCTTAAACCTATGCCCCCTAGTAATTGACCCCTCTACCCTGGGGAAAAGCCTCTGACTATCCACTCTGTCTATGCCCCTCATAATTTTGTATACCTCTATCAGGTCGCCCCTCAACCTCCTTCGTTCCAGTGAGAACAAACCGAGTTTATTCAATCGCTCCTCATAGCTTATGCCCTCCATACCAGGCAACATTCTGGTAAATCTCTTCTGCACCCTCTCTAAAGCCTCCACATCCTTCTGGTAGTGTGGCGACCAGAATTGAACACTATACTCCAAGTGTGGCCTAACTAAGGTTCTATACAGCTGCAACATGACTTGCCAATTCTTATACTCAATGCCCCGGCCAATGAAGGCAAGCATGCCGTATGCCTTCTTGACTACCTTCTCCACCTGTGTTGCCCCTTTCAATGACCTGTGGACCTGTACTCCTAGATCTCTTTGACTTTCAATACTCTTGAGGGTTCTACCATTCACTGTATATTCCCTAACTGCATTAGACCTTCCAAAATGCATTACCTCACATTTGTCCGGATTAAACTCCATCTGCCATCTCTCCGCCCAAGTCTCCAGACAATCTAAATCCTGCTGTATCCTCAGACAGTCCTCATCGCTATCCGCAATTCCACCAACCTTTGTGTCGTCTGCAAACTTACTAATCAGACCAGTTACATTTTCCTCCAAATCATTTATATATACTACAAACAGCAAAGGTCCCAACACTGATCCCTGTGGAACACCACTGGTCACAGCCCTCCAATTAGAAAAGCATCCCTCCATTGCTACCCTCTGCCTTCTATGGCCTAGCCAGTTCTGTATCCACCTTGCCAGTTCACCCCTGATCCCGTGTGACTTCACCTTTTGTACTAGTCTACCATGAGGGACCTTGTCAAAGGCCTTACTGAAGTCCATATAGACAACATCTACTGCCCTACCTGCATCAATCATCTTAGTGACCTCCTCGAAAAACTCTATCAAGTTAGTGAGACACGACCTCCCCTTCACAAAACCGTGCTGCCTCTCACTAATACGTCCATTTGCTTCCAAATGGGAGTAGATCCTGTCTCGAAGAATTCTCTCCAGTAATTTCCCTACCACTGAAGTAAGGCTCACCGGCCTGTAGTTCCCGGGATTATCCTTGCTACCCTTCTTAAACAGAGGAACAACATTGGCTATTCTCCAGTCCTCCGGGACATCCCCTGAAGACAGCGAGGATCCAAAGATTTCTGTCAAGGCCACAGCAATTTCCTCTCCAGCCTCCTTCAGTATTCTGGGGTAGATCCCATCAGGCCCTGGGGACTTATCTACCTTAATATTTTTTAAGACACCCAACACCTCGTCTTTTTGGATCACAATGTGACCCAGGCTATCTACACCCCCTTCTCCAGACTCAACATCTACCAATTCCTTCTCTTTGGTGAATACTGATGCAAAGTATTCATTTGGTACCTCGCCCATTTCCTCTGGCTCCGCACATAGATTCCCTTGCCTATCCTTCAGTGGGCCAACCCTTTCCCTGGCTACCCTCTTGCTTTTTATGTACGTGTAAAAAGCCTTTGGATTTTCCTTAACCCTATTTGCCAATGACTTTTCATGACCCCTTCTAGCCCTCCTGACTCCTTGCTTAAGTTCCTTCCTACTTTCCTTATATGCCACACAGGCTTCGTCTGTTCCCAGCCTTTTAGCCCTGACAAATGCCTCCTTTTTCTTTTTGACGAGGCCTACAATATCACTCGTCATCCAAGGTTCCCGAAAATTGCCGTATTTATCTTTCTTCCTCACAGGAACATGCCTGTCCTGTATTCCTTTCAACTGACACTTGAAAGCCTCCCACATGTCAGATGTTGATTTGCCCTCAAACATCCGCCCCCAATCTATGTTCTTCAGTTCTCGCCTAATATTGTTATAATTAGCCTTCCCCCAATTTAGCACATTCATCCTCGGACCACTCTTATCCTTGTCCACCAGTACTTTAAAACTTACTGAATTGTGGTCACTGTTACCAAAATGCTCCCCTACTGAAACATCTACCACCTGGCCGGGCTCATTCCCCAATACCAGGTCCAGTACCGCCCCTTCCCTAGTTGGACTGTTTACATATTGTTTTAAGAAGCCCTCCTGGATGCTCCTTACAAACTCCGCCCCGTCTAAGCCCCTGGCACTAAGTGAGTCCCAGTCAATATTGGGGAAGTTGAAGTCTCCCATCACCACAACCCTGTTGTTTTTACTCTTTTCCAAAATCTGTCTACCTATCTGCTCCTCTATCTCCTGCTGGCTGTTGGGAGGCCTGTAGTATACCCCCAACATTGTGACTGCACCCTTCTTATTCCTGATCTCTACCCATATAGCCTCACTGCCCTCTGAGGTGTCCTCTCGCAGTATAGCTGTGATATTCTCCCGAACAAGTAGCGCAACTCCGCCTCCCCTTTTACATCCCCCTCTATCCCGCCTGAAACATCTAAATCCTGGAACGTTTAGCTGCCAATCCTGCCCTTCCCTCAACCAGGTCTCTGTAATGGCAACAACATCATAGTTCCAAGTAGTAATCCAAGCTCTAAGTTCATCTGCCTTACCCGTAATGCTCCTTGCATTAAAACATATGCACTTCAGGCCACCAGACCCGCTGTGTTCAGCAACTTCTCCCCGTCTGCTCTGCCTCAGAGCCACACTGTCCCTATTCCCTAGTTCTCCCTCAATGCTCTCACCTTCTGACCTATTGCTCCCGTGCCCACCCCCCGCCATACTAGTTTAAACCCTCCCGTGTGACACTAGCAAACCTCGCGGCCAGGATATTTATGCCTCTCCGGTTTAGATGCAACCCGTCCATCTTATACAGGTCACACCTGCCCCGGAAGAGCTCCCAGTGGTCCAGATAATGGAAACCCTCCCTCCTACACCAGCTGTTTAGCCACGTGTTTGTCTGCTCTATCTTCCTATTTCTAGCCTCACTGGCACGTGGCACAGGGAGTAATCCCGAGATTACAACCCTCGAGGTCCTGTCTTTTAACTTTCTGCCTAGCTCCCTGAACTCCTGCTGCAGGACCTCATGCCCCTTCCTGCCTATGTCGTTAGCACCAATATGTACAACGACCTCTGCCTGTTTGCCCTCCCCCTTCAGGATTCCCTCTACCCGTTCGGAGACATCCTGGACCCTGGCACCAGGGAGGCAACATACCATCCTGGAGTCTCTTTCACGTCCACAGAAGCGCCTATCTGTGCCGCTGACTATAGAGTCCCCTATTACTATTACTCTTCTGCGCTTTGACCCTCCCTTCTGAACATCAGAGCCAGCCGTAGTGCCACGGCTCTGGCTGCTGCTGTTTTCCCCTGATAGGCTATCCCCCCCGACAGTATCCAAAGGGGTATATCTGTTCGAGAGGGGGACAACCACAGGGGATTCCTGCACTGACTGCCTGCCCGCCCTTTCTGGTGGTCACCCATTTCTCTGCCTGCACCTTGGGTGTGACCACATTTACATAACTGCGATCCATGACACTTTCCGCCACCTGCATGCTCCTAAGTGCATCCAATTGCTGCTCCAACCGAACCATGCGGTCTGTGAGGAGCTGCAGTTGGGTACACTTTCTGCAGATGAAGCCATCCGGGACGCTGGAAGCCTCCCGGACCTGCCACATCTCACAGTCAGAGCACAGCACCCCTCTAACTGACATTGCGTCAATTAATTAAAATTTGTCTTTTTTTTTTAAATACTTTTTTTTTTAAATTGCAAAGTCACTGTCAACTATCTGTTTCCTAGCACTAGATTTCTAATAGAAATGCGATAGCTAACTATAATACTCTGCGATCTCTGGCTTAGATATCCTCTAAATTATAATTAAGTTATTATGTTTAATTAGTTCCCAAATACTCAAATTTTTTTATTTTTTTTAAAATTTAGGTTAGAATCCCAACCAGCCACTCAGGTCACAGCTTTTCTGTGATGTCACTTCAGTTTCCCCCCGACACACAATTTGAAAAAAGGTATAAAAGTAAAAATCACTTACTTACCTTCTGAGTGTCTGAGATGTTCTCAGGTTCTCTCGCTGACAGAGACTGCTCCTCCACCTCCGATCCTTGACCTGCACAATGCTAATAATATAATAATATAATATGGCACTTACCTTACACCAATGGGTCTTATTATTAGGTTAGAGGAGGAGGGCGGGTGGGAGACACTACACGTGTAGTGTCTCGGGTTTCCTCTCCACCAGAATTTATTGGTTGGGGGGGGGGGGGGGGGGGGGGGACTTGCCAGAGGTCGAACTTCCGGTTCCCGCCTTATATAAAAACAAATAAAACAGAAAAGAAGAACAGACACGGGACCAGGCAAGGGTTTTTAAATTCACTACTCACCTCCCAGAAGGCCCCTGCGCACCGCTGCCGCCGAAATCCAAAGGGCTGCTCCTGTAAAGGTAAGGTTTTTAAATACACTACTCACCTCCCAGAAGGCCCCTGCGCACCGCTGCCGCCGAAATCCAAAGGGCTGCTCCTGTAAAGGTAAGGTTTTTAAATACACTACTCACCTCCCAGAAGGCCCCTGCGCACCGCTGCCGCCGAAATCCAAAGGGCTGCTCCTGTAAAGGTAAGGTTTTTAAATACACTACTCACCTCCCAGAAGGCCCCTGCGCACCGCTGCCGCCGAAATCCAAAGGGCTGCTCCTGTAAAGGTAAGGTTTTTAAATACACTACTCACCTCCCAGAAGGCCCCTGCGCACCGCTGCCGCCGAAATCCAAAGGGCTGCTCCTGTAAAGGTAAGGCTTTTAAATACACTACTCACCTCCAAGAAGGCCCCTGCGCACCGCTGCCGCCGAAATCCAAAGGGCTGCTCCTGTAAAGGTAAGGTTTTTAAATACACTACTCACCTCCCAGAAGGCCCCTGCGCACCGCTGCCGCCGAAATCCAAAGGGCTGCTCCTGTAAAGGTAAGGTTTTTAAATACACTACTCACCTCCCAGAAGGCCCCTGCGCACCGCTGCCGCCGAAATCCAAAGGGCTGCTCCTGTAAAGGTAAGGCTTTTAAATACACTACTCACCTCCAAGAAGGCCCCTGCGCACCGCTGCCGCCGAAATCCAAAGGGCTGCTCCTGTAAAGGTAAGGTTTTTAAATACACTACTCACCTCCCAGAAGGCCCCTGCGCACCGCTGCCGCCGAAATCCAAAGGGCTGCTCCTGTAAAGGTAAGGTTTTTAAATACACTACTCACCTCCCAGAAGGCCCCTGCGCACCGCTGCCGCCGAAATCCAAAGGGCTGCTCCTGTAAAGGTAAGGTTTTTAAATACACTACTCACCTCCAAGAAGGCCCGTGCGCACCGCTGCCGCCGAAATCCAAAGGGCTGCTCCTGTAAAGGTAAGGTTTTTAAATACACTACTCACCTCCCAGAAGGCCCCTGCGCACCGCTGCCGCCGAAATCCAAAGGGCTGCTCCTGTAAAGGTAAGGTTTTTAAATACACTACTCACCTCCCAGAAGGCCCCTGCGCACCGCTGCCGCCGAAATCCAAAGGGCTGCTCCTGTAAAGGTAAGGTTTTTAAATACACTACTCACCTCCAAGAAGGCCCCTGCGCACCGCTGCCGCCGAAATAGTGCCCCGCTGTGCATTATCGAACATGAAAGCTACCGACAGTTGGTCAGTGAGGAGAGTGAATCTCCTGCCGGCCAGGTAATGCCTCCAATGTCGCACAGCTTCCACTATGGCTTGGGCTTCCTTTTCCACTGAGGAGTGGCGGATTTCTGAGGCGTGGAGGGTTCGGGAGAAAAAGTCCACGGGTCTGCCCGCTCGGTTAAGGGTGGCCGCTAGAGCTACATCGGAGGCGTCGCTCTCGACCAGGAAGGGGAGGGACTCGTCGATGGCGCGCATCGTGGCCTTTGCGATATCCGCTTTGATGCGGCTGAAGGCCTGGCAAGCCTCTGTCGACAGAGGGAAGGTCGTGGTCTGTATTAGGGGGCGGGCCTTGTCTGCGTACTGGGGGACCCACTGGGCGTAATATGAAAAGAACCCCAGGCAGCGTTTTAGGGCTTTTGAGCAGTGAGGGAGGGGAAATTCCATGAGGGGGCGCATACGTTCGGGGTCGGGGCCTATTATCCCATTGCGCACTACATATCCCAAGATAGCTAGCCGGTTTGTGCTCAATACGCACTTGTCCTCGTTGTATGTGAGGCTCAAGGCTTTAGCGGTCTGGAGGAATTTTTGGAGATTGGCGTCGTGGTCCTGCTGATCGTGGCCGCAGATGGTTACGTTGTCGAGATACGGGAACGTGGCCTGCAACCCGTGTTGATCAACCATTCGGTCCATCTCCCGTTGGAAGACCGAGACCCCGTTTGTGACGCCAAATGGGACCCTTAGGAAGTGGTATAATTGCCCGTCTGCCTCGAAGGCTGTGTACTTGCGGTCACTTGGGCGGATGGGGAGCTGATGGTAGGCGGACTTGAGGTCCACGGTGGAGAAGACCTTATATTGGGCAATCCGATTGACCATGTCGGATATGCGGGGGAGAGGGTACGCATCTAGCTGTGTGTGCCTGTTGATGGTCTGGCTATAGTCTATGACCATCCTTTGCTTCTCCCCTGTCTTTACTACTACCACCTGTGCTCTCCTGGGACTATTGCTGGCCTGGATTATGCCTTCCTTCAGTAGCCGCTGGACTTCGGACCGAATGAATGTCCGGTCCTGGGCGCTGTACCGTCTGCTCCTAGTGGCGACGGGTTTGCAATCCGGGGTGAGGTTTGCAAACAAGGATTGGGGCTCAACCTTGAGGGTTGCGAGGCCGCAGATAGTGAGTGGGGGTATTGGGCCGCCGAATTGGAAAGTTAGGCTCTGCAGATTGCACTGGAAGTCTAATCCCAGTAATGTGGGCGCGCAGAGTTGGGGAAGGACATAGAGCCTGTAGTTTTTAAACTCCCTCCCTTGCACCATTAGGGTCACTATGCAGAAGCCTTTGATCTGTACGGAGTGGGATCCTGCAGCTAGGGAAATCTTTTGCGCACTGGGACGGATGGTCAAAAAACAGTGTCTTACCGTGTCGGGGTGGATGAAGCTTTCTGTGCTCCCGGAGTCGACCAGGCATGGTGTCTCGTGTCCGTTGATCAGCACCGTTGTTGTCGTCGTCTGGAGCGTCCGGGGCCGTGCTTGGTCCAGCGTCATTGAGGCCAGGCGTGGTCGTAGTGCTTCAGCGTCTTCCTCGAACCCCGTGGAGCCGTCGATGCTGGGGTCCATTGTTGCCGTCCAAGATGGCGGTGGGGGTGAACAAAATGGCCGCCCCATGCATCGCACATGGCTGGGGGGGTCACAAGATGGCGGCGGGGGTGGACAAAATGGCCGCCCCCATGCGTCGCGCAGGGCTGGGGGGTCCCAAGATGGCAGCGTCCCTCCTCCCCTCGTGGTGGCCGGGACCCAAAATGGCGGCGCCTGCGGGTCGCACATGGGGCGTTGGGGGGGGGTTGGGGAGCGTTTGGAAGGCGCAGGACTCCTTCTTCTCCGGGGACAGCGGCGACCCCCCGGGACCGGCACACAGCCACGAAATGGCCCTTTTTCCCGCAGCTCTTGCAAATCGCTGCGCGGGCCGGGCAGCGCTGCCGGGGGTGTTTCGCCTGGCTGCAGAAATAGCAGCGGGCTCCCCCGGGACGACTTGGCGTCTGAACCGTGCAAGCCTGTGGGGGGGGGGTTGTCGCGACGGGGGTCCACGGAGCCCAAGGGGCTGCCGCGCGGTCGGGGCCGTAGGCGCGGGTGTTTCGCGCGGCCACATCCAGTGAGGCTGCAAGGGCCCGTGCCTCTGAGAGTCCTAGCGACTCTTTTTCTAAAAGTCTTTGGCGGATTTGGGGAGAGTTCATACCAGCCACAAACGCATCGCGAATTAACATGTCCGTGTGTTCAATCGCGTTTACCGGCGGGCAGCTGCAGGCCCGTCCCAAAATTAGCAGCGCGGCGTAGAATTCGTCTAGCGATTCTCCGGGACTTTGCCGTCTCGTTGCGAGTTGGTAGCGTGCGTAGATCTGGTTCACTGGGCGAACATAGATGCTCTTTAGTGCTGTGAACGCCATCTGGAAATCCTCTGCGTCTTCTATGAGAGGGTAAATTTCCAGGCTTACCCTCGAGTGCAGGACCTGTAGTTTCTGGTCTTCTGTGACCCGGCCGGGGGCCGTTCGGAGGTAGGCTTCGAAACAAGTCTGCCAGTGTTTAAAAACTGCTGCTGAGTTCACTGCGTGCGGCTGATCCTCAGGCATTCCGGGACGATCCTAAGCTCCATAGTCCTTTAAGCACGCTTAATAAATTGTAGCGCACAAAGACTCCCGAGAGACGAATAGAGGTGAAGTCGATGAGGCTTTATTAAGCGTGACTCGTTCCCCGCAGTTCAGCAACAGACTGGAGCTGCGGGGAGAATTCCTGGTTCTTATACTCCACCTTCAGGGCGGAGCTAGAGATCAACAGCCAACCAGGACCCGGGATCTGTCAGCCAATGACATCACGGCTTCACAGTCCCACATGACCCCTAATGCATACTACCACAAGTGACAAATGCTTATGCTAAATGTTCTTGCTGTTGAAAGTGCAACCAATTTCTTTCTTCTGAGGTTTTGATCTAAACATTAAACAGTTTGGGCATTCAGGCGAGAACTGCAAATCATGGCCAGCACTGGGCTGCCGTAGTTTGCACACAGGCAGCAAAGTGGCTTTGTTACTGTACGTTTGTAAAACCTTCTTCAGCTATTTAATGTGCCAGTGACAGACTTGCCATCCTGCATATTCCGAAGACAATAAAAATTAATGTGGCATTTTCGACATCTCCAGGCTGGCAGCTGGCAAAACAAATGGGTGGATTATCTCCATATCTGGAGGAAATTTGCTGGAGGGGAGGTGTGGTAATGCAGTGAGGGAAAATCGAGGACAGATATGGTGCAGTGACACAGGCTTGATTGACCCCAGTCTTCACTGAGGTAGGGTTTGTGGGAATTCTGTCAGAGAGGATCACAGCTTGCATGTTAACATGGAGGAGGCCGAGGATGGTGACAAATTTCCGAGGGCGGGCGGATTTGAGGAGGATACTTAGGTGGTGATTCAAAGGCTTCTGTGATGTCAAAAACATATGGAATTGAGGACATTCAGGTTGAACACATACTTACAGAATTAGTAAGGACGTGACCGGAGTTGCAGATCTGGAAGTGCTCAGGGGATAATTAATAATAATAATAATCGCTTAGTGTCACAAGTAGGCTTCAGTGAAGTTACTGTGAAAAGCCCCTAGAACTCTACTAATTAGAGTGGCTAGTCTCTTCCTCCAAGGCAACCTTTTATGTTAAAGACAAAAGAGCAAGTTTAATTGCACACACAGTGACAATTACCTTGAAATACTGGAGTGCGAGGCATTGCATTATGTTGGAAAAGAGTACAATGTGTATATTGAACTTTGCTCTGCCGTTACTAACATTCAGTCTCATCAACCTTGTCTTACAATCTGTCCTATCTGCCTACTTATTGGGAAGAAGAATAAGCTCCCAAATTGGAAGTGTTCATGGCTTTGCATAGCGTAACATGGGGCGTTATGATGTCGGGAGCAATTTACAACATCATCATGTCGGTTTGTGATAATACTATACGCAGGCGGGTCAAAGTTGGAAACCTGTTTGCATTATTTAAATTGCAGTTGAGAAGGCAATTAAAGTCATTAACAACCTAACTCACAGTTATAACATGTTCAGAAGGCAATAATGTGCCTTTAGGGTGAGAATCATGACAGGTGGGGAATCCTTTATTTAAAGGACAAGCTTGGGCAGAATTTAGAACTGCACCTGAGACCAGAGTGTCAGTTTTACAGTTAACACTGCACATGGGAATGAGCAGAGGAACCTTTTGGTTGGTCATCCACGTCAACCAGTAAGGTTCCAGGAGCTGGGTGGGTGGTCAAGCTCCCAGTTGCCCTGTCGCCCTTGGTCTGAACCCTTGGGCTCAGACCCAGGGCAAGTGTGTGTACATCCCGATGATTACGTCAGTGATGCGCTCAGTTTACCCCTCCAGGACAGTCGCCTGTCTGTCCATGGCGTAAGCTTCACATTCTGAAGAGTGGCTGATTGTAGCACTCACGGCCTGAATGGGCATCTCCACAGTCTCTGCCAGAGCACACAACCCTTCTGGTATATCCGTTAAACATTCACGGATCTCATGCTCGACAACCAGCACCTGCTGCCTTACACACGATCCGTGAAATTCAACATCTGACTCGGAATCTGTCCCTGGGTCACCCCGGGCACTCCTCCAGCGCCCAAAGCCTGATCTACCACATTCTCTGACAGCTGCATGAATGAATGTGAAGTGCCCACACCAGTGTGTGCGTGGCCTCTGCCCAATGCATAAAACCCAGCAAAGTGCCAGTATCTGCGATGGTGCTGGGTGCAGAAAGAGGAATAACACTGCACCCTCCAAGGGCTCCTCGGAGGAGGAGGAGTGAGAAGATTGTTGGATGGTTTCTGGTGCAGCTTCCACTGAAGAGGCTTCTCCTGGAACAGAGATAAATCAGTCAGGGGGTAGTTAGGTATCTATTGACTTGACACATTAGCAATATCAGAAGATGCACATCAACCATTTCACACGATCTGACACCGAGTGATTATACGTTACAGAAACAATGAATTTTTGAACAATGATCTGAAGCTGACCATTTACATTTGTATAATGCCTGCCATGAGCTCATGGTGCCAATGTTAGAACTTTACTCACCAGCCACATTGCATAATTTCTAACCTTCATTACACAATCACCAGCCATCTGCTCTTGTCAACCAGACTGATACTTTGACTATTTTACCAGAGACTGTCATAGAATCATAGAATCCCAACAGTACAAAAGGAGGCCATTCAACCAATCGAGTCTGCACCGACTCACATAAGGAGTACTTTACCTGGGCCCAGTACCCTACCCTATCCCTGCAACCCCACCTAACCGTTGGGCACAAAGGGCAATTTAGCATGGCCTACCTACCTAACCTGCACATCTTTAGACTGTGGGAGGAAACCGGAGCACCTGGAGGAAATCCAGACAGACACGGGAGAAAGTGTAAATTCCACACAGGCAGTCAACGAAGGTTGGAATTGAACCCGGGTCCCTGGCGCTGTGAGGCAGCACTGTGCCACTGTGCTGTCCCAATTTTGTTGTTGCCCATACTCCGAGATGAATAGGGCTCCAGCAGAGCCAGCACTTGCTCCTCATAAAAAGTCAGGACTTCCATATTGGGTAGGGCCCCCACCTGTACGGGTTCTCTCACAGCTGTTGTGGATTCATTTCTCCTGAAATTATTTGACACAGATTTAATCAAAAACTGCAGCTGAGACCAGAGTGTCAGTTTGGCATGCATCCAACCCATTATCAGAGGAGTGTGTGCCAGCCTTAAGTCTATGCTCATGTGCCATAAGGTGATCCTGCCTATCACCTGTTGTATAACTAGACCATATCTTCTTTTTTAAAATTTAGAGGACCCAATTATTATTTTTTTCCAATTAAGGGGCAATTTAGCGTGGCCAATCCACCTAGCCTGCACATCTTTGGATTGTGGCGGCGAAACCCACGCAGACACGGGGAGAATGTGCAAACTCCACACAGACAGTGACCCAGGGCCGGGATTCAAACCCGGGTCCTCAGTGCCATCGGCAGCAATGCTAACCACTGCGCCACCGGGCTGCCCCTCTAGATCATAACTTTAAATGCACAAAAGCATTTTATAGAACAGCTGTACCCTTGTGGAATCATGCTGCCTTTAAGAAGCAGCTAAATCTCAATTACCTCCTGCATTCGCTAATGAGACCTGGATCACAGCAAGATTGCTCACACTGATGCCATACTCATCCTGGCAGACCTCATGTGGCCGCTGAGACTTTTGCGGCACTGGGGCCGAGTCTTTCTCACCATGCCAGCACAGTAGACCTCCTCCCTGAGTCTGGGCTCAGCTTCCTCCTCTTGCCAGCGCTTGGCATGAGCTAGTCACGTTGATCATACGCTGCCCACAAGAGGGCACCAAAGGTGGCCTCACTGAATCTGGGGGCAGCTTTGAACCTTCTAGAACATCTCTTCCCTCGCTTCAATGGTGCAGACATCTGTGCGTGGAAATATGTAACAAATGTACAACTCCTCAGAGCCAAGGGTGGGCGACTTGCTAACCCTTTAACATTTCTGCCACCTATGAAGAGTGAAATGGTTTGCAGAGATCAGCTAAAATTTCAATTCACTTACCTGGCCAGACTTCTCTGTGTATACTGGATCCACGCGATTGATGGTCTGATGGGTCACCTGACACTGTCCCTTGCCAGGGGACCATTTAAAGTGCTGGCTGTTACCTGGTTCCAGGTCATAACCCTGTAGCCTCAGAAAATGGACAACCCGCCCATTGTGCGGTATGGTGGCCCAGAACACGCCCTTGCTGCTAATTGGAGAAAATTAACCTATTATCGGGTGTGGTCCGACAGCAGGTCTGGATGTGGAAACCGATTATTCAGCCCATTATCTGAGCTCTTTGTTCATGCAATCTCAGGCAGTTCCAAATTATTTATCCATAGGTTACATTCTCTGTCAATGGACAGTGTAGTCTTTTCTTTTGCAAGGAAAGAGCAAATGTTAAAGGAATGTGACTGTCATTGGGATTTGTTTCCTTCTATATAGTACATGTATCCCATAATGTTGACAGGTGGAGGTGTGCTCTTTCACCAAATGAATTGCCTTCAAAGCGGAAAGAAACATTTACATTTGTATAATGCCTGCCATGACTTCAAGAACAGCATCCATTGGGTCAACTGCCCAATGTGTTCCTGGCTCGAGGGGCAGAGTTTTTCCTACTCGGTTGCAGGTTTGTAGATGATGGAGGCTCGGTGGGGGGAGGGGGTGGGGGGGGGGGGGCTTGTTCCTCCATCAACGGGCTATTTTAAAAAATCAGGCACAAGGACTTTCTTCTGAAAGTGCTTACTTACTACCCCTGGCCTCTCCATTAACAACCCCACACCTCCCCATCCACCTACCCAGGCCTAACCTCCCCTCCTTCGCCCTTTAACCACCCCACCCTCCAAAAAAACCTATCTGGTCTTGGATTCCAGGCCTTAGACAATGGGCGGTTTGATGGCACAGTGGTTAGCACTGCTGCTTCACAGGTCCAGGGACCCTGGGTCAATTCCGGCCTTGGATGAGTGCATCTGTTTAGCACAGGGGCTGTTTAGCACAGGGCTAAATCGCTGGCTTTGAAAGCAGACCAAGGTAGGCCAGCAGCATGGTTCAATTCCCGTAACAGCCTCCCCGAACAGGCGCCGGAATGTGGCGACTAGGGGCTTTTCACAGTAACTTCATTGAAGCCTACTTGTGACAATAAGCGATTTTCATTTAATTTAATTTCATCTTCTCTTCATGTGCACGTGGGTTTCCTCCGGGTGCACCGGTTTCCTCCCACAGTCCAAAGATGTACAAGTCAGGTGGATTGGCCATGCTGAATTGCCCCTTAGTATCCAAGGTGCACAGGTTAGGTGTGGCTACAGAGTCACGGAGATAGGATGGGGAAGTGTGCCAATGTAGCGTACTTTTTCAGAGGGTCGGTACAGACTAGATGGGCTGAATGCCCTCTTGTGCACCGTAGGGATTCTATGGGAACTGCTAGTAGTCTCAATCCCAGCCATTTCAGCTTCTAGAGCTGCTCTGACTAGCGAACTGCTGACCAATTAGAGGTTGGACTTTCTCTTGACTGAGTGATGGAAGTCCCATCTCCAGCCAATCATGAAGTTATGTAAAAAGTCACTTAGCCCTTAATTATATACAGCAATGAAACCTTAAAGGAGGTGCACTGCTCCAGTCCTGTGTCATGGATCTGGCAGCTTATCGGAGGTAACCTTACAGAGGGAAGTCGGGGGGACCCCGGGGGCTGCTATCCATGTAATTCCCCCTCACCACTAAGGACCATTACAACTCTAGGTCTTAATTTTTAACTAACCCATAGGAGCCCTCAGACGGTGCCTGCATTTTGAGGTACCCTCACGTTCTCCCTCTGCATCCGCAGTGCCTGCCCCTCCAGGTGGGGCTGCGGCCAACTGCAGGCTGCCAGTTGGGAATCCCATGTCATGCCAACAACTTTAATTGAACAATGAATGTGTGGGTTGACTGTTAATTCGACACTTCACTGTACAATTGTGACATAGGTCACGCCTCTGACCAGTGCAAGGTTGGAACCTGCAAATGTTCCCTGAAAGTTTTAAGAGCTGACAATATATTGCCCTTTGTGGTAGAGTGAGTGGACAAAATGTTTGTGAGTTCAGCAGGTGCTTTAGCATTTATAGGGTTTTCCTCAGCATAAGTGAGTTTCCCTGACATCCAGGTGATGACAGAGAAAGAGTATGGGAATTAGGAAGGAAAATGAAGTCACTGGGCAGGGTTTTCCACTAATGCGGTTTTCCAGTCCCACCGATGGTGACTATCCTTGGAAAGAAGTTCCGCCTTGGAGAGCTGTTGGCTAATCATCTTGGCTGGCAACCCTCCAACAACCTCTGGAAGAAGCCAAAGAGTGACGACAAAGGGGTCTTTTTCAGAATGGCAGCCGGTGACTAGTAGTTTGTCTCAGGGGTCTGTGCTGGGTCCACAACTTTTCACCATATACATTAATGATCTGGACGAAGGAACTGAGGGCATTGTTGCTAAGTTTGCAGATGATTTGATTTGATTTTGTTTATTGCCACTTGTAACAACGTACAGTGAAAAGTATTTTTCTGCGAGCAGCTCAACAGATTGTTAATAACATGAAAAGAAATGTAAAGAAAAGAAAATACATAATAGGGCAACACAAGGTACACAATGTAACTACATAACAACCGCACCGGGTTAAGCATACAGGGGTGTAGTGTAGGGGCGACGATACAAAGATATCCAGAAGGTCATGTAGTATTGAGGAAGCAGGAAGGCTGCAGAAGGACTTGGACAGACTAGGAGACTGGGCAAAGAAGTGGCAGATGGAATACAATGTGGAAGTGTGAGGTTATGCACTTTGGAAGGAAGAATGGAGGCATGGACATATTTCTAAATGGGAAAAGGCTTAGGAAATCAAAAACACAAAGGGATTTAGGAGTCTGAATTCAAGACCCTCTGAAGGTTAACATGCAGGTTCAGTTGGCAGGTAGGAAGGCAAATGAAGGGCAGCACGGTGGCACAGTGGTTAGCACTGCTGCCTCACGGCACCGAGGTCCCAGGTTCGATCCCGGCTCTGGGTCACTGCCGGGTGGAGTTTGCACATTCTCCCCGTGTTTGCGTGGGTATCGCCCCCACAACCCAAAGATGTGCAGGGTAGGTGGACTGGTCACGCTAAATTGCCCCTTAATTGGAAAAAATGAATTGGGTACTCTAAATTTATTTTAAAAAAGGAAGTCAAATGCAATGTTAGCATTCATGTCGAGAGGGTTAGAATACAAGAGCAGCGATGTACCTCTGAGGCTGTAAAGGCTCTGGTCAGACCCCATTTGGAGTATTGTGAGCGGTTTTGGGCCCGTATCTAAGGAAGGATGTGTTGGCCTTGAAAAGGGTCCAGAGGAGGTTCACAAGAATGATCCCTGGAATAAAGAGCTTGTCATATGAGGAGCAGTTGAGGACTCTGGTTCTGTACTCATTGGCGATTAGAAGGATGAGGGGGGATCTTATTGAAACTTACAGGAGACTAAGAGGCCTAGAGAGAGTGGAAGTGGAGAAGATGTTTCCACCAGTAGGACAAACTAGAACCAGAGGACACCATCTCAGACTAAAGGGACGATCCTTTAAAACTGAGATGAGGAGGAATTTCTTCAGCCAGAGGGTGGTGAATCTGTGGAACTCTTTGCCGCAGAAGGTTGTTGAGGCCAAATCACTGAGTGTCTTTAAGACAGGGATAGATAGGGTCTTGATTTATAAGAGGATCAGGGATTATGGGGAGAAGGCAGGAGAGTGGGGATGAGAAACATATCAGCCATGATTGCATGGTGGAGCAGACTCAATGAGCCGAATGGCCGAATTCTGCTCCTATGTCTTATGGTTTTATGGTCTTACCAGGCACAGTACTGCATGGTCAAAAGAGGTACTGCAATGCTCTGCCTGGAAATCAGTCCCAGAACCATTCTTTTTTCAAGTAAGTGCCCCACTGTGCCACCCTCCTGGAACCATTATGAAGATAAGGCTCGGGGGTTCCGGGGGTGGGAGAGTAGGCAATAGGGTAGGGAGTCAGGAAGGGGACGATTGTGGCTTTGGGGAATGGGACGGAACTCTCAGGTCCTGGAGGAGAGGGTGCCCTAAATCTGAAGGGTCAGATTGTGGTGCGTACCGCACCCACCTCTCTTTGTCTCCAAAATTGATTGATTGATTGATTGAGTTATTGTCACATGTACCGAAGTACAGTGAAAACTATTTTTCTGCAGCCAAGGGAACATACACAGTACGTACATAGTAGACAAAAAGAATAATCGGCAGGGTATATTGAATAATAGTACATCGACAAATAGTGATTGGTTGCAGTGCAGAACAAGGGCCAAACAAGAGCAGCATAGGGCGCCATGAATAGTGTTCTTACAGGAAACAGATCAGTCCGAGGGGGAGTCGTTGAGGAGTCTGGTAGCTGTGGGGAAGAAGCTGTTCCTATGACTGGATGTGCGGGTCTTCAGACTTCTGTATCTTCTGCCTGATGGAAGGGTCTGGAAGAGGGCAAAGCCTGGGTGGAAGGGGTCTCTGACAATGCTGTCTGCCTTCCTGAGGCAGCGGGAGGTGTAGACAGAATCAATGGGACGGTGGCAAGCTTGTGTGACACGGTGGGCTGAGTTCACCACACTCTGCAGTTTCTTGCGATCTTTGACTGAGCAGTTGCCATACCAAGCTGTGATGCAGCCGGATAGGATGCTCTCTGTGGCACATCTGTAGAAGTTTGTGAGAGTCGATGCAGAAATGCCAAATTTCTTTTGCTTCCGTAGGAAGTAGAGGCGTTGTTGGGCTTTCCTGACTGTTGTATCAATGGGAGTGGACCAGGACAGACTGTTGGTGATGGTGATCCCCAGGAACTTAAAGCTATTGACCCTCTCCATTTCGGAGCCATTGATGCAGACGGGAGTGTGTGTCGTGCTACGCTTTCTGAAGTCGATGATCAATTCCTTGGTTTTCCTGACATTTAGAGAGAGGTTGTTTTCGGTGCACCATGCAACCAAGTGATCTATCTCCCTTCTGGAGTCTGAGTCATCGTTGTTTGAGCTACTACCCACCACAGTCGTATTATCCGCAAACTTATAGATCGAATTGCAGTTGAAGTTGATGTTGTGTTATGCTGCTTCGGATAACACAGGCTGCTACTTGATGCACTCTTAGCTAAAGAATGCTCCAGACTCTGAAATGAGTTCAACGTGTTTCTTGAACTATGAACACAGTTCTCAAATGAGTTCGACTCTCTGCTAATCTTTCTTTTTTTCAATAAATTTAGAGTACCCAATTAATTTTTTCCAATTAAGGGGCAATTTAGCGTGGCCAATCCACCTACCCTGCGCATCTTTGGGTTGTGGGGAGAATGTGCAAACTCCACACGGCCAGTGACCCAGAGCCGGGATCGAACCTGGGACCTCGGCGCCGTGAGGCAGCAGGGCTAACCCACTGCGCCACCGTGCTGCCCAGACTCTCTGCTAATCTAACTGTATTAACTCAGTCTGACTGTACCAGCTTGCTCTCAGCCACGTGCTGGGGTGTGATGCTGCTGATCAACCCTGTTTAACTCTCTAGATGTCTGTCTGTGGAATGAGGCAGGGTGTGAGTGCCTCATCCCTTTTATAGTCTTTATGTCACGCCCCCTTGAGGTGATGCCACCTCTGAGTGTCCTGACTGCCCATTGGTTGTGTCCTATTCTGAGTGTTCATTGGTTGCATGTTTGCATATCATGACATCTCCCCTTTTTTTTTTTAGATGTACATACATGTGAATGTGTCCATCTAATGTGACTGACTGAGGAATACAGAACAGAACAAACAAAACAAATGCTCATAAGTCCAGTCTCTGACCCTCGTCGACCGCCGGAGAGGTGGTGGAGGAGATGACGATGTCTTGACAGGCGAGTGGGTGGCACGACTGGTGGCCTCATGGTTCGAGATGTCTGGAGGTGGCAATTCGACATGTGGAAATGAAGGGGAAAGTCGTTGTGGGCAAGCAACCTTTCGCAGTGCCCTTCGATTCCTTCGCACAATGGAGCCATCAGCCGTACGTATGACATAGGATCTGGGCGCGGCCTGTCGAACAACCACAGCCGGAGCAGACCACCCACCATCCGGCATCTTGATCCTGACCGTGTCTGCCGGGGTTAGCACCTCCAGATCGGTGGCATGTGCGTCATAGCCCTGCTTCTGGCTGTCACGAAGCTGCTGCATCTTCTGCAGCACCGGGAGGTGATCAAGGTTGGGCAGGTGTATGGCTGGAAGCGTCGTCCGCAGGTCCCTGTTCATCAGCAGTTGAGCTGGCGACATGCCAGTGGACAAGGGAGTCGCCCGGTACGCAAGTAGTGCAAGGTGTATGTCGGAAGTGGAGTCCGAGGCCTTGCGGATGAGCTGCTTAACGATGTGCACCCCTTTTTCAACTTTGCCATTGGACTGCGGATAGTGCGGACTGGAGGTGACATGCCTGAAATTGTAGCTCTTGGCAAACGTGGACCATTCTCGACTGTGGAAGCAAGGGCCATTGTCGCTCATGACGATGTTCGGGATGCCATGCTGTGAGAATGTCTCTTGACACGCTTTGATGACGGTCCGTGAGGTGAGGTCTGGCAGCTTCAGCACCTCAGGATAGTTCGAAAAGTAATCGATGATTAAGACATAGTCGCGCCATTCGCATGGAATAGGTCAATGCCAGCCTTGGACCACGGAGAGGTCTCTAGGTCATGTGGTTGGAGCGTCTCCTTGCTCTGCGCTGGTTGGAACCTCTGACAAGTAGCACAGTTCAGGACCATGTCCGTGATGTCCTGGTTGATGCCGGGCCTGTAGACAGCTTTCCGGGCCTTGCCTCTGCACTTTTCTACACCCAGGTGTCCCTAATGAATCTGCCGCAGCACCATGCTCTGGAGACATAGCGGGATGACTATCCTGTCCAGCTTGAGCAGGATGCCGTCGATCAGCGTCAGGTCATCCTTGACGTTGTTAAATTGAGGGCATTGCCCTTTCTGCCAGTTGCTGAGGTTGTGGATGACTCGCTGCAACAGAGGGTCTTTGGCCATCTCTTCTCGGATGAGAACGATCTTCTCACCTGTTGCCGGGAGAGTGCTTGCACACAGTTGTACCTGCAATTCAATGTGCTGGATGATCTCCAGTGGTTCACTGGGTGAGTTGACGGAGCGGGACAATGCATCGGCGATGATGAGCTCCTTGCCAGGTGTGTACACCAGATTGAAATCGTACCTCCGGAGTTTGAGCAGAATCCTCTGCAATCGGGGCGTCATTTCGTTCAGGTCCTTTTGGATGATGTGGACCAGAGGCCTATGATCCGTCTCAACAGTAAATGTTGGCAAGCCATAGACATAATCGTGAAATTTGAGGATGCCGGTGAGAAGACCTAAACACTCCTTCTCAATCTGCACATATCTGGTCTCAGTGGGTGTCATTGCCCATGACGCGTATGCTACTGGTATCCAGGATGACGTGTCGTCTCTTTGAAGCAACACCGCCCCAATGCCATCCTGACTCGCATCTGTGGATATCTTGGTCTCTCGGCCTGGGTCAAAGAATGCAAGGACGGGTGCAGTGGTGAGCTTGGCTTTCAGATCCAGCCACTCTATTCAGTGCTCCGCCTTCCGCTCTAAGGCGGTTGATTTTTTCACCAGGTTGAGTAGGGCCGTGGTGTGTGTGACCAAATTCGGAATGAACATGCCAAGGAAATTGACCATTCCCAGGAAGCGCAGTACTGCCTTCTTGTCCTCGGGGACTTTCATTGCCTTGATGGCTTTAATTTTGTCTGTGTCCGGGTGCACACCGTGTTGCGAAGTCTGATCGCCCAGGAACTTCAGCGTGGATGTCTCAAAACTGCACTTGGACTGTTTAGCTTGAGGCCATGTTCATGTATGCGTCTGAATACTTTCTTGAGTCGCGACACATGTTTCTCTGGGGTTGTGGACCAGATTATGATATTGTCAACGTAGACACGAACCCCTTCTATTCCCTCCATCATCTGTTCCATGATGCGATGTAAAATCTCTGATGCCGAGATGATGCCAAATGGCATTCACCTGTAGCAGAATCTGCCAAAAGGTGTGTTGAAGGTGCAGAGCCTTCTGCTGGATTCTTCAAGTTGGATTTGCCAAATTCCTTGGGATGCGTCCAATTTTGTGAAGAAGCGCGTGTGTGCCATCTCACTCATGATTTCTTCCCTCTTCGGGATGGGGTAATGTTCCCGCATAATGTTTTTGTTTAGATCCTTGGGGTCAATGCAGATGCGTAGGTCCCCCGAAGGCTTCTTTACGCATACCATCCGAGCTGACCCAGTCGGTTGGTTCAGTGACCTTGGAGATTATGCTTTTTTGTTGTAGACTCGTGAGCTCTGCCTTCAGGCGCTCTCTCAGTGGAGCAGGGACACGTCGTGGTGTGTGGACCACTGGCTTGGCATCAGGCCGCAGTAGAATCTTGTACTCGTACGGCAGCGTGCTCATCCCTCTAAATACATCTGGGTACTGGGTTAGGATGTCGTCGATGCTGGCCTGAAGATCCGAATGGGACGGGGTGATAGTGTAGACCCTTTGAATTATGTTCAGTTGCTTGCAGGCGTGCGCACCTAGCAGGGACGCCCTGTGTGGTTTAACAATCTCGAAGCGTAAGCTTGCTTGTGTGTGTCGGCTGGACACCTGCAGATGGCAGGACCCCAGTGCCTTGATTGCATTTCCAATGTAGTCCAGGAGTGTGCAGGCAGCTGGAAGGATTGTGGGGGGCTTTGTGAGTCTCTTGAAGTCCACCTGCAAAATCAGGTTCGCGGGGGCACCTGTGTCCAGTTTGAACTGGATGGGGCAGTGGTTGACCTTCATCACTGCATGCCATTCGCCCTCGGAATCCACGGCCAGGATTGATTGGACTCACGATGTGTCCGGTGTGGCGTATTCGCACTTCGTAATAATGCCCATTCGGTAAGTGCTGTCCAGGTATTCATCATCTGGATCCGTCGCACTGCCTGGATCAGAGTCATGCATTCGATGTTGCACACTTCTGATGCGCCGCTGTCGGAATTGGGAGAGCTGGCTCCTGACTGGTGGTGCAGATCTGCACAGGGCTGCATAGTGGTTTGGTTTCCCACAGTTTAAACAGTGTTTGCCTCTTGCAGGGAAGTTTTTAAAAAATGGGCGGTGCTGCAGTTCACACACATCATGACGTCGGCGTCATGACGCTCTGTGCGTCGTTGCGCATGCGCGGTGCGGTGCTCGGACATCTGCACCTGCGCAATGCGGTTTTCGGCCGCTTCGTGTTCCCGATCGCATTGCGCATGCATCGGGCCCCAGGAAGAGCGTGCAAAATGGCCGCTTTCGTCTATGTGGAGGCGCTGCATCCGGGAGATGGCCTGAACACTCTCCACCTTGTGGGAGGCTTGTTTTTCACTTTCTGCTGTTTTGTTCTGTGAATAGCGATTTTTAGAGTGCTCATGCACAGTACACGTTTCAATCACGACTGGCAAGGTCATGTGCCTGATTTTCAACAATTGCTCTCGCAGAGGATCAGAGTGGACTCCAAAACGATTTGGTCTCTGCTCATGGAGTCAGTGATATCACCAAAGCTGCAGGACTGCGCTTGCAGTCTAAGGTTAGTTAGATAGGAATTGAAGAATTTGTCTTTACCTTGCAACCTCTGCTTGAAGATGTAGCGCTCAAAGATTTTGTTGGTGTCCACCTCGCATTGGCTGTCGAAATTGTCCAGGATGGTTTGGTACTTCATTTTGTCCTGCCCTTCGGAAAAGTGAAAGGAGTTGACGATCTCTATCGCATGGTCATCTGCAGTGGTGAGTAGAAGAGCTATCTTCCGAGCATCGGTCGCGCCATTGAGGTCGGATTCTTCCACGTATAGTTGAAATTTCTGCTTGAATGATCGCCAGTTGGCACTAAGATTGTCGGTGGTTTTGAGCTGATGAGGAGCCTGAATCTTGTCCATTGTGCCTGTACTCAGTAGCTGGTTGTCACGGATCTTGCTGAGTTGAACTAAATAGATGGAACAGTCACTCCTGGTATCATGTTGTGATATGCTGCTTCGGATAACACAGGCTGCTACTTGGTGCAGTCTTAACTAAAGGATGCTCCTGACGAATGTGATATAAAATAGTTACTTTAGAGTTACTAGTTAATGTATGTAGAAATAAGCCACTTTGATTCTGGCAGTTAGGGACAAAGGGGTTTGAGACCGCATGGAAAAAGCAGGAAGAGGTGTGTCTATGAGAGTGATGCTGCATTGATAGGGGCCAGAGAAAGGGATTGGAAGTGAGCCAATCAGAATAGATCGAACAGGTCAGGAGGGACATAGGCTGACCTATGTCCGTCGAGTATGTGAAACTTGATACCATTTGAATTGATTTTGCAGAGATCCCTTTGTCTTTTAGTTCAGTCGTTTTCTGGGGTGTAAGAGGCTGGATGTCTCTTACGTTTCTGTAAGATGATTCAAGCTTGCAAGCTAAATAAATAACTTCTTTTTACGTGCGAATCCATCTCAACTTTTATTGAGGCCAGACTGACAGAGAAAGAAATTTGGGGATCAACATTTGGTGCCGAAACCCGGGATTTCTCTGGGCGATCCTGATCCAACTGCGAAATCAGAATTAGACTGATTATGAACAGGAGGATGGGGAACAAAGGGCCCTCAATGTAGAACTGGAAAACGACCGCGCATTAATTGTTCCCCTCTTCTTATCGTCTGATTAGTCTGGTCACTCGCGGTTGGCACAGAAAGACCGCCTCGACGAAATCACAGGTCAGTCTGGGGATTAGCACGTTAATTGATGGGATTTCATATTGTTGTTTCGGCTTGGGTTAGGGTTTTGGGCTGATGGGACTTTAATAATGAAGGTTCAGTCTATTATATGGGTTCAGAGGCTGATGTGACTTCATTAATGAAGGTTCAGTCTATTATAAGGGTTCAGAGGCTGATGTGACTTCATTAATGAAGGTTCAGTCTATTATATGGGTTCAGGGGCTGATGGGACTTCAATAGATGGAGGTTCAGTCCAGTATAACTGTTTTTAAATCTGAAGATGGTTCAACTCTATGTGTGAGTGTTTTAAATATATAGTTGATTAAGCTAAAATTGTCTCCTTGGACTGTAAAGTTCCGAGGTCTAGTTGAGATTGTGAGGAATGCTGCATATTGGTTGAAGCAGAAGTCTCTCAAAGGGTTAACAGCAGCAGGCGGAGTTGAAAACAGACAGTGCTTCTCACTCAGGCTTTGAGATAACAGCAGCAGCCGTAGTGTAATCGGATACCTTTCCTTTGAGTCAGTGAACACCAGCAAAGTTACGTTTTGAATTAATTAAAGGAAACCAGTGGGTTTCTCCACCTCTTTGATAAAAGTTATTATTTTCGAAAGCAATTGATGGAAATTGCCAGAATCTTAAGTTTTACTTACTTGAAATAAGGCTTATCTCATTTTATCTGGAGATTAATAGAAACTTAAAGAAGATCATGGACACCATTTTAAAAAGTGTCAATCTGGAGATGATAGTTGATTTTGCTAATACTTATGTGTATGTAAAAGAAAAAAAACTTGTTAAAAGAAAAATTGTTAAGATAAAGAAATAATTAAGTTGTAAATGTTATACAAGTTTGTGTTAAGCAAATTGTAAATTTAGTTCTGAGTTGAGATCAGAGCTAAGCTTGCAAGTTGCAGTAATTCAATTTGAATTTTCAAACATTTTTAAGTTTTAAAAAAAAGAGAGCAAATAGAGAAAAGAAGGACACCGATCTTGAATGCGTTGAATAGCACATTTCAAAGGCCCATAAATCTTTCTGTTATCTTAGACCTAAAACCTAGGAAGATTGACGAGCCAGAGGAATTTCTAGAGCGTTTTAATGAAATCTACCGGGGGCAGTCAGGCGATTTGCTGTATCAAAATGGTCAGAATTCCCCTCAATACTGTGCTATGTTAATGCATTGCCTACCACCTTCTGTGGTTACTGCTGTGAAATGTAATAACATGAATTGGACAGAGAACGACCCTTCCCAGATGGCAAGGGCAGTCAGATTTTACTGGAAGGAGGGTGTAGGCCAAGAAGGAGGCTCAGTTACAAAGGTTAAGACTGAGTATGTAATGAAAAAGGATGATCTGCGACCCCAACAAGCGGCAGAAATGGTAGTTTACCAGCAGGAGCTCCAATATAGTGACTTTGGGTGGGTGGATCAGCGAAGAGGAGGATGAGACAACAGTGCTATATTTCTATCACCCCCCCAGTGGTGGACGTTAGACGTTGAACAGTCACTGCATCACGTTACCCTGGCCTATGACAGAACTGGACGAAACAGGGAGTTGGAGGACAAATACCGGCCATTACTTGAGACCAAATGGCCAGTCAAGGTTACAGCCACAGTCACGGGAAAAGAAGGTACAGCCGATTTTGTTACAATATCACCACATTTATGGCCACAGTCAGCTTCGGTAAGCCCTCATATTACACGTCAGGTCCATGACCAGTACCATGCCAGGGATATGGGGCCAATGGTCAACATCTTACCGCAGCTCGTCAGAATAGGTATGAGATATACCTTTTGAACAATCCACGTCTGACATTTAAATACTGTACCGCTATCAATCCAGCCTGTTTTCTTAGTGGTCCCCCTGTCCATGAAGACGCACCTGGCCACGACTGTTTAGCCTTGATTCAGGAAACTACCACAATAAGGGGCGATTTGAGTGACATTTCATCAGAACAACCTGACATGATTATGTGTGGTCAAATATCCCACCGGGGTTTAGTTAATGACCTACTGCAGGCCCTCCTTATGCCCGCACAGATTTCCGTTATTAAATGCGCTGCCCACACGAATGGTACAACCCCAGTTGACGTTGGTAATGAACGAGCAGATCGTGCAGCGCGCACAGCTGCACAAATTCAGCAAGTGATGGTGCCTAAAATGTTAAGTCAGACTAAACGATCTACTATGAATATGTCTGCTTCTGACAAGCCAATGCCAACCATCCAAGACGTCATAAGGTTACAGGAGGATGCTCCTGAGAGTGATAAACAAATGTGGAAACAGTTAGGTTGTACATATGATTCTGTTTCCTCTTTATGGACCACGCCTGCACATCAGACTTGTATGTCTGATGCGCTGGCTTTATGGGTCATTGAATGTGTACACTTTGCAACTCATTGTGGGGCTCGAGGGACTAGTGATTTGTTGCTGGACACTTGGTGGCACCCTAAAATGCAGGGGTTGGCCCAAAGTATCAGTAATCGGTGTTTGATTTGTCAGCAATATAACACCGGAAAAGGTATCCCTTGTAGGAAGGGGCAAACCCCGTTGCCCAGTGGTCCCTTTGAGACGCTCCAAATGGATTACATTGAGTTGGAAAGGTGTCAATGTTACAAATATGTTTTGGTCATTGTGGATGTGTTCAGCAGATGGGTCGAGGCGTATCCGACTATCTATAGTAAAGCTGCTCCTGTGGTTAAAGTCTTGATGAGGGAAATCATTCCCCGGTACGGTATACCAGCTCAGTTAAGTTCTGATAATGGGCCTCATTTTATTGGACAAATTAACAAGGAGTTTTGCTCCCAGTTGGGCATACGCCAGCAGTTACACTGTGCTTACAGACCGCAGGCGGCCGGGTTGGTTGAGAGACACAATCAGACCCTCAAAACTAAATTGGCAAAATTAAGAGCAGACACGGGACTGACATAGCTTAAGTTGCTCCCCGTTGCCCTCTTCCAGCTGCGGGTTACACCTGCGGGACCAGCCCGGCTCTCTCCCGCCGAGATTCTTTATGGCAGGCCTCTTAGAACTCCTTGGAGCCTGCAGGTTCCCAGACGGGTTCAGTTTCATCAGATGACTGAAGAAATGACCACCTATGTTCTAGCCCTTACGCAAGTGCTCAAGGAACTCCATGGCCCAGTCCGTGCGGCTCACCAGCCATTGCCCCAGTACCTAGCTCACTTTCAGTCCAGCCCGGTAGTTATGTCATGGTCAAAAAATTGGACTAGGAAGGGGTCGGAGCCGTGATGGGACGGGCCCTTCCAAGTTCTCCTTACCACCCCCACAGCAGTTAAAGTGGAGGGGCGAAGTGCTTGGTTCCACCTACATCACTGTAAATTGAGTCCATCTCCACTACTGTAAAAGGTCGGATACTAACCTGCCTCCCTTCTCCAGTGCTATTTTACAGGTGTGGAGCATGATGGAGTGGCTACGCATCGTCTGTCTGATATTTGGCCTCACTTCGCTTGGCGTGTTATTGGCGATGGACATGGAAAAGGGGAATATTATGTATCTGTGTAGCCCCAACCAATCTACAAGGATACATCACCTATGCAAAGGTGATGTTCTTCGCTGCCCCCATATACGAGGACATGGTATCGACTCATGGAAGGTCATCAAAGTTAAGGAGAATGCAGGAGTCATGAAGCAGCTGCACCGGTCCCAGCGATGGGAAGGGAACATTATATGGACATTGCCTTGTTTTTGGAATACATGTAAATTTGATTTTGGATGTGTTAAAAGTGGTACAATAAAGGTAAAATCAGGCTGTCAGAAGAGTGTAGGAAGAGACCATGAGAAAGAGAAAGGGACTAGAGAGAGGACGGGGCGTGTGAGAAGGGAAGTACAGCTAGAACGTAGGTTACCGGGAGATACACTTAAGTTAGTTAAAGGCCAAACTGAGGAAAACCCGGGTAGTAAACCTTGGGAGCCCTCGGGGCAATAACCAAGGAGTTGTCTCAGCTACGGTTGTTTGCAATGCAGAACCGGCATGCTCTTGACTATCTTCTGGCCCGTGAGGGTGGGGTATGCGCCATAGTACAGGGCAAGTGTATCATGGGTGTTCAGGACTTGACCGCTAACATTACTAAATTTATGGATCGCATACGGGATCACTTGGACGGGATGCAGGATCCTGACTCTTGGGGTAACTGGGGATTTGGAGGATGGAAGGACTGGTTGATAAATATGGCCATGTATCTAGTGGTAGCTATCGGCTGCATCTTTGTGGGCGTGGCCATCCTTAAATGTGTGATGGGTAGAATGCGGGGTGCACTAGATCAGATCACCGCCCCAATCACCGGAAAAAAAAATTTAACTGTTAAAATCCATGAGGGTGAGGCAGATGAAGGGGGGCTAAGACAGGAATTGGAAATGCAGCGACGGATCTTTTTAGATGAGGAACCGTAGCTATGGATTGGATAGTTCGGTTATCATGGAATGATAAAAGGAGGGAATGACGAATGTGATATAAAATAGTTACTTTAGAGTTACTAGTTAATGTATGTAGAAATAAGCCGCTTTGATTCTGGCAGTTAGGGACAAAGGGGTTTGAGACCGCATGGAAAAAGCAGGAAGAGGTGTGTCTATGAGAGTGATGCTGCATTGATAGGGGCCAGAGAAAGGGATTGGAAGTGAGCCAATCAGAATAGATCGAACAGGTCAGGAGGGACATAGGCTGACCTATGTCCGTCGAGTATGTGAAACTTGATACCATTTGAATTGATTTTGCAGAGATCCCTTTGTCTTTTAGTTCAGTCGTTTTCTGGGGTGTAAGAGGCTGGATGTCTCTTACGTTTCTGTAAGATGATTCAAGCTTGCAAGCTAAATAAATAACTTCTTTTTACGTGCGAATCCATCTCAACTTTTATTGAGGCCAGACTGACAGAGAAAGAAATTTGGGGATCAACACTCCAGACTCTGAAATGAGTTCAACGTGTTTATTGAACTATTAACACAGTTCTCAAATGAGTTTGACTCTCTGCTAATCTAATTGTAGTAACTCAGTCTAACTGTATCAGCTTACTCTAAGCCACGTGCTGGGGTGTGATGCTGCTGATCAACCCTGTCTGACTCTCTAGATGTCTGTCTGTGGAAAGAGGAAGGGTGTGAGTACCTCATACCTTTTATAGTGTTTATGTCATGCCCCCTTGAGGTGGTGCTACCTTTGAACATAGAACATAGAAAATTACAGTGCAGTACAGGCCCTTCGGCCCTCGATGTTGCGCCGACCTGTGAAACCACTCTAAAGCCCATCTACACTATTCCCTTGTCGTCCATATGTCTATCCAATGACCATTTCAATACCCTCAGTGTTGGCGAGTCCACTACTGTTGCAGGCAGGGCATTCCACGCCCTTACTACTCTCTGAGTAAAGAACCTACCTCTGACATCTGTCCTATATCTATCTCCCCTCATTTTAAAGCTATGTCCCCTCGTGCTAGACATCACCATCCGAGGAAAAAGGCTCTCACTGTCCACCCTATCCAATCCTCTGATCATCTTGTATGCCTCAATTAAGTCACCTCTTAACCTTCTTCCCTCTAACAAAAACAGCCTCAAGTCCCTCAGCCTTTCCTCATAAGATCTTCCCTCCATACCAGGCAACATTCTGGTAAATCTCCTCTGCACTCTTTCCAATGCTTCCACATCCTTCCTATAATGCGGCGACCAGAATTGCAGGCAATACTCCAAATGCGGCCGCACCAGAGTTTTGTACAGCTGCAACATGACCTCATGGCTCCGAAACTCAATCCCTCTACCAATAAAAGCTAACACACCGTACGCCTTCTTAACAACCCTCTCAATCTGGGTGGCAACTTTCAGGGATCTATGTACATGGACACCGAGATCTCTCTGCTCATCCACACTGCCAAGAATCTTACCATTAGCCCAGTACTCTGTCTTCCTGTTATTCCTTCCAAAATGAATCACCTCACACTTTTCTGCATTAAACTCCATTTGCCACCTCTCAGCCCAACGCTGCAGCATATCTATGTCCCTCTGTAACTTGTAACACCCTTCCGCACTGTCCACAACTCCACCAACTTTAGTGTCATCTGCAAATTTACTCACCTATCCTTCTACACCCTCCTCCAGGTCATTTATAAAAATTACAAACAGCAGTGGCCCCAAAACAGATCCTTGTGGTACACCACTAGTAACTGGACTCCAGGCTGAACATTTCCCATCAACCACCACCCTTTGACTTCTTCCAGCTAGCCAATTTCTGATCCAAACTGCTAAATCACCCTGAATCCCATGCCTCCATATTTTCTGCAATAGCCTACCGTGGGGAACCTTATCAAACGCTTTACTGAAATCCATATACATCACATCAACTGCTTTACCCTCATCCACCTGTTTTGTCACCTTCTCAAAGAACTCAATAAGGTCTGTGAGGCACGACCTACCCTTCACAAAAACGTGTTGACTATCTCTAATCAAATTATTCCTTTCCAGATGATTATACATCCTATCTCTTGTAAACCTTTCCAAGATTTTGCCCACAACAGAAGTAAGGCTCACTGGTCTATAGTTACCGGGGTTGTCTCTACTCCCCTTCTTGAACAAGGGGACAACATTTGCTATTCTCCAGTCTTCTGGCACTATTCCTGTAGACAAAGATGACTTAAAGATCAAAGCCAAAGGCTCAGCAATCTCCTCCCTAGCTTCCCAGAGAATCCTGGGATAAATCCCATCCGGCCCAGGGGACTTATCTATTTTCACACTTTCCAGAATTGCTAACACCTCCTCCTTATGAACCTCAAGCCCTTCTAGTCTAGTAGCCTGAATCTCAGTATTCTCCTCGACAACATTGTCTTTTTCCTGTGTGAATACTGACAAAAAATATTCATTTAGCACCTCTCCTATCTCCTCAGACTCCACGCACAACTTCCCACTACTGTCCTTGACTGGCCCTACTCTTACTCTAGTCATTCTTTTATTCCTGACATATCTATAGAAAGCTTTAGGCTTATCCTTGATCCTACCTGCCAAAAACTTCTCATGTCCCCTCCTGGCTCTTCTTTGCTCTCTCTTTAGGTCCTTCCTAGCTAACTTGTAACTCTCGAGCACCCTAACTGAACCTTCATGTCTCATCTTTACATCAGCCTCCTTCTTCCTCTTGACAAGTGTTTCGACTGCTTTAGTAAACCACGGTTCCCTTGCTCGACACTTCCTCCCTGCCTGACAGGTACATACTTATCAAGGACACGCAGTACCTGTTCCTTGAACAAGCTCCATATTTCCATTGTGCCCATCCCCTGCAGTTTTCCTCTCCATCCAATGCATCCTAAGTCTTGCCTCATCACATCATAATTGCCTTTCCCCCAGATATAACTATTGCCCTGCGGTATATACCTATCCCTTTCCATCACTAAAGTAAACATAATCATATTGTGGTCACTATCACCAAAATGCTCACCTACCTCCAAATCTAACAGCTGTCCTGGTTCATTACCCAGTACCAAATCCAATATGACCTCACCTCTCGTTGGCCTATCTACATACTGTGTCAGGAAACCCTCCTGCACACATTGGACAAAAACGGACCCATCTAAAGTACTCGAACTATAGCGTTTCCAGTCAATATTTGGAAAGTTAAAGTCCCCCATAACAACTACTCTGTTGCTTTCGCTCCGATCCAGAATCATCTTTGCAATCCTTTCCTCTACATCTCTGGAACTTTTCGGAGGCCTATAGAAAACCCCTAACAGGGTGACCCCTCCTTTCCTGTTTCTAACCTCAGCCCATACTACCTCAGTAGACGAGTCCTCATCAAACGTCCTTTCTGCCACCGTAATACTGTCCTTGACTAACAATGCCACCCCTCCCCCTCTTTTACCACCTTACCTGAGCTTACTGAAATATCTAAACCCCGTCACCTGCAACAACCGTTCCTGTCCCTGCTCTATCCATGTCTCCGAAATGGCCACAACATCGAAGTCCCAGGTACCGACCCATGCCGCAAGTTCACCCACCTTATTCCGGATGCTCCTGGCATTGAAGAAGACACACTTTAAACCACCTTCCTGCCTGCCGGTACACTCCTGCAACTTTGAAACCTGACTCATGACCTCACTGCTCTCAACCTCCTGTATACTGGAGCTACAATTCAGGTTCCCAAATTAGCTGAACTAGTTTAAACCCTCCTGAAGAGCATTAGCAAATTTCCACCCCAGGATATTGGTACCCCTCTGGTCCAGGTGTAGACCATCCCGTTTGTAGAGGTCCCACCGAGCAGCTGTAGAGGCCAGCAGGACGGTTCAGTTCCCGTACCAGCCTCCCTGAACAGGCGCCGGAATGTGGCGACTGGGGCCTTTTCACATTGAAGCCTACTCGTGACAATAAGCGATTTTCATTTTTCATTCCCTGTAGCCACGTGTTCAACTCCTCTCTCTCCCTATTCCTCATCTCGCTAGCACGTGGCACGGGTAACAACCCAGAGATAATAACTCTGTTTGTCCTAGATCTAAGTTTCCACCCTAGCTCCCTGAATTCCTGCCTTACATCCCTATCCCTTTTCCTACCTATGTTGTTGGTACCTATGTGGACCACGACTTGGGGCTGCTCCCCCTTCCCCTTAAGGATCTTGAAAACACAATCCGAAACATCACGCACCCTGGCACCTGGGAGGCAACACACCAACCGCGAGTCTCTCTCGTTCCCACAGAATCTCCTACCTATCACCCTAACTATGGAGTCTCCAATGACTAATGCTCTACCCCTCTCCCCCCTTCCCTTCTGAGCAACAGGGACAGACTCTGTGCCATAGACCTGTACCCCATGGCTTACCCCTGGTAAGTCATCCCCCCAACAGTATCCAAAGCGGTATACTTGTTACTAAGGGGAACGACCACAGGGGATCCCTGTACTGACTGCTTCCTCCCAGCCCCTCTCACCGTCACCCAACTATCTTTATTCTTTGGAGTAACTACATCCCTGAAACTTCTATCTATGACCACCTCTGCCTCCCGAATGATCCGAAGTTCATCCAGCTCCAGCTTAAGTTCCCTAACGTGGTTTCTGAGGAGCTGGAGATGGGTGCCCTTCCCACAGATGAAATCAGCAGGGACACTGACGGCGTCCCTCACCTCAAACATTCTGCAGGAGGAACATTGCACTACCTTCCCTGCCATCCCCTTTCGATTAAAAAAAGGAAAAGAAAGAGCTTACCTGCTATTCACTCCCCTTCTCAGCAAGCACTCACTCAGCAACCTCTGCACCCCGCACGATACACCTGAAGGAAAATAAAAGAAAAACTACTTACCAGTCAATCCCTTACCTGCAGGCTGTGATGTCACGGTTCAACTTCTTTCTACTTCTACCTGCCCTCGAGCCTTCCTCTTGATCTTTACAGCGGTAGTATTTTTTTGGTTAGAGGAGGGGGTAGGGAGGGAAACACTGAAGAAGTGTTTCGGGTTTAAGTGTCACTTGACAACAGCCCCTCCACAAACCACCTTCAAATTAGGGTGAGCACAACGGAGGTATGCAAATTTCCCCCGCAACAGCCAATCAGCATCTCCTGAGTGTCCTGTCTGCCCATTGGTTGTGTCCTATTCTGAGTGTTCATTGGTTGCATGTTTGCATATCATGACAGTTGCCACACAGTCATGTGTGTATAGGGAGTACAGTAGAGGACTGAGCACACATCCTTGCGGGGCCCCGGTGTTGAGGACTATTGTGGAGGAGGTGCTGTTACCGATCTTGACAGATTGTAGTCTGTTGGTGAGGGAAGTCAAGGATCCAGCTGCACAGGGAGGGGTCAAGTCCAAGATGGAGAATTGTTTTCCATTCAGTTACCCACAATGCCCTGACCCATGCCCACCAATCTAAAAATTGAGATTTTACAAGAGCCTTAATCAGGGGTGAGTTCCCCACCTGCCCGCCCCAACGTTAAATTGTGGCTGGGGTCAGGGCAGCTGCGAGTCTGGCAGAATCCCGCCCATTCAATTGTATGTTCCCCCCAGCTCTGGGTCACTGTCCATGTGGAGATTGCACATTCTCCCCGTGTTTGCGTAGGTTTCGCCCCCACAACCCAAAGATGTGCAGGGTAGATGGATTGGCCACGCTAAATTGCCCCTTAATTGGAAAAAATGATTTGGACACTCTAAATTTAACAAAAAAAAATTATATGTTCCCCCCAAACTGATTCACAACCCATCTGGAAGAATATAAACGTCTACCCATGGAATCAGCTTGGACTGGTGATGTGTATTAGAGCCTTCCAGAGTTAAAATGGGGGCTAGATTCTCCGTTCCTGAGACTGAGTGTTGACCCCAGGGCAGGATTCGTGGACTTTCACGACAGCCGAACCTGGATCGATTCTGCGACTGTGGAGGGGCTGCCACCGTTGCCATGTGGAACACAATTGATTCCAATGAAAAATAGTGTGGGACTCGCCAGTTTTGTGATCGACACTCGGGAGGCTGACATGCTGCAGCCGCATTTATAGATTACAAACCCCACACACACTCAACCCAGCCAACAAGATGGCACTGGTTGTGTGGGAGTGTGCCCATACAGCTGATGGGTCTGCTGGGGCCAGAGGGCACCTAGGGTGGTGCCCTGGGGGACACCTGTACGACCCGTGGCCCTAAGTTCACAGTGGGCAGGCTGCGGCAATGGTGTACCATACCCCTCCACCCCGACTCCACAGCCCCCCCCCTCCCCCCCAGACCCCACTCCCCCCAGCCCTGGCAGAAGCCCCTCGGCCAGTGACACAACTGTCAGCAAACTATGGCGATTCTGGACACTTTCCGTACCCCCCCCCTCTCTCCCTCAGCAACCACAATGCTGGTTTCACAAGTGAACTGTGCCATTGGGATTTCGGCCCATTGGCGGCGGAGAATCGCGGAGGCCTTGGAGAATATCGGGTCAGGCACGCTAATGACATCCCAACAGCATTTACTCGAGGTGCGCCTGGTACGCATTGACGTGCTGTCGAGGCGACAGAGAATTGCGATTTGGCATGAAATCGGTGCCCACCGCGGTTTCGACGTTGCAACTGATTCTCTGTCCAATCACACTTCACGATTCCGGATGTCTGGATCAAGACAGACATCCGCCCTGGATGTCTGGATCAAGACAGCTGCCATCCAGCTAGGAATAGGAGAAAAATGAGGGGAAGTTACAAAAAGCCTGATTTAGAAGCTAACTGGTAATTCCATATTTGGCACAGAACGGCCTGAGCAATTCCTCATTACTCAGCCACTACTATTTCCATTTGCCAATTTTCTCTTTTCCCTTCCTGGACGTTCTTTTGTAAATAGAGAGGTAGATCTTTCTATTTTACACTTGACCAAAATGAAGCTTGTGCGTCAGTCATTGCACCAAATATGGAAAAATGAGTGTGGGGGACCTCTTGAAAATCGTTACCAAAGATGTTTGGTTTTGTTGTTTACATCATAGAATGATAGAATTTACAGTGCAGAAGGAGACCATTTGGCCCATCGTGTCTGCACCGGCCCTTGGAAAGAGCACCCTACTTAAACCCACACCTCCACCCTATCCCCGTAACCCAGTAACCCCACCTAATCTTTTTGGACAATAAGGGCAATTTAGCGTGGCCAATCCACCTAACCTGCATATCTTTCGACTGTGGGAGGAAACCGGGGCACCCGGAGGAAACTCATGCAGACACAGGGAGAAAGTGCAGACTCTGCAGAGACAGTAACCCAAGCCAGGAATCGAACCTGGAACTCTGGAGCTGTGAAGCAACAGCGCTAACTACTGTCGGACCCCGCCCCACACCCTGAGGAACCGGCCGCCCATCAGGCCAGGGAGCGACCAGAGGGGGAGTCCCGCAATGGCCCAGAGTGTATGGGCATCGCTGGTCATTCGAAGGGATGACAGAGAGTATATGCTACAAGAAGATGGTGTGGCACCTGTGCCATGTCATCGCCGACTTGGCACCACATGGAGTAGGACACTCACTCCTGGTGCCCGTCAAGATGACCGCAGCCGGGAGGGCAGCATGGTGGCGCAGTGGGTTAGCACTGCTGCCTCACGACGCCGAGGTCCCAGGTTCGATCCCGGCTCTAGGTCACTGTCCGTGTGGAGTTTGCACATTCTCCCCATGTTTGCGTGGGTTTCGCCCCCACAACACAAAGATGTGCAGGGTAGGTGGATTGAACATTCTAAATTGCCCCTTAATTGGAAAAAAATTAATTGGGTACTCTAAATGTATTTTTAAAAAGATGACCGCAGCCGTGAGCTTTTACGCCTCAGGATCATTCCAGGAATCGAGCGAAGACCTGTGTGGTGTCTTGCAGGTTACATCCTACAAGTGCATCCACCAGGTCACGGATGCCCTGTTTGCCTTGGCAGTAAACTGCATCATTTTTGACATGGACCAAGCCCAGCAAGATGCCCGGGCAGCAGGATTCCCCGCCATCACCGGGATGCCACAGGTCCAGGGGCTGATAGACTTCACGCTTGTTTCTCTGCACTCACCGGGCCATCTGGGAGTGCCCTACATTAACAGAAAGGGGTTCCACTCCCTCAACATCCAGCTCTTGAACAACCATCACATGAAGATCATGCACGTATGTGCACGCTTCCCGGGGTGCATCCTAGGGAAATCGGTCATCCCCGGTCATCCCCAGCCTCTTCGACGACAACCCTGGGATGGATGGCTGGCTCTTGGGGGATAAGGGGTACCGCTGATGACCTGGCGAATAACACCAGTCTGGAGGCCGGAGACCGAAGCGGAGACCCGGTACAGCAAGGCCCATGTGGCCACCCTGGCTGTGATTGAGCGGTGCATCGGACTGCTCAAAATGTGGTTCCAATGCTCCGACCGCTTCGGTGGTACACTCCAGTACACCCCCCAGAGGGTCGCCTGCTTTGTGGTGGTCTGCTGTGTCCTCCACAGCCTCGCACAGAAGCGGGCGACATGATGGAGGTTGGTGATGAGGAACATGTGGCCACCTCCGAGGAGGGGGAAGAGGAGGAGGTCGAGCCCAGGGAGGAACCGGAGGATCAGTCGGAGGCTGCAGGACAGCGGCAGTGGCGAGAGTCCGGCAAGCCCGGAGGTCCGAGGGAGACCTCCTACTCGCCTAATTGACTTAGGACGTGGCCTGGTCCATCATTGCTACCTTACCCACCCCTCACTCCCATTTCCCACCCTCCCAGGGTATGTGTTACATTACTCCAGGGTGCTGGGACTGTGTTGGCACCGTCAGTGGGTCACTGTTGAGGGCAGGGTGGTGATGAGAACCCGCAGACAGCTGAGTCTTAGTGCGCCTCGATCTGTGCCATAGTTTGACCCCTGTCTGTCTGCTGAGTGCTCGCTCACACCCATCGCCTGTCCGGGGCGAGGGGGAGATGCCTGGAGAAATGGGCCAAGGGTTCGGAGGTCGGCCCACATTGCGGAAGAAAGTGACAGAGGCATCATACTAGTTGTGCACAAGGGTATTTAATGTGTTTAACAATTCCCCACACTCCCGACGTGCTGCCCCTTCCTCCACCCCTCCCACCATGCCCTACTTATCCCCCCACCACTCCCCCTCCCCCGGTGCCCCAGTGATCCTCAATGTGCTTTGCCTCCCTAGGTCTATTGCTACGTCTCAGTGTTTCCCCAGGATGCACATCAGAGGTGGAGGCAGCCAGTTGCTTACCTCGTCCTGTGGCCTTTAATGCCCCTGGCAGGCGTCCTCTGGGGCCGGATGGCCCCGCCTCACTTGTCGGCGGCACATGCACAACCATGCTGACCCGTCCCATGTGCTGACCCTGAGACGCAGCCTCATCAGAGGGGTGGAACTCGGGGGAGTTGATGGCCACCATCCCCACTCCATGCGGTGGGTCAGGGTTGGCATCCAGCAGCCACTCCTCCCGGTTGGTGCCCATAGGGCCCTGGGACTCACCTTGGGGTGGAAGGGCAGCTGGTTAGAGCCCCGGCTGCCCCTGCATCATCTGGCTCTGCCAGTCCTGACGGCTCCCCATGGTCTGCACCCTTGTATCAACGCCCTGGCGATGCTCCTCAGTGATTGGGCCATGCTCTGCAGCACCTCGGCAATGCCCACCTGAGACTGGGACAAGCTTCACAATGCCTGGGCGAGATCACATGTCCCACAGAACCTCATCAAGGTCAGCCTGGTATAGGGTCACATGCCCCAATGAGGCGGACATTCTGTCAAGGCCCTCAGCCATGGCTGTCACCGACTGCATGACGCCTTTGTGACATCGTGCACCAGGCTCTCCACTGTGGTCGCCACCCTAGCAGTGATGGCCTTGGTGCCACCCATTGCCGGCAACATCTTCTGCACCTGCAGACTCTGGGACTCCTCTAATCGGCCATATATCTGCTGGAGTGTCGCTGACATCTCCCTCTGAATGTCCTGACTGCTCCATAACGTCTCCATCAGCTCCGGAAATACCTCTTCCACAGTTTCAGCAGCATCCGGCTGGGACCCAGCTGGGTCCTGGGATCCAGCAGACCTCTGATTGTTGTCTCGCCTGGGGGTTCCTGCCTCCACCTGATGTACATCAGCAGCAGTGTGGTGCTCACCAGATTCTGCAGCAGAAGCCTGACCACTAACATCTCCCGCCGAGGTGTGTGTATCTGCACTGATGGAGGGTGGGGATGATAGCTGTGATTCCTCGATCATGTTTTCCTCGGAGCTCCCCTCCGGGGTAGTCTCGTGGGAGGCTGGAGAGCGGCCACCCAGGATGGGCTGGCGGCGTCGGCTGGACAACCTGCGGGAGAATGGACATGTTGTCAGTTTGAAGGATGGGTCAGTCACTAATGCAATAACAACTCACGTTTTACAGTTCATCTGGGTGAAGACCGGTGATTCCTCACCTCAGCGGCATCCGCCAGCCTCCACGTTGGTGACCGCTCTGACCTCGGCCACCCCAGTCACCTCCAGGCCTGTTCAAAGAACAAAGAACAATTACAGCATAGTATCAGGCCCTTCGGCCCTCCAAGCCTTTACTGGTCATGATACCAACCTTTGCCAAAACCCTTGCGACACAAAAATTGTGTCGCAATCCTCTATACCCATCCTATCCATGTATTTGTCAAAATGCCTTTTCAACGCAGTTCATGTAACTGCTTCCACAATCACCTCTGGCAACGCGTTCCAGGCACTCACCACCCTCTGCGTAAAAGACCTGCCTCGCACATCTCCTCTAAACCTTACCCATGGACCTTTAACCTGTGCCCCCTGGTGACTTACCCCTCCACCCTGAGAAAGAGTGCCTGCCCATCCACTCTATCCATGCCCCTCATAATTTTTTGACCTCTATCAGGTCACCTCTCAACCTCCGTCTTTCTAATGAAACAGTCCGAGTCTATCCTCAACACTATCTGCCACTCCACCAACCTTGGTGTCACCCGCGAACTTACTAATCAGACCAGCTACATTTTCCTCCAAATCGTTTATGTATGCTACAAACAACAGAGACCCAAGCACAGATCCCTGTGGAACACCACTAGTCACAACCTTCCATTCAGAAAAACACCCTTCTCCTGCTATCCTTTGCCTTCTGTGACTGAGCCAGTTTTGTATCCATCTTACCACATCATCTCTGATCGTGTGTGACTTCATCTTTTGTACCAGTCTGCCATGTGGCACCTTGTCAAAGGCTTTACTGAAGTCCATGTAAACAACATCCACCAGCCTCCCTGCATCAATCATCTTTGTCACCTCCTCAAAAAACTCGATCAAATTAGTGAGGCATGACCTCCACTTCACAAAACCATGCTGTCTATCGCCTATCAAAGGAGGTGAGGATTCTTGAGTCCGGCACCCCATTGCCCTCTGGGCCCTCTCCCGTCAATTGTGGGAGAGTTTTTCCTGAGGAGACATAAAGAGGGCATCATTAGCCACACGCTTGGTACACAGTGGTGGGAGGGGGTGTATGAAGGAAGGGTTGGGCGATTGAAGGGAGAGGGTTGTGAACGGATGATTGAGGGAGTTGAAGGGAGGGAGATGGAGGGAGTAATGGGGGTTGCATGGAAAGTTGGGGGGGTGGACACTCTTGTGGGGGCGGAAAGGTTTTGGGGGGGGCAGGGTGTTGGTATCTACTCACTCGTGCTGCCGGGTGTTGGCCGTTGACCTTTTCCTGGCACTGGAGCGAAGTCCTCCTAGTCACACTCCCAGAGCTCACAGCCGCACCCGCCTCATACCAGACAGAACTGGATGGGCCCTGTAGCTTTCCTTACAGGACCCTCAGGGGAACAGGACATCTTTCCTGGCCTCCACTGCGTCTAGGAGCCTCCCCAGATCTGCATCTCTGAACCTTGGGGCCGGTCTCCTGGGTGCCATTGTTGCGAGCTGGCTGGGCCGAAGAGCTGCTTGACCTTGTTAGTGGGGGGCCGGCAAGCGCAGAAATAGGCTGCCGAGCCTTCAATGGCGGCGACATGCCCGTGGGGTCTCGTTAAATTGACCAATTAACGTTGAATAGCTTTGCCAGCCTCGCTGGGCCGAGTGCTGGGAAACTCGTGGGAATTCCTGCTCGCTACCACACTTAAATTATTATTATTAGAAACCTTCCTGGAGAGTCGCGCCCTAAAAACCAGGAGACCTAAGTTGGGCTGAATGGCCTGAGGCTGTGCTGTAAGTATAATGCAATACTTTGTGGATATAGAAATAATTCCAGTTAGCTGCGTATGGAATTGTTATTTTCCATAACAAGGAAGGTGTTATTTTGTTGCTTCTGGAGAGTCTACCATCTGAAAGTCTGCCCTTTCCATCATTATTAACATAGAGATTAAAATGTCCAAAAAAAACCTTTCTGTCAGCACCACCTGAACATGTTTGGTCTGGTAGTGTCACTGCAGGCACAGCCATGTTCAGTGAAAAACAAATACACCAATGATCACAATACAATAGATAGCATACCTGCATGAGTGCTGAGTTTGCTTCGAGCGATGTGAGCTGGTGGATGCATACCTCACTACACACCCTAGCAGATGAAAGGATCTTTTGACAATTAAATATATGGGTAAATATTTAAACCTCTCCTGACAGTAAACTACAGTGCCTTCTTTTTTGTAACCTTAAAAAAAAATACAAGCATGGAGCTGCACCAGCATGTTCCAACTACACTGGGAATGCTGCCAGTTCTTTTCCTTCAGTGACTGTAGGGCACTGAGATTCATTCAGCACGAAGCGAGATTCTCATTCTGATATACCACACTGTCCAGATGCTTGAGGCAAATGTCTTAATAGCTCGAGGAACTAATTCACTGCAAGACTGATAGATTTTGGACAGGCTTTTGAAGAAATTGTTTTTTTTCTTAATCATCTTCATGATTGAGAAGAAAAGCAGATGAAAAGGAAAAATTGAGTTGACAAATCACCTGAGAGTATATGGGAATAGGACAACATCAAAGACCTACCGTAAGTCACAAAGGCCAGTGACTGACATGGGCTATTATTGTGTGATTATGAAATGAATCACTTTTCTGTAAACAGGTGTTGCCATCTGAAACCATATGAACAGACATAAAAGACATTAGGTAACATAATCTTACAATATTTCTCAATCGTCAGCAATCAAATTTCACAGTCTAGGAAAAACAAGAAATAACAAAAATTAACCTGTGGTCAGTTTCAGGACTAATTCTGGAAAATGGTTTTCTAATTCATTAAGATGGTCAAGCAAACTCCACAAGACAGCGTTGATGTGTTAAGTAAGTTGGTTCAACGTTGACTGCAACTGGATGCAGTGAAACTAGAAACAGGCTTCTGACACAGGAGATGGTCCAACACTGTTTTATTGAACTTCCTGATTGCTGTACATAGTCAGCTGTGAGTTGACACTCTATCAATCTAACTGATAACCTCCTACTGGCTTGACCAGACTAACTCATGGTGATAGTGCTCACTGGCTTGTGCACTCTAACTATCTCAGTAGCTGTGTCCTGTAGAGAGAGGGAGAGTCTTAATGCCCTGTGTGCTTTATAGTGGTGGTGTCCTGTCTGGTGATTGGTTGTTATGTGTCGTGTGTGTTCATTGGTTATCCTGTGTGTCAATCATTGCCTGTCTGCATCTCATTATATACATGAGTGGATATTATGACATCTCCCCTTTTTGAAGTAAATTTTGGAACATGGCGATATATATACATGCATGATTATATACAAGTGGTGAGCGAATGAACATATGTACATGGGAAGGTCTCTATCGTGCAGATACAGAACAAACCGAACAAAATTTACAAGATTTAAGTCTATAGATTCAGCCTTTGTGGCGGGCGACAAATTCTTGTCGATCGCCTCAGAAGTGGAGGGGGGGACGCCAGCACTTGGACAGGCAGGATTGCTGCCATGTCAGTGGCCTCATTGAGAGGCGGGATCGCTGTCAGATCGGTGGCCTTGTGGTGCGAGATGTCCGGAGGAGGCATGATTACATGCGGACAAGTGCGGCCAGGTGGTGGGCAGGGAACTTTTCGTAGCACCCTCCTGTTGCACAGTAGAATAGAGCCATCAGCCATTTGGACAATGAAGGACCTGGGGGCAGCCTGCCTGACGACAATAGCTGGGGCTGACCAACCTCCCTCAAGCAACTGGATGCGAACAACATCGTCTGGAACCAGCGCAGGTAGATCCTTGGTATGAGCATCATACGTGATCTTCTGCTGGTTCCTGGATCGCTGCGCTTTCTGCAGCACCGTGAGGCGGTCAAGGTCGGGAACATGGATGGCTGGAACAGTTGTCCTCAGGCTGCAGTTCATGAGCAGCTGCGCCGGAGCCAAACCAGTCGACAGAGGGATTGCCCTGGATGCCAACAGCACCAGGTTGAAGTCTGAGGCTGAGTCTGTAGCCTTGCACAGCAACCGCTTGACAATATGGACCCCTTTTTCGGCCTTCCCGTTTGATTGCGGGTAATGGGGACTGGATGTGATGTGACTGAAGTAGTAGGATCGTGCAAAGTCGGACCACTCTTGGCTGTAGAAACATGGGCCGTTGTCACTCATTACTGTGAGTGGTATGCCATGCCTGGCAAACGTCTCTTTGCAGGCTTTAATCACTGACTTGGACGTGAGGTCTGACAGTTTCACCACTTCCGGGTAGCTGGAGAAGTAGTCGACCAAGAGCACGTAATCACGCCCATTTGCGTGAAAGAGGTCTATCCACACCTTGGGCCACGGAGAAGTCACGATCTCGTGCTGTTGCAGTGTTTCCTTGGGCTGAGCTGGTTGAAACTTCTGGCATGTTGTGCAGTTGAGAACCGTGTTGGTAATGTCCTAAGTGATGCCAGGCCTGTAGACTGCCTGCCGAGCTCTGCGTCAACATTTTGCGACCCCAAGGTGACCCTCATGGATCTGCCTGAGCACCATGGCTTGCATGCTTTGGGGAATGTCAATTCTATCTAGTTTAAGAAGGATCCCCTCGACAACCGTTAACTCGTCCTTAACGTTGAAGAACTGGGGGCATTGACCCTTTTGCCAGCCATGGGCAAGGTGTTGCATCACGCACTGCAGTAGAGGATCTTTGGCAGTTTCTTCGCGTATCTGGACAACTCGTTCATCGGTGGCTGGGAGGTTGCTGGCACAGAACTGCACCTGTGCCTCGATGTGGTGAATGAAGTCGCCCGGTTCACATGGCATGGTGATGGATCGGGATAGGGCACCCGCGACGATCAGCTCCTTGCCCGGTGTGTAGACGAGTTCGAAGTCATAACGGCGGAGACGAAGAAGAATTCGCTGCAGCCGAGGTGTCATGTCATTTAAATCCTTCTGGATTATGTGGACTAAAGGCCTGTGGTCTGTTTCCACCGTGAACTTCGGCAGACCGTATACGTAGTCATGAAACTTGACTATTCCTGTCAGGAGACCCAAACACTCCTTTTCGATCTGGGCATACCGTTGTTCGGTTGGAGTCATGGCCCTGGAGGCATATGCCACTGGAGCCCAGGACGAGAAATTGTCTCGGTGGAGGAGCACCACCCCAATGCCATCCTGGCTTGCGTCTGTGGATATCTTGGTATCCTTAGTTGGGTCAAAGAATGCCAGTACTGGTGCTGTGGTGAGCTTCGTCTTTAGCTCAAGCCACTCCGCTTGATGTGCGGGAAGCCACTGGAACACTGTCGACTTTTTAACGAGATGCTGGAGGGCCGTGGTGTGGGATGCCATGTTGGGAATGAATTTTCTGAGAAAACTTACCATCCCGAGGAAGCGGAGGACCGCCTTTTTGTCCTCTGGTGTCTTCATGGCATTGATTGCCAGCACCTTGTTGGCGTCAGGTTGCACACCTTGCTGTGAAATACTTGATAGCAGACCGCCCAAATGAGCATTTGGCCCTGTTGAGCTGGAGGCCATTTTCATGAATCCTCTGGAAAACCTGTTTGAGGCGAGCAATGTGATCCTCGGGCATCGTGGACCAAATAATCACGTCGGGCTATGGTGAGCTTAATTTTGAGCTCCTCCCATTCCTTCTGGTGTGTGGGCAGCCACTGGAACTCCGTGGACTTATTGATGAGGTGGCGCAGAGCCATCATGTGGGTGGCAAGGTTGGGAATGATCTTCCCCAGGAAGTTGACTATGGCTGTGATGGCGCTTACCTTGTCTGCATCCGGACGGACCCCTGACCGGGAAATGTGGTCCCCCAGGAACTTCAGCTCGGTTTGGCCGAAAGAACACTTGGCTCGGTTGAGGCGCAGGCCGTTTTCCCGTATGCGGCAAAGACGCGCTGGAGACGATCACCCCTGTGGTGTGGTGGAACAGATGATGACGTCGTCCACGTAGACGCGCACCCCTTCGATGCCCTCGATCATCTGCTCCATGATCCTGTGAAAGACCTCGGATGCCGAGATGATGCCAAATGGCATTCTGTTACAGCAGAACCTGCCGAAAGGGGTGTTGAAGGTGCACAGCTTTCGGCTGGACTGATCCAGTTGGATCTGCCAAAAACCCTTTGAGGCATCAAGTTTTGTGAAGATTTTAGCCCGGGCCATTTAGCTCGTGATCTCTTCCTGTTTGGGTATGGGGTAGTGTTCCCTCATTATGTTGTTGTTGAGGCCTTTTGGATCAATGCAGATCCGGAGCTCGTTGGAGGGCTTCTTAACACACACCATGGAGCTGACCCATGGCGTGGGCTCCGTGACCCGGGATAGCACCCCTTGGTCCTGGAGATCTTGCAGCTGCTGCTTGAGGCGGTCTTTGAGTGGTGCTGGGACCCTGCGAGGTGCGTGAATGACCGGGGTGGTGTCCGGTTTGAGCTGAATTCTGTAGGTGTAGGACAGTGTTCCCATGCCCTCGAATGCCTCCTGATTGTGGGCGAGGAGCGATTGGAGCTGTGCCCTGAATTCTGCATCCAGGAAGTCAGATGTGCCTTCTGGAGACAGAGCGTGGACCCGCTGCACGAGGTGGAGAACCTTGCATGCCTGTGCGCCCAGCAGGGAGTCCTTTGATGATCCGACTATTTCGAATGAGAGTGAGGCCGCGTGTGTGTTGTGTGTCACCTGGAGCTGGCAGGATCCCATAGCCGGGATAACGTTCCCATTGTAGTCGACCATCTTGCAACGGGATGGCCGAATTGGTGGTCTGACCTTCATGGCGTAGAAGGCTGACCATGCTATGAGGTTGGCGGAGGCGCCAGTGTCCAGACGGAATGTTATCGGTGATCGGTTGACCGTTAGGGTGGCACACCATTCATCACCCGGATTGACAGTGTTCACTTGCAATGGCTGGTGGGTCCTGGCTGGAGACATCCGGTTCCCATCAATGACCGCAACACGGAAGGCGTCTCGGTTGTCTGTGTCACTGGTCTGGATATCGTCTGGGCACGACTCTCAGTAAGGAGGCTGAATGGTCCGCACTTCCCTGCGAGGTTGTCGGAATTGGGGAACATTGGCAGGTTGAGCTGCTCAACAGCAGGCAGCGTAGTGGCCCATCTTGCCACAGCGGAGGCATTGTCGGTTCTTGCCGGACATTGCCGCTTTAAATGTGCGGCTCCGCAGTTGCCGCACGTCGTGACGTCATGGCATTCGTTGCGACACCGCGCATGGGCAGTTCGGTCTTGCGTCGAGCACGCCTGCGCATCACGTCCCTCTGTGTCGACGTCATTTTTGGCGCGCACAAACGCGGGAGGCCTTGAAAAGCGCACAAAATGGCTGCCCTCGTCTGGGCCGCGGGCCGGGAGGAACTCGATCGCCTGGACCCGTTCAGCCTCGTAGATCGCCTGCCTCGCCGATCCGGCCGCGTGGGACCCCGCCGCGCCAATTCGGCCGCCTGAAATTGGGAGTAGCGGCTAGTCGCGTTTTCATGCAGGACACAGGCTTCGATTGCGGAGGCTAGGGTGAGGCCTTTAATTTTTAAGAGCTGCTGGTGAAGGGTGCCCGAGGTGACCCCAAAAACAATCTAGTCCCGAATCATTGAATCGGAGGTGGTGTCGTAACCGCAGGACTGCGCGAGGATACGGAGGTGCGTAAGGAAGGATTGAAAGGGCTCATCCTTACCCTGTCGGCGCTGCTGGAAGAGATACCTCTCGAAACTCTCGTTGACCTCGACGTTGAAGTGTTGGTCGAGTTTGAGAAGGACCGTCTTGTATTTGGTCTTGTCCTCACCTTCCGCGAACGCCAGGGAGTTGTAGACATGGATGGCGTATTGACCTGACGTGGAGAGGAGGATGGCGATCTTTCTGGTGTCCGAAGCGCACTCCTTTTCGTTGGCTTCCAGGAAGAGCTGGAAGCGCTGTTTGAACAGCTTCCAATTGACGCCGAGGTTTCCAGCGACTTGTAGCGGCTGCGGTGTGCTGACGGTGACCATGGCGCAGGATGGCAGATTCCAGAGGATTCGTAGGTAGGTCCCACAGTTACTCCTGGTACTATGATGTGTTGGGTACTCTGCTACACAGACGAACCAACACGGTTGCGAATGGTACAACTCAGTTTTATTACTAACATTTATTTACAGTGGTAAACTGGGGCGAAATTCTCCGTTATCGGCGGAAATCCCACTTGCGTCACGTCATAAAAATGGGCCGATAGTCTCCGGCCCGAAATGGGCTAGCAGCGACGTAACGGGATCCGCGCTTGCGCAGTGGTTCACGCCGTGCAACGTCATATGCGCTGCACGGCGTGACGGCTCATAAGGCCGCGCAGCTCCTCCCCAACCGACCGGAACACCCGACCGCAACACCCGACTGGATGGCTGGCCGTCGCTCAGCCCCGAGGTTCGAGTCACGCGATGTGGAGGTGTTCCTGGACGCGGTGGAGCAGAGGAGGGATGCCCTGTATCCCGGGCACGGCCGCAGAGTTGCCCCACGCCACAGCCGGCGTCTGTGGAGGGAAGTGGCAGAGGACGTCAGCGCTGTGGCCCTGACACCACGGACAGGCACCCAGTGCCACAAGAAGGTGAACGACCTCGTCAGAGCAGGCAGGGTGAGCCTCCCCCATATCCCCCATATCTCCCCTCCCCATATCCCCCCTCCCCCATATCCCCCCCTCCCCCATATCCCCCCTCCCCCATATCCCCCCTCCCCCATATCCCCCATATCCTCCATATCCCCCCCTCCCCATATCCCCCATATCCCCCCTCCCCCATATCCCCCCTCCCCCATATCCCCCATATCCCCAAGTGAATCCAGCCCTAACCTTAACCTCTGCAATGCACGCGCAACCGATTGCGTGCATTCATATACCTGCCTAACACTGTTGCCTTTTACCCCTGCCACCCCCCCCCCCCCCCCCCCCCCCACAGGAGAAGCGCGCACACAACAATAGGGAGCATGTGAGGACTGGAGGAGGGCCCGCTGATGAGAGGCCACTGACCGTACACGAGGAAAGGGCCCTGGAACTGGCTGGCGGACCTGAGGACCGGGAGGTTGCTGATGCAGAGGTCGGCGGCCCACCAGCAAGTGAGCCACCGACAGCCCGTCCCCATATCCCCCCTCCCCTATATCCCCCTCCCCGTATCACCTGATCACTGCCTGATGTCTAACCATGCATGCTTCATTGTGTATCGCAGGACCAAACGTCCAGGCACCCATCCCCGCAGATGCACACCGCCCGCAGGATGCCCCTCGGAGACCACGGGAGACGGAGAGACCCGCACCCTCCAGCATGCGACGCCCGCAGGATGCCCCTCGGAGACCACGGGAGACGGAGAGACCCGGACCCTCCAGCATGCGCGCCCGCAGGATACCCCTCGGAGACCACAGGAGATGGAGAGACCCAGACCGTCCAGCATGCTACGCCCGCAGGATGCCCCTCACACACCACGGGAGACGGAGAGACCTGGAGCAACAGGGAGACGACACCCCCGTCACGTGCGGGAGCGACCACCCAGCGATGAGGGGGGGAGCCACAGGCCCCCGTCACATCCGAGCCAGGACACCACTACCCAGGACACCACTACCCAGGACACCACTATCCAGGACACCCCTACCCGGGACAGCACTACCCAGGACACCCCTACCCGGGACAGCACTACCCGGGACAGCACTGCCCAGGACACCCCTACCCGGGAAGACGAAATACCGGACAGTGACTCAGAGTGGATGTGTGGAGACGAACCCCCACCCCAAAGTGCCATGGAGTCAGAGTGGGACGAAGAGCATGACACAACGCCACTGCTGTCACCAACACCCTCCACCATCGCAGAAACACTCACCACGGTTGGGCACTTTAGTGATGAGGCGTCTGGTACACTCACTGGTGCGCACAACACAGCCGTCCCGGTACAGCAGGTGGAGGTAGGAGCAGCAGAGGGACCGGGCGGTCGGAGGGCAGCCCAGGCCAAGCGAACATCTGCCACCCAGATGGATCCCGGGTTCCTGCAGTTACCACACCCACACATAGATCCGATGCAACCACCGACCCGGAGACGAGCGAAGAGGGTGACGGGTGGCTTGCGGCGGCTGCGGTCGCAGGTGGAGGAGTCCACCCGCGTCCAGGAGCTGGGAGTGGTCCTGGTCATGCGTGCCACCCAGGCTGACACCGCACGGGTGGCGTCCGTGGTGGAGGCAATGGGTGCGACGGTGTCAGACATGGGGAACGGTTTGCGAGGCCTGGGGCCTTCCGTGCAGGCGGCGTCTGTGGCCCAGGAAATGGCTGCCCTCTCACAGGAGGCCATGAGCCAGTGCCAGCGCCAGATGGCAGAGGCGCTCAACGCCATAGCCCAGTCTCTGCAGGCCATGGCCCAGTCTCAGCAGGCCATCGCTGAGGGCATCGGCGCCAGTGGCCATGTGCGAGGCGGCGTCGCACTGTCACAGACAGGGTTTGACAACACCCTGGGCTCCATGGCTGCAAACCTGCAGACCCCTGTCGATACCAGCACGGGCCTCCAGGACTGGCAGCGCCAGATGTCGGGGGGGGCGTCGGATGGCCAGTCCATTCGCATCCCCCACCCATGTAGAGGCCTGGGGGCCATCGGGCATCCCGAGGGAGGAGGAGGTGGTGTGGTCCGTCCCGGCTCCCTCTGTAGGGGAGGTCCCGGTACACCGCGACACCTCAGACTCCCCCCCCCCCTTCCGTCTCAGGTGCATCGGGTGGGCAACGGGCAGGACAGGCTGGCAGCTTGCCATCCCAGTCGCCCGGGCCGCAGCCTGGCCCATCTAGGCCAGGACGCCCCAGGAAACGGCCGCCAAAGGGATCCAGTGTCAGAGGGCAGGAATCACAGGAGTCCACCTCCAGTTCTGCTGTACCGTCTGGGGAACCACGTAGACGTAGTCAAAGGGCCCGTAAGGCCAAACAATTAGACACTGAGTAAGTTGGCACGGGTGCAGGGCACAGATGAGTTTTAGGGGATAGGGCACGTGCATGAACTCCTTTGGTTATTAAAGTCAATGTTACACCTACCGAAGCTGCCTTTGTGCTCTGTCCAAAGTGTGCGGGCGTGTCATGTACGTTGAGCGCAAGTGTGTGTGTGAGTGGTGGTCTTACCTCAGCCCCAGGTGAGTCTGCCCCCTTCCCCCTGGGCCGCCATCAACATCCCCCGGGCAGAGGACGGGACCGTGCGCTGCAGTGTCACAGCCGCATGCAGGGATGGTCCGGGTGGATGATGGTACTGTGGCCATGGGTCAGACATAGTCCAACGATGTAGAGCCAGGAGCTCATCGCAGGGCGGGTTGTCATCATCCTCCATGGCCTGCGATAAACACGCGTCCACCCGCAACTGTGTGAGCCCGGCCCGTTGTGCCGCCGGTGGATCGGCAATGGGGGGGGGTGGTGTACATGCGGGTGGGGTGGGTGGGGTTGGGGAGGGGGGTGAGGGTGCTGGGTGGGTGGATGGGTGGGGGGAGTGGGTGGTCGGCTGTTGCCATGTTGTGCGGTCTGTGGCCATACTACCCGATTCCCACGCCCATCTAGTCAGTGAAGCGGGCGTCTATCAGTCTGTCCCGTGCCCACTGGGCCAGCCGGTAACGGTGGACAGCCACCCGCCTGTGTCTACCCCGTCTGCCCTGACCATTGCCCCCATCCCCCTCATCTGGGGAGGACTGTGCCTCTTCCTGCTGCTCCTCCACTCCGCCCTCCTCTGCCTGTGGCACATCGCCCCTCTGCTGGGCTATGTTGTGCAGGACGCAGCACACCACAATGATGCGGCCGACCCTATCTAACCGATACTGGAGGGCGCCCCCAGAGAGATCCAGGCACCTGAAACACATCTTCAGCACGCCAAAGCACCTCTCGATCACTCCCCTTGTCGCTACATGGGCATCATTGTAGCGGTTCTCCGCCTCATTGCGTGGCCTCCGTATAGGCGTCATCAGCCACGATCGCAATGGGTAGCCCCTGACGCCCAGCAACCAGCCCCTCAGCCGGGGATGGCGTCCCTCGTACATGCCGGGGATGGATGACCGCGACAACACGAATGAGTCATGTACACTGCCTGGGTGACGGGCGCAGACGTGCAGGATCATCATGCGGTGGTCGCAGACCAACTGTACGTTCATTGAATAGGTCCCCTTCCTATTGGTGAACACGGCCCTGTTATCTGCAGGTGGCCGCACGGCGACGTGCATCCCATCGATCGCGCCCTGGACCATGGGGAACCCGGCCACGGCAGAGAAGCCCACGGCCCGGGCATCTTGGCTGGCCCGGTCCACGGGGAAGCGGATGTAGCGGTGCGCCATGGCATAAAGGGCATCTGTCACTGCACGGATGCACCGGTGCACCGATGTCTGCGATATGCCGGACAGGTCCCCACTCGGTGCCTGGAATGACCCCGTTGCATAAAAGTTCAGGGCCACCGTAACCTTGACGGACACGGGGAGAGGGTGTCCCCCGCCAGTGCCACGCGGTGACAGGTGTGCCAGCAGGTGGCAGATGTGTGCCACGGTTTCCCGGCTCATCCGGAGTCTCCTCCTGCATTCCCGGTCCGTAAGGTCGTGGTATGACTGGCGGGGCCGGTACACACGGGGCGCCCTCGGGTGCCTCCGTTGCCGTGGGGCCGCGACGTCCTCCTCCCCCTCCTCGTCCTGTCGGTCAGGTGTCCCTCCAGCCTGGGCGGCAGCCGCCTGCCCCTCTGCGGCAGCCTGCGCCGCCTCTCTGGCACGCTCCTCCTCCTCCTCCTCCTCCTCCTCATCCAGGGCAACATAGACATGAGCGGCTGCCACCACAGCGGCCAACATCGCTGGATGATCTGAAAACATGATGGCGTGGTGGGGGGGAGGGGAACGACGACATGTCATCATTGCCCATATCCCCTCCTCCCCCCAGCCAGGTGGCATGGACCGCATGGGTCCAACTGTTGGAGGCTGGCACCTGGCCAGGTGGACCAACTCATTTGCCCTCCCATCACCCTCCTCGGCACGGACCCCCACCCCAACCTCCACCCCAGCACGGACCCCCCCCCCCAACCTCCACCCCAGCATGGACCTCCCCCCCCAGCCAACCTCCACCCCGGCACGGACCCCCTCCAACCCCCAACCTCCACCCCAGCACGGACCCCCCCCCCAACCTCCACCCCAGCACGGACCCCCCCCCCCCAACCTCCACCCCAGCACGGACCCCCCCCCCAACCTCCACCCCGGCACGGACCCCCTCCAACCCCCAACCTCCACCCCAGCACGGACCCCCCCCCCCAACCTCCGACCCGGCACGGACCCCCTCCAACCCCCAACCTCCACCCCAGCACGGACCCCCCCCCCAACCTCCACCGCGGCACGGGCCCCCTCCAACCCCCAACCTCCACCCCAGCACGGACCCCCTCCCCAACCTCCACCCCAGCACGGACCCCCCCCCAACCTCCATCCCGGCACAGACCCCCTCCAACCCCCAACCTCCACCCCAGCACGGACCCCCCCCCCAACCTCCACCCCAGCACGGACCCCCTCCAACCCCCAACCTCCACCCCAGCACGGACCCCCTCCAACCCCCAACCTCCACCCCAGCACGGACCCCCCCCCCAACCTCCACCCCAGCACTGACCCCCCCCCCCAAATTCCACCCCGGCACGGACCCCCTCCAACCCCCAACCTCCACCCCAGCACGGACCCCCCCCCAACCTCCACCCCGGCACGGACCCCCTCCAACCCCCAACCTCCACCCCAGCACGGACCCCCCACCAACCTCCACCCCAGCACGGACCCCCCCCCCCCAACCTCCACCCCGGCACGGACCCCCTCCAACCCCTAGCCTCCACCCCAGCACGGACCCCCCCCCCAACCTCCACCCCGGCACGGACCCCCTCCAACCCCCAACCTCCACCCCAGCACGGACCCCCTCCCCAACCTCCACCCCAGCACGGAGCCCCCCCCCAACCTTCACCCCGGCACGGACCCCCTCCAACCCCCAACCTCCAGCCCAGCACGGACCCCCCCCAACCTCCACCCCAGCACGGACCCCCTCCAACCCCCAACCTCCACCCCAGCACGGACCCCCTCCAACCCCCAACCTCCACCCCAGCACGGACCCCCTCCACAACCTCCACCCCAGCACGGACCCCCTCCCGGCACTCCCCCGGAGCCCAGCCTACTCTCACCACCCCCCCCCCCCCGCCGCACACACACACACACAAGCCAAGACACACCTCTCCTCATGCAATCAGTCTGCGGCCACGCCATTTCCTGCCCAGAGCCAACCCCCCAGGCCGTCACTCACCTCTTCGCTGGTCGGCGTGAGCCTGGAGCACCGGGTCACGCCGATGAAAAGGAGGTTTGATTCACGTCGACGTGAACGGTCATCACGTCGACGGGACTTCGGCCCATCCGGAAGGGAGAATATCGGCAGGCCGAAGATCGGCTGCCTTGCGCAGACCCGTGACATTCTCCGCGGCAGCGGCGCCATTAACGCCCCGCCGATTTTTCTCCCTTCGGAGACTTCGGCGGGGGCAGGATTCACGGCGGTCAACGGCCATTCTCCAACCCGGCGGGGGGTCGGAGAATGACGCCCCTGGTTACTGATGTTCAATCATAACCCTAGAATCTGTGGACCTATTCCTAATATTATCTTGGAATGGCACTCAGCACATGGTGGATGTCTGAGTGGCTTGCTGTGAGCTCTGTGCCCTGAGCTGTCTCCTGCTGGAATGCCCGGGAAGTGTCGTGTTCCCTGTTTTGTACTGTGTATGCTCTTGCCTGTGGATGGCTGTGGTGTTGCGTGTGTGTTGATTGGTCCGTTTATCTGTCCATCAGTATGTATGTATGTTTGTACCATGATGTTTACCTGAATATCATGACACTTGTCTTGATGCACTGCGTTGAACTGCTGTATTAAAACTCCTGGGACAGCACTAACTTTTAAATTCTAAATTTAGAGTACCAAATTCATTTTTTCCAATTAAGGGGCAATTTAGCGTGTTCAATTCACCTACCTTGCACATCTTTGGGTTGCGGGGCGAAACCCACGCAAACACGGGGAGAATGTGCAAACTCCACACGGACAGTGACCCAGAGCCAGGATCGAACCTGGGACCTCGGCACCGTGAGACTGCAGTGCTGCCACTGCGCCACCGTGCTGCCCTGGGACAGCACTAACTTGGCCGACTTGCCACGGTGTTAGGTACGTTTTTACCCTTTTTTATTTGCATTTTGTATTCTCATTCCGGGATCATCGAGCAGAGGCAGGAGACATTGGGAGCCACTCTCTTTGGTGGGTTAATGTTTTAGATTCTTAGTGTTTAGCGTTTATAAATATGTTTAAAATGTGAATAAAGTGAAAGGAAGATATAGTTTCTTTTAAACTTTGATTTGTCATGAGGTTGTTAATTCCATTAAAAAGGTACTTTACTGTATAAAGTGAGTTTGGAGTCACAGAAAGTGAAAGAAAGATTTTTTTTTAATTCTGGTTTGTCACGAGGATATTGTTCCATTAAAGGAACAATAATGGATAGAATGTGTTTGGAGTATATGCAATCTTCAGTGATCACTTGCTAATGAGAATGATTGTCCCCTTAAGATACTCCGTGTTACTGGTCATGGGTTCTGTGGAACTTTGCGTGGCTGATAAGCTGGACCCTAGAACCACATCTTCAATCACTCACTTGGCAAGAGTTTCCAGAAGGTGGGATCCGTCCTTGGACACTCGATCGTGGGTATTCCTTTCACAGCCTCCTTTTCCAGGCCTCCTCTTGCCGTCGGGTGTTCTCGAAGGATTCTGACCCTTCAATCAGGAGGTTCCTCCAAATAGATCTCTTCTGGCCAAGGGTCTCCCAGTCATTGACGCCTATGTTCTATTTATTGAGGGAAGCCTTCAAGGTGGCTTTGAAGAGCTTCCTTTGTCCTCCTCTTGTTCGGGATCCTCCCTTGAGCTGGGTGAAGAAGATTTGCTTTGGCATTCGGGACTCTGACGTCCTAAGCATATGGCGGCCCTGCAGAGTTGGTTTCAGGTGATCATGGCCTTGATGCTGGTGCTATTAACTCCTTCAAGGACACTAATGTTAGCATACCTGTCTTCCCAGCTGATTCAGAGTTAAAGTACATTTGGATTCTGCAATGTATTTTAAGCTGTGTTCTTTAAGAGTCTCCCTGATGTAATGTTCATCCTTATAAACCTCAATGATGACTTCAAATGCTTTGACAAAGTTTAATGCCTTAGTTGAACTTCTTTGGAGGCTTCGATGTAGGTGCAGGGATCATGAAAGAAGAGTCAAGCTACATCTCCACCCGGCGAGGAAGCAAATCAATTGTCCACCACTAAGAGTGTACAGACGGGGCAGCCCGGTGGCACAGTGGGTTAGCCCTGCAGCCTCATGGTGCCGAGGTCCCAGGTTCGATCCCGGCTCTGGGTCACTGTCCGTGTGGAGTTTGCACATTCTCCCCGTGTTTCCGTGGGTTTCGTCCCCACAACCCAAAGCTGCACAGGCTGGGTGGATTGGCCATGCTAAATTGCCCCTTAAATGAAAAAAATGAATTGGGTACTCTAAATTTATTTGAAAAAAAAGAGTGTCCCGAAATGATGTCAGAGGAGATGTGTGCCAGGTTACTGTGCTTCAGCAGCTGCTGCTTTCAGACTTTGAGCTTGTAAAATGAACAATTAATATGTCTAAACCCTCTCTTCCCTTTCCCCCCTCTCCCTTCCCGCCTCTCCCTTCCCCCCTAATCCTTCCCCTCCCTCCCTCCCCTTCCCCCTTCCATCCCTCCCATTACAAATAGACAGAACCCTTGTGTTTTTTAAAATAAATTTAGAGTACCCAATGCATTTATTTCCAATTAAGGGGCAATTTACCATGGCCAGTACACCTACCCTGTACATCTTTGGATTGTAGGGGCGAATCCCACGCAAACACAGGGAGAAGAACTGTTGTGCTTATGTGGAAATATACATTTTATTGACTGTTGTGTTTAAGTGAGAAAATATATTTTATTGCAAGAAATTTTTAAAACTTGAGGTTGTTTCACAAAATGTCACTGTTCAGCTGATAACTTTAGGTGGTTTCAAAGTTTGGTATTTGTAAAATTATATTTGTTAATAAATGTTCCCCAATAAACTTTACAGCCTTCTGCAAATGTCTTACTGAAATATCAAAACACAATGTTTAATTATGAGTTAATTCTAAATGATAATTGACGTAAATGAGGCAGAAATATAAAAACATGGGTACCACAGTTGCACACTGGTTAGCATACTACTTCACAACACCAAGGACCTGTGTTAATTTCAGACCTTGGGTGACTGTGTGGTGTTTGCAGAATCTCCCAATGTCTGCTGGGGTTTCCTCCGGGTGCTTCGGTTTCCTCCCACAGTCCAGAGATGTGCAAGTTAGCTGGATTGCCATGATAAATTGCCACCTAGTGCCTGAAGGAGAGGTTGGGTTACGGGGATAGGGCCGGGGCTTTGGCAGGTGGGCCTGGGCAAGGTGCTCTTTGGGAGCATTGGTGCAGGCACGATGGGCTTTCTTCTGCACTGCAATAATTCTATGATTCTATAAACACAAATCAAAAATATATCAGATATTACAAGGATAGTGACAGCAAAAGGCCCTGGGGCGCTTTTGTAATCTGACCATAACCAAATTAACAGATAGGAACACTTTTGAGCATGCCACTCGTAAAGTTACATAATAATATAGCGCCAATTTTAAATAGGTCCACAGATTTAAAACAAATAACAAAACCTATGTTCATTTATAAATAATAATGACTTTTAATCATAAAATGGTTACTTTGAAAGAACCATTTAGAAAAAAAATTCACTTACGTGATGTGGGTGTCACTGGTTAGGCCAGCATTTATTGCCCATCCCTAGTTGCCCTTCAGCAGGTGGTGGTGAGTTGCCTTCTTGAACCTCCACAGTCCTTGAGGTGTAGGTACACCCACTATGCTGTTAGGGGGGGATTTCCAGGATGTTGCCCAGCGACAGTGAAGGAGCGGCGATATATTTCCAAGTCACGGTGCTGAGTGACTTGGAGAGAACCTCCAGGTGGTGGGGTTCCCATGTACCTGCTGCTCTTGTCCTTCTAGATGGTAGTTGTCATGGGTTTGGAAGGTGCTGTCTGAGGAACTTTGGTGAGTTACTGCAGTCCATCTTGTAGATGGCACTGTTTTGAAAAACAATTTATAATACCCAATTAATTTTTTCCAATTAAGGGGCATGGCCGGCATAGCATGGCCGATCCACCTACCCTGCGCATCTTTGGGTTGTGGGGGCAAAACCCAGGCAAACACGGGGAGAATGTGCAAACTCCACACGGACAGTGATCCTGGGCCGGAATCGAACCTGGGACCTCGGCACCGTGAGGCATCAGGGCTAACCCACTGCGCCACCGTGCTGCCCGTAGATGGTACTGTTGCCAGTGGTGGAGGGCTTGCATGTTTGTGGAAGGGGGAGCAAACAAGCAGGCTGCTTTTACAGAATAAGCCATCTTTTGAGCAGTGCCTTTTTTTACTTTATTTTTTTATTTTTATTGAGGAGCAATTAAGGGGCAATTTTGCGTGTTGAATCCACCTATCCTGCACCTCTTTGGGGTTGTGGGGGGTGAGACTCACACAGACACGGGGAGAATTTCCAAACGCCACACGGACAGTGACTCGGGGCCAGGGTCAAACCCGGGTCCTCGGCTTTGTCCTGGATGTTATCGAGCTTCTTGAGTGTTGCTGGAGCTGCACTCATTCAGGCAAGTGGAGAATATTCCATTGCACTCCTGACGTGTGCCTTGTAGAGCATGGATAGGCTTTGGGTGGGTCAGGAAATGGGTTACTCGCCGTAGGACTCCTAGCCTTTGCCCTGCCCTGGTAGCCACTGTATTAATATGGCTGGTCCAGTTCAGTTTCTGATCAATGGTAACCCCCAGGATGTTGATTGTGTGGGATTCAGCGATGGTAATGCCACTGAATGTAAAGGGGCAATGGTTAGATCCTCTCTTGTCGGAGATGGTCATAGATGGCACTTGTGTGGCTCGAATTTAACTTGCCACTTGTCAGCACAAGCCTGGATATCGTCCAGCTCTTGCTATATTTGGACGTAGACTGCTTTGTTATCAGAAGAGTCGTGAATGGTGCTGAACATTGTGCAGTCAGCCGCAAACATCCCCACTTCTGACCTTATGATGGAAGGGAGGTCGTTGATGAAGCAACTGAAGATCAATGGGCCTCAGACTCTACCCTGAGGAACTCCTGCAGTGATGTCCTGGAGCTGAGTTGATTGACCTCCAACCACCACAACCATCTTCCTTTGTGCCAGGTATGACTCCAACCAGTGGAGACTTATCCCCCTGATTCCGTTTGACTCCAGTTTTGGTGGGGTTCCTTGATGCTGTACTCGGTCAAATGCTGCATTGATATCAAGGGCAGTCACTCTCACCTCACTGAGATGCCTTTCAACAAATTCTGAGATATAAATCAACAGGAGATGGCTTTTGGGTGTGTAGTGGGGTGTAGCTGGCTGGGAGGACCGTTTCCATTGTCTTCAGATCATACAAGGGATTAAAATCCAGCTGTTTGCAGTTTTCATACCTTCCTTTCAAAAGCCTCTTTGACATGAGGTCCTGACACCCCACTAGGTGTGAAGCTCCATATCCACCCAAAAAGCTCTGCCAATATAATCCACAGAAAGGGTCCCTTTACAGAATCAGCCATTTTTGAGCAGTGTCTTTTTCACTTTATTTATTTATTTTTATTTTTATTTAGGGGCAATTAATGGGGCAATTTAGCATGGCGAATCCACCTACCCTGCACATCTTTGGGTTGTGGGGGTGAGGCGCAGACGCTGGGAGAATGTGCAAACTCCACACGGACAGTGACTCAGGGCTGGGATCGAACTCGGGTCCTCGGCGCCATGAGGCAGCAGTGCTAACCACTGAGCCATCCCGCCGCCCCGTCTTGTTTACTTTAAAAAGTGCATGTTAAACAGTTCAATATGCCCATAGTTAGATCTAGGTGGTGGGGCATCCTCACTCCGACATAATGTTGGCTGTCGTGACACACTATTGGAGGAAATTTAGTAGCCAATATAGACACAGAAAACTGCCACAAACAGCAAGGTGATAAGAATCTGTTTTTCTCATGTTTATTCAGCTGCTGCAAAGGCTTCTTGCTTCCATGCTTGCCGACTTACGATTTGCCGTGCGACCATGGAGTATCTTCTGGTTACATGTGACAATGATGCCATAAACTTCTTCTTTGCAAAAGTGGGGCGGCAAGGTAGCACAGTGGTTAGCTCTGTGCTTCACATCTCCAGGGTCCCAGATTCGATTCCCGACTTGGGTCACTGTCTGTGCGGAGTCTTCACGTCCTCCCCGTGTCTGCGTGGGTTTCCTCCGGGTGCTCCGGTTTCCTCCCACAGTCCAAAGATGTGCAGGTTAGGTGGATTGGCCACGCTAAATTGCCCTTAGTGTCCAAAAAGGTTAGACTGGGTTATGGAGATAGAGTGGAGGCTTAAGTGGGGTGCTCTTTCCAAGGGCCGGTACGAATTCGACGGGCCAAATGGCCTCCTTCTGCACTTATGATTCTATGATTTTATGAAAAGGTGGCATTTCGCTGTTTGTTACTTTGGAGGAAGAATTTGTCCAGTCACTATGCACCAGTGATGTCCAAAAAGTGGAAAATGTATTCCTCCATTCGCTACTTTAAAAAAAAATCACAAAATCATTCTGTTACATGTTATTAAAATAGAATAAGTAAGTCCTTCCTCAATGTTCAAGAGGTAAGAACCAAATACATTTCTCTCCTTCATTTGAAATTAGATGGATTTTTCTTTCTCTTGGAGTAATGGAGGAAGAGTTGTGATTTCTGAACTCAACAAGTACCAGCATTTATAGAGCGCCTTTTGTGTTGCGAATACGCCTAATTTAGATTTCATCTTTCCTCGCATTAATTTGAATCTGGTGACACATCTAGGGTATATTTAGGCAATTCACAACAGACCATGGCACCATAGTACAGGAAGCCATCCGCTTGGCTTGAGTAAATAGGAACGTTGTGGTAATTGGCTACAGTATAATCAGGGGAACATTCTCTGCAGCTAAGAATGAGAATCCAGAAAATTACATTGCCTACTTGGTGCTAGGATTCAAGACATCTGTTTTGAGACTGGAGAGGAACTTGCAGCGGGAGGGGCAGGACCCAGTGATCGTGGTCTACATGGATGCCAATGACATAGATAGGACCAGGCAAGGAAATCTGCTTCCAGATTATGAGAAGCTCGGGCTAAATTTTCAAAAGCAGAATATTAAAGGTAATAAAAGGTAAAGTCGCCATATACTAGATGACCATAGGCTGCTTTGCCCTTTGAGGGGGAGAGCTGACTGATGGTGATTTAACCTGAGGCCACCACACCTCAAGAGAAGGGGAACATTGAGAAGGCGGGGCCTTCATGAATAACCTCAGCCAGTATTAATCTTTGAATTATTCCCTGACCCATGAGCAAATTGGCATATGGTAAATAATTTTAGAGAAATGAATGTGCAATTCAAAATCTGGTTTGTCACCATGGCACAGTGGTTAGTACTGCTGCCTCACAGCGCCAGGGACCTGAGGTCTATTCCAACCTAGGGTGACTGTGTGGAGTTTGCACATTCTCCCCGTGTCTGCGTGGGTTTCCTCCGGGTGCTCTGGTTTCCTCTCAGTCCAATGATGTGCAGGTCAAGTGGATTGTAGGGCAGCATGGTGGCACAGTGGTTAGCACTGCTGCCTCAAGGAGCTGAGGACCCAGGTTCGATCCTGGTCCTGGATCACTGGCCATGTGGAGTTTGCACATTCTCCCTGTGTTTGTGTGGGTTTCACCCCCACAACCCAACAAAATGTGCAGGACAGGTGGATTGGCCACGCTAAATTGCCCCTTAATTGAAAAATAATAATTGGATACTCTAAATACTCTAATAATTGCCTTGCTAAATTGCCACTTTGGGGGGTGTCGCTGGAATAGGTCAGTGGATTGTGCCTAAATAGGGTGGTGTTTCGAAGCATTGGTGCAGACTCAATGGGCCGAATGGCTTCTTTCTGCACTGTAGGGATTCTATGATTCTATAATTCTATGAAATGGGTTTTTATTTCATGGAGCACTGACATCAGCACTGGGGAAAGTATTGTACCACTGAGATGGTCTTCACCTGAACCATGCTGGGACTAATGTTCTGGTGAGCTGTATAATTGGAACGAGTTGTATAGCTGGAGGGATAGAAAGGGCCTTAAACTAAATAGTGGGGGGAAAGAATAATGTGAGAGTTGATGTCGTAAATTAAAGGGAAAAGCAAGATAACAGAGCAGGATAGCGATTTGGGTAATGATAATGAGAGTGGCAGGAAGGGACAGTGGGTACAAATTTAAGAATGCACAGCAGAGAAGGTCAGCAAATGTAAAAACAAATGGTGAAAAGACAAAGTTGGGGCAGCAGGGTGGCACAGTGTTTAGCATTGCTACCTCACGGTGCCAAGGTCCAGGTTCGATCCCGGCTCTGGGTCACTGTCCGTGTGGAGTTTGCGCATCCTCCCCGTGTTTGCGTGGGGTTCGGTCCCGGAGGGAGACTGTGTTTTGGTGCCTGTCGGGGTGTGCCATGAAGGTGTACTGCGGGTTTGCAGGTCAGAGGTGGACTTTTTCGACCAAGGGGTCCGACGTATGGGTCCGCACATGCTTCCGGAGGAGGACGGGTCCAGGAACTGTCAGGCATGTTGGGAGCGTGACCCCGGAGGTGGACTTCCTGGAAGGCAAACACACGCTCGTGAGGGGTCTCTTTCGTCGCGGTGCAGAGGAGTGACCGGATGCAGTGGAGCGCGTCAGGGAGGACCTCCTGCCAGCGGGAGACCGGGAGATTTTTAGACCGCAGGGCCAGCAGGACGGCCTTCCAGACCGTCCCGTTCTCCCTCTCCGCCTGCCCGTTTCCCCAGGGGTTGTAGCTGGTCGCCCTGCTCAAGGCGATGCCGTTGCTGAGGAGGAACTGATACAGCTCATCGCTCATCGCTCATAAAAGAGGATCCCCGATCACTGTGGATATAGGCGGGGAAACCGAACAGAGTGAAGACGCTATGCAGGGCTTTGATTCATGGCAGAAGTCATATCGGGGCATGGGATGTACTCATCAATCACGTTCAGCAAATACGTGTTGCAGTCGGTGGAAGGGATGGGTCCTTTGAAGTCCACGCTGAGGCGTTCAAAGGTGCGGGAGGCATTCACCAGGTGCGCTCTATCTGGCCGGTAGAAGTGCGGCTTGCACTCTGCGCAGACTTGGCAGTCTCTGGTGACGGTCCTGACCTCCTCAATGGAGTAGGGCAGGTTGCGGGCCTCGATAAAATGGAAGAACCGGGTGGCAGAGGTCATAGTGGGGAGCGCGGAGTCGGTCCACTTGTGCGCTGGCACGTGTACCGCAGGTTAGGGCATCAGGGGGCTCGTTGAGCTTCCCCAGGCGATACAAGATCTCATAATTATAGGTGGAGAGCTCGATCCTCCACCTCAAGATGTTGTCATTTTTGATCTTGCCCCGCTGTGTATTATTAAACATAAAGGCAACCGACCGTTGGTCAATGAGGAGAGTGAATGTCCTGCCGGCCAGGTAATGCCTCCAATGTCGCACAGCTTCCACAATGGCTTGGGCCTCCTTCTCGACAGAGGAGTGCCGTATTTCGGAGGCATGGCAGGTGCGGGAAAAGAAGGCCACGGGCCTGCCCGCCTGGTTGAGGGCGGCGGCCAGAGCTACGTCCGATGCATCGCTCTCCACCTGAAAAGGGAGGGACTCGTCGACCTTGTGCATCATGACCTTGGTGATGTCCGCCTTGGTGCGGTTGAAGGCCTGGCGGGCCTCAGCCGTCAGGGGAAAAACTGTGGACTGAATGAGTTGGCGGGCCTTGTCTGCATAATTAGGGACCCACTGGGCGTAATAGGAGAAAAACCCCAGGCATCGTTTCAGGGCCTTAGGGCAGTGGGGGGGAGGGAGTTCCAGGAGGGGACGCATGCGGTCGGGGTCGGGTCCTAGGACTACATAGTCCAGGATGGCTAAGCGGTTGGTGCGGAACACGCATTTCTCTTGCTGTATATGAGATTAAGGAGTTTGGTGGTATGGAGGAATTTTTGCGTCGTGGTCCTGCTGATTGTGGCCGCAGGTGGTGACGTTATCTAGGTACGGGAAGGTGACCCGCAGTCCATACCGGTCAACCATTCGGTTCATCTCTCGCTGGAAGACTGCGACCCCATTAGTGACGCCGAAAGGAACCCTAAGGCAGTAGTTGAGGCGGCCATCTGCATCGAACACAATGTATTGGCAGTCCTCCGGGCGGATGGGGAGCTGGTGGTAGGCGGACTTCAAGTCGACTGTAGAGACGACTCGATACTGCGCAATCTGATTGACCATGTCAGATATGCGTGGGAGGGGGTACGCGTCGAGATGCGTGTACCGGTTGATGGTCTGACTAGTCAATGACCATCCTGTGCTTCTCCCCATTCTTCACTACCACCACTTGAGCTATCTAGGGGCTGTTGCTGGCCTCAATGACCCCCCTCCTGCAGAAGCCGTTGGACCTCCGACCTGATGAAGGTCCTGTCCTGGGCACTGTACCGTCTGCTCCTAGTGGTGACAGGTTAGCAGTCCGGGGTGAGTTTCGCAAATAGGGAGGGCAGATTGACCTTAAGGGTCGTGAGGTCGCAGATGGTGAGGGGGGGTAGGGGTCCGCCGAATTTTAAAGTAAGGCTTTGGAGGTGGCATTGAAAGTCCAGGCCTAGTAACAGGGCAGCGCAGAGGTGGGGGAGGACGTAGAGTCGGACGTTGCTGAACTCTGCGCCTTGGACGGTGAGGGTCGCAATACAGTACTCCCAGATTTCAACGGAATGGGATCCGGAGGCCAGGGAGATTTTCTGGGTGACGGGGTGTACCGTGAGGTAGCAGCGCCTTACCGTAGTGGGGTGGATGAAGCTCTCTGTGCTCCCGGAGTCAAAAAGGCAGGTCATGGCGTGCCCATTGATCTTCACCGTCGTCGAGGCGGTCAGGAGGTTGCGGGGCTGGGACTGGTCCAGGGTGATAGAGGCGAGCTGTGGAAGATGCTGGGAGGTCCCGGGCTAGTCAGCGGTGGCGGAGGTAGCAGTAGGTGATGAACAGCCAGACGGGCTGGGGTCCTGAGGCACCGTCCAAAATGGCACCGAAGATGGCGGCACCCACGGGGCGCACATGGCAGGCAGGCTTGTGGTGAGCTGGAGTCGGCGGCTGCTGAGGCCCACGAGGGTGCCGCGTGGTTGGCGGCGTAGGACTGAACGTTACGGTCCCCGGGGAGTTGCTGTCTCGTGGCCAGGCGTACACTTGGTTCACCGGTCGAACATAATTTCCCTTCAGGAGCGCCATCACTTCGGAGTAGGTGGACGCATCCCGAATGAGGGGAAAAATATCAGGGCTCACCCGTGAATAGAGGACTTGGAGCTTCTGCGCATCCGAGGGTTCTTCAGCGGCTGCTCCGAGGTAGCCTTCGAAGCAGGCTAGCCAGTGGTCGAAGGTGGACGTGGCATTGGCTGCTTGAGGGCTCAGCTGCAGGCGATCAGGCTTGATGCGGAGCTCCATCGTTTTAAAAATCTTGTTCAATAAATTGATGCACCGTCAATTACCACAAAGACGAGAATGGTGGAACAATCAAAGCTTTATTGAACAAGCTGTTGTGCCTCCTGTAGCTGGAACCAGAATGGCTGCAGCATCGGAGAGCACACACTTTTATACTCCGCCTGTTGGGTGGAGCCAGCAGGCAGGGCTGTACCATTGTACCTCTAATATACGGGCAGTGCCGTAATACATATCATATACCACTAGTGGTGACTACCACACCTTAATGCCATGCATCTTTATCTTATGCAGCAACCTCTTGTGTGGCACCTTGTCAAAAGCTTTCTGGAAATCCAGATATACCATTGGTTCCCCATTATCTACAGCACTGGTAAGAATATAAGAACTGGGAGCAGGAGTAGGCCATCTGGCCCCTCGAGCCTGCTCCACCATTCAATGAGATCATGGCTGATCTTTTGTGCACTCAGCTCCACTTTCCGGCCCGAACACCATAACCCTTAATCCCTTTATTCTTCAAAAAACAATCTATCTTTATCTTAAAAACATTTAATGAAGGAGCCTCTACTGCTTCACTGGGCAAGGAATTCCATAGATTCACAACCCTTTGGGTGGAGAAGTTCCTCCTAAACTCAGTCCTAAATCTACTTCCCCTTATTTTGAGGCTATGCCCCCTAGTTCTGCTTTCACCCGCCAGTGGAAACAACCTGCCCGCATCTATCCTATCTATTCCCTTCATAATTCTATATGTTTCTATAAGATCCCCCCTCATCCTTCTAAATTCCAACGAGTACAGTCCCAGTCTGCTCAAGCTCTCCTCGTAATCCAACCCCTTCAGCTCTGGGATTAACCTAGTGAATCTCCTCTGCACACCCTCCAGTGCCAGTACGTCCTTTCTCAAGTAAGGAGACCAAAACTGAACACAGTACTCCAGGTGTGGCCTCACTAACACCTATACAATTGCAGCATAACCCCCCTAGTCTTAAACTCCATCCCTCTAGCAATGAAGGACAAAATTCCATTTGCCTTCTTAATCACCTGTTGCACCTGTAAACCAACTTTATGTGACTCATGCACTAGCACACCCAGGTCTCTTTGCACAGCAGCATGTTTTAATATTTTATCATTTAAATAATAATCCCTTTTGCTGTTATTCCTACCAAAATGGATAACCTCACATTTGTCAACATTGTATTCCATCTGCCAGACCCTAGCCCATTCACTTAGCCTATCCAAATCCCTCTGCAGACTTCCGGTATCCTCTGCACGTTTTGCTTTACAACTCATCTTAGTGTCGTCTGCAAATTTGGACACATTGCCCTTGGTCCCCAACTCTAAATCATCTATGTAAATTGTGAACAACTGTGGGCCCAACACTGATCCCTGAGGGACACCACTAGTTACTGATTGCCAACCAGAGAAACACCCATTAATCCCCACTCTTTGCTTTTTATTAATTAACCAATCCTCTATCCATGCTACTACTTTCCCCTTAATGCCATGCATTTTTATCTTATGCAGCAACCTTTTGTGTGGCACATTGTCAAAGGCTTTCTGGAAATCCAGATATACCACATCCATTGGCTCCCCGTTATCTATCGCACTGGTAATGTCCTCAAAGAATTCCACTAAATTAGTTAGGCACAACCTGCCCTTTATGGACCCACGTTGCGTCTGCCCAATGGGACAATTTCCATCCAGATGCCTCGCTATTTCTTCCTTGATGATAGATTCTAGCATCTTCCCTACGACCGAAGTTAAGCTCACTGGCCTATAATTACCTGCTTTCTGCCTACCTCCTTTTTTAAACAGTGGTGTCACGTTTGCTAATTTCCAATCTGCCGGGACCACCCCAGAGTCTAGTGAACTTTGGTAAATTATCACGAGTGCATTTGCAATTTCCCTACCCATCTCCTTTAGCACTCTGGGATGCATTCCATCAGGGCCAGGAGACTTGTCTACCTTTAGCCCCATTAGCTTGCCCATCACTACCTCCTTAGTGATAACAATCATCTCCAGGTCCTCACCTGTCATAGCCGCATTTCCATCAGTCACTGGCATGTCATTTGTGTTTTCCACTGTGAAGACCGATCCAAAAAACCTGTTCAGTTCCTCAGCCATTTCCTCATCTCCCATTATTAAATCGCCCTTCTCATCCTCTAAAGGACCAATATTTACCTTAGCCACTCTTTTTTGTTTTATATATTTGTAGAAACTTTTACTATTTGTTTTTATATCCTGAGCAAGTTTACTCTCATAATCTATCTTACTCTTCTTTATAGCTTTTTTAGTAGCTTTCTGTTGCCCCCTGAAGATTTCCCAGTCCTCTAGTCTCCCACTAATATTTGCCAATTTGCATACTTCTTCCTTCAATTTGATACTCTCCCTTATTTCCTTAGATATCCACAGTCGGTTTCTCTCTTTCTACCGTTATTCCTTTTAGTTGGTATAAACCTTTGCTGAGCACTGTGAAAAATCGCTTGGAAGGTTCTCCACTGTTCCTCAACCCAGTCTACCTTAGTCGACCTTAGCTAGCTTTTCTCTCATCCCATTGTAATCTCCTTTGTTTAAGCGCAAAACACTAGTGTTTGATTTTACCTTCTCACCTTCCATCTGTATTTTAAATTCCACCATATTGTGATCGCTCCTTCCGAGAGGATTCCTAACTATGAGATCATGAATCAATCCTGTCTCATTACACAGGACCAGATCTAGGACCGCTTGTTCCCTCGTAGGTTCCATTACATACTGTTCTAGGAAACTATCGCGGATACATTCTATAAACTCCTCCTCAAGGCTGCCTTAACCGACCTGGTTAAACCAATCGACATGTAGATTAAAATCCCCCATGATAACTGCTGTACCATTTCTACATGCATCCGTTATTTCTTTGTTTATTGCCTGCCCCACCATAATATTACTATTTGGTGGCCTATAGACTACTCCTATCAGTGTCTTTTTTGACTTACTATTCCTGATTTCCACCCAAATGGATTCAACCTTACCCTCCATAGCTCTGATGTCATCCCTTACTATTGCCCGGATGTCATCCTTAAATAACAGAGCTGCACCACATCCCTTACCATCCACTCTGTCCTTCCGAATAGTTTGACACCCTTGGATATTTAACTCCCAGTCGTGACCATCCTTTAACCATGTTTCAGTAATGGCCACTAAATCATAGTCATTCACGATGATTTGCGCCAGCAACTCATTTACCTTATTCCGAATACTACGAGAATTCAGGTAAAGTACACTTATGTTGGCTTTTTTTACCTCTGTTTTGAATCTTAACACCTCGATCAGTAACCTCTCCTAAGTTATTTTTCCTCTTAACTTTTCTCCTAATTTGCCTTGTCGTTGAACCCAAATCTCCATGTAACAACCTGCCGCGTCGCTTTCCATTTGTGTTTTTGCTTCCCGTTTTATTCATTTTAGTCTTAATGGCCTATTCACTGAGCTCCCCTCAGTCACTGTACCTTGTACTGTCGCCCTTTTTGATTTTTGACTGTGGCTTCTCTATCTTACACTTTCCCCCTTACTGCCTTTTATTTCTGTCCCTGTTTTATAACCTTCCGACTTCCTGCATCGGTTCCCATCCCCCTGCAAAATTAGTTTAAACACTCCCCAACCACTCTAGCAAATAGCCCCCCGAAGGATATCAGTTCCAATCCTGCCGAGGTGTAACCCGTCCAGTTTGTACAGGTCCCACCTCCTCCAGAACCGGTCCCAATGCCCTAGGAATCTGAAAAGCTAATCTTGACACCATCTCTTTAGCCACGTATTCATCCTATATATCCTATCATTGCTACTCTGATTAGCACGTGGCACCGGTAGTAATCCTGAGATCACTACCTTCAAGGTCCGATTTCTTAACTTCCTTCCTAGCTCCCTGTATTCTGCTTTTAGGACCTCATTCCTTTTTTTACCTATGTCGTTTGTACCGATGTGTACCACGACCACTGGCTGTTCACCCTCCCCCTCCAGAATGTCCTGTACCCGCTCTGAGACCCCAGCACCAGGGAGGCAACATACCATCCTGGAGTCTCGTTTGCAACCACAGAAACGCCTGTCTATTCCCCTTACAATTGAATCCCCTATAACTATTGCACTGTCACACTTATTACCCCTCCCGTATACAGCAGAATCAACCGTGGTGCCTGTACGTTAAGTGAGTGGGCAAACCATTGGCAGACGTAGTATTATTTGCATTAGCACTTGAAAATGTTAACTTGTCTACTGTGGCAGGATACTATTTCTATGGTGAGAGGTTGCAGAATTCAGTGGTGCAGAGGAACCTGGGTGTCGTGAATCACAAAATGTTAGAATGCAGGTACAGTAAGTGATTAGGAAGACAAATGAAATGTTGGCATTTAGTGCAAGGGGAATGGAATATAAAAGTAGAGAAGTTTTACTGTAACTGTAGTGAGACTACATCTGGAGGGCTGTGTCCAGTTTTAGTCACCTTATTTGCAAAAGGATATACTTGCATTAGAAGTAATACAGAAGGTTCACACTACTCGTTGCTGAAATTAAACACTCATCTTATGCAAAATGGTTGAACAGGCTGAGCCTATTGGATTTTACAAGAATGAGTGGGGTTCTGATTGAAACGTAGGTTACTGAGGGGACTTGACAAGATGGATACTGGAAAGATACGTCCTCGGACTTGGAAACACAGTTTAAGACAAAGAGGTCTTCCTTTTAAGATGAGGAGACTTTCTCTCTCTCAGAGTTGTTAGTTTGTGGAATTCTGTTCCCCAAAATGCAATGGAGGCTGGGTCAGTGAATTATTCAAGGCTGAGATCTTTGATTTTTGATAGGTTAAAGGGAGCAAGCTAGAAAGTAGAGTTAAGACCACCACATTCAGATTGGCCATGGTCTTATCGAATGGCAGAGCAGAGTATAGGGGCTGAATGGTCTACTTATACTCCTAAGTCCTATGTTCCTATGTGAGATTTGAGTAAGTAGGCAATCGCAATGAAGAATTCCCACAGACAGTAAATCAGTATGTAAAATGCATTGATTATCCTTCATTTTTTATATGTTTACAGAGACCAAAATAAATAGAGACATAAACATTGATAGGTGAAATTCCAGAAGCAAACTTAATTTTATGTTGCATTAAAAAGCTCTGTAAACTTTATCATAATGGAAAAAATGGCATTGCAAATAAAAGATTAGTTTTCCTGGGTCAGAGAGGTTGCTCAATAATAATTATGATTTTTCACACTATTTCAAACCAATTACATCTGATTAAGAAGGACTTAACTTTTCAGAGCGTTCACAGTGATATTACAGAATTGAAGGGAAAGCTTTCGTCAGTTCAGGAATTTCTGAAGATTGTTGCCCGCAGGGGCTTGAACAGTGCATCCCGTGGGGGATTTCACTGTAGTAACTGTGAGATTTTTATGTTTAATTGCACATGGGCACGATATAATACATTCCTAGATATTGCCACACAATTAACAGGAACATCAGTTTAAATTATAAAGTAATTTTAACAAAGCAAAAACATCCCAAGGCATTTCATAGGAGCATAGCGGCATAGAGTACAAGAGCAAGGAGGTTATGCTCAATTTATACAACACTAGTTAGATCTCAGCTGGAGTATTGTGCACAGTTGTGGGTGCAGAACTGTACACAGTCAATTGTGTACATCATGCTCCAGTCAAGTGATGGACACAACACCTTTATCTTTAACTCAAATCATGTCTTTATTAGAAAAATGTAAAAATCTTAAATACTTAAGACTGCTACAAGATTGATTCTCTTACACTGTAGCACGCACGTAAATGCTTCTATTCTCTTCCAAGTCTACCATTATAAGTTTACAAGCATAGATTTTAACTGCTAATACTTATATAATGGACTTGTAGGGGTGTCACTGACCGCTCGTATTGAGAGAGATCGGACTTCGTCAAACTCAGAGCTTCAGGGTTCTTCCTTTTGCGATGTTGTTCCTCAAGGTTACGCTGATGAAATATCTTTGTCTCTTGTTATACAGATCTCACTGGCATTAATTTCATGCCTCCAGTCCCATGATCATAGGGCAACACTAATCAATGTCTTTAGAGGTGGCATGGTGGCTGAGTGGTTAGCACTGCTGCCTCACGGCACCACGATCCCAGGTTCAATCCCAGCAGAGGGCCACTGTCCGTGTGCAGTTTGCGCATTCTCCCCGTGTCTGCGTGGGTCTCACCCCCCACAACCCAAAGATGCAGGGTGCAGGGTAGATGGATTGGCCACGCTAAATTGTTCCTTAATTAGAGAACAAAATAATTGGATACTCTAAATTTTTAAATAAACTAATCAATGTCTTTTCTGGTCACGAATGTTTAAAGAGTCGTGACTCACTCAGGGGTCGTATTTTTTCTCAGGAGCACAACACACAGGGATCTGTGCTCAAATTAGTTTATTGCAGGATGTCTGACCTTCGGGGCAATCATCTTTGATTACTTGAATCACTTCTTCCCTCTTCTTTTCCATTTGATCGATTCGGACAAGTTTATTATCAGGGATTATATGTTGCTTTCCAATCTGCTAATTCATCATGGTCAGTCTTTCCCTTGAAGACATTTATTGTCCAGTATCCTGCTGACTCTTTATGGCCAGCCATAAAATATAAGACATTTGTGGTAAATCACATAGTTACAGCCAAAAGTCATTAATTCTGCTGACCCCTGAGGTTAGTTTGCAACATTTCCCATCAGGCAATATTAGTGTCCTTTATTTGCTTGGCCATTTTGTATCAGGCTGTAAAGGGCCAGCTACAAAGCATTGGAGAGAGTCCAGAAGATGTGTACAAGAATGATTCCAGGGATGAGAAGCTTTAGTTATGAGGATAGATTGGAGATTTGGGGCTTTTCTCCTTGGAGAGGAGAAAATTAAGGTGAGATCTGATAGAGATGTTGAAAATCATGAGGGGACTGGACAGAGTAGATAGGGAGAATCAGTCCTCACTCATGAAAGGATCAAGAATGATAGGGCGCAGGTTTAAAATGATTTGCAGAAGAAGCAAATGTGATGTGAGAAAAAAACGTTTTCACAGAATGAGTTGTTCAGATCTGGAATGCACTGCGTAGAAGTGTGTTGGAGGCAAATTCAATCGAGGCATTCAAGAGGACATTCAGTGATTACTTGAATGGAAACAATGTACAGGGGTATGGTGAAAAGGCAGGGGAATGGCATAAAGTCATGGGGCGGGATTCTCAGAGCCCGCGCCGGGTCGGAGAATCGGCAGGGATGTGGGAAATTCCCACCACGCCGCTCCGATGCCGGGACGCAATTCTCCGGCGACCGGAAAATCGGCGGCAATCGCGCCCGCGGGGTCACCGTGGCGCCAGTCGGGGGCCGCTGAAAGAGGCCCCCGCGGTGATTCTCCGCGGTCGACCGGCCATAATCCCACCGAGTTCCACTGAGTCCCGCCGGCGTAGTTCCAACCTCATACCACCAGGCGGGAACTCAGACCCACGGCTGCAGTGGACGTCCTGGTGGGGGACGGTGGGATCTGACTCCTGGGGGGGGCCTCCACGGGGTCCAGGCCCACGATCGGGGGCTTACGATCGGCGGGCGCCTGCGCTCTGGAGGGGGCCTACCTCCTTCTGCGCGGGCCCGCTGTAGGTCTCCGCCATGTTGTGCGGCGCCGGCGCAGAAATGGCAACCACGTGCATGCGTCGGCGTGGACACGGCTGTTGCGCACATGCTGTGCAGGGCCGCCTTTCGGTGCCGGAGCAGCGTGCTGCACTCCGGCGCTGTGCTGGCCCCCTGAGGGCCGCAGAATTGCTGGGCCAGAGGCCCGTTGATGCCGGCGTACACCACCCCAGTGTTTACGCCGGCATCAACACTTGGCTGGGATTTCGGAGAATCCCGGCCATGATGTTCATTTGGAGACCCCGTGCAGACTCAATGGGCCAAATGGCCTATTTCTGAGCCATAACAATAAAAGTTTCTGTTTTTTAAATTATCAAATGATTTCAAGCCACATAAGAAGGTTATATGTTTTATCAATAGGGGCTTAGAGTATAAGGGCAAGGAGGTTATATTGAACATGTATAAGACACTGGTTCAGCCTCAGCTGGAGTATTGTGTGCAGATCTGAGTGCCACATTTTAGGAAAGAAGATGAAGCATTGGAGAAAGTGCAGAAAAGATTCTTTTTTTTTCAATAAATTTAGATTACCGAATTATGTTTTCTCCAATTAAGGGGCAATTTAGAGTGGCAAATTCAACTACCCTGCACATCTTTGGGTTGTGGCGGTGAAACCCACGCAGACACGGGAAGAATGTGCAAACTCCATACGGACAGTGACCCAGGGTCGGGATTCGAACCCGGGTCCCCAACGCCATTAGTCCCAGTGCTAACCACTGCGCCATATGCCGCCCTCCAGAAAGGATTCATGAGAATGGCTCCAGAGCGAGGAACTTCAGTTTCCAAAGATAGATTGGAGAAGTTGAGAATGTTTTCCTTGGAGAAAGGAAGGCTGACAGGAGGTATTCAAAATTATGTGGGTTCTGGACAGTGCAGATAGGGAATAATGGGCTGGATTCTCCGATTTGCGGACTAAGTGCTGACGCCGGCATGGGGAGAGTGGTGTTTTACACCAGAAAAAACGGCACTGCCCCCGCACCAATCCTACATCCGGTGGGGGGCTAGCAACCACGCAGCGTAAAGCCCCCGGCTTTACCTGCGGTACAGCCGGAGAATGGCCAGGTCCGTGGCCGCACTTGCGCATGGCGGCCGCCGCGCTGTGCAACATGGTGCCAGCTGCGGTCGGACCCGGCCTACCAAAAACTGCCCCCCTGTAACAACCCTCGCCACCCCTGCACCACCTCCCACCAGTGCCCCCAGACCCCACCACAGGCCGCACTGCCCACGGAACGGCTCACACCCCAACTGTGGCGGTGCAGGACTCAGTCTGCAGCCGCCATGCGAAGTTCCCGAACGGTGTGAGGACACGCGCCGCACGCCGTCGGGAAGTCAGCCCATCGGGGGCGGAGCTTTGGGGAGTGCCCAGGTGGCATCCTTGGGCCGTCCATATGGCGTGCGGTGTACTCCCCGAGTCTGCCGTTTTTGAGGGGGCGGAGCATCGCAAAAGCGGCATCGCCTCCGATTTTGGCGCGAACGGGGATTCTCCGGCCGATCGCTGAATGCGATTTCGGCGTCGCCGACCGGAGAATCCTGCCCAATGTTTCCCACTGCTGAAAGAATCCAGAATGAGAGGGTACAGATTTAAGGTAATTGGCAAAAGAAGCACTGGTGACATGAGGGAATCAAACAATCTAGTGACAATTCTGTGATTAGGGTATTTAGACAAAACCTTGATCAAAGGGGTAGGTAATATGTAGTATCTTAAAGGTGGAGAGAAAAGAGAGAATTGTAGTATAATAGTCTAACACATATAGGATTAACACAGTACACACAGTGAACACATGATCCGCACCTCGGGATCGGTCGAGTGTCGGACACAACTGTGAACACAAGCAGGCCTGGAGATAGCTCCCATCTTCACTGTAGATATACATATAGTTCTTGTAGTTAATAATTACATACATTAATATGGACGGTGGGTTCCAAGCATGGCAGAGGGCTGGGATTGAGAGGAATGCGGATTTGTTCTTGGAAGGGAGCTTCCCGAGCAGGTGGGTGTTAGAGGAGAAATTTGGGCTGGCGAGAGGGAATGGGTTCAGGTACTTGCAGGTGGGGGACTTTCTAGGCAGACAGATTCCATCCTTCCCACGCCTGCCATTTAGGGGGATCCAGGACAGGGTAGTGTCCAGTAGATGGGTGGGGGAGGGGAGGGTCTCGGATATATATAAGGAACTTATGGGAGCAGAGGCGACACAGACCGAGGAGCTGAAGCTTAAATGGAAAGAGGAGCTCGGGGGTGAGATGGAAGAGGGCTTATGGGCGGAGACGTTGAGTAGGGTAAAGCGGCCGCAACATGTGCCAGGCTCAGCCTGATTCAATTCAAGGTCATCCACCAGGCCCACATGACAGTGGCCCAGATGAGCTAATTTTTGGGATTGGAGGACAGGTGCGCCAGATGTTCGGGAGGGCCGCCGAACCATGTCCACATGTTTTGGAACTGCCCAAAACTCAGGGGGTACTGGCAGCGGTTCACGGATGTTTTGTCCCGGGTACTGAAAACAGGGGTGGTGATGAGTCCAGAGGTGGCTATTTTAGGGGTTTCGGAGGACCCGGGAGTCCAGGAGGGGAGAGAGGCTGATGTTTTGGCCTTTGCTTCTCGGCGACGAATTCTGATGGCATGGAGGGACTCAAAACCTCCGAAGTCGGAGGCCTGGCTATCGAATATGGCAAGCTTTTTAAGTCTGGAGAAAATTAAGTTCGCTTTGTGAGGGTCACTGTCAGGGTTCGCCCGGAGGTGGCAACCATTTATCGACTTCTTCACGGAAAATTAGTCGTCAGCGGGGTGGGGGGGGGGGGGGGGGAGAGAGAGGCGGGAGGGGGGGTTTAGGGTAACGTCGATTAGGGGGGTAGTTAGTCTGATCCTTGTAGGAGGGGAGCTGGTTGTCTTGCACTATAATTATTGTTTTTTGCGCATTGTTTTATATTGTTGTTTATTGTGCCAAAATGTCTTAATAAAATTGTTTATCAAAAAAAAATAATTACATAAATTTAATCTACTTATGGCAATGAAGACTTTATTAAGGACTACCAAACAGTATCCAACACCCTACAAGTAACTGAGGAGTTTAATAAGGGACTCCCAGAGCTTAGGGCCTAGTTACTGAAAGCACAGGCACTAATTCACTGGGATATACAATAGAGCAGAACTGGAGGACAGTATAGGTCTTGGATGTCTGTACGACTGGAGTCGACTAGAGAAATAGGGATGATCACGGCCATGGAGGAATTTAAAAACAATGAGAATTTGCTAGGAGCCATTGTAGGAGCCCGGAGGTGATGGATGAATGAGACTTGCTGCAAGGTAGGATACTGGACGTTTGGGATAAATTCAAGCTTATGGAGATGCAGAATGGGTCGCTGGGCATTAGAGCATTGAAATCATCAAGTTGGGACATAACAAAAGCATGGATGAGTGTTTGAACAATGGATGAGCCATGGTAGCGCAGAGTTGGGTGCTTTTTACAAAGATAGAAGTAGCTAGTCTTTGTTCTTTGATGGATGTAGTCAGAAGTTCATCTCTGGGCCAGGTAGGACAAGAATGAAACAGTATTACTTCAGTGACCAGGGAGAGGAATTAAGTCATTGGCTAAGGAACTAACATTGTGATGAGTGCCAAAGGTAATGGAAGCAAAAGACTGTGGATGCTGCAAATCTAAATTAAAAATAGAAAATGCTGGAAAAACTCAGCAGTTCTGGCAGCAGATGTGGAGAGAGAAACAGTGAATGTTTTGTGACTGTATGACTTGTCTTCTGAGCTGACGAGAGGTAGAGCCATTAGGCTCATTTAAAACCCGGTCGCCACTTTCAACCGGTGCCCGAGAGTCAATGGCTGCACCTGTCAGACCTCAACTGGGTGTAGTTTAGCACTGTTGTGATAAGGCCTCAGGGTGTTTCACCTAGGTAGTCAAGGACAGGGCAGGGTAGTACCCTGGTACTCCCCGGCACCCAAGTACCTTAGCACTGCGAACTTGGCACTGTGGCAGTGCCACCCTGGCACAGACAGGGTGCCTGGGTGGCACTGCCAGAGTGCCAGGTTGGCAGTGCCAAGTTGCCCAGGTGTCAGGTTGACATTTCCAGTGGTCGGACACAGGGAATCTTGCCCATGAGAAGGAGGGTGGGGGGAGGGTTCCAGGGGCCACAAAAGGTTTTGGGGGAGGTGAAGGGGTGCGGGGTCCAGAATGCACAGGGGGCCTGAAAGGGGGTTTGAAGTGATCGGTGAAGACGGTCACAATGGTGCCCCGATCTTCGACAAGCTAGTCCTGTTGGCGAGCTCAGCTCACCAGTGCAGGAAATCTGCTGAGGAGTGGCCTCAATGGGGAGAAATCCCCGAGGTCCAAACAAACAGCCGAAAGTGCCGATGAATGGCCAGGTGGATCTCAGCACTGCAGCGGCCGAGAAACACCACGCCAAACGCAGACTTTAATTTAGTTCTGCTGAATTGCGCCCACTGTTCCTACAGTGTGTGCTGGGCTTCACTGGAACATTGCAGTAGGTCAACGATAGAGATTGTGGGCATGAGAGCAAGATGACGAATTGAAATGGCAAACGACAATCTGGGTGGGGTCACGTTTGCAGATTAAGTGAAGGTATTCCGCAAAGCAGTCACTCAGTCTTTTTTATTCTCCCCAGTGTAGAGGAGGCCAGATTGGGAGCAGTGAATACCAAATTGAAAGAAGTGGAAGTGAATCTCTGCTTCTCCTGAGACAAATGCTTTGGGCCTTGGCGGTGAGGAAGGAGGAGGTAAAGCGATAGGTTTTGCACCTTTTGCGGTTTTATGGGAAGGTGCTGTGGAAAGGGAATGAGGTGTTGGGTTAATGGAGGAGTGGATCAGGGTGTCAAGGGGGAAACAGTCCCTACGGAATGCTGACTGGGCAGGTGAGGGGAAGGTGTGTTTGATGGTAACATCATGCTGAATATGGCAGAAATGGTGGAGGATGATCCTTTCAATGTGGAGGCTGGTGGGGTGAAAAGTGAGGACAAGGGGAACCCCATATGGTTCTGGGACCAGCATACAGTCATCCTGCAAAATGGACAGCGCCCACCGCCGCCGCCGCTCCGCATCGCCGGTAACCTGGGGGCCAACTGGAAGATATTCAAACAACGCTTCCAGCTCTACCTGGAAGCCACAGACCGGGAAGATGCCTCGGACACCAAGAAGATCGGTCTCTTCCTATCCACGGCCGGGGAACGTGCCATCCACATTTTCAATTCTCTCACCTTTGCTGAAAATGAAGATAAATCAAAATTCAAGACAGTCCTCCTCAAGTTTGACACTCACTGCAACATCGAGGTGAATGAAAGTTTCGAGCGCTATGTACTCCCAACAGCGTTTGCAGGGTGAAGATGAAGGTTTCCAATCCTTTCTCACCCACCTCCGCATCCTTGCGCAGTCCTGTAATTACTGGCCCACCTCCGACTCCATGATACGCAACCAGATTGTTTTTGGTGTTCAGTCGGACCCCCTACGCCAGCAGCTCCTCAAGGTGAAGCAGCTCACCCTAGCGACCGCCATTGAGACCTGTGTGCTACACGAACACGCCACTAGTCGGTATTCCCACATCCAAGCGGCTGAAACGGCGCAACAAGGTCCCCACGAGGCAGAATGGGTCCAAGCAATCGAGCAGCTCCAGGGCCTCAGCCTGGATGAGGGTGGCCATTTTGCGCGCTTTTCGCAGACTCCTGCGCTTGTGTGCACCGAACAAGGGGGCGGCGACGTCGACGAACGTACTGCGCAGGCGCGCACCACGTACGGCTGCACTGCGCATGTGCGGTGGCGCAGCGAATGTACTGACGCTACAATGTGCGGCAACTGTGGCTCCGCCCACTTAAAGCGGCAATGCCTTGCCAAATCTCGACAATGCCTGAGATGTGGCAAACTTGGAACCTATGCTGCTTTATGCAGATCAGCTCGGCCTGCCAATTCGTATCACTCTGGCCAGCCTCGCAGGAATATCCGGGCCATTCAACCAACGGTCACCGAGTCCGATGCGGACCTACGACCCGATATTGACACCAAGGACCTGAAGGCACCTTTTTGAATCGGTATCGTTACAAAAAACAGGGTGTCCCCGAAGCAAAGAATCCAGCCTCTATCGATATACAGCATCAATCCAGACGATGAGTGGTGTGCCACCCTTACGATCAACCGGTCCCAAATACAATTCCGCCTGGACACTGGTGCCTCCGCCAATCTCATTGCGCGGTCTGACCTCCAAAGTCTTTGTGTCAAACCAGCCATGCTCCCATCAGCCTTCCAGCTATTAGATTATAATGGCAATGCCATTGCTGCCAGCGGCTCGTGTCAGCTCGAAGTGACGCACAAGTCACGCAAAGCCATCCTTCCCTTTGAAATCGTGGGCTCCTCGAAAGCCTCCCTGCTTGGCACGCAGGCATGCAAGCTGTTGAACCTAGTTCAGAGAGTTCACTCTCTCTCTCTCCTGCTGACGCATCTGCCTTTCAGGACACCGACTTCAGGGCGCAACTCGACGCCATTATCAACCAGTACCAAGAAGTCTTCGAGGGCATGGGCACGTTCCCGTACACCTACAAGATTTTATTAAAACCGAATGCCACGCCTGTGGTGCACGCACCTCGCAGGGTCCCAGCACATCTTAAGGACCATCTCAAGCAGCAGTTGCAGGACCTCCAGAACCAAGGAGTGATTTCCAAAGTCACGGAACCGACCGACTGGGTCAGTTCCATGGTATGTGTAAAAAAAGCCTTCCGGCGAATTGAGAATTTGCATTGATCCCAAGGATCTAAATCGCAATATCATGAGGGAGCATTATCCAATTCCCAAGCGCAAAGAGCTCACATGTGAGATGGCTCGCGCCAAGCTCTTCACCAAACTCGACGCCTCAAAAGGATTCTGGCAAATCTAGCTCGATAAATCCAGCAGGAAACTTGGCACATGTAACACCCCCTTTAGCAGATATTGTGACAACAGGATGCTGTTCGCGATCATATCTGCATCAGAAGTGTTCCATAGGATTATGGAACAAATGATGGAAGGCATTGAAGGTGTTCGCGTCAATGTCGATGACATAATCATTTGGTCCACCACCCCGCAGGAGCATGTTAGTCGCCTCCAGTGCGTATTCAGATGTATACATTAGCATGGCCTCCGCCTCAACAGGGCCAAATGCTCTTTTGGTCAGACGGAACTCAAGTTCCTCGGGGACCACATCTCCCAATTGGGTGTGCAGCCAGATGCAGACAAGGTAGCTGCCATCACAGCTATGAAAACACTAGAGGACAAGAAAGCAGTCCTCCGATTTCTTGGCATGGTCAATTTTTTAGGGAAATTTATCCCTAACCTCGCCTCTCATACCACGGCTCTCAGGAACCTGGTCAGGAAGACGACAGACTTCCAATGGCTCCCTGCCCATGAGCGCGAATGGAGAGAACTCAAAGCAAAACTGACCACGGCCCCGGTCTTAGCTTTCTTTGATCCAGCAAAGGAGACCAAAATTTCGACCGATGCCAGTCAATCCGGCATTGGGGCAGTACTCCTTCAACGTGATGAGGCCTCATCATGGGCCCCGTTGCATTTGCGTCACGTGCGATGACCCCCACGGAGCAGCGCTACGCGCAGATAGAAAAGGAGTGCCTGGGCCTTCTGACCGGTGTGGTTAAGTTTCACGATTAAGTCTACTGACTTCCTCAATTCACCCTTGAGACCGACCATCGCCCGCTGGTCAATGTAATACAGAAAGACTTGAACGATATGACGCCTCGCCTCCAGCGTATTCTTCTCAAGCTCCGCCGATATGACTTCCAGCTGGTATACACCCCAGGCAAAGGCCTCATCATTGCTGACCTAACTAAGAACCTTAGTTAGGCCACACTTGGAGTATAGTGTTAGAACCTTAGTTAAGCCACACTTGGAGTATAGTGTTCAATTCATGTCGCCACACTACCAGAAGGATGTGGAGGCTTTAGAGAGGGCACTGAAGAGATTTACCAGAATGTTGCCTGGTATGGAGGGCATTAGCTATGAGGAGCGGTTGAATAAACTTGGTTTGTTCTCACAGGAATGACGGAGGTTGAGGGGCGACCTGATAGAGGTCGACAAAATTATGAGGGCCATAGACAGAGTGGATAGTCAGAGGCTTTTCCCCAGGGTAGAGGGGTCAATTACTAGGGGGCATAGGTTTAAGGTGCGAGGGGCAAGGTTTAGAGGAGATGTACGAGGCAAGTTTTTTACACAGAGGGTACTGGGTGCCTGGAACTCGCTACCGGAGGAGGTGGTGGAAGCAGGGACGATAGTGACTTTTAAGGGGCATCTTGACAAATACATGAAGAATCCAGTTCCTGGAGCAGGCCACAGATTGCAGGGTTGCTGGGAGAGGTGAGTGCATATTTAAAAGAGCTTGTTTGCAGGTCGAGTGGCAGTTGGAGAATCCAGTTCCTGGAGCAGGCCACATATTGCAGGGTTGCTGGGAGAGGTGAGTGCGTATTTAAAAGAGACTTCAGTTCCTGGAGCAGGCCACAGGCTGCAGGGTTGCTGGGAGAGTTGAGTGCATATTTAAAAGAGCTTAGTTTACAGGTCGAGTGGCAGTTGGAGACTTCACTTCCTGGAGCAGGCCTATTGGCTCATTGGAAATCAGGCAGGGTACAGAAGGTGTGGCAGGAGTGCCTTTAGTCGCGGAGTGCTGATTGGAACAGAGTGCATCTGAGTTTAGGTGATTGACTGAGTGCTGATTGGAACAGAGTGCATCTGAGTTTAGGTGAGTGACTGAGTGCTGATTGGAACAGAGTGCATCTGAGTTTAGGTGAGTGACTGAGTTCGGGTGAGTGGCGAGAGAGGGCTGTGTTTTTGTTTTTGTTGGTGTTCGGGTTTATCCTTGAGGTTCTATTAAAAAAAAATGTTTTTTTTTAATTATTTAAATTAATTAACTAGTTGAATATGGCTGGACAGGTAATGTGCTGTTGCTGTATGATGATGGAACTGGTGGATCCCATTGAGACCGTCAGTGACCACATCTGCAGCAAGTGTTGGCTGCTCGAGGAACTTCGGCTCAGAATTGATGAGCTGGAGACCGAGCTGCACACACTGCGGCACATCAGGGAGGGGGAACATTACCTGGACGCTTTGTTTCAGGAGGCAGTCACACCCGGTAGAATAAGTACTGATAATTCGGACAGTGGTCAGGGACAGAGTGGTGTGACTGCAAGGGAGGCAGGTAGGGGGATCCTGAGTTTAGGAGTTGAGGAGCCTCAGCCCTTGACCTTGTCCAACAGGTATGAGGTACTTGCTCCCTGTGTGGATGAGGAAGAGGGCTGTAGGGAGGATGCGTTGACTGAAGCCATTCAAGAGAGGGGAGCAAAAAGACAAGTGGTAGTTGTAGGGGATTCAATAATTAGGGGGATTGATGGCATCCTTCGTAAGCCAGATCGTGAGTCCGGCATGGTATGTTGCCTGCCCGGTGCCAGGGTGAGGGACATCTCTGATCGGCTGGAAAGTATTTTGGAGAGGGAGTGGGAGGATCCAGTTGTTGTGGTCCATGTTGGGACTAACAACATAGGTAAGACTAGGAAAGAGGACCTGTTTGGGGATTATCAAACACTAGGGACTAAATTAAAGAACAGATCCTCCAGGGTTATAATCTCTGGATTACTACCCAAGCCACGTGCCAATTGGCATAGGATTGAGAAAATTAGGGAAGTTAACACGTGGCTAAAGGAGTGGTGCGGGAAAGGGGGATTCCCTTTCACGGGGCATTGACATCAGTACTGGGGCAGGAGGGACCTGTACCGTTGGGACGGTCTTCACCTGAACCATTCTGGGACCAGTGTTCTAGCGAATAGGATAAATAGGTTGGTCACAAGGACTTTAAACTAGCAAGTTGGGGGGAAGGGAAGGGTAAAGCTATGGACAGTATAATGGTTAATGGAGAGCAAGGCAACAGGTTACGTGACAGGTTATTATGTAGAGATATGGGTTCAAAGACAAGGAAAATTAGGAGAAAGGGTAAGAGGAAAAATAATTTGCGAAAAGTTACTGATCAAGGTGTTAGGATTCATAACAAAGACATAAAAAACAGCATAAGTGTACTTTACCTGAATGCTCGTAGTATACGGAATAAGGTGAATGAGTAGATGGCGCAAATCATCGTGAATGACTATGATTTAGTGGCCATTACTGAAACATGGTTAAAGGATGGTCACGACTGGGAGTTAAATATCCAAGGGTATCTATACGAAAGGAGAGAATGGACGGTAAGGGCGGTGGTGTAGCTTTGTTGTTTAAGGATGGCATCCGGGCAATAGTAAGGGATGATATTGGTGCTATGGAGGACAAGGTTGAATCCATTTGGGTGGAAATCAGGAATAGTAAGGCAAAAAGGTCACTGATAGGAGTAGTCTATAGGCCACCAAATAGTAACAGGATGGTAGGGCAGGCAATAAGCAAAGAAATAACGGATGCATGTAGAAATGGTACAGTGGTTATCATGGGGGATTTTAATCTACATGTCGATTGGTTGAACCAGGTTGGTAAAGACAGCCTTGAGGAGGAGTTTGTAGAATGTGTCCGGGATAATTTCCTGGAACAGTATGTAATGGAACCTACAAGGGAACAAGCGGTTCTAGATCTGGTCCTGTGTAATGAGGCAGGATTGATTAATGATCTCATAGTTCGGGATCCTCTTGGAAGGAGCGACCACAATATGGTGGAATTTAAAATACAGTTGGAGGATGACAAGGTAAAATCAAACACTAGTGTTTTGTGCTTAAACAAAGGCGATTACAATGGGATGAGAGAAGAACTAGCTAAGGTAGATTGGGAGCAAAGACCTCATGGTGAAGCAGTTGAGGAACAGTGGAGAACCTTCCGAGCGATCTTTCACAGTGTTCAGAAAAGGTTCATACCGACAAAAAAGAAAGACGGTAGAAAGGGGAAAAATCGACCGTGGATATCTAAGGAGGTGAGGGAGAGTATCAAATTGAAGGAAACAACATACAAAGTGGCAAATATTAGTGGGAGACTAGAGGACTGGGAAGTCTTTAGGGGACAACAGAAAGCTACTTCACAAAGGGTAGGTTGCTGCATAAACTAAAGATGCATGGTATTGAGGGTAAAGTGGGTAGAGGATTGGTTAACTAACAGAAAGCAGAGAGTGGGGATAAATGGGTGTTTCTCTGGTTGGCAACCTGTAACTAGTGGGGTCCCTCAAGGATCAGTGTTGGGCCCGCAGTTGTTCACAATTTACATAGATGATTTGGAGTTGGGGACCAAGTGCAATGTGTCAAAGTTTGCAGACGTCACTAAGATGAGTGGTAAAGCAAAAAGTGCAGAGGATACCGGAAGTCTGCAGAAGGATTTGGATAGGTTAGGTGAATGGGCTAGGGTCTGGCAGATGGAATTCAATGTTGCCAAGTGTGAGGCTATCCATTTTGGGAGGAATAACAGCAGAATGGATTATTATTTAAACGGTAAGATGTTAAAACATGCTGCTGTGCAGAGGGACCTGGGTGTGCTGGTGCACGAGTCGCAAAAAGTTGATGCGCAGGTGCAACAGGTGATTAAGAAGGCTAATCGAGTTTTGTCTTTCATTGCTAGAGGGATGGAGTTCAAGACTAGTGAGGTTATGCTGCAATTGTATAGGGTGTTGGTGAGGCCACATCTGGAGTATTGTGTTCAGTTTTGGTCTCCTTACCTGAGAAAGGACATATTGGCACTGGAGGGAGTGCAGAGGAGATTCACTAGGATGATCCCAGAGTTGAGGGGATTAGATTATGACGAGAGGTTGAGTAGACTGGGACTGTACTCATTGGAGTTTAGAAGGATGCGGGGGGATCTTATTGAAACATATAAAATTATGAAGGGAATAGATAGGATAGATGCGGGCAGGTTGTTTCCACTGGTCGGGGAAAGCAGAACTAGGGGGCATAGCCTCAAAATAAGGGGAAGTAGATTTAAGACCGAGTTTAGGAGGAACTTCTTCACCCAAAGGGTTGTGAATCTCTGGAATTCCTTGCCCAGTGAAGCAGTTGAGGCTCCTTCTTTAAACGTTTTTGAGAAAAAGATAGATACCTTTCTAAAGAATAAAGGGATTCGGGGATATGGTGTACGGGCCGGAGAGTGGAGCTGAGTCATAGAATTTACAGAGCAGAAGGAGGCCATTCGGCCCATCGAGTCTGCACCGGCTCTTGGAAAGAGCACCCTACCCAAGGTCAACACCGCCACCCTATCCCCATAACCCAGTAACCCCACCCAACACTAAGGGCAATTTTGGACACTAAGGGCAATTTATCATGGCCAATCCACCTAACCCGCACATCTTTGGACTGTGGGAGGAAACCGGAGCACCCGGAGGAAACCCACGCACACACGGGGAGGATGTGCAGACTCCGCACAGACAGTGACCCAAGCCGGAATCGAACCTGGGACCCTGGAGCTGTGAAGCAATTGTGCTATCCACAAGGCTACCGTGCTGTCCACAAAGATCAGCCATGATCTCATTAAATGGCGGAGCAGGCTCGAGGGGCCAGATGGCCTACTCCTGTTCCTAGTTCTTATGTTCTTATGAATAGGATGGGAATAGAGGGAAATGGACCCAGGAAGTGTAGAAGATTGTAGTTTAGTCGGACAGCATGGTCGGCACGGGCCTGGAGGGCCGAAGGGCCTGTTCCTGTGCTGTACTTTTCTTTGTTCTTTGTTCTGACGCTCTCTCCAGGGCAGTCAACACTCCATGTGACCCAACGGGATTTGTCTGCCAGGTTGACGCCCATGTGGCATTCGCGGCCTCTAATTTACCTGCCACGGATGAACACCTCGTCCAAATTCGCCGCGAGACGGCGGCTGACCCCTTGCTACAGTGTGTCATGTGCCACCTAACGGACGGGTGGCTCAAGGGCCAATGCCCTCAGTTCTATAATGTCAGAGATGATCTGGCGGTAGTAGACGGGGGTTTTCTAAAACTGGACCGCATTGTCATCCCGCATAGCATGCGCCAACTTGTCCTGGAACAACTACACGAGGGCCACCTTGGCGTGGAAAAATGCCGCCGACGGGCCCGAGAGGCAGTGTACTGGCCCGGCGTTAATGAGGACATAGCCAACACAGTGCTCAACTGCCCCACTTGTCAGCGCTTCCAGCCGGCCCAACCACGTGAGACCCTGCAGCCCATGAGTTTGTCACGTCACCATGGACCAAGGTGGGCATCGACCTGTTCCACGCGCTGGGTAGAGTCTATGTCCTGACCATGGATTACTTTTCAAATTACCCGGAGGTGATACGGTTGCACCACCTCACCTCATCTGCAGTCATTCGTGCATGTAAAGAAACATTTGCTCGACACGGTTATGTCGGACAATGGCCCCTGCTTCGCCAGCCAGGAATGGTCCAACTGTGCCAGGCGGTACAATTTTGCCCATGTGACATCCAGTCCCCTGTACCCCCAATCCAACGGCAAAGCAGAGAAGAGAGTACATATTGTCAAACGGCTCCTGTGCAAGGCTACCGATGCTGGGTCCGATTTCCCCCTTGCCTTGCTGGCCTATCGCTCTGCCCCGCTGTCCACTGGCCTGTCGCCAGCCCAGTTACTCAAGGGTCGTACCCTGAGGATGATGGTGCCAACCATCTATGTCCCAGACCTCAACCACATTCCGGTCCTTCGCCGGATGCAGCTGTCTCGTGCACAGCACAAGGTGGCTCATGACTCCCGTGCAGCTGATCTTCCTGCTCTGGCTCCAGATGACAACGTCCGCGTCCATATTTCCGGATGGGGGCTGGTCTGGGACCGCTGTTGTCCTTCGGCAGGTGGCCCCCCGCTCGTTCCTGGTTCGTCTCCCGGGTGGCTCTATTCTGCGCCGCAATCGACGCGTCCTTCGTCTCGTTCCACGCTCACCATGTGATCCTCCACTGTTGCCTCGCCCTCCTGCTGACCCTGCCATGGACTATGCAGAGCTCCCTGTCACTCTGCCTCCCCCTGACTCTGACGCAGTCCAGCCCGCTCCTGAACCGTCGGCTCTCGACCCACCCTTGAGGCGGTCAACCAGAATTCGTTACCCACCTCAGAGACTTAATTTATGAACTTTGCGGACATAGAGACTCTCTGAATTGTTTCGTTGCTTTGTTTGATCGTTTCCCTGGTTTGTATATAGTGTTGATCTCGTTATTCTTGTTACATACTCCTTCTCTGCACCAGGCACCTTCCCATGTAAATAGCTTAGTTCTCATGTACGTAGTCCTGTAAATATGTCTTCGCACCCCACACGTAGTTAGGAACATTCTCACCACACATTATTTATTGCCACACACATACATTCTTTTCTCAAAGGGGGGATGTCATAATATACACCAGTATATCATGGTGCAGATACACACACACTGATGGACACACAGCAAGACCAATCAACACACACAACACCGCAGCCAATCACCAGTTAGAGCACACGCACTATAAAGACAGGGGGCATCAGAGTTGCCGCTCATTCGGAATGCAGCCTCCTACAAGGACAGAGCTTGCAGCTTACAGCACAGATCCTCACTATGCTGAGTGCATAGACTGGTTCGGACAGGCATAGGTCTTTAGTTGAATCTAACATCATGTTAACCCACAGTGAAAGTATGTTCAACAGTTTCTAGCTTAATAAAATAGTGTTGTACTATTTTAAGTGTTGGTGGCCTGTGTGTGTTCCACGGATCCAGAGCACCCAACACATCAAGAGAGTCATAGAATCATAGAGTCATAGATGTTTACAGTATGGAGACAGACCCTTTGGCCCAGCTTGTCCATGCCGCCCAGTTTCCATCACAAAGCTAGTCCCACTTGCCCGCATTTGGCCCATATCCCTCTATACCCACCCTGCCCATGTAACTGTCCAACTGTTTTTTAAAGGAAGAAATTGGACCTGCCTCTACCACTGCCTCTGGCAGCTCGTTCCAGACACTCACCACCCTTTGTGTTAAAAAATTTCCCCTCCGGTCTCTTTTGTATCTCTCCCCTCTCACCTTAAATCTATGCCCTCTAGTTCTAGACTCGTCTACCTTTGGGAAACAATGCTGACTATCTACCTGATCGATGCTCCTCATTATTTTATAAACCTCTATAAGGTCACCCCTAAGCCTCCTACGCTCCTGGGAAAAAAGTCCCAGCCTATCCAGCCTCTCCTTATAGCTCATAGAATTTACAGTGCAGAAGGAGGCCATTCGGCCCATCGAGTCTGCACTGGCTCTTGGAAAGAGCACCCTACCCAAGGTCAACACCTCCACCCTATCCCCATAAACCAGTAACCCCACCCTATCCCCATAACCCAGTAACCCCACCCAACACTAAGGGCAATATTTGGACACTATGGGCAATTTAGCATGGCCAATCCACCTAACACGCACATCTTTGGACTGTGGGAGGAAACCGGAGCACCCGGAGGAAACCCACGCACCCACGGGGAGAGTGTGCAGACTCCGCACAGACAGTTACCCAAGTGGGAATCGAACCTGGGACTCTGGAGCTGTGAAGCAACTGTGCTATCCACAATGCTACCGTCCTGGTAGCACCCTTGTAAATCTCCTCTGCACTCTTCCTGGTTTAACAATATCCTTCGAAGGGTGACCAGAACTGAACACAGTATTCCATGTGTGGTCTTACTAATGTCTTGTACAACTTCAACAAGATGTCCCAAGTCCTGTATTCAATATTCTGATCAATAAAACCTAGCATGCTGAATGCCTTATTCACCACCTTGTTCACCTGCGACTCCACCTTCAAGGAGCTATGAACCTGTACCCCTAGATCTCTTTGTGCTGTAACTCTCCCCAACTCCCTACCATTAACTGAGTAGGTCCTGTCCTGATTTGATCTACCAAAATGCATCACCTCACATTCATCCAAATTAAACTCTATCTGCCATTCATCGGCCCACTGGCCCAATTGGTTAAGATCCTGTTGCAATCTTAGATAACCTTCTTCACTATCCACTATGCTACCAAACTTGGTGTCGTTTGCAAACTTACTAACCATGCCCCCTACATTTTCATCTAAATCATGAATATACATATAACAAATAACAGTGGACCCAGCACTGATCCCTGAGGCACACCGCTGGTCACAGGCCTCCAGTATGAAAAACAACCCTCCACAACTACCCTTTGGCTTTGGTCGGCAAGCTAATTTTGTATCCAATTGGCGACCTCACTCTGGATTCCATGAGATTTAACCTTTTGCAACAACCTACCATGCGTACCTTGTCAAAGGCCTTGCTAAAATCCATGTAGACAACATTGATGGCACTGCCCTTATCTACCTTCTTGGTTACCCCTTCAAAAAACTCAATCAAATTGGTGAGACATGACTTTCCCCTGACAAAGCCATGCTGACTTTCCCTTATTAATCCTTGCCTGTCTAAATGCCTGTAGATCCTGTCCCTCAGAATACCTTCTAACAATTTACCCACTCCAGAAATAAGGTTAACCGGTCTGTAGTTCCCAGGCTTATCCCTACAGCCCTTCTTAAACAAGGGCAGAACATTTGCTCCCCTCCAACTTCAGGCATCTCTCCTGTGGCTGTCGATGATTCAAATATCTGAGCTAGGGGGCTGGCAATTTCCTCCCTAGCCTCCCACAACGTCCTGGGATACATTTCATCAGGTCCCGGGGATTTATCCACCTTGATGCGCTTTAATACCTCCAGCACCTCCTTCTCTGTAATATGTACACACCTCAAGACATTACATTATATTTTCCCAATTCCCTAACACTCGTGCCTTTCTCAACAGTAAATACTGACGAGAAATATTAATTTAGGACCTCTCCAATCCCTTGTGGACCTGCACATAGATGACCTTGTTTATCCTGAAGAGGCCCTACCCTCTCCCTAGTCACCCTTTTACCCTTTATGTATCTGTAAAATCATTTTGGATTTTCCTTTGTCTTGTCTGCCAAGACAATCTCATGTCACCTTTTTGCCCTCCTGAATTCTCTCTTAACTCTACTGCGACAAGCCCTATACTCTTCAAGGGATCCATTTTATCCCAGCTGCCTGTGTATGGATGTCATATGCCTCCTTCTTCCTTTTGACCATGGCCTCAATATCCCGAGACATCCAGGGTTCCCTCCTTCTATGAGCCTGACCCTTCAGACTAAGAGGAAGGTGCTCACTTTGAACCCTAGTTAACACCTTTTGAAAGATTCTCACTTACCAGCTGTCCCCTTGCCTGCAAATAGGCTCCCCCAATTAACTTTAGAAAGTTCCCGCCTAATACCCTGAAAATTGGCCTTGCCCCAATTTAAAGTTTCAACTTTTGGGCCAGAACTATTTTTCTCCATAGCTATCTTAAAACTAATGGAATTACGGTCACTGGTCCGAAAGTGATCCCTCACTAACACTTCCGTCACCTGCCCTCCCTTATTCCGCAAGCGGAGATCAAGTTTTGCCCCCTCCCTGGTCGGGCCATCCACATATTGAAGGAGGAATTCTTCCTGAATACTCTCGGCAAGTTTCTCTCCATCCAAACCCCTAGTGCTATGAGTGTCCCAGTTAATGTTAGGAAAGTTAAAGACCCCAACTATTATCACCCAATTTTTCCGGCAGCCATCTGTAATCTCTTTACATATTTGCTCCTCAATATCCCGCTGACTATTTGGGGGCTGATAGTACTGTCCTATCAAAGTGATCTCACCCTTCTTATTTTTCAGTTCTACCCATATAGACTCAGTGGGTGAACTCTCGGATACATCCTCTCTCTGTACTGCTGTGATACTGTCTTGAATCAAAAACGCAACTCCCCCTCCTCTCTTACCTCCTGTTCTAGCTTTCCTATAGCATCTGTACCCTGGAACATTGAGCTGTCAGTCCTGCCCCTCCTTTAGCCATGTTTCAGTAATAGCTATAATATCCCAGTCCCATGTACCCATCTATGCCCTGAGTTCATCTGCCTTGCCTGTTAGCCCGTTAGGCCTCTTGCATTGAAATAAACAGTGTTCAATCCATTTCTCTGCCTTCCACTTTTCTCCTTACTGACTTTTGTTTCTATCCTCTCTTTACTCCCCTCCGACTTCCTGCATTGGTTCCCATCCCCCTGCCACATTAGTTTAAACTTGAGAGGTCAAGGAATGGAAGGGACATGTTAGAGATAGACCATTTGAAAGTGAGTGAGGGGTGGAATTTGAAGCAAATGGGATACATTTTTCTAGATGCGGATGAGAGCATGAAGTGTCACCAATGTACTGGAAAAAGAATTGTTGGGGGGGGCGTGGGTGGGACTAGAACAAGTAATGCCCCACAGAAAGACAGGCAAAACTGGGCCCTATGAGATTATCCAAAGCCTCATCAGTTCCCAATTGCCTCACAATTCCATGGTTGAAGGACCTCCAATCAGATTTAACTTTGAATTGGAGTTTGGGTTTCCCAATATTTAGTTGGAGGAAATTTCCACCCATCTGGGACTTGATGACTGCCCGATGGCCGTGAACAGATAACAATATGGTGATGAGGTAGAGCTCAGTCTCGTCAGAGTATATGTCGTACCTGATGCTGGGGCGAATTCTCCGCCTCCTCAGCCGCGTGTTTCTCGGTGGGGTACCGTCGCTGGCAGCAGGAGTCTCCGCTCCCACCGCTGACCAATGGGATTTCCTATTGTAGCTACCTCACGCCGCCGGGTAATCCACGGTTGGGATGCATTGCCGGCGGAAAGGAGAATCCTGCCAGAGGAATATTCACTGCGCTGTGTTTTTAGATGATGTCACCGAGAGGCAGCATGAAGATGCAAAATAGAAGGTGGCAGGAGTCGACCATTGGTGTATTTCAGAGTTAACAATGTGGGAGCGAGAAGAGAAGGCATTGCTGGTGATTCTTGGTCTATGGATGGATAGATATACATGACTGAAAGAAGATGATAGCAGTTCCACTTAGCTGAGTGACAAAGGAGAGGCACTGGTGGAGGATATTATGATCAACTGTCTCAAAAGCTGCAGGCAGCTCAAGAAGGACAAGGAGGGTCATAGCCACATACCATTTGTGACTCTACATAGGGCAGCACAGTGGCGCATGGGTTAGCCCTGCTGCCTAATGGCGCTGAGGTCCCAGGTTCGATCCCGGCTCTGGGTCATTGTCTGTGTGGAGTATGCACAGTCTCCCCGTGTTTGCGTGGGTTTCGCCCCCACAGCCCAAAGATGTGCAGTGTAGTTGGATTGGCCACGCTAAATTGCCCCTTAATTGGAAAAACTGAATTGGATACACTAAATTTTTATTAAAAAATGTTTTTAAATTGTGACTCCATAAGGGCTGTTTCAGGACTATGGCAGGACAGAAGCCTCATTGGGACACCTTCAAACTTAGAGTTGTGGGAAAGTTGGGAATGGATTTGGAAGGCGGCAACATGTTAAAGGACTTTGGGGAGGATAGGAAGGCTGGAGATGGGATACTAATATGCCAGGGCTGAGGGGGTCAAAGGTGAGTTTTTTGAGGAGAGTGGTGATAATGACAGCATTGAAGCATAGTGTCATGTGAGAGTCCCTTTAAGAAAAGTGTGTTTTATCAAATGGCTGCAGTGATGTCATTGTGTGGGTGGAGTTGGAATGTGATTAGACCATAAGACCATAAGACATAGGAGCGGAAGTAAGGCCATTCGGCCCATCGAGTCCACTCCACCATTCAATCATGGCTGATTTCAACTCCATTTACCCGCTCTCTCTCCATAAGCCCTTAATTCCTCGAGAAATCAAGAATTTATCAACTTCTGTCTTAAAGACACTCAACGTCCCGGCCTCCACCGCCCTCTGTGGCAATGAATTCCACAGACCCACCACTCTCTGGCTGAAGAAATTTCTCCTCATCTCTGTTCTAAAGTGACTCCCTTTTATTCTAAGGCTGTGCCCCCGGGTCCTAGTCTCCCCTGCTAATGGAAACAACTTCCCTACATCCACCCTATCTAAGCCATTCATTATCTTGTAAGTTTCTATTAGATCTCCCCTCAACCTCCTAAACCCCAATGAATATAATCCCAGGATCCTCAGACGTTCATCATATGTTAGGCCTACCATTCCTGGGATCATCCGTGTGAATCTTCGCTGGACCCGCCCCAGTGCCAGTATGTCCTTCCTGAGGTGTGGGGCCCAAAATTACTCACAGTATTCTAAATGGGGCCTAATTAATGCTTTATAAAGCTTCAGAAGTACATCCCTGCTTTTATATTCCAAGCCTCTTGAGATGAATGACAACATTGCATTTGCTTTCTTAATTACGGACTCAACCTGCAAGTTTACCTTTAGAGAATCCTGGACTAGGACTCCCAAGTCCCTTTGCACTTCAGCATTATGAATTTTGTCACCTTTTAGAAAATAGTCCATGCCTCTATTCTTTTTTCCAAAGTGCAAGACCTCGCACTTGCCCACGTTGAATTTCATCAGCCATTTCTTGGACCACTCTCCTAAACTGTCTAAATCTTTCTGCAGCCTCCCCACCTCCTCCATACTACCTGCCCCTCCACCTATCTTTGTATCATCGGCAAACTTAGCCAGAATGCCCCCAGTCCCGTCATCTAGATCGTTAATATATAAAGAGAACAGCTGTGGCCCCAACACTGAACCCTGCGGGACACCACTCGTCACCGGTTGCCATTCCGAAAAAGAACCTTTTATCCCAACTCGCTGCCTTCTGCCTGACAGCCAATCGTCAATCCATGTTAGCACCTTGCCTCGAATACCATGGGCCCTTATTTTACTCAGCAGTCTCCCGTGAGGCACCTTATCAAAGGCCTTTTGGAAGTCAAGATAGATAACATCCATTGGCTCTCCTTGGTCGAACCTATTTGTTATCTCTTCAAAGAACTCTAACAGGTTTGTCAGGCACGACCTCCCCTTACTAAATCCATGCTGACTTGTCCTAATCTGACCCTGCACTTCCAAGAATTTAGAAATCTCATCCTTAACAATGGATTCTAGAATCTTGCCAACAACCGAGGTTAGGCTAATTGGCCTATAATTTTCCATCTTTTTCCTTGTTCCCTTCTTGAACAGGGGGGTTACAACAGCGATTTTCCAATCCTCTGGGACTTTCCCTGACTCCAGTGACTTTTGAAAGATCATAACTAACGCCTCCACTATTTCTTCAGCTATCTCCTTTAGAACTCTAGGATGTAGTCCATCTGGGCCCGGAGATTTATCAATTTTTAGACCTCTCAGTTTCTCCAGCACCTTCTCCCTCGTGATGGCCACCATACTCAACTCTGCCCCCTGACTCTCCGGAATTGTTGGGATATTACTCATGTCTTCTACTGTGAAGACTGACGCAAAGTACTTATTTAGTTCCTCAGCTATTTCCTTGTCTCCCATCACAAAATTACCAGCGTCATTTTGGAGCGGCCCAATGTCAACTTTTGCCTCCCGTTTGTTTTTAATGTATTTAAAGAAACTTTTACTATCATTCCTAATGTTACTGGCTAGCCTACCTTCATATTTGATCCTCTCTTTCCTTATTTCTCTCTTTGTTATCCTCTGTTTGTTTTTGTAGCCTTCCCAATCTTCTGACTTCCCACTACTCTTTGCCACATTATAGGCTTTCTCTTTTGCTTTGATGCATTCCCAAACTTCCTTTGTCAGCCGTGGCTGCCTAATCCCCCCTCTGATAACCTTTCCAATTCTGTCTTTTACTTTTGTTTTGAGCTGGGAGCTGTTTTTGGCTCTGTGTTTTACTTTCGGTTTAGACCTTTGGAAGCTGGATAAAGACAGAGAAGTCTTGTGTGTGTGTCTCTCCCTCTGCAGGTTAAAAAGGTGTCTCCAGATCACTTGATTACTTCAAAGTAACACCTGTTTTCTGTCAGGAATTCAACCCTACTGTTTTGTGAAAAAAGGTGTTTTGATTTATGGATGTTGTTAGGAAGTTTATTAAGGGTTACCTATAGAGTATTGTATCTGTGGGGATTATCAGTGTTGATAGTTGATAAACTGTTTACTGTGTGTTTATAAAGTGTTAACTGAATTCATAGAATAAACATTGTTTTGTTTTAAAAAATACTTCAGATCTCTGTTGCATAATGCCTGGAGAGTGGACCCTTCTGCTCCCCATAACCAAAATCTATTAAAAGTTGGACAGGTGAACTCCATGATATACTTTGATGTTCTCTGAACCCTGGCCCATAATAATAGGGAAGCAATACTTGAGGAGATGGAATCATCAACAATAGTCGCTAACACTTAGGCCAGGAAGCGTTGTTGGGCTGTTAACAGTTTTGTGGCAATAGAGTTGAGGGAGGAGGAAGTGTGTCCCATGGAAAATGTGAGCTCGGTGAAGGCATGAAGGAAGATAAAAGTTAGCGAACTTTACAAGCTCAGTGCTAGGCTGTGGAAAATCATCAAGGAAACATGGCTTGATGTGCCTCAATCTTGGTGTCAAAGAAATCCATGAGCACCACCCACTTGTTGAAGGCATGCGTGGAATAGACAGAGAAGGGAGTATAAGGAAATGTTTTGCAGTGGAGGAGAAGCTAGGGGCTATCTTTTCACTATCATAAAATCCTGAAATAACCATCAGTTTTGGCAGAATGGTTAGCACTGTCGCCTCACGGCGCCCAGGTTTGATCCCGGCTCTGGGTCACTGTCCCTTTGAAGTTTGCACATTCTCCCTGTGTTTGCATGGGTTTCGCTCCCACAACCCAAAGATGTGCAGGTTAGGTGGATTGGTAAAGCTAAATTGCCCCTGAATTGGAAAAAATGAATTGGGTCTCTAAATTTTTTTTTAAAGTTTTGGCAGAGGAGAGCAGATCTGATAGACCTTTATGTAGCCCAGCCTGATTAAGTGATAAATGTTGAAATCAATTACCCACCATAAACAATCAAGTTTGCATCCCGCGGACTTAAGTGGACCAGCTGCAATGACCAAAAGGAAGGAAAGTAATGCTTTTACTGGGAACAATGACATCAAAGGTGGAAGTGAACATGGGCTGGTTGAGCAGATCACAAACTACAGAAACTTCATTGTAAAAGGTGGGCTGTGAACGGGACGGTTAAGAATTTGAAAGATCTGTTGCAAATGATTTGGGGAGAGTTTTTATTCCTGGACGGACACAGAAGAAAGTGGGGTTGGGTGGGAAGGAGAAGGAGGATGTGTGTGGAGAGAGATTACAAGGCTGTGATCAGAGATGGGCATACCTGTGCAGAGAGGCTACCTGAGATGGCAACCTGTGTACAGAAATTTAAATTGAAGGACAGGTGGGGAGTGAACTTGAAGGACGGAGGCAATGAAAAGTTGAAGCGGAGATTGAAATCACTCAGTTGAGAAATCATTCAGTGCAGAGACCGAGGGAGGAAAGAAGTGGGGATATCTCATTGGACAACTTGGCATGGGATTTGGGTGGGTGGTAGACAATGAGGAATTTAATGACGAGAACTTATTCTTAAGGTACTCACACCTAACATGAATTATACTCTGAATGAAGCAATAACACTTAAACAATTGTACACCTGTTCTGATTTTTGAATGCTACCTTGTTCAGAAATTTTGGCAGGATCATATCTGGTAACAGCCTCTTCAATAGTCAAGATCTTACTTGCTGTGCAAACTTGGCTCATTGTTGCATAATTAATGTCACCCTGAAAGACAGCTTGTGAGGTAGTGATTCAGTTTGTAAGGAGCCACTGCGGTTATTCAAATTAGATCATTCTTGGAGGTTTTCAAAAGTAATCTTAATAGGCAAAGCTCTCAACTTCAGCAAGAACACAGGACAGGTTTAAGTCATAGTCGTCGAGTTAGAGTTTTACAGCACAAAAAGAGACCTTTCGGCCCATCGCATCTGCACCGGCCATCAAGCATCTTTCTATTTCAGTTCCATTTTCCAGCGCTTGGTTTGAGTCTTGTACGCTATGGCATTTCAAGTGCTCATCTAAATGCTTCTTAAATGTAGTGAGGGTTCTCGCCTCCGCCATCTATTCAGGCAGTGAGTTCCAGATTCCCCTCTTAGTCTCCTGCCCTTTCATTAAATTTCTGCCCCCTGCCTATTGATGCCTCTACTAAGGGGAAATTTCCTTCCTATCTACCCGATCTAAGTCCCTCTTAAATTTGTACACCTCCGTTAGGTTCCGCCTCAGCCTCTGTGTCCTAAGGAAAACAGCACGGCTAAACAGCCTCTCTTCAAAGCTCACGTTCTCCAGCCCAGGCAACATCCTGGTGAATCTCCTTTGTACCCTCTGTAGTGCAATCACATCCTTCCTATAGTATGGTGAACAGAACTGCTATACAGTACCCGAGCTGTAGCCTAACAAACATTTTATACAGCTCATTATAATCTTCTTGCTCTTATATTCTATGCCATGGCCAATAAGGGCAAGTATTCTATATGCCTTCTTAACCACCTTCGGTACCTGGGTGGCACGGTACCACAGTGGTTAGCACTGTTGCTTCACAGCGCCAGGGACCCGGGTTCGATTCCCGGCTTGGGTCACTGTTTGTCTGGAGTTTGCACGTTCTGTGTGGGTTCCTCCAGGTGCTCCGGTTTCCTCCCGCAAGTCCCAAAAGTCGTGCTTGTTAGGTGAATTGGACATTCTGAATTTTCCCTCCATGTACTCGAACAGGCGCCTGAGTGCGGCAACTTAGGGATTGTCACAATAACTTCATTGCAGTGTTAATATAAACCTACTTGTGACACTAAGAAAAATTATTACCTGTCCTGCTGCCTTCAGGGATCTATGGATATGCACGCCAAGGTTCTTCTGTACTCCCTAACACTCTATCGTTCATTATATATTTCCTTGCCTTGTTCGTCCTCCAAAAATGCTTCACCTCAGTTTTCAGTGTAAAATGCCATTTGCCACTGTTCTGTCCATCTGACCAGCCCGTCCATATTGTCCTATAATCTAAGGCTTTCCTCCTTACTATTACCATGCCACCAATGTTCATGACATCTGCAAACTTACTGATCATACTTTCTACTTTCTTGTCTGGATCAGTAAGGTACACTACAAACAGCAAGAAACCCAGCACCAATCCCTGCAGAACACCACTGGACACAGGCTTCCAGTCACAAAAACAATCTTCGACCGTCACCCTCTGCTTCCTGCCAATCAGCCAATTTTAGATCCAATTTGTTAAATTGTTCTGGATCCCATCCTTCTTGACCAGTCTCCCATGTGGGACCTTGTCAAAAGCCTTACTGAAGTCCATGTAGATAGACAACATCAACTACACTGCCCTCATCTGCACACTTGTCACCTCCACGAAAAATTCAATCAGATTTGTTAGACATAATCTTCCCCTGACAAAGCCCTATCGACTATCCTTGCCTCTCTAAGTGAAGATTAATTCTGCCCCTCAGAATTGTTTCCACTAATTTCCCTACCACTGATGTTAGACTCACTGGCCTGTAATTACCTGGTTTATTCCTCCTTCCCCTCTTGAATGATAAACATTAGCTGTCCTCCAGTCCTCTGCCACCTCTCCTGTGGCCAGAGCGGATTTGAAAATTAGCATCAGAGCCCCTGCAATCTGCTGCCTTGCCTCACACAGGAACCTACAACACATCAAACCTGAGCCTGGGGATTTATCCAATTTTAAGCCCACTAAAACTGCTAATATTCCTCCCTCCCAAAGTTAATTTGTTCAATTATATCACAGTCCCCCTCCCACTTTCTATGTCTACATTGTCCTTTTCCATGGTGAACATAGATGCGAAATACTCATTTAAAACTTCACCTACGTCTTTCAATTCCACACACGGGTTTCCACTTTGGTCCCTAATGGACCCTACACTTCTCTAGTTACCTTCTTGCCCTTAATACACTTAAAAAACAACTTCCTTAATGTGCCTGCCCGTCTTTTTTCATGCTCCCTCTTCGTACTTATAATTTATTTTTTAAGTACCATCTGCACTTTGTATGCTCCTCTAGGGGTTCCACTGTTTTGAGCCACCTGTATTTGCCATAAGCTTCCCTATTTCTCTCTTTTAATATTCCATGACATCCAGGGTTCTCTGGACTTATTCGTCCCAACCTTTACCTTTACTGGAACATGTTGCCTCTGTACTCTCTCTATTTCCTTCTTGAATTATTCCTGTTGTTCTGATCTGGATTTCCGACAAGTAGCTGCTCCTAGTCTGCTTTGGCCAGATCCTGTCTTGTCCTATTAAAATCCCCCAATTCAGAACATTTATTTCCAGTCCATCTTTGTCCTTTCGCATAACTGCCTTAAAACCTACCGAGTTATGGGCACTATCACCAAAATGCTCCCCCCCCCTGACACTTCTACCACCTGCCCGGCATTATTCCCTAAAATTAATCCTAACCCTATCCCTCACTTGTAGGACTTCCTACATGGTGGCTCAGAAAGATCTCCTACATGCACCAAACAAATTCCACCCACTCCATGTCTTTCACAAAAAGCACCTTTTCCCCTCTTTGTCCAATTTCCACTTTTTTCCAAATTCCCAAATTTACTCACTCGGACTGTGTCTCACTCAGGTGATAGAATCCCTACAGTGCAGAAGGAAGCAATTCAGCCCATTGAGTCTGCAGCGACCCCCTGAAAGAGCATCCTGCCTAGGCCCACTCACCCGCCCTAACCCGCCGTAGCCCCACCTAACCTTTAGACACTAAGACTCCACTCGATGGGCCGAATGGCCTCCTTCTGCACTGCAAATTCTATGATTTTATAATAGGAACACTTAAAAAAAAATTTTAAATTTAGTGTACCCAATTCATTTTTTCCAATTAAGGGGCAATTTAACATGGCCAATCCACCTACTCTGCACATCTTTGGGTTGTGGGGGCGAACCCCGCGCAAAGACGGGGAGAATGTGGAAACTCCACACGGACAGTGACCCAGGGCCAGGATTCGAACCTGGGTCCTCAGCGCCGTGAGGCTGCAATGCTAAGCACTGTGCCACTCGTCACCCGGATCCGCTAATTTTAAGTTATTCCACAAGCGCTATAACACAAAGTCATACAGGTCAGAAATTTCTCAAGTCTAATTGGTGGGTTGGGTTAAATTGGCTTCACATACCCATAGCAACTACATGGGGCGAGATTCTCCGACCCCCCGCCGGGTCGGAGAATCACCGGGGGCTGGCGTGAATCCCGCCCCTGCCGGTTGCCGAATTCTCCGGCACCGGAGATTCGGCGGGGGCGGGAATCGCGCTGCGCCGGTCGGCGGGGCCCCCCCCACGATTCTCCGGCCCGCGATGGACCGAAGTCCCGCTGCTAGAATGCCTGTCCCGCCGGCGTGGATTAAACCACCTCTCTTACCGGCGGGACAAGGCAGCGCGGGTGGGCTCCGGGGTCCTGGGGGGGTCGCGGGGCGATCTGGCCCAGGGGGGTGCCCCCACGGTGGCCTGGCCCGCGATCGGGGCCCACTGATCCGCGGGCGGGCCTGTGCCGTGGGGGCACTCTTTTCCTTCCGCCTTCGCCACGGTCTCCACTATGGCGGAGGCGGAAGAGACTCCCTCCACAACTCATGCGCGGGGATGCCATGAGCCGCCGCTAACGCTCCCGCGCATGCGCCGCCCGGCAATGTCATTTCCGCGCCAGCTGGCGGGGCACCAAAGGCCTTTTCCGCCAGCTGGCAGGGCGGAAATCAGTCCGGCTCGGGCCTAGCCCCTCAAGGTCAGGGCTCGGCCGGTCAAGGGGCGGAGGATTCCGCACCTTTGGGGCGGCGCGATGCCGGACTGATTTGCACCGTTTTTGGCGCCGGTCGGCGGACATCGCGCCGATACCGGAGAATCTCGCCCCAAGTTCTCATTTGTGAAAGTGCCAAGAACCTAAGCACTCTGATTTAATTATTGACAAAAGAGCCAGAGGTAACAGGCAGACATATTCCTTGCTGGGCTAAATCCCGTGGTGGGGCGGGGACATGGAGTGTTCCCCACTGCGGAGGCTGGCGAGAAATCATGTCAAGTCTTCTGATACCAACCTCATTAAATATGCACCCAGGGGTGTAACGCCGTATTCCATGGCGGGGCAGGCCTGATAGCGTGCAGTCAATTGTTCTATCGAGGCACCATAAATATAAGCTGCCGAACATTACCTGCTCTCTGTTGAAGAAAGAAGATGGTCCACAGGAAAGGCAGGTGGCTCTCCAGGGCTGCCCTGGGGCTAGATGATGGGCCTCCTGAGAATGAAGACGGATCTCCCAGTACATGTGGATGTTGAATGATGAACCTTCTCGATGACACTGTATGTCCACCTGTAGATGCTTCCCCCACCCACTGCTGCCGTGTCCCAGAGTCCAGGATTGCTGGTTGCCTCTATTCCAAACTCCAGTGGAAGCACTGGGCATGATTTAGATGAGACCTGCCATCTGCACACCACATTGACCAGATGTGTTTTGGAATGGTGAGTTCTCTGGCTGGCATTGTGGAGGATCAGACGTGGGTGGAAGATTCTGGTCGGGCCTTTTGCTGCATCACATTAACGGGATGCAAATTAGTTTCACACCAGCCTCCGGCGCGTTTTCCGACCCGCCATGTCAGGCACCAACGAACGATCCTGTGGGAAATCCATGCCCGCCATTGATGGTGGGGGCTTGGGAGAACTCCACTCAATGTGAGAAAAATCTTTCTTTAATGTTGCAAACTGCTTGAGTGCGTTGTGTCAGCAGATTCAGCATTGGTTTTCAAAAGAGAATTGGATAGCTATTAAACAGAATAGAAATTGCAGTGCTATGCCGAACGAGCTAGTGAGTAGGATCAGGAATTGAGAGCAGAAACCCAACACAGACACAACAGACTGGATGACCACTGTAAGTGCTGTCTTCTCTGGCTTGCTGTACTTTGCAAGCCAATGCATTGTGGGATTACAGAATCCATACTTTCTTTTACTTCAACTACTGAAACAATAAAGGAGAGTTGGAATTTTATCTACCTGTCTACTATTCATCTTGAAAGATAACAGAACCAAAACATAACAGCCCACTACAGTACTGTAACCATTCTGTGACTGTTCTGTAAGATGTAAGAGCAGAAGTAGGCCACTTGGCCCATCGAGGCTTCTCTGCTATTCAATTAGATCATAGCTGATCTGATATAATCTTCAACTCCACTTTCCCGCCTTATCCCCATAACCAGATTCCCTTACTGATTAAATATCTGTCTATCCCAGCCTTAAACATAATTAATGACCCAGTGTCTATAACTCTCTGTCGTAAAGAATTCCACAAATTCACTACCCTCATAGGGAAGAAATTTCCACTCATCTTTGTCTTAAATGGGCAACACCTTACTCTGAGATTAGGGTCCCCTGGTCCTAGATTCCCCTACAACAGGAAACATCCTCTCAGCATCTACCCTGTCAATCCCCCTGAGAATCCTGGGCTGGATTCTCCGATTCTGGGGCTATGTCCCCACACCGGCGTGGGAACGGTGCCGTTTTACGCCAGAAAAACTGGTGCAAAAGGGCCACCGATTCCCCGTCGGGAACTCAGTCGGTCGGGGGCGGAGCATCGGGGGGGCGGGCCTCAGGCAATGTCCTGCGAGTACGCCGCTTTGAAGGGGGCGGAGCATCGCAAAAGAGGCGCTGCCCTGATTTCGGCGGGAATTTGGATTCTCCGCCAGTCGCCGAACGCGATTTTGGCGTCGGTGACCGGAGAATCCAGCCCTCTATGTCTCAATAAGGTCGCCTTATATTCTTCTAAACTCCAATGAGTACAGGTCCAATCTACCCAACCTCTCCTCAGAAGAAAATCCTTCAATTCCCGGGATCAACCTGGTGAACCTTCTCTGGACTACCTCCAATGCCAGTATATCTTTCCTTAGATAAGGGGATCAAGACTATTCCCAGTATTCCAGGTGTAGTCTAATGAGTGCCATGTATAGTTTTAGGAGGACTTCCCTATTTTTATACTCCATTCCCTTTGAAATAAAGGTCAATATTCTATTTACTTTCCCAATTACCTGCTGAACTTGCATGCTAGCTTTTTGTGATTTATGCATGAGGACACCCTCTTTATTGTTTTACTGTGGAATTAAATTCTGTCCTTGGAGCCAGTTTTACTTGAAGGCACATCCATCGTGACCCATTTTTAAAAATAGGGCCCCACCATTTAAAGTCCTTCTTAGTTTTTGTAATAGAGGGAGAAGAAGGTGACAAAGCAGAAGGATTCTGATGACAATAACAAGAAGTTAGTTTTCAATGGCACCTTTAATGTGGAAGGAGGTCCCAGCACACTTCACAAGAAAATATCGACACCTACACAATGAATAAGATATTAGGAGACATTAGGGAGGAGAGACGTGAGAAGCAAAAGGATTTATCATCATAGAATCCCAACAGTGCGGAAGGAGGCCATTCGGCCCATTGTGGCTGCCCCGGCTTTTGGAAAGAGTACCCTACTTTTCTTTTCTAAATTTAGAGGACCCAATTTTTTTTTTCCAATTAATGAATGAAATGAAAAATGAAAATCGCTTATTGTCACAAGTAGGCTTCATTGATGTTACTGTGAAAAGCCCCTAGTCGCCACATTCCAGCGCCTGTTGGGGGCAATTTAACGTGGCCAATCCATCTACCCTACACATCTTTGGATTGTGGGGGTGAAACCCCGCAGACACGGGGAGAATGTACAAACTCCACACAGACAGTGACCCAGGGCCGGGATTACGAATCCGGGTCCTCTGCGCCATAAGCAGCAGTGCTAACCACTGTGCCATGAGATCGAGACAGCTGAAGGCATGGCTGTCATAGGTAGAATGTGAGGGAGTAGGAAAGTGCACATGAGGCCATTGTCAGAGGACAAAGAGTTCAGGAACGATTTGCAGGACTGAAGGATGTTGCAGAGCTCAAACAGAGTGAAATCAAGAAGTTATTTAACCGGCAGCACGGTGGCGCAGTGAGTTAGCCCTGTAGCCTCACAGCGCCGAGGTCCCAGGTTCGATCCCAGCTCTGGGTCACTGTCCCTGTGGAGTTTGCACATTCTCCGTGTGTTTGTGTGGGTTTCGCCCCCACAACCCAAAAGATGTGCGGGCTAGGTGGATTGGCCATGCTAAATTGCCCCATAACTGGAAAAAATGAGTTGGGTACTCTAAATTTATTTTTTAAAAGAAGTTATTTAACCAAGTAGGTGATCATTTCTAATTTAAGGTTCTGGTGGATCCCAAACCAACGTTGTAATGGACAAGCAGAAGCTGTGAGGCAGTAGAGCTTTGGATGAGCTGAGTTTTATGGAGGGATAGTGTAGTATCCATGCCAAGAGAATAAGCATGAACGGCAAGTAGGATGCAAAACAATAATCTTTTATTACAATATACTAATCTCCTCTCCCCAAAGAATCTCCCTCCCCGACCTGCACCTATGTCAGGGTTTTAATACTGTTTGAGCTCCCCTCGTTAAAGGGGAAGCCCCGCCCCGTTACCATGGAAATTCATATTCATTGGAAGTCACGGGAAACGAATGGTACACACCCCATGACCTCTGTGGGAGTTTTAACAGATGGGAGGCCAACCAGAAAATCAGTGGAATCGCAGATTATGGTGGTGATAAAACACAGATGAGGGTTTCAGATGGGCTGCTGTGAGGTAAATAATGTGATGCATGCAGCAGTTTTAGTGATGGGGTCAGAAGTTTAGCTCAAAATGAAACACGTCACTGAGCTTGTCAACCATCCTTGACAGTCATCAGGAGTTACAGATTAATTCCAGAACAAGGGTTTTGAATTTTCAGCAGGGCCAAAGACAATGGTCTGGATTCAGCGTCCCGCCAGTCGGCCAATGGGGTTTCCCATTGTTGGCAGCCCCACGCCGTCGGAAAAAACCCCGGGTGTGGATGCGCTGCCGGTGTAACGGAGAATCTCGACAGTGGAGAATCCAGTCCAATGATATCTACGTTATAACAGTGACTAGATATCAAAAATACTTCATTGACATTTCAAGCACTTTGGAACATGGTGAGGTTGGTAAAGAGGCTTTTCCTTCTTTTTCTTTCTTTCTCAATGACCTGAATTTTTAGCATGGTGAACACTCGGTGCCCACAATTCTGAGAGTCAGCAGGGACATATCCCCACCGACACTGACAGGCCCTCAATTGAGCATTGATTGGCAGCAGATTTGATATCCGTCCACCCTAGATTGGAAATCCTCCAGATACAGCACTGCAGTGGCCAGAGGAGGTACTGCAGTTCCCCGCCTGAGCTGAAGTCCAGGGACCACACTTCAGGTGAATACAAAGGATCCAGGAGGCAGGAGTATAGGCGATGCTCTGGGGGGTCCGGAGGGGAGCGATCTCAATGTCAGTCAATAGGCTGTGGCAGTGGGAGAGCCAGAGCAGTGGCGTAATGGTATTGTCACTGGACTAGTAATCCAGACACCCAGGGTAAGACTCATGGGACCCAGGATGGAGTCACACCATGGCAGATTGCAAAATTTTAATTCAACAGAACATTTGGAATTAAAGGTCTGATGATGTTCACAAAACAATTGTCAATTGTCGTAAAAACCCATCTGGTTCACTAATGTCCTTTAGGGAGGGAAATCTGCCATCCTTACCTGGTCTGGCCTACGTGTGACTCCAGAGATCAACAGCAATGTGGTTGACTCTTAACTTCCCCCTCAAGGTTAATTAGGGATGGGCAATAAATGCTGGCCAAACGAGCCATGCTCACATCCCATGAAATATATATATTTTTAAGTCTCAGAGGGGAGGGCACCCGAAATCTGAAGGGGCCGTCATAATGAGACAGCCCTCCACTTCCTGCCTGAATCAATTTTGTTAACTTTTTCGATTTGGCAATCTGCTCCAACTAAAAGTTGAGGCTGGGTGAGATAAGGGCCTGAAGTGGCCATTTAGTAGCCCCTTAAGGTCCTTAATAAGGGCATGGACAGGCTTCCCGTCCGAGGCCCTGCCTGTCCCTTCACAAAATTGTGTCTGGGTTGGGGCCGACGGGATCCTGGAGGGTATCCCGTCCATGCAAATTTACACTCTTCGCCATCTCAGGGGCAAAGGGCAGGGGGAGAATAACATTCTGACCAATGTTTGGTTGGAGAAAATTACAGCTGTAAAAGTTGGGAGTGTAACTCATTCTATTTCCTTTTAATTTCTTTGCCCTGCACAATCTTCACACCTTGAGCACAGAACGGATACGTGCTCCTGCTGTTAGTACCACCCTAAGCCAGCTGTTGGGAGCTCCACCCTAACAGATCAAAGCTACCAATTCTTCCAAACTAAACAGTGCCAAGATTAGAATGGGTCCTTGGGATCCAAGCACCAAATTAGATGTTTAGAAAGCAAGGTGTGAATAGGTGGTGTAAAGATGAGACGAGTGTCAAAATTATTCCTGGAGACAGCATGTCTGGAACAGAACGATGGAGATTAGAAAGTAAATAACATTGAAATCGAAACTTTTAATTTCAGGGCATTTTCATTGGCACCTGATTAACCATTTACTGCAGGCATTCAAAGTTTAACGATCCGAAATGCTTGACCGGTGCGGTACGGTGACGCAGTGGTTAGCACTGCTGCCTCACGGCGCCGAGGAACCAGGTTCGATCCTGGACCCGGGTCACTGTCTGTATGGAGTTTGCACATTCTCCTCGTGTCTGCGTGGATTTCACCCCCACAGTCCAAAGATGTGCAGGATAGGTGGATTGGCCATGCTAAATTGCCCCTTAATTGGAAAAAAATAACTGAGTACTCTAAATTTATTTTTTAAAACCAAAATGCTTGAAAGAATTAGCATGAAGTATCATGGCAATTCATTAAAACTGCATGCCTGTTGTGATGAATTCCCGGAAAGCTGCTCAGCGGACAAGAGTTTAGGCATCTCTGTGATACCCCGCTGGTCAGGTGAATGGGTGGCTCAGCCAAGTATATATGGAAGATTGTGGGTTCAGGGTCTGGTCTGCAATTGAAAACACACCTTGGTTTTTGTAATAACCTTTACGAGGACCGCGTGGATACACTGATTGATATCCCTCAGGAACTCGTGGAATACGATCTTGTCTGCTTGTGGGCAGAGGCAAAGGTGTTCCAGCCAAAGGGAACCCCGACACCTGAAAACACGACTGAATTGAAGTCATATCAGGGGCATGTAAACTGCTGTGGGATGTTTATCCCAAACCTGGCCACCCTTTTGGGCACCCCTGCACTCACTGCCAAAAAGAACCAAAAATTGGCATGAGAGGGGATGGGGGTGGGGGGGGGGCGTGTGCGCCACAGGAGGAAGCATTTTCAAGGGTCAAAGGCAGTTACTGTCCTCTCAGCTGTTGACGGACTACCACCCTTCAAGGCCACTTGTCCTCACATGCGTCACCTCGGTGCCGTGAGGCAGCAATGCTAACCACTGCGCCACCGTGCTGCCCTCACAAACCCAAAAGATGTGCAGGCCAGGTGGATTGGCCACACTAAATTGCCTCTTAATTGGATTGAATGCTGGACGTTGCCATGAGTGGCTTACAAAATATGTTCCAGCATCGCACAGGAGTGCAGATGGCAAACACGGATGCCCTCAGGTGACTCCCGCTGTGAGTCCCCCTTCTCCACCAGTAACGAACAAAGTCGTGGTAACTCTGAACTTTATGGACACTTTGCTTGTGACAGCCATGCAGATCCGCACGTGGACTCAGAGTGACCCTATGGTGGTGAACCTACGCCACATTGTCCTGCAAGGCAGATGCAAGGAAACCTCCAGAAGGAGCTGCAGCCCACCTCACGAAGCAATAGAAGCTCTGTGTGGAGGATGGTATCCTCCTGTGGGAGCCGGCCAAGTGATCCCATGGCCTGGTCAACACATATGTCCTTGCAAGGTCTACATAGTGGACACCCTGGTACCTCGAAGGTGTAGATGCTTGTGAGATGTAGGTGGGTGGGCTCGACGATGACATCGAGAGTGTGGTAAAATGGTATTTGGCATGCAAAGAACATCAGATATTCCCCCCATTGGCCTCGTTCCACCCTGGGAATGGCCAGGGGCCCATTTTTCTTGTCCTCCTGGATGCCCAATCAAAATGGCTGGGCGTACACTGGATGGCCACTATTCCTTCGAGGGCCAACATGGAGGAACTACGGCAATCATTTAGCACTGACGGGAAACTGGAGGGACTTGTCACAGACAACAGGACCCTGTTCACCAGTGAGGAGTTCCAGACTTTCATGCGTGCCAATGGGGTACCATCCATCTTCGAATGGTTTGGCGGAGCGGAGGGTTCAAACATTCAAGCATAGCATGAGGAAGTAAAACATAGGCTCCCTCGAAACAAAACTGGTGCGGTTCTTTTTCCACAATCAGATTGTGCCGCATGTCATGACCAGGGTACAGCAGGTGGACCTGCTGATGGGCCGATGCTTCCCGACCCGTCTGAGCTTAATATTCCCGTGACTTGGTGGGAAAGTAGAGATGAAGCAAGACCTCCAGAGAAAATATCACGACCACTGGATTCTTGACAGAGGTTTCAAATCAGGAGATGCCGTACTCATCCCCAATATCGGGAACAGCACCCAGTGGGTCCCAGGCATCATGATGGAGAAAATGGGGCTGGTTTTGTACAAAGTCAGAACCAAGGATAAGACCATACGGAAGCATGTGGACCATCTCTAGAGCAGGGAACATATCAGTGCCCTTCGTGCTGTCCTACAGTCAGGAAGCACAACCACAACGGACCAGCATGTGGGCCAACAGACGATGGTGACTCAGTCTCGGGCATGGACATGGGTGCATCAGCACTTTGGCACAATGCCGTAACTGAAGCCGAGCCCCTGGCAATGACCCTCCTTCATCCTACACGGAAGGGGTAACCATGCACTCAATATATGCCCCTGACATGGCCTCCCAGCTAGAAGTGGCGCAGCCACATGCAAAGCAATGGCCCCCTCAGCTGGCCACTGGAGCACAGATTTCAGACTTGGGGGAGTATGTAGTAACCCTTGCCAGGCCTACGAGGATACACTGATTGTTCTCCCCGGGGGACTGGTAGAATACAAGCTTCCCCGCTCGTGGGCGGAGGCTTGCCCAGCTGGGGCCCAAAGAGGCCCCCACGGCGATTCTCCGCGGTCGACCAGCCGGATTCCCGCCAAGTTCCGGCGAGTCCTGCCAGCGTGGTTCCAACCTGGTACCACCTGGCGGGAGTTCGGACCCGCGGCCGCAATGGCTGTCCTGGTGGGGGGCGGGGGGATCAGACTCCGGGGGGGCCTCCACGCATCCAGGCCCACGATCGGGGGTTACCAATCGGCGGGCGCCCGCAATCTGGAGGGGGCCTACCTCCTTCCGTGTGGGCCCTCTGTAGGTCTCCGCCATGTTGCTCAGCACATGCGCGGACCCGCGGCGGCAGTGCAGGGCCGCCTTTCGGCGCCGGAGCAGCGCGCAGCACTCTGGCACCGTGCTGGCCCCCTGAGGGCCGCTGAATCGCTGGGCCAGGAGGCCCGTTGACGCCGGTGTGCACCACTCCGATCTTTACGCCGGCATCAACACTTGGCCGCGATTTCGGAGAACCCCGGCCATGATGCGATTGTCCTGGCGCTCATCAGTGACAGAGCGCGTTTCCCGATGTTCAACTTTGGGAAGATCAATTCAGTATATTAACATAACATTATCAGGCCCCTTTGCCAGAATCATCCACCCCCGTCCCCATCAGAAAATCCATGCATGGCAATTTGATGGCGGAATCACGACTCAACTCTCAAGGGGTGCACATGACGAGCAGACCTCCCAGCGTAGCTCAGGTGAGTGCAGCACTCAGGGGGGGAGATGGTCCTGCCTGGGTACTGTCCGATCACTACTGCCTCGCACTGCCCTCAGCAATGCCAGACAATGCAACCTGGCATCAGTGTCAGTATCAGTGCCCAGGTAGTGCCAGCATGAAGTGCCACGGGGCAGTGTCCAGGTAATGTCGGGGGGCAGTGCCTGGGCAGTTTTGGGGAGGTGTGGGAGGTTCCAGGGTGAACTCCTTTGCTCTCTCTGTGCTGGGGCAGCCTTTAAAAATGATGCACCGATCCTTGAGTGTGTAAGTTGCTGTCGGGGCTGCGAATCAGCGGCTGCCCTGCCAGCAATACATCGTGGGATCCACCCCTTGAAGTTTTTTTCTCAAAGGCCTGGAATTATACAGCAGAGAAAGCCGCAATTGCTGTTGACGGTGCTTTACCTGCCCACCGCTGGCCGTTGCCGATTATCGGGTGTGGTGAATGTATTACTGCTACCATTCACCATTGTAATTGCATTACATTGCATTGTATTATGTTGATGCCCTTGTGGGCTCCGCCCCCTCAGGGGAGGTATATAGAGCAGCAGCCTGTAGGTGGCACTCAGTACTGAGCAGTCGCAGGCGGACACAGTTCTAGCAGATTAAAACCACTGTTCACTTCAACTCTCCGTCTCGTGTGAATTGATGGTCGCATCATCGGGAAAATCTTGTCCAGTGCCTTTCACAATCTAAGGATGTCCCAAAGCACGTTGCAGCCAATTAAGTACATCTGATATACGTATGGTTGTTAGTATCAATGTCACCAAAATCCCTATTGTAATGCAGGAAACAGCCAAATCATGCAGAGCAAGGCCCCACCAGCACAAATGTTATAATAACCTGAGAATATGTTTTAATTAATTAATTGAGATAACATTTTGGCTTGGACACCAGAGAAGGAGCACTGTTCCTTTTCAAATTAATCAACAAGGAAAGACAGGGCCTCAGTTTAATGATCTGAAAGAAGGTGCCTCTGACAGTCCTGCCCTTCAGTACTGCACTTAAGTGTTGGACTAGATTTTGCGTTCAAATGTCTGGAGTTGACCTTGTAGTTGCAACCTAATGGCGGAGAAGTTCTAAGTTAGTTTCTAAGAGCAGGTTGCAAGGACAGGGAGGGTTCAAGGAGACGAGTTTTGTTTTTCAGATTCTGCCTGGAGCTTCAATGTTGGAGGCCTTCTGACTTAACGTTTTGGACAGCACTCAATGCTGGCAGACTGCCTGAGACTTTGGAGAACTGGAGTTAGTAACAGAACCTCCTTCTTCCAGGCACCTACAGCTGTACCTGAGAGACAGGTCTGTGCAAGAGAGGGAAACTCGCCTCTGAAGGCAACTTCAACACAGTTACATTCACATCCCACTCCTGACATTCACCTTGGGGCAGCATGGTGGTGCAGTGGGTCAGCACTGCTGCCTCACAGTGCTGAGGTCCCAGGTTCGATCCCGGCTCTGGGTCACTGTCCGTGTGGAGTTTGCACATTCTCCCAGATGCGACCATCAATTCACTCGAAGACACGTGGAGAAGTAAACTGTGGTTTTAATCAGCTTAGAACTGAGCCTGCCTGTGACCGGTACAACACTGAAGCGGCCCCGCAGGTCAGCAGCTCTTATACTTCCTGTAAAGGGGGTGGAGCCATGGGCAGAACCCGTACATGCAACAACATATCCCCTGTGGGTGAAGCCACACAATGGCCCATAGGTAGAGCCCACAGGGTTAATAACATAACACAGTGCACTGGTGAATTATCAGTAATTATACATTCAGCACATTCACCCTCTGTTTAAAAATGAAGTCCGGCAAGGGTGATGGGCTCATAGATTCAGTCGGTCCGGTGCCCGGATCGTACATTGCGACCGCCGAAGCACTGGTGTTGCAGCCGCTTCGGGTGGCTGTGGAAGTGGGACCGGAGCAGGCACAGGGGTGGACCCCGGGTGCGGCTCTTCCGGAGCTTCATTCCTGTGGACCGGTGCGGCGGGTGGGAGGGAGCGCGGGAACCGTATAGGGGTGGGGGCGCTGAACATGGGAGGTTGGACGGGACCTAGTGTGGGGGATATAGTAGTGGGAGTGGTGTTGGAGCCTGCGGGCGCCAAGTCCCGGAGGGAGGCGGTATCTTGCCTGCCATCGGGGTGTTCGACCCTGCACTCCAACCCATAGTGTGGGTTGAAGTGCAGGAGCTGAACCCTCTTGACCAGGGGGTTGGTCTTATGGCTCCGAACATGTTTTCGGAGGAGGACTGGACCCGGTGTCATCAGCCATGGGAAGCGGGAGAACTCATCTATGATGTTAAGGAAGTACGTGTTGCAATTATTGGAGGGAAGGGGCCCTTTGAAATCGATACTGAGGCGTTCAAAGGGCCGGGTGCCTTTACCAGGTGGGCCTTATCTGGTCGATAGAAGTGCGGTTTACACTCCGCATAGATTTGGCAGTCTCTGGTTATAGCTCTGACCTCCTCGGTGTAGTAGGGCAGGTTGCGGGCCTTGATGTAATGGGTGAGTCGGGTGACCTCCGGGTGGCAGTGGTCATCGTGGATAGCCTGTAGTCAGCCATCTTGCGCGCTGGCGCATGTGCTGCGGGACAGGGCATCTGGGGGCTCGTTGAGCTTCCCAGGACGATACACTATATCGTAGTTATAGGTGGAGAGTTCGATTCTCCACCTCAAGATCTTATCATTCTTGATCTTGCCCCACTGCGTATTGTCAAACATGAAGGCAACCGATCGTTGGTCGGTGACGAGGGTAAACCTCCTACCAGCGAGGTAGTGCCTCCAGTGCCGCACGGCTTCCACGATGGCTTGGGCTTCTTTTTCGACCGAGGAGTGTCGAATTTTGGAGGTGGTGAGGGTACGTGAAAAAAACGCTACCTGTCTGCCTGCTTGGTTGAGGGTGGCGGCGAGAGCGACCTCTGAGGCGTCGCTCTCCACCTGGAAGGGGACGGACTCGTCCACCGCGCACATCGCAGCTTTGGCTATGTCCGCCTTAATGCAGTTGAAGGCCTGGCGGGCCTCAGCTGCCAGTGGAAAGAGGGTGGCTTGAAATAGTGGGCGGGCTTTGTCCGCATACTGGGGGACCCACTGGGCGTAATAGGAGAAAAATCCAAGGCACCTCTTCAGGGCCTTGGGACAGTGAGGGAGAGGGAGTTGTAGGAGGGGGCGCATATGGTCAGGGTCGGGCCCTAGGACCCCATTTTCCACGACGTAGCCAAAGATAGCTAGCCTGGTTGTGCGGAAAAGGCATTTCTCCTTGTTGTAGGTGAGGTTGAGTTTTTGGGCGGTTTGGAGATATCGGTGGAGGTTAATGTCGTGGTCCTGCTGATCATGGCCGCAGATGGTGACATTGTCCAAGTACGGAAACGTGGCCCGCAGCCCGTACTGGTCCACCATTCGGTCCATCGCTCGTTGGAACACTAAAACTCCCTTCGTGACGCCAAAGGGGACCCGGAGGAAATGGAAAAGGAGGCCGTCTGCCTCAAACGCCGTGTAGTGGCGGTCCTCCGGGCGGATTGGGAGCTGGTGGTATGCAGACTTCAGATCCACCGTGGAGAACACGCGGTAGTGCACGATCTGATTTACCATGTCTGCAATCCGGGGAAGGGGGTACACATCGAGTTGCGTAAACCGGTTAATGCTCTGGCTGTAATCAACCACCATCCAGAACTTTTCCCCGGTCTTGACGACCACCACCTGAGCTCTCCAGGGGCTATTGCTGGCCTCTATGACCACCTCCTGCAAGGGACGCTGGACCTCGGACCTAATGAACGTCCTATCCTACATGCTATACCGCCTGCTTCTGGTGGCTACTGGCTTGCAATCGGCGGTGAGGTTTGAGAAGAGGGGGGAGAGAGGGGGAGTCGATTTTTAGGGTTGCGAGGCTGCATATGGTGAGCGGGGGCAGGGGCCCCTCGAACTTAAGAGTTAGGCTCCTGAGGTTGCACTGGAAGTCGAGTCCCAAAAGGAGAGGAGCGCAGAGGACTGGGAGCACATATAGCTGAAAATTAGCGTACTCAGCGCCCTGTATCGCTAGGGTTGCAGTAGGGTTCCTGGACTGGAACCGAGTGTGGCCCAGAGGCGAGGGTTATGGTTTGTTGCATCGGGAATATTGGGAGCGAGCAGCGTCTTACCATGTCCGGGTGAATGAAGCTCTCTGTGCTCCCAGAGTCGAAAAGGCAAGGTGTCTCGTAACCGTTAACCCGGACGGCCATCATGGAGCTCCGGAGGTGCTTAGGTTGCGACTGGTCCAGGGTGACCGCGCTGAGGTGTGGGTAGCCGGCGGCGTGATCGGAGGTGCTGGGGCGGCCCCGCGATGGCTGTCCGTGTAGGTCGTACGCGTCGAGCGGCGTAGCAGATGGCGGCCAAGATGGGAGCTCCCTTCTTGGTCGAGCGTGGCGGGCGGTGAGGAAGATGGCATCCAAGATGGCGGCCCCCATGGATCGCACGCGGCCGGCCGCGTGGGGGAGGATGGCCAAGATGGCGGCCCCCATGAGTCGCACATGTTATGCGGAGGCCGGGTCGGCAGACACGCTGCCACCTTGCGGGGTCTGCGGGTCTGTGAGTCTGTGGATCGGGTCTGTGAGTTCGAGTTCTTAGACCTGGCCAGGCAGACCTTGGCGAAATGTCCTTTTCGCCCGCAGCTGCTGCAGTTCACATTGCGGGCCGGGCAGTGCTGTCGGGGGTGTTGGGACTGGCTGCAAAAGTAGCAGGGTAGCCCCCCATGATGGGCAGGCGGCTGCGCGGCACAGGCCTGTGGTAGTCTCGGGTCGGGGGCCCACGAGGGGGTCGCGTGATCGGCCGGGAACGCAGTAAGATCTGAAAAGCGGCCTCCAGAGAGGTAGTCAGTTTTACCGTGTCGTCCAGGTCCTGGGTCCCTTTTTCGAGCAGGCGCTGTCTCACATAGTTCGATTGGACCCCCGCCACGTAAATGTCTCGGACGGCAAGCTCCATGTCCTGAGTGGCCGTAACGGCCTGGTAGTTACAGTTGCGCGCGAGGCCTTTGAGGTCGCGTAGGTAATCATCTAGCGACTGCCCGGGGCGCTGGCGGTGAGTGGTGAAGACGTGTCACACGTATACCTCGTTCACAGGCCACACATAGAGACGTTCGAGTAGTGCGAGGGCCTCTATATAGGAAGCGGCTTCGTCGAGCTGGACAGAAATGCGATGGCTCCTCCGTGCATGGAGGAGGCTCAGCTTCTGTTCGGCAGTGACGGATGGCGTAGACGACGTGGCGAGATAGGCCTTGAAGCATTGAAGCCAATGTGAAAAAATGTATTTCGCCTCTGCGGCCTGTGGATCGAGTTCCAGTCTGTCAGGTTTGAGGGCTGATTCCATAGTAGTATTTTAAGCTGATTAAATTGATGCGACCATCAATTCACTCGAAGACACGTGGAGAAGTAAACCGTGGTTTTAATCAGCTTAGAACTTGTCATGATATTCAGATAAACATCATGGTGTAAACATACATACACACTGATGGACAAATCAACGGACTAATCAATACACACACAACGTCACAGCCAATCACAGGCAAGAGCATACACACTATAAAACGGGGAACACGACACTTCCCACTCATTCCAGCAGGAGACAGCTCAGGACACAGAGCTCACAGCAAGCCACTCAGACATTCACCATGTGCTGAGTGCTTCTCCAAGATAGTGTTAGGGCTGGGTCCACAGGTTAAAGGGTAATGAACGAACCACAGTAACCAGTTTACAGATGTTGTTATTGTTAGTAATAAAACTGAGTTGTACCATCCGCAACCGTGTTGGTTCGTCTGTGTAGCAGAGCACCCAACACGACATAGTACTAGGATTGGAACCCAGTAACTGTGAGACCTACCTACGCATCTTAAGGAATCCGCCATCCTGCGCCATGGGCACCATCAGCCCGCCGCAGCCGCTCCAAATCGCTGGAAACCTCGGCGTCAACTGGAAGCTGTTTAAACAGCACTTCCAGCTCTTCCTAGAAGCCACAGAAAGGGAGAATGCTTCGGACACCAGGAAGATCGCCCTCCTCCTCTCCACGGCAGGGCAACACGCCATCCACATCTACAACTCCCTGGTGTTCGCGGAAGGTGAGGACAAGACGAAGTACAAGATGGTCCTTCTCAAACTCGAGCAACACTTCAGCGTCGAGGTAAATGAGAGTTTCAAGAGGTGTCTCTTCCAGCAGCGCCTGCAGGGTATGGATGAGCCTTTTCAATCTTTTCTTACACACCTCCGTATCTTCGCGCAGTCCTGCGGTTACGAGGCCACCTCCGATTCCATGATTCGGGACCAGATTGTTTTTGTGGTCACCTCGGGCACCCTACGCCAGCAGCTCCTCAAGATAAAAAGCCTCACCCTAGCCATCGCCATCGAAGCCTGCGTCCTCCATGAAAACGCGACCAGCCGCTACTCCCAATTCCAAGCGGCCGAATCGGCACGGCAGGGGTCCTACGCGGCTGAATCGGCAAGGCGGGGGTCCTACGAGGCCGAACGGGTCCAGGCGATCGAGTTCCTCCCGGCCCGCGGCCCGGACGAGGGCGGCCATTTCGCACGCTTTCTGCTGCCTCCCACGTTTGTACGCGCCAAAAGAGACGTCGACGCAGAGGGGCGTGACGCGCAGGCACGCTCTACGCAGGACCGAACCACGCATGAGCGATGGCACAAAGAACGCCATGACGTCACGACGTGCGGCAACTGTGGATCCGCACATTTAAAGCGGCAATGTCCGGCAAAGAACCGACAATGCCTCCGCTGAGGCAAGATGGGCCACTACGCTGCCTGCTGTCGAGCAGCTCAACCTGCCAACGCTCACCAATTCCGACAGCCTCGCAGGGACGTGTGGACAATTCAGCCTCCGTACTCCGACAATATACAGACCGGTGATACAGACGACCGGGAAGTCATTGACAGGAACCAAATTTCTCCAAGCAGGACCCACTAGCCGATGCCAGTGAACAGTGTCAATCGGGGTGATGAATGGTGTGCCACCCTAACGGTCAACCCGAATGCGTCGCCCACCTACTAGGCTGGACTTATGAGCCTGTTTGAACACTGGACTCACTGACGTATCATGCCACAATGTTAATATGTTTCTCTTTTTGTCGTTACAGGAGTTTGTTTTGATGCTTGATGTTTACACTTGTTTTGTTCATGGTACAACCTCGTTGCTATGTTGCACCTGACACCTTCCTATGTATATAGTTTAGCCTCATGTACATGTTGTAGATATTGCACACACACACATTCAGCTGCACTCCGTACACATCTACATTTATTACCACATAGGTACATATTCGTGTAAAAAAGGGGGATGTCATGATATTCAGATAAACGTCATGGTGCAAACATACATACACACTGATGGACAGATCAACGGACTAATCAATACACACACAACATCACAGCCAATCACAGGCAAGAGTATACACACTATAAAACGGGGAACACGACACTTCCCGCTCATTCCAGCAGGAGACAGCTCAGGGCACAGAGCTCACAGCAAGCCACTCAGACATTCACCATGTGCTGAGTGCTTCTCCAAGATAGTGTTAGGGCTGGGTCCACAGGTTAGAGGGTAATGAACGAACCACAGTAACCAGTTTACAGATGTTGTTATTGTTAGTAATAAAACTGAGTTGTACCATCCGCAACCGTGTTGGTTCGTCTATGTAGCAGAGCACCCAACACGACAGAACTGAGCCTGCCTGTGACTTGTACAACACTGAAGGCGGGCCCGCAGGTCAGCAGCTCTTATACTTCCTGTAAAGGGGGTGGAGCCATGGGCGGAGCTCGTACATGCCCCAACATATCCCCTGTGGGTGAAGCCACACAATGGCCCATAGGTAGAGCCCACAGGGTTAATAATATAACTGCACTGGTGAATTATCAGTAATTATACATTCACCACACTCCCCATGTTTGTGTGGGTTTCGCCCCCACAACCCAAAGATTAGCAGGGTAGGTGAATTGGCCACACTAAATTGCCCCTTAATTGGAAAAATGAATTGGGTACTCTAAAAAAAAATTTAAAACACAGTTAAGAGGTGACTTCAAGCCATGAGTGGCTCAGCTCATCTGAGATAATGTCTGCCGATTAATGTCCAGGAAATGGAGGCAGGGCACTGGCAACTACAATGTCACCACCAAACCTTTAGCAGCTCCCCCTCTTTCCCATCTCTGTTCCGGTTGCATTTGGGCCATGAAGATCCAGCCTTATGTGTATAGATATGCAGGGAGTGGAGTGATTCTCCCTCTGGCTATTTTAAAGCTATTTTAAAAAATGGCCCAGAAATGTAATGAAGCATGCACGCTCAGTACTGGCCGTGCGTGCACCACCTGTCATCAGTGCAACTGTTGAGATGGTGTTGGCTGCAGAGTGTGTCTGTTAAAGAAGCCTGTGTAATTTTCTGGATATTAACAGCAAGTCTTTAATTACCTGCAAATATATAGTAATAGGTATAGACAAGGAGCTGTCTCCATCCTAGGTCTTAACACATTTCTGGCCAACACCCCACTACCCTGGGTCGAGAGGGAGGAGTGTGGATGAAGGGAGAGGGAATGTGGATGGAGAGAGGAGGATTGAAAATGCAGTGAGGAATGTGGATGGAAGGATTGGGCGGGCATGGTGGCACAATGGTTTAAACACCGCTGCCCCACAGCACCAGGAAGCCGGGTTCAATTCTGGCCTTGGGTGACTGTGAGAAGTTTGCTCTTCCTCCCTGTGTCTGCGTGTGTTTCCTCTGGGGGAGGGGGTGTTTAGTTCAGCGGATTAGACAGGGACTGGATTCTCCGCTCCCCGACGCTGGAACCCCGTTCGGCAACGGGGCAGGGAATCCGTTTTGGCACGGAAATCGGAAGCGGCGACGGTTTTCAAATTCACCGCCCCCCGAAAATCGGGGAATTCATGGAGTACGGCGCGTCGGATATCCACCCCCTCAGGCAATTGCATGAGGCCCACCCCGCGATGCTCCATTGCCGACCAGCCAAATTCCCGACAGCGTGGTACTCATGTGGTCTTACCGTCCGGGGTCCTCGCGTGACGGCTGCGGACTCAGTCCGGGGCCGCTACAGTCATGGGAAGGCCGATCAGTGGGCAGTGGGGAGCTTAATTCAGGGCTAGGGGCAATGTGTGCGGGCGGTCCAGGGCACCCGAGCGGCCAATGTAGGGCACTATTTTGCTGGTCCAGGTCTGCGGGCTGAGTCTGCCATGGAGCACGGTAATGTGTTAGGTGCTCTGCTACACAGACAAACCAACACGGTTGCGAATGGTACAACTCAGTTTTATTACTAACATTTATTTACAGTAGTAAACTGGTTATTGAGGTTCGATCATAACCCTAGAATCTGTGGACCTATTCCTAATACTATCTTGTAGTGGCACTCAGCACATGGTGGATGTCTGAGTGGCTTGCTATGAGCTCTGTGCCCTGAGCTGTCTCCTGCTGGAATGCCCAGGAAGTGTCGTGTTCCCTGTTTTGTACTGTGTATGCTCTTGCCTGTGATTGGCTGTGGTGTTGTGTGTGTGTTGATTGGTCCGTTGATCTGTCCATCAGTATGTATGTATGTTTGTGCTACAATGCTTACCTCAATATCATGACACACGGCGCGGCCGCTGCAAGCCGCCGCCGTGTGCATGCGTGGCCTCTGACCCGGAAGTGCTGGGGGCCATATCGGCAGCTAGAGCTGCGAGCTCTACGACAGCTCCCTGCTAGCCCCCAGCAGAACGGTGAATCTGTGGCCTATTGACTCCAGTTTTCCTGGAGTAAAAGACCACAGTTTTCACGACGGTGTGGAGACTTAGCGACAAAAAAGGAGAATCCAGCCCCTGGTTTGTGGTGCAGAACAAGGCCAGCAGCACAGGTTCAATTCCTGTACCGGCTGAGGTTATTCATGAAGGCCTTATAGATGAGTGAGATGCCAAAAAAGGCATAAAATAACTTGAACTGTTCCATGCATCCTGTTGTTGGACCATAAGAAATAGGAGGAGAATCAGGCCACTCGGCCCATCGAGTCTGCTCCGCCATTTAATCATGGCTGACATTTTCTCATCTCCATTCTCCTGCCTTCTCCTCATCACCCCTGATCCCCTTATTAACCAAGAACCTATCTATCTCTGTCTTAAAGACACTCCTTTGCGGACCAGCCGAATTCCCGACAGCATGGGACTCGTGTGGTCTCACCGACCGGGATCCTCGCGTGGCGGCTACGGACTCAGTCCAGGGCAGCCACATTTGTGGGAGGGCCAATCGGTGGGCAGTGGGGAGCTTCATTCAGGGTTGGAGACAATATGTGTTGTGGTTATACTTATGGATATTGCAATTCAGCTGAAACAGTTACTTTAGAATATCATTGTCCATTGCATTGGGTGTTAATAAATTCACACAAACTAATTAAACTTGTTTGAATGTAGATTATTTTATGTTCAGTGCCAGTTCTAATTATGTTTCTTCACCATTGAGGATGAATTATCGTAAATGAAGGCAGACGTGGTTCAACTGCTGTATGTTTTTCAGGTATGTGGATTACACCAGGTCCACCAATGGGTGGGCATGGGCCACCTCCTCCTCCAGGAGGGAGAGGTGCCCCTGCAACCTCCCCACTTTAATCCCTATGTAGTTCCAGAGCCGCCTCCAGGAGGATTTGGACCACCTCAGGGATTTGGACAGGGTTTTGGTGCGCCTCCACAATATGGTTATGGGCAAGATATGAGTGGTTTTGGCCACGCCCTGGGTTTCTCGGATCCAGGTCAGCCAGCTCGCTCATATGGAGGACCCACAGCGCCAGCGCCTCCAGAGGTGCCGCCATCTGCACTGGGTGGATTTGCCCGCGGTCAGAACCACAATGCTCAGGGGTTCCACCCTTACAGGCATAAAGATTATTCTCCTTTCTTCCCAACAGCACAAATGACCTCTTTGCGCTCTGAGTGTTGCAAGCTTTAGGGGAAATACTCTGCTTTACCATATAACTCTTGATTTTGTTTTTTTTATTTGTTCCTTGCTCTGAGCCTTTGATTTACCCTGGTATACTTTTATGTTTAAAATTGAAACATTTGAACACAGGAGCGAAATTCTCCATCCCGCCCCGCCACATTTCTGCCCCGACCGGTCGGCGGGAGTCTCCGTAACACCGGCCGGTCAATGGGGTTTCCCATTGTGTGGCAGCCCCACGCCGTCGGGAAACCCCCGGCGCCGGCAAAACGGAGACTCCCGCCGGCGGAGAATGACGCCCCAGGCGTTGCAATTATGCGGAGAAATTTTGTACTATTTACATCCGACTTATTTGTCATGATATTCAGATAAACATCATGGTGCAAACACACATGCACACTGATGGACAGGTCAACGGACCAATCAATACACATGCAACATCACAGCCAATCACAAGCAAGAGCAGACACACTATAAAAGGGAGAACACGACACTTCCGATTCATTCCAGCAGGAGACCGCTCAGGGCACAGATCTCACAGCAAGACACTCAGACATTCACCATGTGCTGAGTGCCTCTCCAAGATAGTGTTAGGGCTGGGTCCACAGGTTAGAGGGTAATGAACGAACCGCAGTAACCAGTTTACAAATGTTAATATTGCTAGTAATAAAACTGAATTGTACCTTCCGCAACCGTGTTGGTTCGTCTGTGTAGCAGAGCACCCAACACGACATTATTTTTTAATTTAAGATGTAGATTTCCCTTCAGAATGGCTGTAGAATAAACTGCAAAATAAAGACAGATGACCCCTGATTTAAATAAAGAGAGCACATTTTGTTTAAAAAAAAGAATCATGAAGGCCTGCCTTCGCCTGAGGTGTGGTGATCCTCAGGTTAAACTATGTGGGCAATAATGTACTCAGTCTACATTAACCATGTATGTGCCAGGCCCGTCTGCTGCAGCTGAATGTGGAGCCGGGAGAAAATGGAGTGCTCCAAATGAATCCACTGTAGCGCTGAAAACCATTGCCAGTCCTATTCAGTCCAGCCCTGATCAACACCCGCCCCACTCCCCTGGTCATTCCTTTTGCCCCTGCGTCACTGCCTATCACCCCCTCTCCCCTAATCGCTTTTCCCTCAATTCAAAATTGTCATAATATACACATCAGTATATGATGGTGCACAGACACACACTGACTGACACACTGCAAGACCACTCAACACACACAACACAGCAGCCAATCACCAGTTAGGGCACGGTCACTATAAACACAGAGGGCACTAGTTTTCCCGCTCATTCGGGGTGCAGCCTCTGAGACAGACAGAGCCCGCAGTCAGTAGCACAAACATCCACCATGTGGCAGCAGTATAGGCTGGTCAGGTTAGGCATAGGTCTCCAGTCAACCTAACATCGTGTCAACCCACAGGACAAGTATGTTTAACAGCTCTTAGTTAAATAAATTAGAGTTGTACTGTTACAAGTGTTGGTAGCCTGTCTATGTTACTGCTAAGGTAAACGCAGTCACCACAGATCCAGAGTACCCAACACATCATGGTAACAGTATGTGATGTTAGAGTTTAATAGGCCTACCTTCAAGTGATCTGCCTTCGACCAGCAATCAGCTATCCGGTAATATGCACAGCATCTGCCCTCTCCCGCCGTTCCGCATCACCGGCAACCTGGGTGTGAACTGGAAAATCTTTAAACAACGATTCCAGATTCGAAGCTACAGACCTGGAAGCTGCTTCAGACGCCAGGAAAATTGCTCTCTTCCTTTCCTTTCCACGGCCGGGGACCACGCCATCCATATCTTCAACTCTCTCACTTTCGCTGAAGGTGAAGACAAGTCCAAGTTCAAGACAGTCCTGCTCAAATTCGACAGTCACTGTGACATCGAGGTAAATGAAAGTTTTGAGCGCTATGTCTTTCAACAGCGTCTGCAGGGTAAGGATGAACCTTTTCAATCTTTCCTCACCCACCTTCGCATCTTCGCGCAGTCCTGTAATTACGGCTCCACCTCCGACTCGATGATCCGTGACCAGATCGTTTTCGGTGTGCAATCGGACCCCCTATGCCAGCAGCTCCTCAAGGTTAAACAGCTGACCCTTGCGATAGCCATCGAGACCTGCGCTCTGCATGAACTCGCCACTAACCGATACTCGCACATTCAAGCGGCTGAAACGGTGCGGCAAGGTCCCCATGAGGCAGAGTGGGTGCAAGCCATTAAACAACTCCAGGGCCTAAGCCTGGATGAGGGTGGCCATTTTGCATGCTTTTCACAGGCTCCCGTGCATGCGCGCACTGACCAAGGGGACGGCGAGGCCGAAGACCGCACTGCGCAGGTGTGCACTATGTATGACCGCACTGCGCATGCGCGGTGGCGTACCGAATGTTCTGACGTCACGAAGTGCGGCAACTGTGGCTCCGCCCACTTAAAGCGGCAATGTCCTGCAAAATCCCGACGCTGTCCCCAATGTGGCAAGCTTTGCCACTATGCAGCCCTATGCAGGTCTGCTCAACCTACTACCTCTCGTCGCTCCAACCAGCCACGCAGGGATGTCCGAACCATCCAGCCACCGACTCCGACTCCGACTTGATTCCGGACCTTGACACCGAGGACCCTAAAGCACCATTTCGGGTGGGCATCATCGACAAACACAAGATGCTCCAGAAGACAAAAGCCAAGTCTCTCCCAATATTCAACATTGATCCGGACGACGAGTGGTGTGCCACCCTCACGGTCAACCAATCCCGGATCCGATTCCGCCTGGACACCGGCGCTTCAGCCAACCTCATTGCGCGGTCAGACCTCGAAAGCCTCCATGTCAAGCCTACCATCCTGCCATCCGCCTGCCAGCTTCTGGACTATGATGGTAATGCCATTGCTGCCAGTGGCTCTTGCCAGCTTGAAGTGTCGCACCGGTCATTAAAGGCTAACCTGCCATTCGAAATACTGGGATCCACTAAAGCCTCCCTGCTTGGTGCTCAGGCGTGCAAACTTCTAAACCTTGTCCAAAGGGTTCACTCCCTGTCACCCGCTGACGCTTCCGTATCTCAGGACGCTGACTTTCGGACACAGCTGAACGGCATCATCACCCGATACCACGGTGTATTCGAGGGAATGGGCACACTCCCATACACTTATAAAATCTTGTTAAAACCAAATACCACGCCTGTGGTGCACGCACCTCGCAGGTTACCAACACCCCTCAAGGACCGCCTCAAGCAGCAGGACCTCCAGGACCAGGGCGTAATTTCGAAAGTTACAGAACCGACTGACTGGGTCAGCTCTATGGTGTGCGTGAAAAAAACTTCCAGCGAATTACGCATTTGTTTTGATCCCAAGGACCTCAACCGCAACATTATGAGAGAACACTATCCCATTCCAAAGCGCGAAGAACTCACCTGCGAGATGGCTCGCGCCAAATGTTTCACTAAGCTAGTCGCATCCAAGGGGCTCTGGCAGATCCAACTCGACGCATCCAGTCGGAGGCTCTGCACCTTTAACACCCCGTTTGGCCGGTATTGCTACAACCGGATGCCGTTTGGCATCATCTCTGCATCGGAAGTGTTCCACAGAATAATGGAGCAGATGATGGAAGGTATCGAAGGGGTTCGCGTATATGTGGACGACATCATCGTCTGGTCTACCACCCTGCAGGAGCACATTGATCGCCTCCAATGCGTCTTCCGACGAATCCATGAGCATGGCCTCCGCCTCAACAGGGCCAAATGCATGGTCGATTTCCTGGGGAAATTCATCCCTAACCTCGCCTCCCACACCACTGCTTTCAGGAACCTGGTTAAGAAGACGATCGAGTTCCAATGGCTCCCCACCCACAAGAATGACGGGAACTCTGGGCGAAGCTGACCAAGGCCCCGGTGTTGGCATTTTTCGATCCGGCCAAAGAAACAAAGATCTCCATGGATGCCAGTCAGTCCGGCATAGGAGCAGTGCTCCTTCAACGTGACGACGCCTCCTCATGAGCTCCTGTCGCTTACGCATCACGTGCAATGACGCCCACCGAACAGCGCTATGCCCAAATTGAAAAAGAATGCCTGGGCCTTCTTACCAGGGTTGTCAAATTCCATGACTACGTCTATGGACTCCCAAAGTTCACAGTCGAGACAGACCACAGGCCACTGCTCAATATCATTCAAAAAGACCTTAACGACATGACGCCGCGCCTGCAGCGCATTCTCCTTAAACTCAGGCGGTACGACTTTGAACTCGTCTGCACCCTGGGTAAGGAGCTCATCGTCGCCGATGCACTCTCCCGATCTGTCACCACACGTAAAATGGCTGATTCACGATTAGAATGGCCAAACCCCGATTTAAAATGGCGAACGGAAGAGGCTGATGGGAAAATCAGCCAACAGGACTCAAACGGACAGCTGCAGGTAAAACAGTGTATTCGCCTCTGGGGAAGTCAGTCCAGACCGATACCTGCAGCCATCAACATCACAACAACCCAGCCATCTGCATTTTAATCAGCCATCCCCGGGAACAATTGCTACACATTAGCAACATAAAGCCGACCCAGACCTTTCGGCGCCAGCAGGGGCTGACACAAAGAAAGGTAAACGACCACCCTCCGATCAAGGAATCGCCCCATTATTGGAGCATATCAAACCAAGTGATTGGGACCAAGTCCAATCACTTGGAACCAGGTAGGAGGTCCGCCCCGAGAGGCAGGAAGCCCCTGGGGACTATAAGAATAGGGGCCAAGTTCAACTCGACCCTTCTTTTCCTGCACGCAACCTTCGAGACCCTTCTGCAAGAAAACTGTAAGTCTTACTCTAGCGATCGCTACCAGATAGGCACTCCTGACTATCGACTTGTACCAGCTTTTGAATCCCGCAGGCTCAGAACCAATTCGAAAGACCATTCGTTTCCCTGACCTGGTGGGCCATTTCCAAAGTTAAGTATTGGCCTTTAGTGGTAGGTAGTAATCTAGAAGTAGGATTATTGTATAAGTATTAATTGCTGTATATAATAAATGAGCGTTGATTTAACTCTTACTAAGCGGTGTGTTGCATTATTAATCATTACTTGGACTTGAACCACGTGGCAGTATCAGAAAGATACCTGGCGACTCATGAGCAAAGGTGACAGAATAAGAATAAAGTAAACTGTCGGACGAACAACACAAAACAAACGCACGAGCAACATAAAGCAACCTGCAGGTTCCATCAGGAAGGACAACACTTTTCCCAAGCGTTTCCTTTAAACATCATGTGGACACCTCAGTTATCGGTTGGGAACAAGGTCGCAAAGGGGTTGGCGGTTTGGGAGTCCGACTCGAGGTCGTCACCTTCTCCCGGGTGCCAAACTCTGGAGTGGATTAGGGCTGAAAGGGCTGCTTGGTGTGAGTTGGGGTTGCTCTCGTCGTTGTGGACGAGTCTGTAGAAGTTGTCGCGGTGCCAATAAGTCGTGTCAGGTTATGTGGGGACAAAGTCGGAGTCGTCCGTGTGGTTCGGTGGTTGGTGGTGGGATTTATTTAGAAAAGTGATCAGGAAGGGATCACTTGGATCGTAGTCGGAGTCGCTGGGTGTGGGTCCTGTTGCATGGGGATAGTAGGGAGGCGTGCTGTGGCTATCGTCCGAGTCACAGTCGCTGTCTCTGCTGCTGCAGTCTGCGGGCGTACCGGGGCGGAGTGTATATTTCGGGGGTGGAGTCGAGGTCGAGTCCGTGGCTGGGCTGGACGTGGTGAGGGTTGGACGGGTTACGTTGGCTGTGGGCGGGGTGTGGTCTGCTGCGTCAAGCATGACGTGATGTGCGTGGTTCGACTGTGTTCCATAAGCCTTTAACTGTTTTATATGAAACCACGCAGTCTTACCATTTGGGTATTTTATTTTGTAAACAGATGGGCTTACTTTATCCGCAATGGAGTACGGACCCGAGTATTTTGGAGACAGGAATGTGCTGGGGTTATATACAGACAGCATCACTTGCTGTCCGATATCATACTCCGTTGCATAGATCATAGAATTTACAGTGCAGAAGGAGGCCATTCGGCCCATCGAGTCTGCACCGGCTCTTGGAAAGAGCACCCTACCCAAGGGCCACACCTCCACACTATCCCCATGACCCAGCAACCCCACCCAACACTAAGGGCAATTTTGGACACTAAGGGCAATGTATCATGGCCAATCCACCTAACCTGCATATCTTTGGACTGTGGGAGGAAACCGGAGCACCCGGAGAAAACCCACGCACACACGGGGAGGATGTGCAGACTCCGCACAGATAGTGACCCAAGCCAGAATCGAACCTGGGACCCTGGAGCTGTGAAGCAATTGTGCTATCCACAATGCTACCGTGCTGCCCGCATGCACTGCCTTATCGAAACAAGCCTTGCTCTGTTTCTTTTTGGTGCCCAATTTTACTGCGGCTGCTAGCTAAGCCGTTTTTACATTAGCAATTAATTGCTCCATGGCTTTCTCGTGTGTGAGGGCCGTTACTTTAGGGCTGGTCAGGTCTAAACCTAACAAGTATTCTGTGCCTTTCATGGGGCGTCCGGTCATGAGAGTGTGTGGGGTGTAACCTGTGGAGGTGGAAACAGTGTTACGCAAAAACATCAGCGCAAAAGGGAGGACTGAGTCCCAAGTGGTGATGTTCTGCTGGACCATTTTTCTGAGGGTGGATGTTAGGGTCCGATTCATGTGCTTCACGATACCACTCGATTGTGGGTGGTATGCAATGTGGAATTTTTGGGTATTGCCAAATATCGTGAGGACGTTCTGCATGACACGTCCCGTAAAATGAGAACCTTGGTCCGATTCAATACTGCGGGGGAGTCCCCATCTTGTAAAGATGTGGTGGGTTAGGATCTTGGCTGTGGTTTTCGCGGTGTTGGTGCGGGCTGGAAATGCTTCCACCCATTTTGTAAAAGTGTCTATGACCACCAGTACATATTTATAGCCATTCCTGCAAGGGGGCAATGGACCTATAAAATCAATCTGGAGGTTAGTCCAGGGGCCGTTAACGGGTCGGGTGTGGCTGAGTTGGGCCTGTTTGGCATATCTGTCGGGGTTGTTCTGCGCACAGATAAGGCAATTCTCAATGGAATGGCTTACATCTTCCTTGAGATTTAGCCACCAACAAAGCTGTTTGAGGTGGGCTGTAGTGGGATCGATTCCCTGGTGTCCATGACCATCATGAAACAAACAAATCAATTGGTTCCTATCCTGCTCAGGAACTACATACAGAGTGTCCTTTAACACCACACCGCCATGTGTGGTCAGTGTGTAACGCACAAAGACTCCCGAGAGACGAATAGAGGTGAAGTCGATGAGGCTTTATTAAGCGTTACTTGTTCCCCGCAGTTCAGTAACAGACTGGCCTGCGGGGGAGAACTCCTGGTTCTTATACTCCGCCTTCAGGGCGGAGCGAGAGGTCAACAGCCAACCAGGACCCGCGATCTGTCAGCCAATGACATCACGGCTTCACAGTCCCACATGACCCCTAATGCATACTACCACATTCACCCCTTGTTAAAAATGAACCCGGCGGGGTGGTGCTTAGCATGGTGGTAGAGGTTTACAAGGCTGGTCCTGGGAGGAAAAACTTTTGCATGTCATCACAGTATGTACAGGGTATTTTTTGTTTTGAACTATTTACAGTATTCGTAAGAGGGAAAAAGGTAAAAAAATTCTTGTCAAAGTCCACAACATTCTAGTGTGACACCGATGCCACAAGTCGGTCGGGCGGTCTGGTCGTCCTTGTTGATCGCCTCAGCCCTGGTGGTGGTGGTGCTTGTTCCAGTGTTGTCGCCTCCGGGAGCTTTACGGTTTCTGCTTCAGCTTCACTTCTGGTCGGACCTGGGAGGAGGACCGATCCTCCTGGGAAGGGGGCTGTCGCGGGGTGCGCCGGTGGCAGGGAGGGGATGATAGGTGTCGGGGGGGTGTGCGTGTTGCCGGCGGGCGCCAGATCTCGCAGGGAGACCGTGTCCTGTCGGCCGTCGGGGTACTCCACGTAGGCGTACTGCGGGTTCGCGTGGAGGAGGTGAACCCTCTCGACCAACGAGTCCGACTTGTGCGCCCGCACATGTTTCCGGAGCAAGATGGGTCCTGGGGCCGCCAGCAAGGTCAGCAGCGACGTTCCAGAGGAGGACTTCCTGGGGAAGACAAGGAGGCGCTCATGAGGCGTTTGGTTAGTAGTGGTACACAGTAGCGACCAGATGGAGTGGAGGGCGTCCGGGAGGACCTCCTGCCACCGTGAAACTGGGAGATCCCTGGACCGTAGGGCCAGTAGGACGGTCTTCCAGACCGTGCCATTCTCCCTCTCTACTTGCCCGTTCCCCCGGGGGTTGTAGCTGGTCGTCCTGCTCGAGGCTATCCCCTTGCTGAGCAGGAACTGGCGCAGCTCGTCACTCATGAAGGAGGACCCCCTGTCGCTATGGACGTATGCGGGGCAACCGAACAGTGTGAATATGGTGTTAAGGGCTTTAATGACTGTGGCCGCTGTCATGTCAGAGCAGGGGATGGCGAAGGGGAAATGGGAGTACTCGTCCACCACGTTCAGGAAGTATGCGTTGCGGTCGGTGGAGGGGAGGGGCCCTTTGAAATCCAGACTGAGGCATTCAAAGGGACGGGAAGCCTTGATCAGGTGCGCTCTATCTGGCCTGAAAAAGAGCGGTTTGCACTCTGCGCAGATGTGGCAGTTCCTGGTGACTGTACGGACCTCCTCCACAGAGTAGGGGAGGTTGCGGGACTTTATAAAATGGTAGAACCGAGTGACCCCCGGGTGGCAGAGGTCCTCGTGGAGGGCTTGGAGACGGTCTATTTGTGTGTTGGCACATGTGCCACGGGATAGGGCATCGGACGGCTCGTTCAGCTTTCCGGGACGGTACAAGATCTCGTAGTTGAAGGTGGAGAGATCGATCCTCCACCTTAAGATCTTGTCATTTTTAATTTTGCCCCGCTGTGCATTTTCGAACATGAAAGCTACCGACCGTTGGTCAGTGAGGAGAGTGAATCTCCTGCCGGCCAGGTAATGCCTCCAATGTCGCACAGCTTCCACTATGGCTTGGGCTTCCTTTTCCACTGATGAGTGGCGGATTTCTGAGGCGTGGAGGGTTCGGGAGAAGAAGGCCACGGGTCTGCCCGCTTGGTTAAGGGTGGCCGCTAGAGCTACATCGGAGGCGTCGCTCTCGACCTGGAAGGGGAGGGACTCGTCGATGGCGCGCATCGTGGCCTTTGCGATATCCGCTTTGATGCGGCTGAAGCCCTGGCAAGCCTCTGTCGACAGAGGGAAGGTCGTGGTTTGTATTAGGGGGCGGGCCTTGTCTGCGTACTGGGGGACCCACTGGGCGTAATATGAAAAGAACCCCAGGCAGCGTTTTAGGGCTTTTGAGCAATGAGGGAGGGGAAATTCCATGAGGGGGCGCATACGTTCGGGGTCGGGGCCTATTATCCCATTACGCACTACATATCCCAAAATGGCTAGCCGGTTTGTGCTAAAAACGCACTTGTCCTCGTTGTATGTGAGGTTCAAGGCCTTAGCGGTCTGGAGGAATTTTTGGAGGTTGGCGTCGTGGTCCTGCTGATCGTGGCCGCAGATGGTTACATTGTCGAGATACGGGAACGTGGCCTGCAACCCGTGTTGATCAACCATTCGGTCCATCTCTCGTTGGAAGACCGAGACCCCGTTTGTGACGTCAAATGGGACCCTTAGGAAGTGGTATAATCGCCCGTCTGCCTCGAAGGCTGTGTACTTGCGGTCACTTGGGCGGATGGGGAGCTGATGGTAGGCGGACTTGAGGTCCACGGTGGAGAAGACCTTATATTGGGCAATCCGATTGACCATGTCGGATATGCGGGGGGAGAGGGTACGCATCTAGCTGTGTGTACCTGTTGATGGTCTGGCTATAGTCTATGACCATCCTTTGCTTCTCCCCTGTCTTTACTACTACCACCTGTGCTCTCCAGGGACTATTGCTGGCCTGGATTATGCCTTCCTTCAGTAGCCGCTGGACTTCGGACCGAATGAATGTCCGGTCCTGGGCGCTGTACCGTCTGCTCCTAGTGGCGACGGGTTTGCAATCCGGGGTGAGGTTTGCAAACAAGGATGGGGGCTCAACCTTGAGGGTTGCGAGGCCGCAGATAGTGAGTGGGGGTATTGGGCCGCTGAATTTGAAAGTTAGGCTCTGCAGGTTGCACTGGAAGTCTAATCCCAGTAATGTGGGCGCTCAGAGTTGGGGAAGGACGTAGAGCCTGTAGTTTTTAAACTCCCTCCCTTGCACCATTAGGGTCACTATGCAGTAGCCTTTGATCTGTACAGAGTGGGATCCTGCAGCTAGGGAAATCTTTTGCGCACTGGGACGGATGGTCAAAAAACAACGTCTTACCGTGTCGGGGTGGATGAAGCTTTCTGTGCTCCCGGAGTCGACCAGGCATGGTGTCTCGTGCCCGTTGATCAGCACCGTTGTTGTCGTCGTCTGGAGCGTCCGGGGCCGTGCTTGGTCCAGCATCATTGAGGCCAGACGTGGTCGTAGTGCTTCAGCGTCTTCCTCGAACCCCGTTGAAGCGTCGATGCTGGGGTCCATTGTTGCCGTTCAAGATGGCGGCGGGGGTGAACAAAATGGCCGCCCCCATGCATCGCACATGCCTGGGGGTTCACAAGATGGCGGCGGGGGTGGACAAAATGGCCGCCCCCATGCGTCGCACAGGGCTGGGGGGTCCCAAGATGGCGGCGCCCCTCCTCCCCTCGTGGTGGCCGGGACCCAAAATGGCGGCGCCTGCGGGTCGCACATGGGGCGCTGGGGGGGTTGGGGAGCGTTTGAAACGCGCAGGACTCCTTGTTCTCCGGGGACAGCGGTGGCCGGGACCCAAAATTGCTGCGCCTGCGGGTCGTACATAGGGCGCTGGGGGGGGTTGGGGAGCGTTAGAAACGCGCAGGACTGCTTCTTCTCCTGGGACAGCGGCGACCTCCCTGGACCGGCACACAGCCGCGAAATGGCCCTTTTTCCCGCAGCTCTTGCAAATCGCTGCGCGGGCCGGGCAGCGCTGCCGGGGGTGTTTCGCCTGGCCGCAGAAATAGCAGCGGGCCCCCCCGGGACGACTTGGAGTCTGAACCGCGCAAGCCTGTGTGGTGGGGGGGGGGGGGGTTTGTCGCGACGGCGGTCCACGGAGCCCAAGGGGCTGCCGCACGGTCGGGGCCGTACGCGCGGGCGTTTTGCACGGCTACATCCAGGGAGGCTGCAAGGGCCCGTGCCTCTGAGAGTCCCAGCGACTCTTTTTCCAAAAGTCTTTGGCGGATTTGGGGAGAGTTCATACCTGCGACAAAAGCATCGCGCATCAGCATGTCCATGTGTTCAATCGCGTTTACCGGCGGGCAGCTGCAGGCCCCTCCCAAAATTAGCAGCGCGGCGTAGAATTTGTCCAGCGATTCTCCGGGACTTTGCCGTCTCATTGCGAGTTGGTAGCGTGCGTAGATCTGGTTCACTGGGCGAACATAGATGCTCCTTAGTGCTGCGAACGCCGTCTGGAAATCCTCTGCGTCTTCGATGAGAGGGAAAATTTCCGGGCTTACCCTCGAGTGCAGGACCTGTAGTTTCTGGTCTTCTGTGACCCGGCCGGGAGCCGTTCGGAGGTATGCTTCGAAACAAGTCTGCCAGTGTTTAAAAACTGCTGCTGAGTTCGCTGCGTGGGGGCTGATCCTCAGGCATTCCAGGATGATCCTGAGCTCCATAGTCCTTTAAGCACGCTTAATAAATTGTAGCGCACAAAGACTCCCGAGAGACGAATAGAGGTGAAGTCGATGAGGCTTTATTAAGCGTGACTTGTTCCCCGCAGTTCAGTAACAGACTGGCCTGCGGGGGAGAACTCTTGGTTCTTATACTCCGCCTTCAGGGCGGAGCTAAAGGTCAACAGCCAACCAGGACCCGGGATCTGTCAGCCAATGACATCACGGCTTCACAGTCCCACATGACCCCTAATGCATACTACCACACAGTGTATTTCTGAACCTCTCGTAGGAGGCTGGAAACTTTCCTTTCACAATCTCCGAGAGATTGCTGTCCTGCTTCTGGGCCTCTACTAGATCCTCTATTCTGGTCTACGTGACCTGAACTGCACTCACTGGCGCACTCACTGGCACGCTTTCGGGGGGTTTCCAAAAATACCCATGCCTGGATCCTGCCTTAGCCAGTGCGTCGGCTTTTACATTTCCAGGGGGGGAGGAACGATGGTGGCTGCGGACTTTTATGATCCCAAAAGTCCTGTTCCAGGCTTTATCTAAAATATGGCGGAGTAATGGGGCTGAGGGGAGGGGTTTCCCATCTGCGGAAACAAATCCTCTTGCTTCCCACAGGGGCAGAAATTCCGTAAGGCTTTACAGACATAGAGGCTGTCCGAGTATATGTCTGCTGGGCTGGGGAAGGAATCTGGGTGATGTACTATGTATGCGATGGCCACAAGCTCTGCTGCCTGCGCGCCTAAGTGTCCGGGTAGTTTCAATGCTAATTCCTCGAGGGCGCGTCCCTGCGCGTCCTCAACATAAATCCCGCAACCTGTTATGCGTTGCCCATCTAAGACCGTGGAAGATCCATCCACATAAATCTTAATGGGTTCACACGTGTCCGTGTGCAGGGGGCTCTGAGATGAATTTCCTATCTTTCTGGGGGGTGTTTTTGCTATAAAGGGGCCTGTGTTATGGTGTGGAGAGATGATCTCACATTCATGGGGGGTTCTGGGGTATTGCAAATTGTCCACTAAGTAGGTGTGTGTCTTTGTCCGTTTTACTGTGATGTCCCGTCCCTGCAAGAGAAGGGTCCATCTAGCTGCGCGTATTTGGCTGATGGTACCGTCCTTGAGTCGTCCGTCCAGTAAAAGTTGGGTGGGGTTGTGTTCAGTCAGAATGGTGATGGGGTTCAGTCCGGTAATGTATAAAAAGTACCGGACTGCCCAGAAAACTGCGAGCAGGTGCCTCTCACAGGCTGAAAATCCCTGCTCCACAGCATCTAAAATTCTGGAGGCGTAAGCTACGGGCCTTAACTGGTCGTGCCGTTCCTGGAGGAGCACGGCTGAAAGGGTGCGGTCTGTGGTTGCTACCTCTATGGCGTAAGGGGAAAGCGGGTCTGGAACTTGTAGTGCGGGGGCGGCTATGAGTGCCTGTTTTAACGAGTCCACAACATCCGTATGCTGCGGAAGCCATTCCCAGGGGGCTCCTTTCTTTAGGAGGTCTGAGAGGGGTGCTGCCTTGCTGGCGAAACCGTCAATGTGGTTTCGGCAGTAGCCAACCTGTCCTAAAAACGACCGGAGGGCTGAAACGTTCTGGGGAAGGGGCAATTTAGCGATCGAGTCAATCCTTTCATGCTCGATCTCGCGTTTACCATGCTTGATAATTGTTCCCAAATATACCACTTTTTCTTCCAAAACCTGGGCCTTTTTGGGGTTGACTTTACAACCAATGGAACGTAACAATTCCAGGAGTTCGGACAGAAGCTCAATGTGCTCTTCCTTGGTGTCTGTCTGCAGTAGTAGATCATCTACATACTGTACCAGACATTCGGGGCGAGAAAATTTCGCTAGTCCATTTGCCAGCTGTCGGTGGAAAATGGAGGGGGAGTTGTGGAAGCCTTGTGGCAGGCATGTCCACGTGTACTGCTGCGCTTTAAAGGTGAAGGCAAATTTGTACTGGCACGCCTTTGCCAATGGAATGGACCAGAATCCATTACTGATGTCCAAAACCGTGAAGTAGCGGGAATTGAGTCCCTGCTGGAGCATGGTCTCGGGACTTGTTGCTACGGTGGGGGCTGCTGCGGGGGTGACTTTATTGAGCTCCCGATAATCAATGGTCAGGTGCCATGATCCGTCGGGCTTTCTTACTGGCCAAATCGGGGCATTATTAGTAGAGGCTACTGATCTTAGTCCTGCTCTGATAAGCTCTCTATAACTTTTAGGATTTCTCCCTCTGCTTCTAGGGGGAATCTGTACTGTTTTTGGGGTCTAGGGTCAGGTCCTGTTACTTGTACGGAGCCAGTCATCCATCCACAGTCGTGCTTGTGGGTCGCGAATGCTGCCCTGTTCTTTTGCAGGACTGCCCTAACCTGCTTGTCCGTGCTAAGCATGGTCGGGTTGAACCAAAATTCGCCTACTGCGCTAATTTTGTTCATGTAGTCCCCTATGTTGAGCGTTGCAGGGGCTCTAGCGGATTTCGCCATCTTCCAGACACACTGGTTGACTGGATCGAAGGATAGGTGGTGGGAATTCATAAAGTCGATTCTCAGAATGTGTTCTGCTGTGTGGGGCAGGTCTACGGGGTGTTTGGTGGTGATGGTGCCGATTTGAATGGGTACAGGGGCTGTGATGTGTCCCTGCTGTGAGTGGCCTGTAAAGCCGCTGAGGGTGATAGTGGCTGTAGTGGGCCACGTGTCCTTTTGAAAAAGGGTGGAGGAATTTATGGTGGTGCGGGACCCTCCTGTGTCCCAGAGAAATTCGATAGGCTGTCCCCGAATTTTCGCTACGACTACGGGTCGTCCTGACCTATCCCAAAGGGCGTCGCAGACCCAATTGGGGGAGCCCGTACACAGTCAGTCCATTCCGGTCAAGTCCGTCTGATCCGAACGGGCGCTAACGCTGTGGATGGGCTCTGCCTTTCTCTTAATCAGAGTGCCTGTCTGTTGGCTCTCTGTGGCTTTTTGGGGCCATTGCACTCATTTGCAAAATGTCCCAACTGTCCGCATTTGTAACATTCTTGTGATTTGGGTGGGGGGCTGTTCTTTCCCTCATTTACCCAGGCGGGGTTGTGATGTGTTGCTTTTACTGCCTGCATGTCTGCGGCGGTTTGCTTTTCCTCGGTGGTTTTAGCGGTGGGTTTATTCTGAACAGATTGCTCCCAACCGCGGGACAATCTTTTAACTACCCACTTCTCGTTATGGGCCTCTTCTGAGGGGTCATAACTGGTACAGGCATTCTGGCCTGCATCTGTGGCATGGGAGATAAGGGTGCGGGTCCATATGGCCATATTGTCTGGGGACAAATGGGCACGGTCTACGTCTCCAAAAACGGCTGCGAAGTGAATCCACAGGCATCCTGCAAACGCTGTGGGGTGCTCCGACTTCTTCTGCCTACACTTATTGAGGCCATCTAAGGGGTCACCTCGGTTATACCCGATCGCATCCAGGATCGCGGTGTGCATTTCTGCAAGGGTGCCTCCTCCTACGTTCTGTGGGTCGGGAAGGGCTGCTGCAACCGATGGATCCAAACTTAGAACCATGAACTTTACATGCTCTCTCTCATCCAGGCCGTGCATGGTCGCCTGATGTTTGACGGTGGCAAAGAAATGGTGGGGGTCTGCGGCGGGGAGGAACGGTGTGATCTTTGCACACGCGTCCCGTAATTGGGTCACTGTTCGGGGGGTGGAATATAGAAATTCCGCCTCGTCCGATGTGGCTGTGCGGTGGGTGGTTACAGGGTTCATTGGAGCCTGAACTACCTGCTGTGTGGGGGGTTGGGGTGCTTTTCTCCTTTGGAGCTTTCCCTGCGCACATGTTCCCTGAACATATCTCTGCGCTGTTTCTTGGAACTCTTCCCAATCAGGGCCGTCTTCCTGGTTTAATTTTTCCCCAAAGGTTTCCTGAAATCCTTTCTGGACAGAAAGCAGTGACTGCAGGTCTGCAATCTGCTTCCGGCACTTTGCATGATCTATTGTGCTCTGTCTTTGTTCTGTGGTGGCAGCGTGGAGCACTCTCAAGGCTTCCTTGAGATCACTACATTGTTTCTGTAGCGTCTCCACCTGCTTTTCTGTTTCTTTCCTTACCAGGACTGCACGCTGCATGTCCTGATAGGCCTTTTCGTATTGTGATTGGAAACTACTTAAATGCGCCAGACAAGACTGGTGACCCCGTTTGGCGTCAGCCACCTCTTCATCCTTTGCTGCTAATTTCCTCCTTAACTCCAAATTCTCTTTCTCAACCTCGCATACATCGACTTTACTCATCCGATGTATGCCCTCGACTTCTTTGCGGAGCGTCTTGACAACCTCCTCTGTGCCTCGCAATTGTGCCAGACAGGACACGATTGCCATCGGCTTGCGAGCTTTCACTAAGCTCTTTTTATGTATCTCGCTCAGGTTCTCCCACCAAGTATGCCCTATACTTCCGGGACCTGATTCTTCATTATCGCAGAAATCATTCCACATGAGCCATCCTTTGCCCTTGAGATATTTCCAGATTTCCTCTTCCCAAATGGGACACTGTCCCACACTACTGCTGCTGGTCGCTGCGACCGCAAATTCCTCAGGGTTCATGAGGCGCTGCATTGCCTGCATGGCCATCTTTCCTATCCGCTTACTTCGTTTAAATTTGGAACGGGGGCTAAGGCGGTGTCGTAGATGCGGGTACGGCTTTCGCTAATTTCCGAAAATACAGACTTCCGACAGTTTTGACGCAACAGAAATCTATCAGTTTTAGCTTATAGCCCTGTTAGTTACGCATGCATACACACACTTCCGAATTATGAATTATTAATCAGAACTGCTTGAACACTTGTGGCTTTCTGTTTCCAATTGGACTTTTAATTCAAATTTCTTGGGTTCTCCCGGAGTGGTTTTCCACTTCTAGATCAGGTCCCACCAGAGTCGACAAAATGTTGCTCGTTTTAGCCTCAGTTTACTTTATTCTTATTCTGTCACCTTTGCTCATGAGTCGCCAGGTATCTTTCTGATACCGCCACGTGGTTCAAGACCAAGTAATGATTAATAATGCAACACACCGCTTAGTAAGAATTAAATCAACGCTCATTTATTATATACAGCAATTAATACTTATACAATAATCCTACTTCTAGATTACTACCTACCACTAAAGGCCAATACTTAACTTTGGAAATGGCCCACCAGGTCAGGGAAACGAATGGTCTTTCGAATTGGTTCTGAGCCTGCGGGATTCAAAAGCTGGTACAAGTTGATAGTCAGGAGCGCCTACCTGGTAGCAATCGCTGGAGTAAGACTTACAGTTTTCTTGTAGAAGGGTCTTGAATGTTGCGAGCAGGAAAAGAAGGGTCAAGTTGAACTTTGCCCCTATTCTTATAGTCCCCAGGGGCTTCCTGCCTCTCGGGGCGGACCTCGTACCTGGTTCCAAGTGATTGGACTTGGTCCCAATCACTTGGTTCGATATGCTCCAATAATGGGTCGATTCCTTGATCGGGGGATGGTTGTTTACCTTTCTTTGTGTCAGCTCCTGCTGGCGCCGAAAGATCTGGGTCGGCTTTATGTTGCTAATTTGTAGCAATTGTTCCCGGGGATGGCTGATTACTATGCAGATGGCTGGGTTGTTGTGATGTTGATGGCTGCAGGTATCGGTCTGGACTGACTTCCCCAGAGGCGAATACACTGTTTAACCTGCAGCTGTCCGTTTGAGTCCTGTCGGCTGATTTTCCCATCAGCCTCTTCCGTTCGCCGTTTTAAATCGGGGTTTGGCCATTCTAATCGGGAATCAGCCATTTTACGTAGCTACAGATCAATCCTGGGACCTTGGCACCGTGAGGCAACTGGGCTAACCCACTGCGCCACTGTGCTGCCCTTCTAAGTTCTTTCTTAAAGTGCAAGAAGCCATCAGACTCTACCATTCATGTATTGATGATGTCATCATGAATCCTGCAAGTGTTTATAAATGCTTTAATCTCAAGACGCAGAACATATTATTAACACACTTTGTGCAGTAAGAAAACAGCATGCCTCAGGCTTTTTTAAAGTTTACAACGTTGTGTTTCCTATTTTTCACCTGAGTTTGTTGATGAAATTCAAGGCTGGAAAATAAATTATTTCAAAAGCTACACATTGACTGATTATTTTCTTTAATCACGTGTATGATATATGAAAGGGATGTTATCAATCTTTCATGGATTTTAAGGAGGGTGTCCTGTAGCAACCTAACACAATTTCAAGTGCAATGATAACTGAAAGAACACAGTATTCGTGGTGAGGAAATGTAAATACCATTTTATTTTAGAGTTGCGTTGTTGAGAGAGATAATTCAATGTGGTTACAGAGTGGTGCAGTTGTAACAATTACCCAATTAGCTCAAAATATATGGCCTAATTCCACGGTAGAGAACTAGCCAGGCGTGCAGTTAAAATGGCCTGAGGACTTAACCTGTCCTGAAATTGCCAGGATCCCATTGCCTAACGTTTTCATAGATTTTCATAGAATTTACAGTACAGAAGGAGGCCATTCGGCCCATCGAGTCTGCACCGGCTCTTGGAAAGAGCACCCTACCCAAGATCAACACCTCCACCCTATTCCCATAACCCAGTAACCCCACCCAACACTAAGGGCAATTTATCATGACCAATCCACCTAACCTGCACATCTTTGGACTGTGGGAGGAAACCGGAGCACCCGGAGGAAACCCACGCACACACAGGGAGGATGTGCAGACTCCGCACAGACAGTGACCCAAGTCAGAATCGAACCTGGGACCTTGGAGCTGTGAAGCAATTGTGCTATCCACAATGCTACCGTGCTGCCCTGACTCTGCAGACTCTGCCAGACCTGTTGACTATTCCCAGCATTTTCTGCCTTTATTCGTGAATTTTTAAATGAAGGCATCGCCACACTGGGAGTCAATTAACATGGGTCAAAAGCAGCAAGGTGAGTGAGATTTGGCAGAGGTTAAGCACCAAACAGCGGAGTTTGGAGTATAACTCAAATAATGTTGGGTGGGAGACAGAGGGGTGATGCGGTCGGGAGAGAATTGAAAGGCACGCCTCGAGGCATGGGTGAGGGTTTCAGCAGTAAATGAGCTGAGGCACGTGCTGAGCTGAGAAATGGTAGAGATGGAAATCGACAGCTGTGGTATTTTTAAAGGATAGGTTTACAGACCGCAAAGTTACAAACAAACAAGAGCTTTATTGGAAAAGTGTTTGCACTACAGGCTGTTAGGATAGACTATCCATTTGCCTGTGCAAATGGCCAATGACGTCATCAATGCATCATGTTATCGGACTCTTACAGCGACCCTGTTCCAACTGGGTACAAACATGAATTCACAACACTTTCCTCCCCCTTTACACTAAAGTTTCCTGCATTGAAACACAATATAATGTTAACATTCAAAACTTACAGGGCAGCATGGCGGCACAGTGGTTAGCACTACTGCCTTATGGCGCCGAGGTGCCAGGTTTGATCCCAGCTCTGGGTCACTGTCTGTATGGAGTTTGCACATTCTCCCCGTGTTTGCGTGGGTTTCGTCCCCACAACCCAAAGATGTGCAGGGTAGGTGGATTGATCACGCTAAATTGCCCACGCTATTTTTAAAAAATATTTTTAAAACATTCAATACTTACAATTTGAACAATTATTAAACACAACCGTCAATAAGTTAGTCGTTTCAGAGGACATTGATTTCTATGTGGTCGTCAATGATTTGATTTTGATTTGATCTGATTTATTGTCCCATGTACCGAAGTACAATGAAAAGTATTTTTCTGCGGCCGATTGAACGTACACAGTACGTACATAGTGGACAAAAGAAAATCAACAGAGAACATTGACAAATGGTGCATCGACAAACAGTGATTGGTTACAGGGACAAGGGTCCAAACAAAGCAAATACATGAGCAAGAGCGCATAGGGCGTCGTGAATAGTGTTCTTACAGGGAACAGATCGGTCGAGGGGGAGTCGTTGAGGAGTCTTGTAACTGTGGGGAAGAGGCTGTTCCTATGTTTGGATGTGATGTTCTTCAGGCTTCTGTACCTTCTGCCTGATGGAAGGGCCTGGAAGAAGGCAATGTCTGGGTGGGAGGGGTCTCTGATAATGCTGTCTGCCTTCCTGAGGCAGCGGGAGATGTATACAGAACCAATGTGGGGGTGGCAAGCTTGTGTGATGCGTTGAACCTCAGGCGTCTGCATTCTCCTGTTGACTGCAACCTCTGATGCTTTCAATTTTGTTTGGATGTGGTCCCTAGTTGTCTCAACCGGAGTCGATGAAGTGTTCGGAGATTGTCTCGGTGTTGAAATGTCCTCAACTGGGCTGCTGTCTTCCACAGTTGTTTCTGGTATTGTCAGATTCTTAGGAATATCCAGGTCTTCACTTGGCACAGTTTGATGCGGACTCTTGGTTGACTGTCTCTGGCAACTTTGTTCTTGCTGCTGAAAGTTGATCAGTGTGCCTCGTCTTCACTACATTGTCCCGAGGTTGAATGGTGTAGGAAACCGGTCCTGCCTGTGCCAAGATGATGGCAGGTATCCACTTCTACATGTGGTGTAGTTCCTTACCAATACTTCTTGACCTTTCTGAAAAGTATACGGCGGACCTCTCCATTCCTGAGACTGTGGGCGTGATTCTCCGGCCTTGTTGCGCTCTCGCTCGAGATAAACGAGGCTGGTGAATAGCGGGAGAGGCCAAAAACGAGAACCGCGCCAAGCGCTAAACACTTTACGATGCGACAGGCCCACTCCCATAGGCGAAATCGAGATCTCGCCATAGCGTGGCAAGAAACCAATTATCACCACTTAAGCCCAATTTCCATACAATTAATGGGAGCCACCCCACATCCAACGGCCTGTGAATCATCGGCCTCCCCAGCAAATGGTCACGCTAGCGTCAATTAGCATTTCTTTTGAAAAACGTGAACCTGGTGACAGGGCTTCTGTGGGGAGCCGAGGGGTGGCCATCTTTGCTCACCGTCAAAGAGCCCGGAGGCTCTGGGCTTGCCACCCCAGTGCTCAGCAGGGGATAGGGGACCCTTGGCTGAGGGGGGGGGAAATCTGGCTGGGGTTGGGGGACCCTCTGAAGGGGTAGGTGCTTGGAGGGGTGCAACCGGGCGGCAACCGCACGTGACACCAGCATGCCAGTCTCTGGATTGTGAGTATCCGTTCCAGGAGCAATCTGGGGGGTCATATGCCCCACCGACCACTCATAACGCCCATCAACTGATGAGGCCTCCGGCCGTGCGGTTGAAGGCTATTGCTTTTTTTTTAAATTTTGAGTACCCAATTCTTTTTTTTCCAATTAAGGGGCAATTTTAGTGTGTCCAATTCACCTACCCTGCACATCTTTGGGTTGTGGGGGTGAGACCCACGCAGACTCGGGGAGAATGCAAACTCCACACAGACAGTGACCCGGGGCCAGGTTCAAACCCGGGTCCTCGGTGCCGTGAGTCAGCAGTGCTAACCACTGCGCCACCCCTGCTGAAAGCTATTGCTAATAGGGAATTGGCAATCGTGGTTAAGTAAGCACTTCACATATCCCAAGTGGATTCGCGTGGGTGGGTGAGCCATGTAGCGCGTGGGAGCCATTGCCCAGCACCCAAATCAGACCGTGATGCCTGGACATTGTGCCAGAACCTTATGAGAGGCAGCACCACACACGCAACAGCCAAATCCAAACACGCAGGGCCTGTGTCGCATCACTCCAGAGTGCTGGGACAGTGTCAACACCATCAGCGGGTAACTGTCGAGGGCAGGGGGGTGATGATAACCCACAGAGACCTGAGCGCCAGTGCCCCTCAATGTATGCCATCGTCTGGCCCCTGTCTGTCTGTCTGCTGAGTGCTCACTCACACCCATCACCTGCACGTGGTGTGCCCGGGTGGGGGAGGGTGGATGCCTGGAGAGATGGACCAACGGTTCGAAGATCGGCCCACATTGCGGAGGTAAGTGACACAGGCATCACATTGGTTGAGTTCAAGTGTGTTTAATGTGTTTTACAAATCCCCACTCTCCGATAGTGCCGCTCTCCTTCACCCCCTACCTAAACACCCCCTTCCCTGGTGCCCTCAGTGATCCTCAATGTGCCTGGCCTTCCTAGCTCTACTGCTACGTCTAGGTGTGTCCCTAGGATGTGTGGTGTTGGGTGTTCTGACACACAGATGAGCCAACACAGTTGCATATGGTACAACGCTTCTTTATTTAAACTCACTATTTACAACTTGGTCTTTGCACTCTGCACGTGGGGGGCTCCCTGCTTGTGGTGTTTCAACAGCTCTTTCTGTTCCCTTCTCCCCAGACCTACTGACCTCCAGGTGTCGTGCTCGTGCTTTTTATGTGGTTGGTGTTCTTGTCTGTGATTGGTTGTGGTGTTGTGTACTCTGATTTGCCTGTTAGTGTGTCCATCATGATGTGTGTGTTTGAATATCATGACATCCCCCTTTTTACAAAGATATGTGCCTACGTGGTAATAAATATGATCGTGACGTGAGTGCATCTAAGAGTGTGTGTGTGTCGTGTGCAGCATGTGTCTATGACGGAACTATGTACATGGGGCGATGTCGAGTGCGTCACATGAATCCAGTTGTACCATAACATAACAGAAATGCGAACGAGAGAAGAAGAAAAAAAATTTGAACAGTTGTCCAGTCAGACGACATCTGGAACGATAAACAACAACAGGTTATCATGTAAAATTGTCCAACTTATTAAACATATGAACTGTATTATAAGTCCATTCTAATGGGTTTGCGACGAATTCGGGTTGACCGCCTTAAGGGTGGATCAAGAACCACCGGCTGCTGTGCAGGCATGGCCATGGGTGGCGATGGAAAGGGCGTGATGTGCGGCAGCTCCACAAAGTCATCCTCGGAAGCCTGTTGAGGATCTGGCGTGTTGTGTGGCTGTGAGCGTGGAAGTCGGCGAAGGGCGCGCCGATTGCGGCGACGCACGGAACCATCCGGCATGCGAACCAGGAACGAGCGGGGAGCCACTTGTCGGAGGACTTCGGCCGGTGCTGACCAGCCACCATACGGTTGATGGACGCGTACTTTGTCTCCGGAGGACAGGGGGGGCAGGTCCGTCGCTCGTGTGTCGTACCGACCTTTCTGGCGATCACGCTGCAGTTGCATGTTCCGAAGAACCGCCTCATGGTCTGTTGTCGGTGCCAGGACGGAAGGTACCGTCGTCCTGAGGGAGCGACCCATTAGTAGCTGCGCTGGCGAGAGGCCCGTGGATAACGGGGCCGATCGATAGGCCAGCAAGGCAAGGTTAAAGTCCGATCCGGCATCAGCCGCCTTGCACAGGAGCCGCTTTGCGATGTGGACACCCTTTTCAGCCTTCCCGTTCGATTGTGGATGCAGAGGGCTGGATGTCACATGAGTGAAACCATATGCTGTGGCAAAGGACGACCATTCACGGCTGGCAAAACAAGGTCCATTGTCTGACATGACAGTCCTTGGAATGCCATGGCGAGCAAACGTTTCCTTGCAGGCCCCAATGACTGCGGACGACGTCAGATCATGGAGAGGCATGACTTCCGGGTAGTTTGAGAAGTAGTCTATAATAACAATGTAATCTCTGCCGAGCGCGTGAAATAGGTCAACACCCACCTTCGCCCAGGGGGACGTCACCATCTCGTGAGGTAGAAGTGTTTCCGGAGGTTGCGCTGGCTGAAACCTCTGACAGGTTGTGCAGTTGAGCACCATGTTGGCTATGTCTTCATTAATACCCGGCCAATATACCGCCTCCCGGGCCCTTCGTCTGCATTTTTCGACGCCCAAGTGGCCTTCGTGTAGTTGACGAAGAATCATCTGGCGCACACTGTGTGGAATGACGATCCTATGCGATTTCATAAGGACCCCGTCTATATTGGTGAGATCATCTCGCACATTATAAAACTGGGGGCACTGCCCTTTTAGCCACCCTTCCGTCATGTGGCGCATCACTCGCTGCAGCAGAGGGTCAGTCGCCGTCTCTGCGCGTATGTGGGCCAGACTAGGATCATCAGCTGGCATATTTGCTGCTGTCAGAGTCACGTGTGCCTCAATTTGACGCACGAACCCCTCTGCATCTGGTGGTGTGCTCACTGCTCGGGAAAGAGTGTCCGCCACGATGAGTTCCTTCCCCGGAGTGTAGATCAGTTCAAAATCGTACCTCCTGAGTTTGAGTAAGATGCGCTGGAGGCGAGGAGTCATGTCGTTCAGGTCTTTGTTAATGATGTTGACCAGGGGGCGGTGGTCAGTTTCGACCGTGAATCGTGGCAGGCCATACACATAGTCGTGGAACTTGTCCAGTCCAGTTAACAAGCCCAGGCATTCTTTTCCGATTTGCGCGTAGCGCTGTTCGGTAGGGGTCATGGCTCGTGAGGCATACGCAACCGGGGCCCATGATGACGTGCTGTCTTTTTGGAGGAGTACCGCTCCAATACCAGATTGGCTGGCGTCTGTTGAGATCTTTGTAGGGCGAGTCGTGTCAAAGAAGGCCAGCACTGGTGCAGTGACCAGTTTGTGCTTGAGCTCCTCCCATTCCCGCTGATGCGACTGGTGCCAGTTGAATTCCGTCGATTTTTTTACGAGATGGCGCATGTTTGTTGTATGAGAAGCCAGGTTGGGAATGAACTTCCCAAGGAAGTTGACCATGCCGAGGAATCTTAAGACAGCCTTCTTGTCAGCCGGTCGTGGCATGGCTGTGATGGCGCTAACCTTGTCTGCATCGGGACGGACCCCGGACCTTGAGATGTGGTCCCCGAGGAATTTCAGCTCCGTCTGGCCGAAAGCACACTTCGCACGGTTGAGACGCAGGCCATTTTGCCGTATGCGGGTGAAGACACGTCGAAGACGATGCATGTGTTCCTGCGGAGTGGTGGACCAAATGATGATATCGTCCACATATACACGTACCCCTTCGATGCCTTCCATCATCTGTTCCATAATGCGGTGGAATACTTCAGATGCCGAAATGATGCCGAATGGCATCCGGTTGTAGCAGAATCTGCCAAAAGGGGTGTTGAATGTGCATAGTCTTCGGCTGGCCGGGTCCAGTTTGATCTGCCAGAATCCTTTGGACGCATCCAATTTAGTGAATATGTTGGCTCGCGCCATCTCGCTGGTGAGGTCTTCTCGTTTCGGGATGGGATAGTGTTCCCGCATGATGTTGTTGTTCAGATCTTTTGGATCTATACATATACGGAGCTCGCCAGAGGGCTTCTTTACACAGACCATGGAGCTGACCCATGGCGTGGGCTCCGTGACCTTGGATAGGACCCCTTGGTCCTGAAGAATCTGCAGTTGTGCCTTGAGGCGGTCTTTGAGAGGCGCAGGAACCCTGCGAGGTGCGTGAACGACAGGGATGGCGTCCGGTCTGAGTCGAATCTTGTACGTGTGTGGCAATGTCCCCATGCCTTCAAAAACCTCCTGGTTGTGAGCGAGGAGGGAATGGAGATTCGCGTGGAACTCAGCATCCGGGAAGTCGGATATCTCATCTGGAGAGAGAGACATGATGCGCTGTACCAGGTGAAGGACCTTACACGCTTGTGCGCCCAGTAACGAGTCCTTTGATGAGCCCACAACTTCGAAGGGGAGTGTGGCCGTGTACCTCTTGTGAGTCACCTGTAGCTGGCAAGATCCTATGGACGGGATAACGTTCCCGTTATAGTCAACCATCTTAAGCCGGGATGGTGTGATGGGTGGTTTGACCTTCATGGCCTGGACTGCAGAGTAAGCAATCAGGTTGGCGGATGCGCCGGTGTCCAGACGGAAGGCGACGCGCGATCGGTTGACCGTCAGGGTGGCACACCACTCATCGTCTGGATTGATGGCATTGACCTTGTTGACATCAATGACGGCAACTCGGAAGTCATCCTGGTCATCTGCATCACTTAATTGGAAGTCTTGATGCGTGGGCTGGACGGTCCTGACTCGTGTGCGAGGTTGTCGAGGATGCGCCGGATCCATGGGTTGAGCCGCACGACAGCGGGCTGCGTAGTGGCCTATCATGGCACATCTGTTGCACTGTCGGTATTTTGCAGGACATTGCCCTTTTAAGTGTAGACCTCCACAATTTCTGCACGTCATGACGTCACGGCGTTCGTTGCGCCACTGCGCATGCGCAGTGCGATCTTGCGGTGGGCGCGCCTGCGCAGTGCGTCCCTCGTTGTGGCCGTTATTTTTGGCGCGCACCTGCGCGGGAGACCGCGAAAAGCGCGGGAAGCGGCCGCTGTCGTCCGGGCCGTGGGGCGGGAAGAAATCGACGGCCTGGATGCGTTCAACGTCGTGGGCGGCCTGGCTTGCCGATTCGACGGCTGGGGACCCCCTCCGTGCCAACTCGGACGCCTGAAATCGGGCAAAACGGCAGGTAGCATTTTCATGGAGGACACAGGCTTCCACAGCAGACGCTAAGGTGAGGCTCTTTATTTTAAGAAGCTGCTGGCTTAGGCCACTAGAGGCAACGCCAAAAACAATCTGGTCCCTGATCATGGACTCTGTAGTGGTGCCGTAACCGCAGGACTGCGCTAGAATCCGGAGGTGCGTCAAAAAGGGTTGAAAAAGCTCCTCCTCACCTTGCAGGCGTTGCTGAAAGATGTATCTTTCAAAAGTTTCGTTTACTTCAGTTTGAAAGTGCTGGTCCAGTTTGAGGATGACCGTGTCATATTTGGCCTGGTTTTCGCCTTCTTCGAACACCAGTGAATTAAAGACATCGTTTGGGTGGGGGCCTGCGTAGAAGAGGAGCATTGCAATCTTCGAATCATCCGAGGCATTCTGTTTTTCGGTGGCACGGATGTACAGGTCAAATCGCTGCCTGTAGAGCTTCCAGTTGGTGCCTAGGTTCCCCGTGACTTGCATCGGCTGCGGTTTGCCGGTGTGGTCCATGTCCAGAATGGCAGGTTAGTAGGCAGGTATCGATCCACTCCTGTACCATGTGGTGTTGGGTGTTCTGACACACAGATGAGCCAACACAGTTGCATATGGTACAACGCTTCTTTATTTAAACTCACTATTTACAACTTGGTCTTTGCACTCTGCACGTGGGGGGCTCCCTGCTTGTGGTGTTTCAACAGCTCTTTCTGTTCCCTTCTCCCCAGACCTACTGACCTCCAGGTGTCGTGCTCGTGCTTTTTATGTGGTTGGTGTTCTTGTCTGTGATTGGTTGTGGTGTTGTGTACTCTGATTTGCCTGTTAGTGTGTCCATCATGATGTGTGTGTTTGAATATCATGACAGGATGCACATCAGAGGTGGAAGAAGCCAGCTTCTTATCTCGTCCCATGGCCTTCGATGCCTCTGGCGGGCGTATTCTGGGGACTCTGGGGCCAGAGGGCCCCAGTGCACTTGTCAGCAGCACATGCACAACCGTGCCACCCTGTCCCGTGTGCTGACTGTGCGACGCGGCCTCATCAGAGGGGTGGAACTGAGAGGAGCTGGTGGCTTTTTAATAAATTTAGAGTACCCAATTCATTTTTCCAATTAAGGTGCAATTTAGCGTGTCCAACCCACCTAGCCTGCACATCTTTGGGTTGTGGGGGCAAAGCCCACGCAAACAAGGGGGAGAATGTGCAAACTCCACACGGACAGTGACCAGAGCCGGGATCGAACCTGGGACCTCGGCGCCGTGAACCTGCTGCCCTCTGTGGGCCTTGTTAAGTGGACTAATTAACATTGAATAGCGTTCCCAGCCTCGCTGGGCCGAGATGCGGGAAGTTCATGGCAATTCTCGCTCATTACCACACTGCGAACTCTTTCCAGAGATTTGCACCATTTTGTGGGAGAATTGCTCCGATCGTCTAAGTAGCAATGGACTCCTTCTGGTCCACTTAGAATTTGATCCATGACACATTGGAACAACGCAGGTGCGGACGCAATGCAAAATGGAAGTTTTCTCCTTCTGAATAACCCTTTGTGTGTCATGATTGTCAAATATTGTTGTCAATGTGGATCCACATTTATCTGAAGATAAGCTTGACTAAGGTCACCTTTACTGAACTGCCGGCTTCCAGCTAACTCTGCAAATGAATCATCAATTAGAGGCAGAGGGTGCTGCTCTGCACACTGTACCAGGTTGATAGTGACTTCAAAATTGTCACATATGATTACCGAACAATATTTTGTCATTAAGGGTGCTATTGGCATGGCCCAATCACTTAAATTAATGGGCTTGAGGACCCCATCTTGAACAGCTCCTCTAATGCTGCCTTAACCTTAGGCCTGATGATGTAAGCACTGACCCAGCCTTCAAGCATCTTGCTTGGCTTTCGTCCTTAATCTTCAGTTTGACTCTTTTATGCTTCCCAGCTCTCCATTAAAGACAATGGTATGTTTCTTTAAAATCTTCGGTAGACCTGCTTTGAATTCTGACATGAGATTCACCTCAGCTCAGTTTAGTTTGATTCTCTCCAGACAGGTTCTTCCCATTAAGGCTGGATGGTTAACTTTAACGACATATAGAGGCAGGTCTGTTGTCTGTCCATTTAGTTGCACATTTACATCAATACGGCCCCTCAACGGAACCACTTCCCCAATATAGGTTTTTAGTATTATCTTTTAGAGTTTTAAAGTAACATATTGGGTGGCGCAGTGGCACAGTGGTTGGCACTGTTGCCTCGCTGCGCCAGGGACCCAGGTTCAATTCTGGCCTTGGGTCACTGTCTGTGTGGAGTTTGCACTTTCTCCCAGTATCTGCATGGGTTTCCTCCGGATGCTCCTGCTTCCTCCCACAGTCCAAAGGTGTCCAGGTTAGGTGGATTGCCTACGCTAAATTGCCCGTTAGTGTCCAAAAGGTTATGGAGGTTTACTGGGTTACGGGCATAGGGTGGAGGCATGGGCTTAAGTAGGGTGCTCTTTCCAGACTCGATGGGCCAAATGGCCTCCTTCTGCACTGTAAGTTCTGTGATGTTGCAGTTTCTCTTGGTAAACAGTTTCTGGCACCAAAGAAACTGCTGCTCCAGTGACCACCTCTATTTTACCGGTGATCCGTCCAGCAAATGAGTGACCCAGTAATGATTTGTTGTGCCGGCAATGGCCAGTAAATTCAAAGACAGTTTATCATCTGACTGTGACTCTAGTCCTTTCTCGCGACCTTTTTGTATCACATGGATCAGTTTCCCTTTATTCAGTTTTCCATTTGATACATTTGGTTCTTACTTCTTATAGTTCTTCTTTGGAGCTTGATGTTTCTTTCCCCAACACACACATTTGATGCACCTCTTTTTACCACGATTCCTGCATTTTGCAATCTACTGCTGCTTGCCGAGTTTTTGCACATCGGTGACAATTGCGAACCTGTGTCTGCATTTGGATCTCAGATGACATTTTATGGATTCTAGTGCTCAAACCTAATTGTTGGGCTACCTTAGCTGCTAATTCCATGGAGAGTGTGATTTCTAAAGCTTATTTACGTTTTAGTTGCTTTCTGTTAAGAGCCTTTTTTGGATATCATCACTTCTTACCTCGCACACTAGTCTGTCTCCAATGGTGTCGTTCAAGACATCTCCAAATTCACACTATTCAGCTATTTTCTTCAAAATAGCAACAAACTGTGTTATTAATTCACCTTCTTGTTGGTTACATTGATAGAATCTGAGCCCCTCAGCGATGACCAAAGGTTTAGATGAGAAGCGGCCCTACAATATCTCCGCAATCTCAACATAGCTTTTCAAGCCTGTTTTTTCTGGCTGCACCAGACCATGCTGGAAATTGAATGTTTTCTCCTGCATTTTACTCAGGAAAGGTGGGACTACAATATCTGCCGCAATTTTATTCGCTTCGACAAAATAATCAAATCATTCAGTAGGTAAGCTCCAATGCTCGGTGTTCTCATCATACGGTCCCATGGCCCCAAGGATTCCTGCCATTTTACTCTGGAAAGGACTTGCACAATGTACCACAGATCTTTTAGTTCGACCTTGCTTATTTTTTGTCACAAGGTACCGCTGAGTTTAGCTTTTGCCTTCTGAGTTTTGGAATACTCTCAGCTCTAAACTACTGCTGCAGGTTACTTGCTACTTACAGTGCTAGATGTATTATTTCAGATCTTTCTGGGCAGAGCACATGGTAAGCTTCTTTCCGATACTTTTTCTTCCAAAATCTACATTTAAATTTTGCTTCCTTTATGCCTCCTACCAATATTTTGCACCACGCCATCGCAAGGGTTTGGTGCAGTGAAGATTTTGTCTTTTTAATTCTTTTCGGATGTCTGCGCACGCATTTATGATTATTCTGTTATTTTCTACTTGTACACGAGCCTGCCAGTATGGTTCCAATCTCCTCGCTGCCAGTTTTTTTGGGTGTATTTTTAAAGGAGAGGGTTTCAGACCACGAAGGTACAAACAAACAACAGCTTTATTGGAAAGGTGTTTATTTTGAAAGATGCTAGGCTAGACTGACCATTTGCCTGCATAAACAGCCAATTATATCATCAATATGTCACGCGATTGGACTCTTAATGTGACTCTGTTCGAACTAGGAACAAACATGACTACACAAAAGCAGTCTTTTTTTTAATGCTTTTATTGATTTTCATATTTTATGATACGTAAATCTGTCATCACTGACAAAGTCAAAGTTTATACATTTACATAGTTCCTTCTGGGAGAGTGACCCCCCACCCCCACACCGAGCATGGTGAGAGGAGTGCACAGACACATGTGTTCCAACGTGGAACTTCCTGATGCCTGCCTGTTTCGATCCCCCCTCCCCTGTGGCTATGGGCCTTTTCTGGCCATCCCGGCCTGTTTGGGCACTTTGTTTTGGCCCTGGCATGTGTCGCCCAGCTTGGCGTTCTTGATTCTGGTCCCGCTCTCTTATTTTCGGGCCCATCCACCGCGCAAGATCCTGACATCACTAAAGGAATTTCATCAGGGCATAGAATACCTACAGTGCAAAAGGAGGCCATTCGGCCCATCGAGTCTGCACCGACCCTCTGAATGAACACTCTACCGAGGCCCACACCCATACCCTATATCCTTAACCCGCCGAACCTGCACATTTTTGAACACCAGTGGGCAATTTAGCATGGGCAATCCACTTAATCTTCGCATCTTCGGACTGTGGTAGGAAACCAGAGCACCCAAAGGAAACCCACACAGACATGGGGAGAAACTGGAAATCAGTGTCCTGTCTGACGCCCAACCATCTTCAGCTGCTTTATCAATGATTTTCCTTCCATCATAAGATCAGTAGTGGGGATGTTTGCTGATGACTGCACAATGTTCAGCACCACCTGCAACTCCTCAGATACTGAAGCAATCCATATTCATATGCAGCAAGACCTGGACAATATTCACGTTTAGACTGACCAGTGGCAAGTAATATTCATGCCACACAAGTGCCAGGCAATGACCATCTCCAACAAGAGAGAATCTAACCATTACCCTTGACATTCAATGCCATTACCATAGTTGAATCCCCTATTATCAACATCCCGGGAGTTACCATTGACCAGAAACTGAACTGGACTAGTCATATAAGTACTCTGGCTACAAGAGCAGGTCAGGTAGTGGGCATCCTGTGGTGAGTAACTCATTTCCTGATTCCCCTAAGCCTGTCCATCATCGATAAGGCAAAGGTTAGGAGTGTAATGGAACACTTGCCTGCCTCCGACAACACTCAAGAAGCTCAACGTCATCCAGGATAAAGCAGCCCGCTTGACTGGCACCCCTTCCACAAACATTCACTCTCTCCACCACCAACAAACACCAGCAATCATGTATCCCATCTACAAGATGCACTGCAGCAAATCGCCAAGGTTCCTCAGGCGACACCTTCCAAACCCACGACCACCGTCATCTAGAAAGACAAGAGCAGCAGATACCTGGGAATATGACCTCCTGGAGGTTCCATTCCAAGTCATTCATCACCCCGACATAAGAACATAAGAACTCGGAGCAGGAGTAGGCCATCTGGCCCCTCGAGCCTGCTCCGCCATTCAATGAGATCATGGCTGATCTTTTGTGCACTCAGCTCCACTTTCCGGCCCGAACACTATAACCCTTAATCCCTTTATTCTTCAAAAAACGATCTATCTTTATCTTAAAACATTTAATGAAGAAGCCTCTACTGCTTCACTGGGCAAGGAATTCCATAGATTCACAACCCTTTGGGTGAAGAAGTTCCTCCTAAACTCAGTCCTAAATCTACTTACCCTTATTTTGAGGCTATGCCCCCTAGTTCTGCTTTCACTTGCCAGTGGAAACAACCTGCCCGCATCTATCCTATCTATTCCCTTCATAATTTTATATGTTTCTTTAAGATCCCCCTTCATCCTTCTAAATTCCAACGAGTACAGTCCCAGTCTACTCAACCTCTCCTCGTAATCCAACCCCTTCAACTCTGGGATTAACCTAGTGAATCTCCTCTGCACACCCTCCAGTGCCAGTACATCCTTTCTCAAGTAAGGAGACCAAAACTGAACACAATACTCCAGGAGTGGCCTCACTAACACCTTATACAATTGCAGCATAACCTCCCTAGTCTTAAACCCCATCCCTCTAGCTATGAAGGACAAAATTCCATTCGCCCTCTTAATCACCTGTTGCACCTGTAAACCAACTTTTTGCGACTCATGCACTAGCACACCCAGGTCCCTCTGCACAGCAGCATGTTTTAATATTTTATCATTTAAATAATAATCCCTTTTGTTGTTATTCCTACCAAAATGGATAACCTCACATTTTTCAACATTGTATTCCATCTGCCAGACCTTAGCCCATTCACTTAGCCTATCCAAATCCCTCTGCAGACTTCCAGTATCCTCTGCACTTTTGCTTTACCACTCATCTTAATGTCGTCTGCAAACTTGGACACATTGCCCTTGGTCCCCAACTCCAAATCATCTATGTAAATTGTGAACAATTGTGAGCCCAACACTGATCCCTGAGGGACATCACGAGCTACTGATTGCCAACCAGAGAAACACCCATTAATCCCCACTCTTTGCTTTCTATTGATTAACCAATCCTCTATCCATGCTACGACTTTCCCCTTAATGCCATGCATCTTTATCTTATGCAGCAACCTTTTGTGTGGCACCTTGTCAAAGGCTTTCTAGAAATCCAGATATACCACATCCATTGGCTCCCCGTTATCTACCGCACTGGTAATGTCCTCAAAAAATTCCACTAAATTAGTTAGGCATGACCTGCCCTTTATTAACCCATGGTGCGACTGCCCAATGGGACAATTTCCATCCAGATGCCTCGCTACTTCTTCCTTGATGATAGATTCCAGCATCTTCTCTACTACCGAAGTTAAGCTCACTGGCCTATAATTACCCGCTTTCTGCCTACCTCCTTTTTTAAACAGTGGTGTCACGTTTGCTAATTTCCAATCCGCCGGGACTACCTCAGAGTCTAGTGAATTTTGGTAAATTATCATTCGTGCATTTGCAATTTCACTAGCCATCTCTTTTAGCACTCTGGGATGCATTCCATCAGGGCCAGGAGACTTGTCTAGCTTTAGCCCCATTAGCTTGCCCATTACTACCTCCTTAGTGATAACAATCCTCTCAAGGTCCTCATCTGTCATAGCCTCATTTCTATCAGTCACTGGCATGTTATTTGTGTCTTCCACTGTGAAGACTGACCCAAAAAACCTGTTCAGTTCCTCAGCCATTTCCTCATCTCCCATTATTAAATCTCCCTTCTCATCCTCTAAAGGACCAATATTTACTTTGGCCACTCCTTTTTGTTTTATATATTTGTAGAAACTTTTACTATTTGTTTTTATATTCTGAGCAAGTTTACTCTCATAATCTATCTTACTCTTCTTTATAGCTTTTTAGTAGCTTTCTGTTGCCTCCTGAAGATTTCCCAGTCCTCTAGTCTCCCACTAATCTTTGCCACTTTGTATGCTTTTTCCTTCAATTTGATACTTTCCCTTATTTCCTTAGATATCCACGGTCGATTTTCCCTCTTTCTACCATCCTTCCTTTTTGTTGGTATAAACCTTTGCTGAGCACCGTGTAAAATCGCTTGGAAGATTCTCCACTGTTCCTCAACTGTTTCACCATAAAGCCTTTGCTCCCAGTCTACCTTAGCTAGTTCTTCTCTCATCCCATTGTAATCTCTTTTGTTTAAGCACAAAACACTAGTGTTTGAATTTACCTTCTCACCCTCCATCTGTATTTTAAATTCCACCATATTATGATCGCTCATTCCGAGAGGATCCCGAACTATGAGATCATGAATCAATCCTGTCTCATTACACAGGACCAGATTTTAGGACCGCTTGTTCCCTCGTAGGTTCCATGACATAATGTTCTAGGAAACTATCGCGGATACATTCTATAAACTCCTCCTCAAGGCTGCCTTGACCGACCTGGTTAAACCAATCGACATGTAGATTAAAATCCCCCATGATAACTACTATACCATTGCTACATGCATCAGTTATTTCTTTGTTTATTGCCTGCCCCACCATAATGTTACTATTTGGTGGCCTATAGACTACTCCTATCAGTGACTTTTTCGCCTTACTATTCCTGATTTCCACCCAAATGGATTCAACCTTATCCTCCATAGTACCGATGTCATCCCTTACTATTGCCCGGATGTCATCCTTAAATAATAGAGCTACACCACCTCCCTTACCATCCACTCTGTCCTTCCGAATAGTTTGATACCCTTGGATATTTAACTCCCAGTCATGACCATCCTTTAACCATGTTTCAGTAATGCGCACTAAATCATAGTCATTCACGATGATTTGCACCATCAACTCATTTACCTTATTCCGAATACTACGCGCATTCAGGTAAAGTACACTTATGTTGGCTTTTTTACCTCTGTTTTGAATCTTAACACCTCGATCAATAACCTCTCCTAAGTTATATTTCCTCTTAACTTGTCTCTTAATTTTCCTTGTTGTTGAATCCATATCTTCATGTAACAACCTGCCGCGTCGCTTACCATTAATGTTTTTACTTCCCGTTTTGTTCCTTTTAGTATTACTGGTCCTATTCACTGAGCTCCCCTCAGTCACTGTACCTTGTACTGTCGCCCTTTTTGATTTTTGACTCTGGCTTCTCTGCCTTACACTTTCCCCCTTACTGCCTTTTGTTTCTGTCCCTGTTTTACTACCTTCCAACTTCCTGCATCGGTTCCCATCCCCCTGCCACATTAGTTTAAATCCACCCCAACAGCTCTAGCAACCCACCCCCCCCCCCACCCCCAAGGACATCGGTTGCAATCCTGCCCAGGTGCAGCTCGTCCAGTTTGTACTGGTCCCACATCCCCCAGAACCGGTTCCAATGCCCCAGGAATTTGAATCCCTCCCTCTTGCACCAACTCTCGAGCCACGCATTCATCCTATCTATCCTGACATTCCTACTCTGACTAGCTCGTGGCACTGGTAGCAATCCTGAGATTACTACCTTTGAGGTCCTACCTTTCAGTTTAACTCCTAACTCCCTGAATTCAGCTTGTAGGAACTCGTCCCGTTTTTTAACCTATATCGTTGGTGCCTATGTGCACCACGACAGCTGGCTGTTCACCCTCTCCCACCCCCCCCCCCCCCAGAATGTCCTGCAGCCGCTCTGAGACATCCTTGACCCTTGCACCAGGGAGGCAACATACCATCCTGGAGTCTCGATTGCGTCCGCAGAACCACCTGTCTATTCCCCTTACGATTGAGTCTCCTATCATTATAGCCCTGCCATTCTTCTTCCTGCCCAGCTGCGCAGCAGAGCCAGCCACGGTGCCATGAACCTGGCTGCTGCTGCTTTCCCCTGGTGAGCCATCTCCCTCAACAGTATCCAAAGCAGTATATCTGTTTTGCAGAGGGATGACCGCAGGGGACACCTGCACTGCCTTCCTACTCTTGCTCTGCCGTTTGGTCACCCATTTTCTATCTACCTCAGTAACTTTCACCTGCGGTGTGACCAACTCGCTAAACGTGCTATCCACGGCATCCTCAGCATCGCAGACGCTCCAAAATGAGTCCATCCGCAGCTCCAGAGCCGTCTAACAGGAGCTCAACTGGGCACACTTCTTGCACGTGAAGGAGCCAGGGACAGTGGACGTATCCCTGAGCTCCCACATCGCACACAAGGAGCATGACACGGGCCTGAGATCTCCTGCCATGTCTTAAACCTTAGGTAAACTTATACAACTACAATTCCAAAAAACGAAAGAAAAAATAAATAAATTAGACAATGAAAAGAAAAACTACTTACCAGTCACTTACAAATACAGATACAAAGCACCTCCTCCCCACCCAGCTTCGAATTCCCACCAAGATTCAAATTCCCAAACTCACTCTTTGCTGTCTCACTCTGGCTGTCTTCTCTGGCTCACTGGGAGAACTCACCAGGAGTGAGTTTACAAGTTGCTCTTTTTAAATTGGCCTGAGTTGACTCCCCTCCCCCACCTGCTTTTAGATCAAAGTTGATTAAAGTGACTGACACTTAACTGCCAACCAGTTATGTGAGTGGGTGGGGCAGCCCTTGTTAACCTACACTGCACAATTCTAGATTAATTTAAATTAATTTAAACTCCTGAAATTTAAAAGGAACTGCCTTATCAATTTGATTGGATTCAATTCCCACCTAGATTCAAATTTCCAAACTCACTCTTTGCTGTCTCACTCTGGCTGTGTCTTCTCTGGCTCACTGGGAGAACTCACTGGCCGTTCCTTCACTGTCACTGTGTCAAAATTCTGGAACTCCCTCCCTTACAGCACTATGGGTGCACCGATACCACATGGACTGCAAACGTTCAAGAAGACAGGGGCAGCACGGTGACGCAATGGTTCGCACTGCTGCCTCATGGTGCTGAGGACCCGGGTTCGATCTCGGCCCAGGATCACTGTTTGTGTGGAGTTTACACATTCTCCCCGTGACTGCGTGGGTTTCACCCCCACAACCAAAAGATGTACAGGGTTGGTGGATTGGCCACGCTAAATTGCCCCTTAGTGTCCAAAAAGGTTACGTATTGTTACGGGGTTAGGATGTGGGCCTGGGTGGGATGCTCCTTCAGAGGGTTGGTGCAGACCCGATGGGCCAAATGGCCTCCTTCTTCACTGTAGGGAGTCTATGATTCTATGAAAGAGGTACACATTACACATTCACTTGCGCTGCCGTAATCTCCAGAGCTATGGACCAAGCGTTGCAAAATTGGGTTCGTCTAGTCAGACCTTTGTTGATCAGCATGGATGCGATGGCCCGAATGACCTCCTGCTGTTCTGGAAGCCATTGATTTGTACAGGTAAACCTACCAGGGTCTGCAGCTAAAATAGTTGTTGAGCACACTGGGCTAAATCACTGGCTTTGAAAACAGACCAAGGCAGGCCAGCAGCACGGTTCAATTCCCGTACCAGCCTCCCCGAACAGGCTCTGGAATGTGGCGACTAGGGGCTTTTCACAGTAACTTCATTTGAAGCCTACTTGTGACAATACGTGATTTTTATTTCATTTCATTTTCATATATGTTAGAATTGGGAGCCTAATGCGTGTTTGAGGCTCCCATTGTAAGATTGGTTTGGCCCAAGGCCAGGAAAAACAGGTCTGCATGTGGTCTAACAGGTGATGAGACCACAGTAAGACTCAAGCAACAATGTAAGTACTTACATAGGTGAGTGCAGAGCTGAGAGGAAGAGAAAAGGCCTTCTGAAAATAAAATACATCCTTTGCTGCAAAAAACGCAGGCATTGGATTGCTGTGCCTCAGGAAATGCACAGTTTTGACTGGGTCTACATATTTGTTGCTGAACTACAAAAAAAATTTGAAGCAGCTTTAATGCAGAGGGACAGCTCCCAGACTTCAAATCAAAAGAGCAACATAATAGGTGCACACAAGTGTAAATGAATCTGCTCGGAGGTCATGATATCCACAAAAAAAAGTCAATGGACAGTATGTAATTGTGTAGAGGTGGTTGCTATTAATTCTCTGGCAGAGTCCAGAGAGCAGAAGTGGACCAGCTGCAAAAAGCTAGCAGGGCTAAACTTCAAAAGGTGACTCGAAAAGAATATCAAGAGAAATACATTTGGGTTGAGGCGGGCTAATTCAATGGAGATTCAAGCCCTGGAAAGTAGCAGGAGAGCTTGATGGCACCAGAGTAGCAATGGGTCAGGCTAGGGATTTGGGCAGAAGTGAAGGCAAAGGGCCTGAAAGGAGACATGAGTGAGTGACAAGGAGTGGAGTAGTCAGGAGTGAAGGACTTAAAGGGTCTGAGAGAACATATGGCAAGTAGCAGCATTTGGCGCGTGAGATGCAGATACGCAGGCCCAGAATAGACTTTGTTCCCTTCCCACAGCTCCATCCCTCTCCTTTGCAACTTTATGTGGATGAAGAAGACTATTGCAATGTTGGTGTGGTCTTTGACACCCCTACCAATAACAGACAGTATCAAATAGAAAATGTCTTGCACCAACTTGTCAAGTCTCCTTCGATAACATCTTCCAACCCCATGACCTCTACAACCTAGAAAGTCAAGGACAGCAGGTGCCTGGGCTCAAGACCACCGGGGAGTTGTCCTGCAAGCCACACCCCACCCTGATTGAAGCTACACCGTTCCTTCATTGTTTTTTTAAATTTGGAGTATCCAATTCTTTTTTTTCCCAATTAAGGGGCCAATTTAGAGTGGTCAATTCACCTACACTGTATATCTCTTTGGGTTGTGGGGGTGAGACCCACGCAGACAACGGGAGAATGTGCAAGCTCTAAACGGACAGTGACCCGAGGCCAGGATCTAACCCGGGTCCTCAGCACCGTGAGGCAGCAGTGCTAACCACTGCGCCATTGTGCCGCACATTCTGTTCCTTCATTGTTGTTGAGTCAAAATGCTGCAAATCCCTTCCTAACTGCACAATTGGCAGCACGGTGGCACAGTGGTTAGCAATGCTGCCTATGGGGCTGAGGACCCAGGTTTGATCCCAGCCCCGGATCACTGTCTGTGTGGAGTTTGCACATTCTCCTAGTGTCTGCGTGGGTTTCACCCCCACAACCCAAAGATGTGCAAGTTAGGTGGATTAGCCACGCTAAATTGCCCCTTAATTGGGGAATAAAATAATTTAAATTTATTTTAAATTTATTTTTTAAAAACATATTGAAAAAGGCCTCCTTTTACTTGTTCCAAAGTTCAATTAGGTCACATCTGAACTTCTACATCAACTTCATCCTCCTGTCTTGTCCCATATTCGTTGCCTCCCTGAGCGCCCAACAATCTATTGGTCTCTGTCTTGAATATACATATTGGCTGAGCATTCACATGCCTCTGAGTTATCGAATTGCGAGCCATGAAATGTCTCCTCCTCTTAGCTACTGGCTGCACCCTTGTGACCCTTAATCTGTACTCTCTAGCCAGGGATACCTCTCAGAGGTCTCTCAAAATTTACCCTATCAAACCGTGAAGCCTAACACTTTGACCAGGATTTTGATCCCGTCTTAACATCTCACTAAGTGGTTGGGTGTCAACATTTGTGTGGTAATGCTCCTGTGAAGTGTCTTGGGATGTTTGACAACATGAAAAATGAAAATGAAATGAAAATCGCTTATTGTCACAAGTAGGCTTCAATGAAGTTACTGTGAAAAGCCCCTAGTCACCACATTCTAGCGCCTGTTCGGGGAGGCTGGTATGGGAATTGAACCGTGCTGCTGGCCTGCTTGGTCTGCTTTAAAAGCCAGCGATTTAGCCCAGTGTGCTAAACCAGCTTTATAAAGAGGTGCATAAAGAGAGCACATCAGAGGTGCTTTATAAAGGCTTGGCATTGTTGCTATATGATGCACGATCAATTACTCCAGAAGCGAGATTGGAGACAATTGAAGGCTTTAATACGCTAGATGTTTCCCCCCAGCAGCGCAGGTACAGAAGAAAGCTGCTGGGGCGGCACAGGCTCTTATACCCCGCTTTGCAGGGCGGAGCTAACATACAGGCTTAACCAATGGGAACAAGTACATTCTCCACCAATGGTATTCTGGCATTACCAGGTACTGTAATCCTTCTAACACAGACTACCACATTCACCCCCGGTTAAAAAAGAGTCCGGCGGGGGTGGTGCCTTCGTATTACAACGTGGTAAAGTGGTAGAAGTTACAGTCATGAAGGTACCGTAATACCTCCGTACAGTGTTTTGCCTTATTACATCTTAACTATTTACAACAGTAATGTACATTTCAAAATGAAGCAATTAGTCGATCGGGGGCCCTGGTCGTCCTCTGCGATTGTGGTAGCTTTGGTGGTGATGCCGGTGGAGGGTCGGGCGTCTGTGACTCCGGGAGCGTGGTTTCAGCTTCTGTGGCAGCTTCATCAACCCTAGGCAGGGCCGGTGGAAGGACCGACTGACCTGGGAAGGGGGCGGCTGTGGGGTGCGCCGGTGGGCGGGAGGGCCTAGTCGGGGCCGGTGGAAGAACCGATCCACCTAGGAAGGGGGTGGCTGTGGGGTGTGCCGGTGGGAGGGAGGGTGGGACTGCTGGCGGGGGGGGGGGGGGCATCCAGCGGGCGCCAGGTCCCGTAGGGAGACCGTATCCTGTCGGCCGTCGGGGTACGCCACGTAGGCGTACTGAGGGTTAGCGTGGAGGAGATGGACCCTCTTGACCAATGGGTCCAATTTGTGCGCCCGCACGTGTTTGCGGAGCAGGACGGGTCCGGGAGCTGTCAGCCAGGTCGGTAGCGAGGTCCCAGAGGAGAACATCCTGGGGAAGACAAGGAGACGTTTGTGAGGTTTTGGTTGGTCATGGTACAAAGCAGTGACCGGATGGAGTGGAGGGCATCCGGGAGGACTTCCTGCCAGCGGGAGACTGGGAGATTCCTGGACCGCAGGGCCAGTATGACGGTCTTCCAAACCGTTCCGTTCTCCCTCTCTACCTGTCCATTTCCCCGGGGGTTGTGACTGGTCCTCCTGCTCGAGGCGATGCCCTTGCTGAGCAGGAATTGACACAGTTCGTCGCTCATAAAGGAGGACCCCGTATCACTGTGTATATAGATGGGGAAACTGAACAGCGTAAAGATACTATGGAGGGCTTTTATGACGGTGGTTGCGGTCTTGTCGGGGCAGGGGATGGTGAATGGGAACCGGGAGTACTCGTCAATCACGTTCAGGAAGTACGTGCTGCGGTCGGTGGAGGGGAGGGGGCCTTTGAAATCCAAACTGAGGCGTTCAAAGGGACGGGAAGCCTTTATCAGGTGAGCTTTCACTGGCCTGTAGAAGTGCGGCTTGCACTCCGCGCAGATTTGGCTATTCCTGGTGGCTGTCCTGACCGCCTCGATGGAGTAGGGCAGGTTGCGGGTCTTGATGAAATGGAAAAATCGAGTGACCCCCGGGTGGCAGAGGTCCTCGTGGAGGGCTCGGAGGCGGTCCACTTGTACGTTGGCACATGTGCCGTGGGATAGGGCATCAGGAGGCTCGTTTAGCTTCCCGGGACGATACAAGATCTCATAGTTCTAGGTGGAGAGTTTGATCCTCCACCGTAAGATCTTGTCGTTTTTTATCTTGCCCCGCTGAGCATGATCGAACATGAAAGCAACCGACCGTTGGTCAGTGAGGAGAGTGAATCTCCTGCTGGCCAGGTAATGCCTCCAATGTCGCACAGCTTCTACTATGGCCTGGGCCTCCTTTTCGACGGAGGAATGGCAGATTTCAGAGGCGTGGAGGGTGCGTGAGAAGAAGGAAGGGGAGGGACTCGTCGATTGCGTGCATCGTGGCCTTTGCAATGTCAGCTTTGATGCGGCTGAAAGCCTGGCGGGTCTCTATCGACAGGGGAAAAACTGTGGATTGGATCAGTGGACGGGCCTTGTCCACATAGTTGGAAACCCATTGGGCATAGTAGGAAACAAAACCTAGGCAGCGCTTCAGGGCCTTGGAGCAGTGCGGGAGGGGGAACTCCATAAGGGGGCGCATGCATTCAGGGTCGGGGCCTATAACTCCATTACGCACTCCGTAGCCGAGGATGTCTAGGCAGTCGGCGCTGAACATGAATTTATCCTTGTTATACATAAGGTTAAGCATTTTTGCGGTCTGGAGGAATTTTCGAAGGTTGGTGTTGTGGTCCTGCTGGTCGTGGCCGCAGATGGTGACATTATCAAGATACAGGAATGTGGCCCGTAAACCGTACCAGTCAACTATTCGGTCCATCTCTCGTTGGAAGACCAAGACCCCATTAGTGACACCGAAGGGGACCCTTAAGAAATGGTAGAGCCACCCATCTGCTTTGATTTGCGGTCACTATTGCAGATGGGGAGCTGGTGGTAGGCGGACTTAAGATCCACCGTGGAAAAGACCTTGTATTGCGCGATCCTGTTGACCAGATCGGATATGCGGGGAAGAGGGTACACGTCAAGCTGCGTAAACCTGTTGATGGTCTGACTGTAGTCGATGACCATCCTATGCTTCTCCCCGGTCTTTACAACCACTACTTGAGCTCTCCAGGGGCTGTTGCTAGCCTCAATGACACCTTCCCTCAGTAACCGTTGGACCTCTGACCTAATAAAGATCCGGTCCTGGGCACTGTACCGTCTGCTCCTGGTGGCGACTGGCTTGCAATCCGGGGTGAGGTTCGCAAACAGGGAAGGCGGAGCGACCTTGAGGGTCGCTAGGCTGCAGACAGTGAGGGGGAGGGTATAGGGTCGCCGAATTTGAAAGTTAGACTTTGGAGGTTGCACTGAAAGTCCAACCCTAGGAGTGTGGCCACGCAGAGGTGGGGAAGGACGTAGAGTCGGTAGTTTTTGAACTCCCTTCCCTGGACCGTGAGGTTAGCTACACTAAACCCCTTGATCTCTACTGAGTGAGATACGGAGGCCAGGGAGATTTTTTGATTAACGGGGTGGACGAGGAGAGAACAGCGCTTTACCATGTCGGGGTGTATGAAGCTCTCCGTGCTCCCAGAGTCGATTAGGCAGGGCGTTTCATGCCCATTGATAAGCACCGTCGCCGTAGCAGTCGAGAGTGTTCGGGGCCGAGACTGGTCCAGGGTCACCGAGGCTAATCGTGGCAGCAGTTGGATGTTCTCATCAGGCGGTGTGTGGTCAGCCGAATTGGGGTCCTGGGAGTCCATCCAAGATGGCGGCGCCCACTGGTCGCACATGGCTGGGGTTGCACAAAATGGCGGCGACCATCCATCGCACTTGGCGTCCGCGGGACAAGATGACGGCGCCCGGAGGCCATACGTGGCCCTGGAGGAGGAAGATGGTGGCACCTGCTGGCCGCACAGGGTCCGTGGAGAGGGTTGTGGTGGAGGTCCGTATTCGCCTCCGGAGACCGCAGCAACCGCCCGGGCCTGGCATACAGCCACAAAGTGACCTTTTTTGCCGCATCCCTTGCAGATGGATGAACGGGCCGGACAGCGCTGTCAGGGGTGCTTGGCTTGCCCGCAAAAATTGCAGCGGGGCCCCCCGGGGTTGCCAGGCCGTCTCGCAGCACAAGCTTGTGGGAGGTGCCTCAGGGTTAGCCGCGGGGGGGTTCCACGCTGCCCAGGGGGCTGCCACGCGGTCGGAGACGTAAGCGCGGGCCTTTCGGGAGGCCACATCCAGGGAGCCGGCAAGGGCCCGTGCCTCCTTGAGGCCTCGTGTCTCTTTCTCCAGCAATCGCTGGCAGATTTGGGAGGACAGCATACCTGCAACGAAAGCATCCCGGATCAAAGGTTCTGTGGGGTCGCTCGCCAAAACTTGCGCGCAGCTGCAGTTTCTCCCCAACACCAGGAGCGCACGGTAGAATTCTTCCAGTGATTCCCCAGGGATTTGTCGCCTCGTCGCTAGTAGATGTCGGGCGTAGACCTGGTTTACAGGGCGAATATAATGCCCTTTCAGCAGCTCCATTGCGGCATCAAAATCGTCCGCGTCCTCGATGAGGGTGTACATTTCTTTGCTTATCCTCGAGTGCAGTATTTGTAGTTTCTGTTCTCCCGTGGGTGTGTTTTCGGCCGTCCCGAGATATCCGTTGAAGCACGCCAGCCAGTGCTTGAAGGTTGCCACTGAGTTTGCCGAGTGGGGGCTGAGTTGCAGACACTCCGGCTTGATTCGGAGCTCCATTCTTTAAAAACTAGCGTATTAAATTGATGCACGATCAATAACTCCAGAACCGAGATTGGAGACAATTGAAGGCTTTAATACGCTTGATGTTTCCCCCAGCAGCGCAGGGAGAGAAGAAAGCTGCTGGGGCAGCACGGGCTCTTATACCCCGCCTTGCAGGGCGGTGCTAACATACAGGCTTAACCAATGGGAACAAGTACATTCTCCACCAATGGTATTCCGGCATTACCAGGTACCGTAATCCTTCTAACACAGACTACCACACTGTAAAATGACTTTGGATGGAAAATTCACATGTGTGCAAATGATTTTACTGGCTCTGTGGATTTACCTGACTTTATTGGGTGCCTGGTGTTCCCTTCACTAATAATAAGGATCCCCTTCCAATGGTTGTTTGGCGACTGACGTCATTTGGAAAGGGATCCTTATTATTAGTGATGGGAACACAGGCATCCAATAAAGTCAGGCAAAGATCCAATTAATGGTCACTTCCTGCCCCCACTGGCATATTACTGGTATGAGTTGGCAACACGTGTGGTGACTCCCAGGTAAACCGTGGCAGCCTCCCAGAGTGGGCAGGCCTTCCTTTAAGGCCACTCCATGGCCAATACAGGAAACCACTAGTGACTTCGGTACCACCGATGGAGGGTACAAACCGCATCCCCCCCCCAGCCCTCTCATTCCTCGGTTCTGCCTGCACAGCCCCAGAATGATACAGAAAAAAAGCTCACTTTGTCTTTTTTTAATAACTTTAACTACCCAATTCTTTTTTTTCCAATTAAGGGGCAGTTTAGCGTGGCCAATTCACTTACCCTGCACATCTTTGTGGGTTGTGGGGGTGAGACCAATGTGACACGGGGAGAATGTGCAAACTCCACATGGACCTGGGTCCTCAGCGCCGTGAGGCAGCAGTGCTAACCCTGTGCCACCATGCCGCCTACCTTACCGTGTCTTCAGCATGGAGGTACACTCTCCTTCCTGCACCCTCAGCAGCAGCCATTTCCATTGGGGGTGCCACTGTCAAGCAGCCAGTTTTCTGATTGGGCCAGCAAATCCGGGAGGTGGGCCAGAATCCTTAATTGGAATGCTGCCGACAGTAAAATTCTACCCAGGGTCTGGACTATTTAACTGGTGACAACATTCCAGCTGATGATTGACCTACTGGAGATTTTAAAAATTATTTATTATTTTATGGAATGTGGGCATCATTAGCACAGCTAACACTTGCTGCCATTCCTAGTTACCCTTGAACTGAATGTCTTGTTAGCTCATTTCAGAGGGTAGCTAAGAGTCAATCACATTGTCATGCAGTAACATGTATACCAGACCAAGTGAGGATGGCAGATTTCTTTCTCTAAAGGACATTTCTGAACAAGATGGGTCTTTACAACACCTGATGATAGTTTCATACAAAATAAAAACAGAAAATGGCAGCATCTGTGGAGAGCGAAACAGAGTTAATGTTTTGATTGCATAAGACGCTCCTTCAGAGCCTGCTGAGTTAGTCCAGCATTTCCTGTTTTGATTTCAGATTTTCAGCATTCCGTGTTTATTGTGATGATAGTTTTGTGGTCACTACTGCTGAGTCGAGCTTTCAATTCTGTATTTTAGTAATTGAATTTAAATTTCACCAGGCCATGGGGTAAGGCCCCCCCCCCCCCCCCCCGTTACAAGCAGGAATGAGGTCACCCTATCCCAGCATGAAATCACACCTTAACACTCTGAACTTTGACATGCTATAATTGAACTGAGAAGGAAATCTGAGGTAATCAACTGATAATCACAAGATTCACTCTGTGAGGTGCTCTTCCTGGGTTTTCCATTGTACTCTGTCGCAATCAATTATATAAAGACAAAAGCAAGGGTTCCTTCCTACCAACAAACAATTCATGTGCGAATGATTACTTTAGACTTCAGCAGGCCTGAGAAAAACTGGGGTTGACTATCCTGTGGTTGAAATCTGACACTGCCTTTTATGCCAAGCGGATGTCAGATTTTCAAACCATTTTTGCTGCTTCTCACACCCTTTTAGGCAATTAACCTCCGTGATCAGACCTCTGCTCGAAAATTGGCTGAGATTCAATTCAAACTTTGGACTAAAATCTCAAACACTTCTGCGATCAATAATTGTACAGCACCAAATACACAGTTCTCTTACCATCAGCTGTTGCTCGGAAAGCTTTCTATTTGACTTGTTTTCAGCCATCAGCAGCTCTCGCACCTTTTGAACACTTTGCCACGTTTCAGCCTTCCCACTTCTCCTTAAAAATCCTTGTTTGTCAAATCCTCTCAAACGCCAACTGAGTTCCTCATCAAGACAACCTTCTTCCTTTTCTTCTTTTGGCCTCTGTTCTGAGCCGCTTTTCATTCTTGGCGATTTGAATCATGTCAGCTCACCTTGGATTACAGAATATTATAGAAAGCTGCCAGTCAGCCTGCCCAGTACACTTTTGAGGAACAATCCACTGGCTTTCCCCATGTCCCAGAAACTATTTTCCAGAAAATATTTATTTAGTTTCCTAAAAAAGTTATAAATAAAACTGATCGGACAGGGCATTGCAAATCTTAACCATTCACTGTGTAAAAATGCTTATCTTCATGTCATTTGTTTTTTTTTTGCCAATCACTTTAAACCCCCTTACCCTCTGTCCTAGAAATGCACACTATATAATAATAATAGCTTATTGTCACAAGTAGGCTTCAATGAAGTTGCTGTGAAAAGCCCCTAGTCGCCACATTCTGGTGCCTGTTCGGGGAGGCTGGCACGGGAATTGAACCCGTGCTGCTGGCCTTGTTCTGCATCACAAGCCAGCTGTTTAGCCCACTATGCTATGGTCCTCCTTGAATCTCTGCTTCCAAATAAACTCTCTTCCACATATTTATAGCCATATTTATACATATTTACAACTTCACTTGATCTGGTGTTCTGATGAGACATTACATTGAGGCTCTTAGGTGGATATAAACAATCCCATGGCACTCGCCTTTCAGTCAACAACACGGGGCGGCATAATGGCACAGTGATGAACACTGCTGCCTCACAGAGCCAGGGATTCGGATTCAATTCCAGCTTTTGGTAACTGCCTGGTGTGGAGCTTACATGCTTTCCCTGTGTCTGCGTGGGATTCCTCCGGCTGCTCTGGTTTCCTCCCACAGTCCAAAGATATGTGGGTTGCGTGGATTAGCCATGATCAATGCATGGAGTTACGGAGACAAGACAGGGGAGTGGGCCTAGATAGGGTGCTTTTCCGGAGGGTCGATGCAGTCTTGATCGGCTGAATGGCCTCCTTCTGCTCTGTCGGGATTCTATGGATTTCCGGGTATGTTTCCAGGAAAGGTGGACTTCAGTTACGTAGGTAGATTGGAGAAGCTGGAGTTCTCCTCTTGAGAGAAGAGAAGGTTGAGAGGAGATTTGATAGCGATGTTCAAAATTATGAGAGGCCTGGATAGAGCAGATAGGGGAGAAACTATTATTCCCATTGATGGAAGGATGGAGACACAGAGCACACACAACAATTTAAGGCGAATGGCAAAATGGCATGTGGAGAAAGTTTTTACACAGCAAGTGATTAGGAAGTGATGTGGAATACCTGGCCTGAGAGTATGGTGGATACAAACTCAAATGTGACTTTCAATAGGGAATTGGATGGGCCGCACGGTGGCGCAGTGTGTTACCCCTGCTGCCTCATGGCGCCAAGGTCCCAGGTTCGATTCTGGGTCACTGACCATGTGGAGTCTGCACATTCCATGTTTGCATGGGTTTCGCCTCCACCACCCAAAGATGAATGGGTGAATTGACTATGCTAAATTGCCCCTTAATTGGAAAAAATGAATTGGCTATTCTAAATTTATTTTAAAAAAGGGAATTGGATAATTGTCCGAGGAGGAAATATTTGCAGGACTATGAGGAAAGGGTGGAGGAATGGGAATAGCTGCATCACTCTTGCAGAGAGCCATCATGGACCCAATGGGCTGAATGGCCTCTTTCTGTGGTGTAACCATTCTAAGATAATCTCTGACTATATTTTTAAAATAAATTTAGAGTGCTCAATTCCTTTTTTCCAATTAAGGGGCAATTTAGCGTGACCCTGCACATCTTCAGGTTGTGGGGGAGAGACCCACACAGACACGGGGAGAATGTGCAAATTCCATACGGACAGTGACCTGGGGGTCAGGATCGAACCCGGGTCCTCTCCGTGAGGCAGCAGTGCTAAGCACTGGGCCACCGTGCCGCCCTCTGACTATATTCTTATATCCCACATCACCCGCACCACTCTGCAACTTTCCATTCTCACACTCTGCATCAGTCATAGAAGAAAATCTCTTCTCCGAGTCATTTTCAAGCTGGCAACTCCTTAGGTTTTGACTTCCAGTTTCCAGATATTCTATAGTTGCCAATTTTCTCAACCATCCCTCAACCATACATCTTGCATGCCAGTGTATCCTTGATCCAAACCTCTATCCTTGAAAATTACTGCCCATCAGCAATGTCATTCATTTTTACAAAATCTTTAAACGTTTCTCACTTCTTAAATGTGTGTCCATCTTTTGCACATCCCCAATCCGGTTGCCATCACCGCCATAATAACTGACATTATAACTGACAGTGGTTAGCCCTGCTGCCTCACGGAGCCAAGGTTCCAGGTTCGATGCCGGCTCTGGTTCACTGTCCGTGTGGAGTTTGCATGTTCTTCCCGTGTTTGCGTGGGTTTGACCCCCACAACCCAAAGATGTGCAGGGTAGGTGGATTGGCCACGCTAAATTTCCCCTTAATTGGAAAAAAATGAATTGGGCACTCTAACATTTTTTAAAAAAAAATAACTGACATTACCAAAGCCTGACCAAAGTCACAATTTACATTTCCTGTCAGGACTAGGCTGAATTATTCCTGACGGCCAATCACATGCTGTTCACACCTTCCAAGTAAACGTTAAAAAAGTTGTGTCTGGAAGCGATAGGAGTGAACAAAATGCCAGTGCAAAATTAGGCAAGGCACTGAGTACCAGTGATACCCATTTGACATTACATGGTTTGGCAAAGTTATACTAGCCTAAACAAAATTGCCAATTTTTTAAAGGGTTTTATGTGCTTGGCACACTGAGCCTGGTGGGTTTGAATATGGCTTGGAGAGTGAAGAAATTATGGATTTCCTTTTAAAGAGTTGATTCGGAATATAATTGACTAATCTGCACCCATGCACAGCAAAAGTACCAAATAAGCTAAAAAGCACTCATACCTGGTGTTATGTCATTCTGGGTACGTGTGCTGTCAATTCCAGCCCCACGTACCCAGAGTCACAACACTACTGAATTAACCAATAATTCTTCTCAAAATTCCCAAAGTCTTTGGCCCTTGACTGCCCAATAATTACAATCACCAGGTTTTTAAGTAGAATTACTGTTTATTTATACCAGGAACTGTCATGAAATATGCAGTAAATACAACTGGGTAACAACAAGCTAATACCTACTCCCCACCATAACTATCCCACCCTCTACCCACACACAGAAGACAGACAAACACAGAGGAATGGAAAGGGATGAAAATAATATGGATGAAGGTCAAAAGATAAGAGTCTTTGCTTCAAATGATGGTTCCTCACAGCATGCTGGCTGACTGACTGTGGACTCAGTCCAGCGCTGCCACAGTCAGGGGAGGGCGCGGGCAGGGGAGATATTGCCAGGGGCTGGGGGTACTGTTGGGGGGTGGTCCGGGGCTCGTGAGCCGCCCAAACTTTGCACTATTTTGCAGCCGGGTCCACGAGCGGCCACGGCCATGTTGCATGGCCTGGCTGCTGCAGGCCACCAGCAATTCTCCGGGCTGAATCGGCAGCTAGAGCCTACGCTCTATGCAGCCGGCATGCTAGCCCCTAGCTACATGGAGGATCGGTGGCCGTTTTGCACAGAATCCTCGGGCGTAAAACACCTCCGTTCCCACGCCGGCGTGAGGACACAGCCTCACAATCGGAGAATCCAGCCCGTTGTGTCCATAAAGGGGAAATAAGGGAATAAACAAGAACAAACAGGAAGGACCCTTACACTGGTTGAAGGGGATTACCAAACAACTAATTGTTTTGATGGGATTTCACCTTCTGCCAATGCAAGTTACATTCTGTAGTCAAAATTCATTCACCTATGGGTGCAGAGTTTGAGCAGGTCTGACCACACCCCTTAATGCATGCAGACACACACACAAAATTCATTCTTGCTTAAAGGTGAAGGGAGCTCCTTTGTTATCCAATAGCAGTACACACCTAAGAACAAGCGAATTAGGAGCAGGAGTAGACTAATCAGCCCCTTCAGGCTGCTACACCTTTTAATACGATCATGTCTGTTCTGATTGCAACTTCAACCCCACATTCCTGCCTACCCCAAGAACCTTTCATCTGTTTGTCAATCGAGAATCTATCTAGCTGTGCCTTAAAAATATTCAAAGACTCTGCTTCCACTGCCTTTTGAAAAAGAAACTTCCAGAGACTCACAACCCTCTGAGGGAAAATAAATAGCCTCATCTCTGTCTCAAATGAGTGGCCCCTTATTTTTAAACAGTGACACCTAGTTTGAGATTTTGAGACAAGAGGAAGTATCCTCTCTGCATCCACCCTGTCAATATCCCTCAGGATCTTGAAGGTTTTGATCAAGTTACATCCTACACTTCTAAACTGGTGGATATAAGCCTACCCTCTCCAAACTTTCCTCATAAAACAACCCGCCCATTCCTGGTATTCATCTAGTAAATCCTTACTGAACTGCTCCTGACGCCTTTACATCTTTCCTTAAATAAGCAGACCAATACATAGATAGAATTTACATAGAATTTACAGTGCAGAGGGAGGCCATTCAGCCCATCGAGTCTGCACCAGCTCTTGGAAAGAGCACCCTACCCAAGGTCAACACCTCCACCCTATCCCCATAACCCAGTAACCTCACCCAACACTAAGGGCAATTTTGGACACTAAGGGCAATTTATCATGGCCAATCCACCTAACCTGCACATCTTTGGACTGTGGGAGGAAACCGGAGCACCCGGAGAAAACCCACGCACGCACGGGGAGGATGTGCAGACTCCGCACAGACAGTGTCCCAAGCCGGAATCGAACCTGGGACCCTGGAGCTGTGAAGCAATTGTGCTATCCACAATGCTACCGTGCTAATACTGTACACAGTACTCCAGATGTGGCCTCGCCAATGCCCTGTACAACCGAAGCATAACCTCCCTGCTTTTGTAATCAATTCCCCTCACAATAAACGGTAGCATTCTATTAGCTTTCCTAATTACTTGCTGTAACATCTCATTGTCATTACAAAACTTGAGGTGATAACTGCAGTCGTCAAAACATGGGTTCGCCAGTGGGCAACAATTCAGACAGACTGAGGGTCTAGTGTTTGATACAAGGACACATTACAATGTCCAGTTCGAGGTGAACAAATCAAGTTTGCATCCTGAGTATCGGCGAGTAACACTCTCTTATTCATTCCAAATGCTGATTACAGCAGTTTGCAGGACCGGAATTTTCCGCTTCCGTCAGCAGCAGCAATTGTGGCAGGAGGGGGGGGGGGGTTGGAAGGAGTTTCCCCTGTCGGAGATTAGTTTGGAATCTTGTTCACCTTCCAAATTTAGTGTGCCGCCAGCGGGACTGTAGAGCGTTCTATTTCTCAGTTGTACATGTGGCGAGCACTTGGTGAGGAGATTCTTCTCCCTGGACCTTCAGGTCAATAGAGCAGCTTTTAGTCTTCCTTTCGCACCGTCACTGTGAGATATCAACTACCCATCATATAAACTGCGCCATCGCTTCTTGGCCTTTCTAGTGATTTTGGTGCCGATGCAAAATAGGACTGGGAGGCTTCAGTCTTTGGAAGGTTAAGTTGTTCTGGTTAGGTTTAGTTCCAGAAGGGCCAGGATCAAATCAATAACTCTCCCGGGTGAATATTCTTCTTTTGTAAGCTGATAAAAAATGATTACTCTCAGGAAATATCTGAAAGTGCCCTGTCCTGGGGCGGCACGGTGGCACAGTTGTTGGCACTGCTGAATCACAGCGCCAAGGACCCGGGTTCGATTCCGATCTCGGGCGACTGTGTGGAGTTTGCACATTCTCCCATGTCTGCGTGGGTTTCCTCCGGGTGCTCCGATTTCCTCCCACAGTCCAATGATGTGCCAGTTAGGTGTATTGGATATGCTAATTATCCCTCGGTGGGGTTATATTGATGAGGTGGTAGATTGGGCCTAGGTTGTGGTGCTCTTTCTGAGGGTCAGTGCAGACACGATGGGCCGAATGGCCTCCTTCTGCATTGTAGGGATTCTATGATTCATTTGACATACGTTATCTAGCAAACATCAATGTGCATCGAGCAGATGAAGCAGCTGACTTTTCCACCCCTTAGTTGCAGTGGTGGAGATTAGGTGGATTAGCCATGCTAAATTGCCCCTTAGTGGCCAATGATTGGCTGGGGTTACAGGGCTAGGATGGGGATTGGATCCAGGTAGGGTGGTCTTTCGAAGGCAGGCTCGATGGGCCAAATGGCCTCCTTCTGCAATGTAAGGAGTCTATGATCCTGACAGCTGTCCTGCCTGAAATGAATAAACTTGCCAGAGAGTAAGGATAATCTTTACAAACTTCAGATGCCTCCGCAGCATATTAGGCTGAACATATACCTGGTAAACTTTGACTTGTTTTTAACTTGAAAAGCATTGAGTGATGGGCTGGAAACCAGCATAAAATAATAAATCAATTTGCACCAAGTGGTAGTTTGAGCATCTGAACTTGCCAGGCCACTGTTTGCTGGATGCAAGGGGGAGTTGTTGGGTGAACATTTAGACTGCACGTGCTAAGCAGAGTATAATTATAAACCAAAGAAGAAAATTACACAACCGGGTGCAGAGTTCGATGCTTTGTCATTCGGACAGTTTTGTCTACAGTCAAGACTGGATATTCATGTTAGACTTCTTTAAGCCGCTACAGTAATTACCTTGTCTGGAGGTTAACAGGGTATAATATTCAAATATGGGACACAATCTTGTTGATACTGACTTTATTATTTTGCAGTTGCCTGGAAGAGAAACTGTTCAGTTGTCAATTTTATTTTTAACTTGTAATTGGTATTGTCACAAATTCATAACCTGATTAATGACCTTGACTATTCCTCAAGGGTTCCATTGTATTCCAGCCATAACCACAGCAGAAATCTGGTAGAACTCACCACGAACTAAACTCACCAGGTCTCTGCTGAATCTGGCAGTCTCCACTTAGCCTCATTAGGGGTAGGGACCTCTTCTTAAGGCCAATATCCTGGAAAGGAACACCAATCCATTTCTGTCTCCTAATTAATGCAAAGTCCTGGATGAAAGATGGAAGAAGTCGCAAGGGTTGTTTTGTGTGGGAAGGTGTTGGGGCCTAGGCACCTCTTCCCCAATTAAGACATCAGATTCTACTATGACATGTGGTTGGCAATTCGCAAAGAAATTTCCATAGAGTATGGTTTCTATACAAGTTGGATGTTCTCCCATTTTCTCTTATCCCGATGGAATTGGAGAAACTTTAAACAGCTCATTACGGACATGCACATCCAAACCGAGCAACCATTGTTTCTGTTGCTATATATACAGTATTTCCTTTGTGAAACCCAACAACAATTAAGCACCCCATTTGAAAGGGGCACTGCCAACACATTGTAACAAACCAAATTGAAACTTTAAAGGAAACATAACTCAAATTTCCAAGATTCGGAAGTGTGTAGTAACTTGCATGCATACTAACAGGGATATAAGGTAAACTCATTAGATTTTGTTGCGTAAAACTATCGGGAGTATTGTGAACCGGAAAAAAGCCTAGGCCATACCCGCTGTTCGAATCGCCGCCTTATTCCCCCTGTCCCAAATTAACGGTAGGAAAAGAGATAATAAAGCAATGGCAGCAAAGGCAATGGAACACCTAATGAACCCGCAGGAACCCGAGGTCGCAGCGACCAGTAGAGCAGAGCAGTGCCCCATATGGGAAGAGGAATTGAGAAAGTATTTGAAGGGGAAAGGATGGCCCCTTTTGTCCGAGTTTTGTTCAAATGAAGAGTCAGGTCCAGGAAGCATAGGACAAACCTGGTGGGACAACCTAACTGAGGTACATAAAAAGAACAAAGAAAAGTACAGCACAGGAAACAGGCCCTTTGGCCCTCCAAGCCCGTCCGACCATGCTGCCCGACTAAACTACAATCTTCTGCACTTCCTGGGTCCGTATCCCTCTATTCCCATCCTATTCATGCATTTGTCAAGATGCCCCTTAAATGTGACTATCATCCCTGCTTCCCCCACCTCCTCCGGTAGCGAGTTCCAGGAACCCACTACCCTCTGTGTAAAAAACTTGCCTCGTACATCTACTCTAAACCTTGCCCCTCTCATCTTAAACCTATGCCCCCTAGTAATTGACCCCTCTACCCCGGGGAAAAGCCTCTGACTATCCACTCTGTCTATGCCCCTCATAATTTTGTAGACCTCTTTCAGGTCGCCCCTCAACCTCCTTCGTTCCAGTGAGAACAAACCGAGTTTATTCAACCGCTCCTCATAGCTAATGCCCTCCATACCAGGCAACATTCTGGTAAATCTCTTCTGTACCCTCTCTAAAGCCTCCACATCCTTCTGGTAGTGTGGCGACCAGAATTGAACACCAAACTCCAAGTGTGGCCTAACTAAGGTTCTATACAGCTGCAACATGACTTGCCAATTCTTATACTCAATGCCCCGGCCAATGAAGGCAAGCATGCCGTTTGCCTTCTTGACTACCTTCTCCATCTGTGTTGCCCCTTTCAGTGACCTGTGGACCTGTACTCCTAGATCTCTCTGACTGTCAATACTCTTGAGGGTTCTACCATTCACTGTATATTCCCTACCTGCATTAGACCTTCCAAAATGCATGACCTCACATTTGCAATGCAGTGAAAGTCCGTAAGCCGATGGCAATCGTGTCCTGTTTGGCACAATTGCGAGGCACAGAGGAGGTCGTGTGGACGCTCCGCAGACAGCTAGTTGAGAAAGAGGAGAAGAATGAGGAAAACTTTAGTGAATGTGAGAAAATTAATGACCAACTCCGGGAACAGTTGGCAGCTAAAGATAAAGAGATGGCTGATGTCAAACGGGCACACCAATCTTGTATAGCTCACCTTAGCAGCTTTCAGACCCAGTACGATAAAGCCTACCAAGATACACAGCGCGCAATTTTGGTACGAGGAGAGACAGAACAGCAGGTAGAAACAATGCGTGGATTTAAAGGCAGCTTTACGAGCGCTCCATAGTTCCACAACGGAACAAAGACAGAGTACAGCAGATCACGCTAAATGTAGGCAACAAATAGCAAAGTTACAGTCACTGCTTTCAGTGCAAAACGGCTTCAGAGATACCTTTGGACCGAATTGAGATCAGGAGAATGGCCCCAGTTGGCAAGAACTAAATGAAACCGCTCATAGATGTGTGGAGGATACAGAAAATCAGAATAGAGCCCACCAGGCCCCGAAAAGAAAAACACCCGCACCACCAATTGCACAGGCAACCCCCCCACCCCCCCACCCACCCCCATGAATCCAGTCACCACACAGCGCACGTCACAGGATCGCGAGGAGCCCAATTTTGTTTACACCACCCCACTAACCATCACCCAATTGAGAGATGCGTGCGCCAAAATTGAACCATTTGAACCCACAGCAGACCCGCATAATTTCTTTGAGAGAATACGACAGCAAACAGTTATGTACGGTCTGGGCGAACCGGAGGAAGTGAAGCTTATAGTCATGAGCCTTGACCTGTTCGTTAGCTCAGCTTTACCAGAACCCCAGAATGTAGGAGGAGGAAGCCGCCAGGAGATGAAGGCAGCTATTTTAGACGCGATTGATGCAACAGAGGAGATCCCGTAGAAGGTTTGAACCGATGTAGACAAAAGAAGGGAGAGCATCCGACTGTATCCGCAGGACGCCTTTGGATCCATTTTAAAGCGGTATTTGGGGAACTGAACTGCACAAACCTAGATAACGACGACACAACTAAATGGGCTCGTACTTTAGTCTCCCACGCCACAGAAGCAGGTAAAAAAGCCTGTGTAAATTACGACCCTGCAGACGCCACACATAATGAAGTTTGGGTTTTAAAGAGATTCTCCAGAGCTTGGGAACAATCCCGACATAGAAAGGCAGATCAGGAGAAGGCAGAAACGAATATGAACTCAGTCAGGACTACTCAGGACCCCACATGGGTAAATGAGGGCAGAAATGAAGGTCAGCACCCCAGAGCACAGGCATCACGAGGTTGCTATAATTGTGGACAAAAGGGACATTATGCTCATGAATGCAATGACCCCCCGAACCAGCAAGGAACCAGCAATCGAACGCCCCACCTAGGAACAATGTTAGGCCCATACATAGCATTAGCGCCCGATCAGATAATGCAGTGATTAATAGCACAGATTGGCGGTGTTCGGACTCCCCAACTTGGGTCTGCGACACACTCTGGGACAAATCAGGCAGACCAGTGGTCACAGGCACAGTCCGGGGACACCCAGTAGAGTTCCTTTGGGACACAGGAGGGTCCCGCACCACTTTAAACTCCTCCACAATGTTTCAGCGCGACAAATTGCCCACCACAGACACCATCACTCTTAGTGGATTTATAGGACATGTACAGCAGGGATACATTACGGCCCCCGTAGATATTCAAATCGGCAACATAAACACCAAGCTTCCCGTTGTTTTAGTGGACTTGCCCCAAACAGCAGAGCACATTTTAGGAATCGACTTCATGAGTCACACAACCTTTCCTTTGACTCCGTGAATAAGTTTCCACAACTCCCCCTCCATCTTTCACCGACAATTGGCCAACGGACTTTCCAAATTTTCCCGACCCGAATGCCTTATTCAGTATGTGGACGACTTACTCCTACAGACGGACACAAAGGAAGACCATGTTAAACTTCTTTCCGAATTGCTAGGTCTCTTACAATCAATTGGATGCAAAGTCAACCCGAATAAAGCCCAGATCCTGAAAGGAAAGGTCCTTTACTTAGGTACCATTATCACATGCAGGAAAAGAGAGATCGAACAGAAACGGATTGAATCAATAGTTAAATTGCCCCTGCCCCACAATGTCACTGCACTCCAATCATTCTTAGGATTAGTTGGATACTGTAGGAACCATATAGATGGTTTTGCCACAAAAGCAGCCCCACTCTCAGAACTCCTTAAAAAGAACGCCCCATGGGAATGGCTTCCTCAGCACACGGACGCCATCGATGAATTAAAACGTGCCCTAGGTGTCTTGATATGCACTCATGCACATAATGAGATACAGACAGGCAGTGACAGACACCCAGTACAGCCAATCAACAAACAGGACAGAACACAACCAATCACCAGGCAGAATACTAGAGGGTGGTCTCCCACTATAAAACACACTATAAAACACACATCAGCACTCTGCCTCTTTCCACTGGCGACAACAGTCAGGGTGTATATATCAGTTAGCACCTTCTACACGTGGCTCAGAGCTAGTCTGGTCTAGTTAGTTACAGTAAGCACACTTAGATTAGTAGAGTGTCAAACCCACAGCGAACTGTGTGCACTGCTTAACAAGTTCAATAAAGCGTATTGAACCAACATCACAGTTTGGAGTCTACTTTCAAGTACAACTGCATCCAGTTGCAGTCCGTGTTACCCCAGGGTGATTAACACGACATGGTACCAGTAGTCTACTATCTCTAAGTGGTTTACTCGAGTGATTCCGTGACGACCAGCAAGTGCCTTCCAGCGGCATGGAGAAGATCCAGGCCCCTCCACAGCTACAGATCTCCGGCAATCTCGGCGCCAACTGGCGGGTCTTCAAGCAAAGGTTCCTTCTCTACATTGAGGCCTCAGACCTCGAGGACGCGTCCGATGCCAGAAAAATTGCGCTGCTCCTAACAACTGAGGGGGACCAAGCCATCCAGATTTTCAACTCGCTTAATTTTACCGACGGCCAGGACAAGACCAAATTCAAGACCGTTTTAGAGAAGTTCGACAGTCACTGTGAAGTCGAAACAAACGAGAGCTTTGAGCGCTATATCTTCCAGCAACGCTTTCAGGGTAAGGATGAACCTTTCCAATCCTTTCTAACTCACCTCCGTATATTAGCGCAGTCCTGCAATTATGGTGACACCGCTGATTCCACCATCAGGGATCAGATCGTGTTTGGGGTGCACTCCAATTCCTTGCAGGGAGCAACTCCTCAAAATTACGCACATGACGCTGCCAGTCGCAGTCGAGACGTGTATAGTACATGAGCATGCGAGAAATCGGTACTCCGGTCTCAAACCGGCAGAATACGAAAAACTTGCCTCCCACAAGGCAGAGAGTATACAGGCCATCGCCCGGATGCAGCACCTCAGTATCGATGAAAGCAGCCATTTTGCATGCTTTTCCCGGGGCATGCGCAACACGAACGGGACAACGAAGCGGCCGAAAACCAAACTGCGCAGGTGCGAACATTGGCTGACCGCACTGCGCATGTGCAACGACGCACGAAGCTTAATGATGTCAATGTCATGACGTGCCCGAACTGCGGCACTGCCCACTTAAAGTGGCAATGCCCTGCAAAAGGCAGGCGATGTTTAAATTGCGGGAAGCCTGGACATTATGCAGCCTTGTGCAGGTCTGCACCACCAGTCAAGGGCCAGCGATCACAATTCCAACACAAGCGCATTCGATGTGTACAGCAAGGTTTACTGGATTCTGATCCTGGTAGCACTACGGATCCAGAGGATGACTGCCTGGAGTCCACCCTATCGGGTGGGCATCATAATTACATGTGAGTATGCCTCCTCAAATTCAGCAAGATGCCTATCTATCCTCAATGTGGATTCCGTGGACGAATGGCGTGCTGTCATACACGTAAATCAATGCAGCATCCAGTTCAAGCTGCACACTGGTGCTTCTGCCAATCTCATCTCTCAAGCTGATTTTGACCGCATTAAGAAGCAACCCAAAATTCTTCCGCCAGCCTGCCAGCTCCTCGATTATAATGGCAATGCCATAACTGCACTAGGATCTTGTTATCTCTTCATCTCCAACAAGACCATCAATGTCAAACTGCTATTCAAAATCGTCAAGCCTGATAAGGCATGCCTGCTTGGTGCCCGTGCATGCCAGCTACTCAACCTCGTACAGCGAGTCCATGCCATGTCTTCTTCCAATGTGGATATTCAGGCTGACATTGCTGACATCCTTGCTCAATATCCGGATGTGTTTGATGGAATGGGTACGCTGCCATACTGCTACAAGATCCTACTCAGGCCTGATGCCACGCCTGTAATCCATGCACCACGCCGGGTGCCGGCTCCTCTGAAGGAACGTTTAAAGGCACAGCCACAGGAGCTCCAAGACCAGGGCATCATCTCCAAAGTGACGGAACCGACTGACTGGGTCAGCTCAATGGTCTGTGTGAAGAAGCCCTCAGGAGAGTTGCGGATATGCATAGATCCCAAAGATCTTAACCAGAACATAATGCGGGAACACTACCCGATCCCAAAGTGGGAGGAACTGACCAGTGAGATTGTACACGGCAAATTCTTCACAAAACTAGATGCATCGCGTGGTTTCTGACAGATACAACTGGACGAGTCCAGCAGGAAGCTCTGCACGTTCAACACACCATTTGGCAGGTACTGTTATAACCGTATGCCGTTCGGCATTGTCACAGCCTCTGAAATCTTCCACAGGATCATGGAGCAGATGATGGAGGGCATTGAGGGTGTGCGTGTCTACGTAGATGATGTAATCATATGGTCCACGACCCCCGAGGAACACATAACTCGTCTCAAACAGGTCTTTCGACGCGTCCATGCAAATGGCCTCAAGCTGAACAAGGCCAAGTGCTCTTTTGGCATGTCATCCATCAAGTTCATGGGCGACCAGATATCCCAGCAGGGTGTGCGACCAGATTCGGACAAGGTCAAGGCCATTAACACCATGAAGACCCCGGAAGACAAAAAGACGGCACTACGCTTGGGAAAATTCATTCCCAACATGGCCTCACACACCACGGCTCTCAGGCATCCGGTGAAGAAGTCCACTGCATTCCAGTGGCTACCCACACATCAAGCAGAGTGGCTCGAGCTCAAAGCAAAGCTCACCACTGCTCTGGTATCAGCGTTTTTTGACCCGAACAGGGAAACAAAAATCTCCACGGACGCAAGCCAGGACGGCATTGGTGCGGTGCTCCTCCAGAGGGATGACTCCTCGTCCTGGGCTCCAGTTGCTTATGCGTCAAGGGCCATGACTCCTACTGAACAGAGGTACGCCCAGATAGAAAAAGAGTGCCTGGGCCTCCTAACCGGCATTGTAAAGTTCCATGACTACGTCTACGGTCTACCAACATTCACAGTGGAGACTGACCACAGACCCTTGGTCCATATCATTCATAAGGACCTGAATGACATGACGCTCAGGCTTCAGTGCATTCTCCTTCGACTCCGAAGATACGATTTTGAGTTAGTATACATACCAGGCAAGGAACTGATAATTGCAGATGCCCTGTCCCGCTCCATCACCTCGCCCTGTAAACAGGTTGACTTCATCCGTCAGATTGAGGCACAGGTGCAGCTGTGTGCCAGCAACATCCCGGCCTCAGATGAAAGCGTGATCAGCATTCGTGAAGAGACTGCCAAAGACCCTCTTTGGCAGCGTGTAATGCACCACCTTGAAAATGGCTGGCAAAAAGGGCAATGCCCTCAGTCTGCAGAGCTTAGTGCTCAAACAAATCCATGAGGGGCATCTCGGTGTCGAAAAGTGAAGGCGCAGGGCCCGGCAGGCTGTCTATTGGCCTGGAATCAGCCAGGACATATCCAACATGGTCCTCAATTGTGCGACCTGCCAGCGTTTCCAGCCTGCTCAAACAAAAGAAACACTCCAGCAACATGAGATCGTGACCACTCCGTGGTCCAAGGTGGGAATCGACCTTTTTCACGCCAATGGGCGTGACTATGTGCTCATCATAGATTACTTCTCAAATTACCCGGAAGTTGTGAAGCTGTCAGACTTCACATCAAGGACAGTCATCAAGGCCTGCAAGGACAACATTTGCCAGGCATGGTATTCCACTCACTGTCATCAGTGACAATGGTCCCTGCTTCCACAGCCAAGAGTGGTCCAATTTCGCCAAGTCGTACCAATTCAACCACATCACCTCAAGCCCACACTACCCGCAGTCCAACGGGAAGGTTGAGAAAGGGGTCCATATAGTGAAGCAACCGCTCTGCAAGGCTGCGGACTCTGCTTCTTAATTCAACCTTGCGCTGTTGGCATACAGGGCAACCCATCTGTCCACCAGTATGTCTCTGGCTCAACTCCTCATGAATAGAGACCTGCGGACGACTGTTCCGACCATACACTTACCAGACCTGGAACACCTCCCAGTGCTGCAAAAGGTGCAGCAACCCAGGAACCGGCAAAAGCTGACGTACGATGCTCATGCTACCGATTTGCCTGTGCTATCTCCGGAAGATGCTGTTCGGATCAAGCTACCTAATGGAGGCTGCTCAGCTCCAGCTGTTGTGGTTCGACAGGCTGCTCCCAGATCGTTTGTAGTTCGTATGGCTGATGGCTCCATTGTCAGGCGCAACAGAAGGGCACTGCACAAAGTTGCCTGCCCACTACCAGAACCTACTTTTCCATATGTTGTTATGCCTCCTCCGGACACCTCGCACCACGAGGCCACCAATCTGGCAGCAATCCCGCCTGTCAAGGTGCCGTCATCCCCACCTTCACCTCTCAGGCGGTCGACAAGGATCAGACGCAAGCCCCAAAGATTGGACTTATAGACATTAGTCTTGTAAATTTTGTTCTGTATCTGCATGCGAGACACCTCTTATGTATATATTCATCCACGCGCTTTCATCCACTCGCCATTTAATGTAAATAGTTCTACATGTAAATACAGTCGCATATGCTCCAAGCAACCAACATTTTTTTTTAAAAGGGGAGATGTCATGATATGCACTCATTAACATAATGAGATACAGACAGGCAGTGACAGACACCCAGTACAGCCAATTAACACACAGGACAGAGCACAACCAATCACCAGGCAGAACACTAGAAGGTGGTCTATCAAACACACGGAGCATCAACACTCTGCCTCTTTCCACTGGTGACAACTGTAGTGACAGTCAGGGTGTATATATCAGTAAGCACCTTTTACACATGGCTCAGAGATAGTCTGGTCTAGTTAGTTACAGTAAGCACGCTTAGATTAGTAGAATGTCAAACCCACAGCGAACTGTGTGCACTGCTTAACAAGTTCAATAAAGCGTATTGAACTAACATCAAAGTTTAGAGTCTACTTACAAATACAACTGCATCCAGTTGCAGTCCGTGTTACCCCAGGGTGATTAACACGACACTCGGCACAGCCCCCGCTTTGCAGGTACCAGACCCACACTCTCCCTACGCCATAGAAGTAGCGACCACCGACCGAACCCTCTCTGCAGTACTACCACAGGAAAGACATGACCGTTTAGGACATGTAGCCTCTGCCTCACGAGTTTTGGATCCCGTGGAGCAAGGATTTGCAGCCTGCGAACGGCACTTGCTCGCAGTCTTTTGGGCAGTTCAACATTTTGCAGATATCACAGGCCTTAACCCAGTAACGATTTTAACCGAGTACATCCCGACGCAGCTACTGTTAGATGGTAGGTTAAAGGACGGTTCAGTTAGCCAGATCCCAGCACCTCGCTGGACATTGTTATTACAAGGAAGGGACATCACAGTTAAACGGACAAAGACCCCCGCATTTTTAGCGGACAACCTGCAGTATGAAGGAACCCCACATAAGTGCCAGATCATTGCAGCCAAACACCACACAGGACCCTTTATTCCAAAATCACTACCCGCACGAGCAGGCATCAGTACACAGAATCCCCCGACCACGGATAACTCTTTAAAAATTTGTGTGGATGGTTCCTCCACCATTGACAATGGCAAGAGAATAACAGGATGCTGTATTTATGTGGAAGACGTGCAGGGACGTGCATTAGAGGAAATATCTTTAAAATTGCCAGGCCACTTCAGATCACAAGCAGCTGAATTAGCAGCAATAGCATATGTAGTGCAGCACCCAGATTCTTCCCGACCCCCGCAGATATATATTCGGACAGTTTATACGTCTGCAATAGTTTGACAGAATTCCTGCCCCTGTGGGAATCTAGAGAATTCATATCCGCTGATGGCAAACCCCTACTCTCAGCCCCATTATCGAAGCATATTCTTGAGACAGCAAAAGACCGCACATATGGCATAATCAAAGTCAGAAGCCACCATCGTTCCTCCCCACCCGGTAACGTAAAGGCAGACGCCTTAGCCAAGTCAGGACCACGACACCGTCACTTTTGGCAACCCCCCGGGAGTGAACCGATACATGCAGTCCAGTATTCACAGACCAATATCGAAGATTTAGCCAAGGCCCAAAAGGCAGATGACACTCTTAAGCAAGTTTTAGACGGAAACTACCCAGCCCCCTACGACAAACTCAATGACTCACTGACACTACAGGACAATATAATTTTAAAGAATGGAATTCATGTGGTGCCCACCCAGGACAGAAACCAGATAATTTGCCAGTTTCACGATGGACACGGACATCAGGGGATAGACAATACCATTGCCCATTTAAGACCTTTGTGCTGGTGGCCCGATTTAAAAGCAGACGTCACGCGTTATGTTGAGAATTGTTTAATCTGCGCACAGAATAATCCTGAAAGGTACACCAAGAAAGGACAATTGAGACACACCCGACCTGTTAATGGCCCATGGACGAATTTACAGCTCGATTACATTGGTCCCCTCCCCACCCCCTGCAGAAATGGTTTTAAATATGTGTTGGTAGTAATCGACACCTTCACAAAATGGGTGGAAGCATTTCCCTCCAGGACAAACACGGCTAAGGCAACAGCCAAGATCTTAACACAGCAAATATTTACACGATGTGGACTCCCCTGCAGCATTGAATCAGACCAAGGTTCCCATTTCACCGGCAGAGTAATGCGGAATGTCCGAACGATTTTTGGAATAAAACAAAAATTCCACATTGCTTATCACCCCCAATCCAGCGGTATTGTGGAACGTATGAATCGAATCCTGAAAGCGACTATTAGAAAAATGGTGCAACAGCATATCACCACATGGGACACAGTTTTCCCATTCACCCTTATGTTTATTAGGAACACAGTGTCAAGTTCCACAGGTTTCACTCCCCACAGCCTCATGACCGGACGACCCATGAAAGGAACTGAATATTTATTAGGACTTGATTTGGCCAGCCGCACAGTCTCTGCCCTCACCCACGAAAAAGCAGCCCAACAACTCACGGAAAATATTAAAGCAGACCAGCTCACTGCAGCTGTCTGACTAGGCGCTAGGAAAAAGCAGAGTAAGGCCTGCTTTGATAAAACAGTCCACCCAGTAGAGTATACAGTCGGTCGGCAAGTGATGGTTTCCCTGTATAATCCCAGTTCGTTCCTCACCCCTAAATTTGCAGGACCCTACTCCATTTCGGATAAAGTGAGGCCCTCTGTGTACAAAATAACGTACCCCAATTCTGCCCCGCCCATCGACAACTTAGACCAGCCACCCCCCCCCCCCCCCCCCCAGCCAAGACAGCATGTCCACGCCCACAGACCCGACCTTGTCTCCGCCCACAGGTACGCCTTTCCACCTTGAGCTTGATTCTGACGACAGCGACAGCCCCTGGAACCACGACCAGGACATGTTTGGCCCCTGTACCCCCTATCACTGCCACAGCCAGAGCCACTGCCTGACAACAGAAATTTGCCCTTTGCAGCTATCGCCCCTCATGACAAACGAACCCCCCATTGGCACCGCGACAGCTCTTGTCGATTAGTAAGGAATGACGATTCGGATTCCACGGCGGTCCACGCGGCCACGGCACAGAAACGACAGACACGAGTTTGGCAACTGGGAGATGGTGATGACTCAGAGTCTGACTCCCGTTACGGTAACCCTTGCGCGACGCTTTTTGATATGGAACCCTGAAGTGTCCAGATGATGAGAAAAAGGAACCGCATGTGAATTACGGTGTCCTATTTCCTGATGGAACCTGCCCGCTTTCTTTCTTTCTTATTGCTGCATGGTTTTAATTAATGTCGGCTTGACACAAAATTTCTTGATATAGTTTATTCTTCCGATCTCACATGGTTTTAATTAATGTCGGCCAGTTTCAAAATTTCTTGATACAATCATGGTTACTCTTCTGACGCCATTTACTGCCCAATGACTGTTAAAGGAACAAATTGTTGGATCCAATATGTTACAAATTCTTTCCACTCATTCGGTCACCCAGGTAGGGAGTAGCGGCACTAATCCCTGCCCTGCCTGAGGACCCCCAATGCATCCAGTCAGCCAAGCTGTAGTGGAGCAACAGCACTGATCACCGCCCTACCCGGGGAATCCCACCTGCCGCGGCCCACAAGCACCTCATGTTTCGATCGCTTCAAGTAATCTGGAATGGTTCTTTACACTCCTTACTGTCCTTGGCAGGTCTTTGTTTCCCCTTATCTGCTCTTTAGTGTGGTTTAAAGAATGCCTTTTGCCACAGCCTGTACACTCAACTCTTTACCTTCCTCAACTCTTTGGTCGCTACCCCAACTGCGATTTACATGTTTGACAAACTTGGTTGTTACACATTTGCTGCTATACGTGAACTACCTCTGGACCCTGGACGGCCCACTCACCACATCAACCACAAGCTGTGGGATTCCTTGCACTTAAACAGAACTTTTTTTCGGATGTCTTGTCTCAAAAATGGTTATTTTTTTTTAAAAGTGAGGAAGTCACACGTGGTGACGATTCTAATGGGTAATTGAAGTTGAAGAGAGAAAGACAAACAAAACGAGATGTTAACCAACGATAATAACAGATATTATGCTTGCACCCTCAGGAATATACGAAGAACAAAAAGACAAGAATAAGACAGGGCTGATGACCTCCATTGTGGTCATCGCTGGACTCCTACACTGCGCGCGTTGACAGCCTTTGTACCCCACGCCACACCGGCCCCGGACATGACCATACAATATGAGACGCCTAGCCCGGACACCACACCTCACATGAAAATAAACACTGATAGCCCCCACATGGTGCGAAAACATTGTAAAAATGGTATTCCCTTTCCTATACAGTAGAAGCCCTTTTGGTAATAGCAATACTCTGCAGTGTCGCTCAGACACTTAGACTCCGCAAATGGCGAAGGAGAGCCTCACGCTCCCCGATATATACACTCCGAACACGGGGAGAATGTGCAAACTCCACACGGACAGTGACCCAGAGCCGGGATCGAACCTGGCGCCTTGGCACCGTGAGGCAGCTGTGCTAACCAGTGCACCGCTGTTCGTCCCAAGGGACTGTTGTGATTCTCATCGTATTCAAATCGCTGCTTTCTTAAACAGTGCTTGAAAACATTGTGGTTTTTTTGCACAATTTCAAAAGCAGAAGTTCAGGAGATTCGAAATTGACCAGGTCGCATAGTAAGATTTAACACAAACAGTGGAAAACATTTCAGGTAAAGACGTTGGATATGTACTGGCAATCCCCATTACTCCCTAACCACAGGTCGTAAATGTGATTTTGCTCTATAGTACTGGTGGCTTTCATCTCTTTTAATATGATTTGTCCAAAAGGAATTAATAGAGTTTTGTTGGTTGTCAAATTTGCGTTGCCACTGAAATGCAAGTTATTGATCAGCAATACTCTTTATCAGTAACAATGATGCAAAGACCATGTGCAAGATTCTGTGGCCTCCCTGCGGTGTGTTTCTCGCTGGTGGGATGTGGCCCCACGTTGGCCGGCGGCAGAATCTTCTGGTCCCGCCGCTATCAATGGGATTTCCTATTGAATCGTCCGCACTCCAGCAGGGAATCTGTCGGCAGGATCGTGTAGAGTTTGCACATCGGGGAGGAAAGGGGTGAACAAAAGTTTGGTCAAGAAATTGGTTTTAAGAGGGTTTTAAAGGAGAGGAAAGAGGCACTGGCATTTAACAAGCACATTGCAGAATATGGGACTTAAACAGTTGAAGGCACGGCAACACCCAAACCATTGGAAGCCTACAGCATAAGCATCTACCTTGCTAATGTAAGAGTCCTTCCTGTTTATTTCCTTTGTTCCCATTTCTCATTCTTTTATTTATTTATTTTTAAAATTTTTCCAATTAAGGGGCAATTTAGCATGGCCAATCCACCTACACTGTACATCCTTGGCTTGTGGGGGTGAGACCGACGCAGACACAGGGGCCGGGGTCAAACCTGGGTCCTCAGCACCGTGAGACAGCAGTGCTAACCATGTTCCCATTTCTTTTATGTTATTTTATTATTTTGGGCCATGCTTGCAAGGACTCCATGTTCCTCGGTTTTTATTGTCTTGAAGAGGCCAGACTCCTCGGCACCGGGTGAATTTTTGGAACTGGTTTGGGAGGAAGTCAGTGAAGGTCGGCAGCCTTGCCAGAGAAAACCATCTCAAGCCTAGAAGGAAGAAGTATCAAAACAAAAGGTGAACTTTGGAGAGCCACTAACCACAAATCATCTCAGTGCATCAAAGATCTTTATCCTTTATTTGATTAACATTTTCTTTACCTTTCCACCACCCTTTCCTCTCTGTGTTGTTTGCTGTGTGTGTATGTGGAGAGTTGGGATAGTTATGAGGGGGCGGGGGGGGGGGGGGGTTGAGAAAGCGGTATTAGATAATCAATTACATTTTCTGTCAGTAAAAATGCTGGACATAATAAAAGGTTACTTATGTCAATGTTACAAACCTGGTGACTGCAGTTTATTCGGTTCAGCAAAGGACCTCGATTATTTTAAATAAAATCTAATTTTAACTGTGTTGTGACGCTGTGTCAAGTGGGGCTGGAATTGACGGTGCATTAGCCCAGTGTGTTGTGACACTAAAAACAGAAGCATTTTGCAGCACTTTATCAGCATATTTAATTGTATGTCATTAATCTTTCAACATGGTTAGTAGGTACTCTGTTTTATCCTTATTGTTAAAATTATGTTGTCTAGGGAAGCACGGTGATGCAATGGTTAGCACTGCTGCGTCACGGCGCCGAGGTCCCAGGTTCGATCCCCGGCCCTGGATCACTGTCAGTGAGGAGTTTGCACATTCTCCCCGCGTTTGCGTGGGTTTCGCCCCCACAGCCCAAAGATGTGCAGGGTAGGTGGATTGGCCACGATAAATGTGGTGAACGTATTATGGTAACCATTCACCACTGTATTACATTGTACTATGCTGTTGCCCATGTGGGCTCCATCTATGGACCATTGTACTGTAGTACACCGCTTGTATCATGTTGGTGCCCTTGTGGGCTCCGCCCCTGGCTCCGCCCCATTGAGGGGAGGTGTATAGAGCAGCTGCCCTGTAGCCGGCTCTCAGTGCAGAGCAGTCGCAGGCAGGCACTGTTCTAGTTGATTAAAGCCACTGTTCACTTCAACTCTCTGGCTCGTGTGAATTGATGATCGCATCAATTTAATCAACTACATCGTGAAGGAAGCAGCCCTCAAACCTGACCGACAGGAACTCGACCCACCGGCAGCGGAGGCCAAAGGGATTTTTTCGCACTGGCTCCTAGTGGCGGCCTACCTCGCCGCCTCCTCCTCGCCCTCCGTCACCGACGAACAGAAGCTGAGCCTCCTCCACGCCCGGGTGAGCCATCGAATCTCCATTCAACTCGAGGAAGCGACCACATACGCAGACACGCTCGCGATGCTGAAGCGTCAATACGTGAGGCCGGTGAACGAAGTGTTCGCGCGGCATCTCCTCACCACTCGCTGCCAACGCCCCGGGGAATCGCTGGAGGAGTACCTACGCGACCTCAAAATCCTCGCACAAAGCTGCAACTACAAGGCCACCACGGCCTCCCAACATGGAACTCGCCGTCCGGGATGCCTACGTGGCTGGAGTCCGGTCCAACTACGTCAGACAGCGCCTGCTCGAGAAGGGCGCCCTCGACCTAGAAGAAACGGTAACACTAGCCACCTCCCTAGAAGTAGCGTTCCAGAGCCTCAACGCTTTCCCCTCCGACCACGCGACACCCTCATGGACACCCGACCAGAGAGTACCCCAGGCCTGTGCCGCGCGGCTGCCCGCCCAACCCTGGGGGCTGCCCTGCTACTTTTGCGGCCTGCACCAGCACCCCAGGCAGCGTTGCCCGGCTCGGAACGCGAACTGTAGCGACTGCGGCAAGAAAGGACACTTTGCCAAAGCTTGCCTGGCCAGGTCCAGGTCCTCCAAATCACAGGCCCGACTCTCAGACTCACAGGCCCGCAGACCTCGCAGCGTGGCAGTGTGCCTGCCGGCCCCGCCCCCTTCGGACACGTCACCCACCTCGTGTTGTCCGTGGGGGCAGCCATCTTCGACTCTACACAACACGTGTGACTCACGGGGGCCGCCATCTTGGCCGCCGTCTCCCACGCGGCCCGCCATGTGTGACTCATGGGGCCCGCCATCTTGGGACCACCCCACCACCTCTGACAACGCCGGCTACCCGCAACTCGGCGCGGTCACCCTTGACCAGTCACGCCCAAAGCACCTCAAGAACTCCATGATGACCGTCCGGGTCAATGGGCATGAAACGCCCTGCCTGTTTGACTCCGGGAGCACGGAGAGCTGTGTTCACCCAGACACGGTAAGGCGCTGTTCTCTCCAAATCACCCGCGCATTCCAAACAATCTCCTTCGCTTCCGGATCGCACTCAGTGCAGATCCGGGGGGGTACACCGTCGCGAACTTGGCGATACAGGGCATCAAATACGCTAATTTTAAACTATATGTTCTCCCCGATCTCCACGCTCCTCTCCTTTTGGGACTGGCCTTCCAGTGCAACCTCAGGAGCCTGACCCTAAAGTTCGGCGGGCCCCTACCCCCTCTCACCATTTGTAGCCTCGCGAGCCTGAAGGTCGACCCTCCCCCGCTATTCGCGAATCACACCGCCGACTGTAAACCCGTTGCCACCAGGAGCAGGCGGTACAGTATCCAGGACAGGACTTTTATCAAGTCTGAGGTCCAGCGGCTCTTGCGGGAAGGGATCTTCAAGGCCAGTAATAGCCCCTGGAGAGCCCAGGTGGTGGTCGTCAGGACCGGGGAAAAGAACCGGATGGTTGTAGATTACAGCCAAACCATAAACCGGTATACGCACCTCGATGCGTACCCCCTTCCCCGGATAGCGGACATGGTGAATCAGATTGCACACTACCGGGTGTTCTCCACGGTAGATCTGAAGTCCGCATACCACCAGCTCCCAATCCACCAGGAGGACCGCCACTACATGGTCTCTGAGGCAGACAGCCACCTCTTCCACTTCCTCCGGGTCCCCTTCGGCGTCACAAACAGGGTCTCGGTCTGCCAAGGAACGATGGACCGAATGGTGGACCAGTACGGGCTGCGGGCCACATTTCTGTACTTGGATAACGTCACCATCTGCGGCCACGACCAGCAGGACCACGACGCTAACCTTCAGAAATTTCTCCAAACCGCCCAAGCCCTCAGCCTCACTGATAACAAGGAGAAATGTATTTTCCGCACAACCAGACTAGCCATCCTCGGCTATGTTGTGGAAAACGGAGTTCTTGGGCCCGACCACGAGCGTATGCTCCCCCTCCTGCAACACCCCCTTCCCCACTGCCCAAAGGCCCTGAAAAGGTGCCTTGGGTTCTTTTCCTATTATGCCCAGTGGGTCTCCAACTATGTGGACAAAGCCCGCCCACTGATCAAAGCCACCAGCTTCCCACTGGCGGCTGAGGCCCGCCAGGCCTTCAGCCGCATCAAGACCGATATTGCCAAAGCCGCAATGCGCGCGGTGGCCGTGCCCGTCCCCTTCCAGGTGGAGAGCGAAGTGTCAGAGGTCGCCCTCGCCGCCACCCTTAACCAGGCAGGCAGGCCAGTAGCATTTTTCTCCCGTACCCTCAACGCCTCCGAAATTCGACACTCCTCAGTCGAAAAAGAAGCTCAAGCCATCGTGGAAGCTGTACGACACTGGAGGTACTACCTCGCTGGTAGGAGGTTTACCCTCGTCACCGACCAACGGTCGGTAGCCTTCATGTTCGACAATAACAGCGGGGCAAGATCAAGGATGATAAAATCTTGAGTGGAGAATCGAACTCTCCACCTGTAATTACAATATAGTGTATCGTCCTGGGAAGCTCAATGAGCACCCAGATGCCCTGTCCCGCGGCACATGCTCCAGCGCGCAAGATGACCGACTCCGGGCCATCCACGATGATCTTTGCCACCCGGGGGTCACCCGGCTTATCCACTACATCAAGGGCCGCAACCTGCCCTACTCTACCGAGGAGGTCAGGGCCATGACCAGGGACTGCCAAATCTGCGCGGAGTGTAAGCTGCACTTCTAACGACCGGATAAGGCCCACCTGGTGAAGGCATCCCGGCCCCTCGAGCGCCTCAGTATCGACTTCAAAGTGCCCTTCCCCTCTACCAACCACAACACGTATTTCCTCAACGTCGTTGACGAGTACTCCCATTTCCCCTTTGCAATCCCTTGCCCCGACACGACCGCGGCCACTGCCATTAAGGCCCTACATAGTATCTTCACCTTGTTCGGTTTCCCCAGTTACATCCACAGTGACCGGGGCTCCTCGTTTATGAGAGACGAACTGCGTCGGTCCTGCTCGGTAAGGGCATCACCTCGAGCAGGACTACCAGTTACAACCCCCGGGGAAACGGACAGGTGGTGAGGGAGAACGCGATGGTATGGAAGGCCGTTCTCCTGGCCCTACGGTCTAGGAATCTCCCAGCTTCCCACTGGCAGGAGGCCCTCCCTGACGCGCTCCACTCCATTAGGTCACTTCTTTGCACAGCCACGAACGAGACCCCTCATGACCACTGATGTGTTATATGAGTTGGTTTAACACTGACTGCAGCTGGATGCAGTAAGACGAGAAACAGGCTTCCGACACAGGAGATGTCCAACACTGTTTTATTGAACCCTGACTATCTCTGTAGCTGTATCCAGTGAGAAGAGGCAGAGTCTTGATGCCTCGTGTGTTTTATGGCGGTGGTGTCCCCTGCAGTGTCCTGTCTGGTGATTGGTTGTTCTGTGTCCTGTGTGTTTATTGGTTATTCTGTGTGTCAATCACTGCCTGTCTGTATCTCATTTTATACATGAGTGGATATTAAGACATCTCCCCTTTTTAAAATAAATTTTTTTTTGAATGTGGCTGTGTATACATGTATGACTATGTACAAATGGTGAGTGAATGAACATATGTACATGGGAAGGTGTCTAACACGCAGATACAGAGCAAACTGAACAAAATTTACAGGATTCAAGTCTATAGATTCAGTCTTTGTGGTTGGCGACGGATTCTTGTCAACCTCCTCAGAGGAGGAGGGGGGGACGCCGGCACCTGGACAGACAGGCTTGCTGCCAGATCGGTGGCCTCGTGGTGCGAGATGTCCGGAGGATGCATGATGACATGCGGAAAGGTGTGGTCAGGTGGTGGGCAGGCAACTTTGCGCAGTGCCCTCCTGTTGCGCCATAGAATGGAGCCATTAGCCATTGAACAATGAAAGACCTGGGGGCAGCCTGTCTGACGACAACAGCTGGGGCTGACCAGCCTCCCTCAGGCAACTGGATGCGAACAACATCTTCTGGAGCCAGCACAGGCAAATCAGTGGCATGAGCATCATATGTGATCTTCTGCTGGTCCCTTGATCGCTGCACTTTCTGCAGCACCGTGAGGTGGTCAAGGTCTTGAACATGGATGGCTAGAACAGTCGTCCGCAGGTTGCGGTTCATGAGTAGCTGAGCCGGAGACAAACCAGTCGACAGAGGGGTTGCCCTGTATGCCAACAGCGCAAGGTGGAAATCAGATGCTGAGTCTGCAGCCTTGCAAAGCAGCCGCTTGACAATGTGGACCCCTTTCTCGGCCTTCCCGTTTGATTGGGGTAATGGAGACTGGATGTGACATGCCTGAAGTGGTAGGATGTGCAAAGTTGGACCATTCTTGGCTGTAGAAACATGGGCCATTGTCACTGATTACTGTGAGCGGTAAACCTTGCCTGGCAAACGTCTCCTTGCACGCCTTGATGACTGACTTTGACGTGAGGTTCGACAGTTTCACCACTTCCGGGTAGCTGGAGAAGTAGTCGATTAAAAGCACGTAATCACGCCCATTTGCGTGAAAGAGGTCTATCCCCACCTTAGACCAGTTTTTCCTTGGGCTGGGATGGTTGGAATTTCTGGCATGTGGTGCAGTTGAGGACCGTGTTGGCAATGTCCTGGCTGATGCCAGGCCAGTAAACTGCCTGCCGAGCTCTGCGTCGACATTTCCCGACCCCAAGGTGACCCTCATGGATCTGTTTGAGCACCATGGTTTGCATGCTTTGGGGAATGACGATTCTATCCAGCTTAAGAAGGAATCCCTCCACAACCGTTAAATCGTCCTGAACGTTGAAGAACTGGGGGTATTGCCCCTTTTGCCAGCCATGTGCGAGGTGCTGCATCACGCACTGCAGTGGAGGATCTTTGGCCGTTTCTTCGCGTATTTGGACAACTCGTTCATCAATGGCAGGGAAGTTGCTGGCACACAACTGTACCTGTGCCTCAATGTGGTGAATAAAGTCGACCTGTTCACACGTCGTGGTGATGGATCGGGATAGGGCATCCGCGATTACCAACTCCTTACCCGGTGTTGTGACGAGTTCGAAGGCATAGCGGTGGAGACGAAGAAGAATTTGCTGAAGCTGGGGTGTCATATCATTTAAATCCTTCTGGATTATGTGGACTAAGGGCCTGTGGTCTGTTTCCACCGTGAACTTTGACAGACCGTATACATAGTCATGAAACTTGACTATTCCTGTCAGGAGACCCAAGCACTCTTTTTCGATCTGGGCATACCATTGTTCGGTCGGAATCATGGCCCTGGATGCAAATGCCACTGGAGCCCAGGACGAGGAGTCGTCTTTCTGGAGGAGCACCGCACCAATGCCGTCCTGGCCTGCATCTGTGGATATTTTGGTATCCTTGGTCGGATCAAAGAACGCCAGTACTGGGGCTGTGGTGAGCTTCGCCTTCAGCTCAAGCCACTCCGCTTGATGTGTGGGAAGCCACTGGAACACTGGGACCTTTTTACAAAATGCCGGAGGGCTGTGGTGGCCATGTTAGGAATGAATTTTCCTCAAAAATGTACCAATCCAAGGAAACGTAGGACCGCCTTTTTGTCCTCTGGGGTCTTCATGCATTGATTGCCAGTACCTTGTCAGCATCAGGTTGCACACCCTGCTGGGAAATGTGGTCACCCAGAAACTTGATCGCGGACTGACCAAATGAGTATTTGGCCCTGTTTAGCTGGAGGCCATTCTCGTGGACCCTCTGAAAAACCTGTCTGAGGCGAGCTATGTGATCCTCGGGCGTCGCGGACCAGATGATCACGTCATCCACATAGACTCGCACCCCCTCGATTCCTTCCATCATTTGCTCCATTATTCGATGAAAGACTTTGGAAGCTGAAATAATCATTGGTCTGAGGTAAGTACCATATTTTATTATATTATTATTATTTTTTATAAAAATTTAATTTAGTTGTTAGCCAGATCTTGGTAGAAAGTTAGAGGAATGGCAGGGAAGGGAGTGCAATGTTCCTCCTGCAGGATGTTTGAGGTGAGGGATGCAGTTAGTGTCCCTGCTGATTTTACCTGCAGGAAGTGCTGCCATCTCCAGCTCCTCCAAGACCGAGTTAGGGAACTGGAGCTGGAGTTGGAAGAACTTTGGATCATTCGGGAGGCAGAAGGGGTCATAGATAGCAGCTTCAGGGAATTAGTTACACCAAAGATTGGAGATAGGTGGGTAACTGTAAGAGGGACTGGGAAAAAGCAGTCAGTGCAGGGATCCCCTGTGGCCGTTCCCCTGAGAAACAAGTATACCGCTTTGGATACTTGTGGGGGGGACGACTTACCAGGGGTAAGCCATGGGGTACGGGCCTCTGGCACGGAGTATGTCCCTGTTGCTCAGAAGGGAAGGGGGGAGAGGAGCAGAGCATTAGTAATTGGGGACTCTATAGTCAGGGGCACAGATAGGAGATTTTGTGGGAGCGTGAGAGACTCACGTTTGGTATGTTGCCTCCAAGGTGCAAGGGTACGTGATGTCTCGGATCGTGTTTTCCGGGTCCTTAGGGGGGAGGGGGAGCAGCCCCAAGTCGTGGTCCACATTGGCACTAACGACATAGGTAGGAAAGGGGACAAGGATGTCAGGCAGGCTTTCAGGGAGCTAGGATGGAAGCTCAGAACTAGAACAAACAGAGTTGTTATCTCTGGGTTGTTGCCCGTGCCACGTGATAGTGAGATGAGGAATAGGGAGAGAGAGCATTTAAACACGTGGCTACAGGGATGGTGCAGGCGGGAGGGATTCAGATTTCTGGATAACTGGGGCTCTTTCTGGGGAAGGTGGGACCTCTACAGACAGGATGGTCTACATCTGAACCTGAGGGGCACAAATATCCTGGGGGGGAGATTTGTTAGTGCTCTTTGGGGGGGGTTTAAACTAATGCAGCAGGGGCATGGGAACCTGGATTGTAGTTTTAGGGTAAGGGAGAATGAGAGTATAGAGGTCAGGAGCACAGATTTGACGTCGCAGGAGGGGGCCAGTGTTCAGGTAGGTGGTTTGAAGTGTGTCTACTTCAATGCCAGGAGTATACGAAACAAGGTAGGGGAACTGGCAGCATGGGTTGGTACCTGGGACTTCGATGTTGTGGCCATTTCGGAGACATGGATAGAGCAGGGACAGGAATGGATGTTGCAGGTTCCGGGGTTTAGGTGTTTTAGTAAGCTCAGAGAAGGAGGCAAAAGAGGGGGAGGTGTGGCGCTGCTAGTCAAGAGCAGTATTAAGGTGGCGGAGAGGATGCTAGATGGGGACTCTTCTTCCGAGGTAGTATGGGCTGAAGTTAGAAACAGGAAAGGAGAGGTCACCCTGTTGGGAGTTTTTTATAGGCCTCCTAATAGTTCTAGGGATGTAAAGGAAAGGATGGCGAAGATGATTCTGGATATGAGCGAATGTAACAGGGTAGTTATTATGGGAGACTTTAACTTTCCAAATATTGACTGGAAAAGATATAGTTCGAGTACAATAGATGGGTCGTTTTTTGTACAGTGTGTGCAGGAGGGTTTCCTGAAACAATATGTTGACAGGCCAACAAGAGGCGAGGCCACGTTGGATTTGGTTTTGGGTAATGAACCAGGCCAGGTGTTGGATTTGGAGGTAGGAGAGCACTTTGGGGACAGTGACCACAATTCGGTGACGTTTACGTTAATGATGGAAAGGGATAAGTATACACCGCAGGGCAAGAGTTATAGCTGGGGGAAGGACAATTATGATGCCATTAGACGTGACTTGGGGGGGATAAGGTGGAAAAGTAGGCTGCAAGTGTTGGGCACACTGGATAAGTGGGGCTTGTTCAAGGATCAGCTACTGCGTGTTCTTGATAAGTATGTACCGGTCAGACAGGGAGGAAGGCATCGAGCGAGGGAACCGTGGTTTACCAAGGAAGTGGAATCTCTTGTTAAGAGGAAGAAGGAGGCCTATGTGAAGATGAAGTGTGAAGTTTTGGTTGGGGCGATGGATAGTTACAAGGTAGCGAGGAAGGATCTAAAGAGAGAGCTAAGACGAGCAAGGAGGGGACATGAGAAGTATTTGGCAGGAAGGATCAAGGAAAACCCAAAAGCTTTCTATAGGTATGTCAGGAATAAGCGAATGACTAGGGAAAGAGTAGGACCAGTCAAGGACAGGGATGGGAAATTGTGTGTGGAGTCTGAAGAGATAGGCGAGATACTAAATGAATATTTTTCGTCAGTATTCACTCAGGAAAAAGATAATGTTGTGGAGGAGAATGCTGAGACCCAGGCTAATAGAATAGAAGGCATTGAGGTACGTAGGGAAGAGGTGTTGGCAATTCTGGACAGGTTGAAAATAGATAAGTCCCCGGGACCTGATGGGATTTATCCTAGGATTCTCTGGGAGGCCAGGGAAGAGATTGCTGGACCTTTGGCTTTGATTTTTATGTCATCATTGGCTACAGGAATAGTGCCAGAGGACTGGAGGACAGCAAATGTGGTCCCTTTGTTCAAAAAGGGGAGCAGAGACAACCCCGGCAACTATAGACCGGTGAGCCTCACGTCTGTAGTGGGTAAAGTCTTGGAGGGGATTATAAGAAACAAGATTTATAATCATCTAGATAGGAATAATATGATCAGGGATAGTCAGCATGGCTTTGTGAAGGGTAGGTCATGCCTCACAAACCTTATTGAGTTCTTTGAGAAGGTGACTGAACAGGTAGACGAGGGTAGAGCAGTTGATGTGGTGTATATGGATTTCAGCAAAGCGTTTGATAAGGTTCCCCACGGTAGGCTATTGCAAAAAATACGGAGGCTGGGGATTGAGGGTGATTTAGAGATGTGGATAAGAAATTGGCTAGCTGAAAGAAGACAGAGGGTGGTGGTTGATGGGAAATGTTCAGAATGGAGTACAGTCACAAGTGGAGTACCACAAGGATCTGTTCTGGGGCCGTTGCTGTTTGTCATTTTTATCAATGACCCAGAGGAAGGCGCAGAAGGGTGGGTGAGTAAATTTGCAGACGATACTAAAGTCGGTGGTGTTGTCGATAGTGTGGAAGGATGTAGCAGGTTACAGAGGGATATAGATAAGCTGCAGAGCTGGGCTGAGAGGTGGCAAATGAAGTTTAATGCAGAGAAGTGTGAGGTGATTCACTTTGGAAGGAATAACAGGAATGCGGAATATTTGGCTAATGGTAAAGTTCTTGAAAGTGTGGATGAGCAGAGGGATCTAGGTGTCCATGTACATAGATCCCTGAAAGTTGCCACCCAGGTTGATAGGGTTGTGAAGAAGGCCTATGGAGTGTTGGCCTTTATTGGTAGAGGGATTGAGTTCCGGAGTCGGGAGGTCATGTTGCAGCTGTACAGAACTCTGGTACGGCCGCATTTGGAGTATTGCGTACAGTTCTGGTCACCGCATTATAGGAAGGACGTGGAGGCTTTGGAGCGGGTGCAGAGGAGATTTACCAGGATGTTGCCTGGTATGGAGGGAAAATCTTATGAGGAAAGGCTGATGGACTTGAGGTTGTTTTCGTTGGAGAGAAGAAGGTTAAGAGGAGACTTAATAGAGGCATACAAAATGATCAGCGGGTTGGATAGGGTGGACAGTGAGAGCCTTCTCCCGCGGATGGATATGGCTGGCACGAGGGGACATAACTTTAAACTGAGGAGTAATAGATATAGGACAGAGGTCAGAGGTAGGTTCTTTACGCAAAGAGTAGTGAGGCCGTGGAATGCCCTACCTGCTACAGTAGTGAACTCGCCAACATTGAGGGCATTTAAAAGTTTATTGGATAAACATATGGATGATAATGGCATAGTGTAGGTTAGATGGCTTTTGTTTCGGTGCAACATCGTGGGCCGAAGGGCCTGTACTGCGCTGTATTGTTCTATGTTCTATGTTCTATGATACCGAAAGGCATGCGGTTGTAACAATACCTGCCGAACAGAGTGTTAAATGTGCACAGCTTCCGACTGGACTCGTCCAGTTGTGTCTGCCAGAAGTTATGTGAGGCGTCCAGCTTGGTGAAGAATTTGGCATGAGCCATCTCACAGGTTAAGTCTTCCCACTTCGGGATTGAGTAGTGCTCTCGCATTATGTAGTGATTCAGGTCTTTGGGATCAATGCAAATTTGTAGTTCATCAGAGGGTTTCTTGACGCAGACCATGGAGCTGACCCAGTCTGTTGGTTCCGTGACCTTTGAAATGATGCCCTGGCCTTGGAGCTCTCGCAGCTGCGCTTTTGGACGATCCTTGAGAGGAGCCGACACTCGGCGTGGTGCATGGATGACTGGGGTGGCATTCGGTTTGAGTGGTATCTTGTAGTGATACGGGAGCGTGCCCATCTCAAAGAACACATTGTGATATTGTGTGAGGATGTCATCTATCTCAGCCTGTAGATTCGCATTGGGCGAGGCAGTCACAGGTGCAGAGGACATGGCATGGACTCACTGGACCAGATTTAGGAGTTTGCATGCATGAGCACCGAGCAGGGATGCCTTGTCAGGCTGGACGATCTCGAATCTTAACGTCGCCTTGATTGCCTTGTGCGAGACACTTAGCTGACACGAGCCACTAGCAGCTATGGCATTGGCATTGTAGTCAAGGAGCGGGCAGGCTGGTGGAAGAATTCTAGGTTGGTCTCGGATGCTGTCGAGGTCTGACTGGGATATGAGATTCGCAGACGCGCCAGTATCCAATTTGAATCGGATGCGACACTGGTTGACCGTGATGACAGCACGCCATTCGTCGTCAGGATCCACACTTAGGATTAAAAGGGGTTTTGCAGGAGTGGAGGAGACCAGCTCGTGTGTGGTGATGGTGCCCACCCGATATGGAGACTCGAGGCAGTCAGCATCGGGGTCCTTTGGGCTTTCGGGATCGGAATCCTGCATGCCTTGTTGTATGCAGCGGACACGTCTGCGCTGCAGCTGGGATCGCTGGCTGTTGATCAGTGGAGCGAACCTGCATAAGGCCGCATAATGCCCAGGCTTTCCACGTTGTAGACATCGCCTTCCTTTGGCTGGACATTGTCGCTTTAAATGGGCAGAGCCACAATTTTGACATGTCATGACGCTGACGTCAGCGCGTTCCGTGCGCCTTCGTGCATGGGCAGTGCGGTCGGCCGATGTTCGCACATGCGCAGTAGGGTTTTCGGCCTCATTGTCCTCCTGGTCGTGGTGCGCATGCGTAGGAACCCGGGAAAAGCGCGTGAAACGGCCACTCTCCGTGATGCTCAGGCCTTGCATTCTGGCGACGGCCTGCACCCTTTCTGCCTCGTGGCAGTTTTGCATTTCTGCCGCCTTGATGCGGGAGTATCGATTGCTGGCAAGTTCATGGACAACGCACATTTCGATGGCAACAGAGAGGGTCATCCATTTGATTTTGAGGAGCTGCTCCCGCAGGGAGTCGGAATGGACCCCGAAAATGATCTGATCCCGGATCATGGAATCAACAGTCGAGTCAAAATTACATGACTGCGCTAGGATGCGGAGATGGGTCAAAAAGGAATGAATAGGTTCATCCTTACCCTGAAGCCTCTGTTGGAAGATGTACTGTTCAAAGCTCTCATTCACCTCGACTTCGCAGTGGCTGTCGAATTTCAGCAGAACTGTCTTGAACTTCGTCTTGTCTTCGCCATCGGCAAACGTGAGCGAGTTAAAGATGTGGATGCCGTGATCCCCCGCAGTCAACAGGAACAGCGCGATCTTCCTGGCATCTGATGCTGCCTCGAGGTCGGAGGCCTCCATATACAGGAGGAACTTCTGTTTGAAGACCTTCCAGTTGGCGCTGAGGTTGCCGGAGATCCGGAGTTGCGGAAGGGGCTGGGTCTTTTCCATGCCACTGGATGGTTGCTTGCTGGTCATTGCAGATTCACTCGAGATAGGTTCGTTAGAATTAATAGTTTCCTGGTACCATGATGTGTTATATGAGTTGGTTTAACACTGACTGCAGCTGGATGCAGTAAGACGAGAAACAGGCTTCCGACACAGGAGATGGTTCAACACTGTTTTATTGAACCTGCTGATTGCTGTACATAATCTGCTGTGGGTTGACACTCTATTAATCTAAACTGATAACCTCTGTCTGGCTTGACCAGACTAGCTCTCTGTCACATGGAGACGGTGCTCACTGCACTGTGCACCCTGACTATCTCTGTAGCTGTATCCAGTGAGAAGAGGCAGAGTCTTGATGCCTCGTGTGTTTTATAGTGGTGGTGTCCCCTGCAGTGTCCTGTCTGGTGATTGGTTGTTCTGTGTCCTGTGTGTTTATTGGTTATTCTGTGTGTCAGTCACTGCCTGTCTGTATCTCATTATATACATGAGTGGATATTATGACAACCGCCTATTTGTTTTCCTAGGAAATCCACCTCCTGGGTCTTGCTTCCATCCTGGCTGTCGACACCGGGGCCCGTAATACTCCGGAAACAAGTGAGGAGCCATAAGTCCAACCCCCTGGTCGAGAGGGTCCAGCTCCTTCGCGCCAACCCAGTAGCGTACCCCGACGGCCAACATGATACGGTCTCCCTCCGGGACCTGGCACCCGCAGGATCCCCTACCATCACCTCCCCCCCCCACCCCCCCCCCCCGCAACCTACACTGAACAGCTCCCCCGCCCCTACATGGCCTCCACACCCCCTCCTATAACCCCTCCCCCATCGCTGACCTACAGGGATGTAACTCCAGAACACACGCTCCCTGAGTCCACACTTGTGCCCGCATCGACGAGTTCAATACCCATGTCCGCACCGGCGAGTTCAACACCTGTGCCCGCTGCGAAACCAGAGCTCAGGCGATCACAGCTCACGATCAGGGCGCCGGACTGACTCAGCCTGTGAGCCCTTCACCCCCGCCGGACTTTAATTTTTTAACAGGGGGTGAATGTGGTGAATGTATTATGGTAACCATTCACCACTGTATTACATTGTACTATGCTGTTGCCCATGTGGGCTCCACCTATGGACCATTGTCCTGTATTACACCGCTTCTATCATGTTGGTGCACTTGTGGGCTCCACCCTTGGCTCTGACCCCTTGAGGGGAGATAGATAGAGCAGCTGCCCTGTAGGCGGCTCTCAGTGCAGAGCAGTTGCAGGCAGGCACTGTTCTAGTTGATTAATGCCATTGTTCACTTCAACTCTTTGTCTCGTGTGAATTGATGGTCGCATCACTAAATTGCCCCTTAATTGGAAAAAATGAATTGGGTACTCTAACTTTATATTTAAAAAAAGTATGTTGTCTGTTATTGCTAACTAGTGAGTGGACAAAATAACATGTGCTATTGAAAAGCACTCCACAGGGCTATTAGCAATTTCCTGCACTGACTTGCATTGTAGAAGCTTTCAGAAGCTCACCAAACCAGCTACACCACATCTGATTTGCCCTTTTTTAAATTTAGAGTACCCAATTATTATTTTTTTCCCAATTAAGGGGCAATTTAGCGTGGCCAATCTACCTCCCCTGCACATCTTTGGGTTGTTGGGGTGAGGCCCATACAGACACGGGGAAAAATTGCAAACTCCGCACAGACAGTGACCCGGGGCAATGATCGAACCAGTTCCTCGCCGCCGTGAGTCAGCAGTGCCACCATAAGACCATAAGACCATAAGACATAGGAGCGGAAGTAAGGCCATTCGGCCCATCGAGTCCACTCCACCATTCAATCATGGCTGATTTCAACTCCATTTACCCGCTCTCTCTCCATAGCCCTTAATTCCTCGAGAAATCAAGAATTTATCAACTTCTGTCTTAAAGACACTCAACGTCCCGGCCTCCACTGCCCTCTGTGGCAATGAATTCCACAGACCCACCACTCTCTGGCTGAAGAAATTTCTCCTCATCTCTGTTCTAAAGTGACTCCCTTTTATTCTAAGGCTGTGCCCCCGGGTCCTAGTCTCCCCTGCTAATGGAAACAACTTCCCTACATCCACCCTATCTAAGCCATTCATTATCTTGTAAGTTTCTATTAGATCTCCCCTCAACCTCCTAAACTCCAATGAATATAATCCCAGGATCCTCAGACGTTGATCGTATGTTAGGCCTACCATTCCTGGGAACATCCGTGTGAATCTCCGCTGGACCCGCTCCAGTGCCAGTATGTCCTTCCTGAGGTGTGGGGCCCAAAATTGCTCACAGTATTCTAAATGGGGCCTAACTAATGCTTTATAAAGCTTCAGAAGTACATCCCTGTTTTTATATTCCAAGCCTCTTGAGATGAATGACAACCGTGTCGCCATCTGATTAGTCCTTGTGGCCTGTATATGTAACAACAGGATTGAGGAGTGCTGTTGGTCACTTCAGAAATCACCATGCAACAAACAGAACTCTCCCACCTCCAAAAATTGCTGACTGTAGTATTGGCTAGCTATGTTATGTAATGTGCAGAAGACAGATAATCAGCTATGGGCATGAGTAGTGCAACATGTGTAACATGTTCTGTTTACATTTTGGTTTACTCTCCAAGGCACAGTTGCAAATTATTGTTATCGAACAAGTTTCTCCCCACCCCCTTTCTGTTCCTGGATGTAACCCTATCATTATTAGGTGAGACAGTGACTTTACCCAAAGTTGAATAATCTGTTGGTGAGGCACTTCAAAGTGGCGTTGATGAGGAAATTTGACGTGGAGATTTTGAATGGGAAACTTGAAATGCGGATCGGATCAAGGGTAATGCCATTTATATTCTCTTAGTGAATTTAACATCAACTATATTTACACAGTAAGGTTTAAGTTTATGCATGCGACTTTAAAGAAGGGATAGCCTGATTTTGAACTGAAGTACTTTTGACAAGGAGGAACTTATCACAGGAGCAAATAGTGTTAATCTTCCTATATCTGCGCATTTTGAACTGAAGTCAGAATGAAAGGATGTGCATTAACATAGTGGCAGGACAAATTGCTAAACCCATGAAAAAAATACATATGGAAATCTCGGCTTTATTTTATTTGTTAATGGGATGTGAGTGTCATTAGCTGGGCCAGCATTTATTGCCAATCACTGAGGGCATGTAAGAGTCAACCACATTGCTGTAGATCTGAAGGGACGTATAGGCCAGACCAAGTAAGGACAACAAATTTCCTTCCCTAAAGGACATTAGTGAACAAGATAGGTTTTTGCAACCATGTTAGGTTTGTTACTACAATGGGTCTTTGGATTCCTAGTCCAGCAACAATAGCACTCCACCACTGCCTCCCCTGTAACTAGAGTGCAAAAACAAGAAAGCTCTGCTAAATATTTATAAATCACTGGTAAGGCCTCAGGAAAAGTATTTTGCCCAATCTTTGCCACCATGCTTCAGTAGTGTTCGCAAGGCCTTCAGGACGTTGTCAGCAGATTGTTCAAAAGTGAACAGGGATGCAGAACTTTAGATATGTGAACAGACTGGATAAGATGGGGTTTCTCTCCTCAGAGCAGAGAAGGTTAAGGGGAAATGTAATAGAAGCATTCAGAATCTTGGAGCATTAGCCCTGCTGGCAGTGGGTTAGCCCTGCTGCCGCACGGCGCCGAGGTCCCAGGTTCAGTCCCGGCTCTGGGTCACTGTCCGTGTGGAGTTTGCACATTCTCCCCATGTCTGCGTGGGTTTCACCCCCACAACCCAAAGATGTGCAGTATAGGTGGTTTGAACACGCTACATTGCCCCTTAATTGGAGAAAAATGAATTGGGCAGACTAAATTTTTTTTTTTTTAATTTAAAAAATTAAAATCTTGGAGCATTTAAAAAAAAAAAATTTAGATCCACCTAGCCTGCACATCTTTGGGTTGTGGAGGCGAAACCCAAGCAAACACAGGGAGTATGTGCAAACTCCATACGGACAGTGACCCAGAGCCGGGATCGAACCTGGGACCTCGGCGCCGTGCGGCAGCCGCCGCGCTGCCCTATCTTGGAGCATTTTAATAGATTAAATAAAGAAAAGCTATTTCCAATGGTGGAGTTGAAAATAATTTTTTGTTACACAGGGAATTATTAAAATCTGGAATGCATTGTCTGAAATGGGTGGTGAAAGCAGCTTCAATGATAACTTTCAAAAGTGAATTGGATAAATGCTTGAAGGAGAACGGTTTGCAGGATTATGGATAATAGCAGAGAGCAGGATTAATTTGGTAGCTCTTTCAAAGAATTGGGCGCGATGGACTGAATGGTCACCTGTGTGTAGTATCAATCTGTGATTTTACGGTTCTAGAATCATAGAATTTACAGTGCGGAAGAAGGCCATTCGGCCCATCGAGTCTGCACCGGCTGAGCATCCCACTCCAGCCCATGCCTCCACCCTATCCCCGTAACCCAGCAACCCCATCTAACCGAAGGGCAATTTAGCGTGGCCAATCCACCTAACCTGCACATCTTTGGACTGTGGGAGGAAACCGGAGCACCCGGAGGAAACCCACGTACACACGGGGAGAACGTGCAAACTCCACACAGACAGTGACCCACGGGGAATCGAACCTGGGACCCTGGCGCTGTGAAGCCATAGTGCTAACCACTGTGCTACCGTGCTGCCCCAGTGAACCCTGTGAACACTGATGGAAAAAGAAAAGGATTTGAAGGTAATCAGTGACCATTTGCCGAGTTAATGTGAAGTTATTAATAATAAACTGAATGGGCAGCACAGTGAGCAGTGGTTAGCACTGCTGTCTCACGGCGCTGAGGTCCCAGGTTCGAACCCGCGACGAGAAACGTCCCACCGAGGCCGCACTTAGTCCCATTACCTGCACTAAAGCGCTCTGCTCGCCAGTGCAGCAAGAGATCGGTCGATTGGCCATGATAAACTGCCCATTAGTGTACAAAGATATGCAAGTTAGGTGGGGTAATGGGGATAGGGCAGCTGAGTGGGTCTAGGTAGTGGGCTCTTTCAGTGGGTTGGTGCAGACTCGACCAGCTGAATGGCCTCTATCTGCACTGTATGAATTCTGTGATTCTATCTTTGTCTCTTCTGGAACAGTGCTTCACAAGGGGATGAGATTGCCGGGCGGCACAGTGGTGCAGTGGTTAGCACTGCTGCCTCATGGCGCCAAGATCCCAGGTTCGATCCCTGCCCGGGTCACTGTCCGTGTGGAGTTTGCACATTCTCCCCATGTTTGCGTGGGTTTCACCCCCACAAGCCAAAGATGTGCAGGGTAGGTGGATTGGCAACGCTAAGTTGCCCCTTAATTGGAAAAAAAAAATTGTGTACTCTAAATTATAGAAAGAAAGATAGATAGATAGATCTGTGTGTAGTAACATACCACAAACATGGATGAGGTGCAGGCTAGCTGTCAGCACCCATGGGTACGCCAGCATGGGTGAGCAGAATTCCATTGAGAGAAAAAGATATAATACTCAAATAAAAAGGAAAAGAAATGGAAGAATAATTAATAATATCTTTATTGTCACAAGCAGGCTTACATTAACACTGCAGTGAAGTTACTGTGAAAAGCCCCTAGTTGCCACATTCCGGCCACATTCCAGCACCTGTTCGGGTACACAGAGGGAGAATTCAGAATGTTCAATTCACCTAACAGCACGTCTTTCGGGACTTGTGGGAGGAAACCGGAGCACCCGGAGGAAACCCACGCAGACACGGGGAGAACAAGCAGACTCCCACAGACAGTGACCCAAGCGGGAATCGAACCTGCGACCCTGGCGCAGTGAAACCACAGTGCTAACCACTGTGCTACCGCACTGCCCAGGGCTGATGAGAAAAGTTGAGATAGTGATACTGCTCAGGGAATATCGTTGCATAAAAGCAACAGTTTGAAATGCAAAGACCAGTTTAGCATTGCAAATAAGTGAGGAAAACAGCATAATGAGCTGATCGACCAACAGTCATCTGTGGTGACATCATTATCTTCCCACAAGCTATTCCTGTAAGTAACGGTGCCACGCTGTGTACACCTCCTGCCAACCCAAAGACATATGGTATGACAGCAAATGCCCTGTTAATTTGTTATTTGGAGCAGCGGTGTTTTGTCCAACAGATGGCATTCAGTGTGACTACCCATGAGCATGGAACTGTTCACCTGTACCCAAAAAAAAACACCTGACTTCAGCACGAATTAGAACACTTGACAGATTGTCTTTCTCGGGGCTAAAGTCTGAAAAGTTATGAGCCTTTCTTGACCACAGGACTTTGGTGTCCCAGTGTCCCATAGAGGGAAGGATTTTGGCAAGCTGAGCTTACGTCCCTATTCCCTGAAGGCATTAACGCATGTTCTAATTATGCCAGTGGCCTCTGTCCTCATTCAACTGTCCAGTCGGCAAACTCTTCTGAGGTCCTGGGCCAATATCAGCCAAATTTGGTGGGATGATATCTTCGAGCAAGTGGCATGTCAGAGGGCTGTTGACACCATCTATATTAATAACTTACACAAAGGTGCAGCGAATAATGTATCTAAGTTTGATGATGATGCAAAGATAAGTGGGAATGTAAGCTATGAGTAGGGCATGAAGATGTTGCAAGGAGATATCAACAGGTTAAGTCAATCGTCAACAAGAGGGCAGATGGAGTATAATTTGGGGACGGGTGAGGTTATTTATTTTAGCCTTAAGAATAGAAAAGCATAGTTTTTTAAAAGGCAGAACTTGCAAATGTTGATGTTTCATGAGGCTTACAAGGAATGCAAAAGGTTAGCATGCAGGCACAGCAAGCAATTATGAAAGCACATGGCATGTTGGCCTTTATTCTAAGGGGAATGAAGTACAAGAATAAAGAAGTCTTGTTATGAATCCCAATAGAAGGACAATGGCATCAGGAGCATGGAAACACCATCTCCTGCAAGTTCCCCTCAGAGTGAGAAACCATTCAGCCATTCCTTCACTGTCACTGGGTGAAAGCCTTGGAACTCCCTTCTTAACAGCCCTGTGAGCGTAGCTACACCACATGGACTGCAGCAGTTCTAGAAGGTGAGCAATTAGGGATGGGTCATAAATGTTGGCCGAACCACCTAAACTATTTCCCTTTGCAGAATCTTTGGGCTGAATTTTTTTGCATTGTGGTGTGAAACAGGAGATCTTTCTGTTTTTGGGACAAAACCCTAACTCTGGAATTTAATCAGGTTGAGGGGTGGGCGAGGGGGAGGGGAGGGGGGCGGGCACGATGTGGTGGTGGTGGTGGTCTTGCTCAACCCCTGTTGGAGAATATGGGGCAGAACTCTTTGTTGCCTCACGGCGAAATCGGAAACGGTGATCGGGCGGAGAATGGCTGCTGACGCCGAAATCGCGGCAGGTGCCGGTTTGACGGCAGGTCGCAATGCTCCGCCCCCTCCATATCCGCGTCATTGAGACAGTCACACCCCCATTGGAATGTCATAAGTGAGCCCAACCATGATGCTCTGCCTATGATGGGCCGAGTTCCCAACAGCGCGAGTCACGTGTGGTCTCAGTGGTCGTGAGCCTGGCGTGGCGGCTGCAGAGAGAGAGGGCATGTGGACAGTGTCCAACACTGCCACACTCGGCTGAAATCCCTGCCGCTGGCCGGGGGGCTTCTGCCAGGGCTGGGGGGAGTGGTGGGGGGTGGCCAGGAGGTGGGCTGCGGGGTTGCAGTGAGTGGGTACGCGGGTATGGGGGGTGTAGGTGTACGCATGGCTGTAGCTTGTCAGCCCTGCGCATGTGCAGCGTGGCCCTGCTGATTCTCCAACCGTTTTCCACACGTTCAGCGGGCGTTTCACGCGGCGCCGGTGCTGGCCCCTCACAGCAAGCCGATTTTGCCGACGGGAAACACCACAGATCTTCTGCTGGCATCGGCACTTCGCCTCACAAACGGAGAATCCAATGGTCTTTAAAAAAGACCATCCTGCAGTGATTTTATGCTGTGGCAAACCATAACAAGCAGAGAGTGGGACTTCTGCTCCTCCGTGCAAGGGAGCCCCGCCCGTGAGAGATGTCAGCCAATTGTCTTACAGTTCCAGCAGCATCAGAACTCAGTAGTGGGCACTACTGGAACTGCAAATATCTCCATCAAGAGGTTTGATGACAACCAGACATTAAGCCCCAGGCATTTTGGATGGGAAGGGATTGGGTACCCAAGGGAGGGGAACGAGGAGTGCAGATTTTGGCTCCAGGTAGGGATTCTTTGGGCAGGTTTCCTCAATGCAGCCGGAGAACCCTCTCCTCCTGCAAATAATGTACCCCCTCCTCTCCGCCACCTTTTACCTCTTGCCTATTCAAAGATTTTTCAACTTTGGTGACAAACGGCTTTTCACTCTCATACATCCTTCACTGCCCAGCATTTTAGTGGAGGTGGATTGAGCTGCTTAATTGCCACTTAATTGAACAGTTAAGGGCCGCAGTAGGTCTAAGGGTGGGCTAGAGGCTGCCCTAACCACTCCACATTATGGTACCGGGTCAAGGGCAGCACGGTGGCACAGTGGTTATCGTTGCTGCCTCATGATGCCGAGGTCCCAGGTTCGATTCCAGCTCTGGGTCACTGTCCGTGTGGAGTTTGCACATTCTCCCTGTATTTGCGTGGGTTTCACCCCCACAACCCAAAGATGTGCAGGGTAGGTTAATTGGCCTCGTTAATTTGCCCCTTACTTGGAAAAAAAAGAATTGGGTACACAAAATTTTGTTAAAAATGGGACCAGGTCAGAGGTGGGCATGACGGTAGGGCAGCATGGTAGCACAGTGGTTAGCACAGTTGCTTCACAGCTCCAGGGTCCCAGGTTCGATTCCCGGCTTCGGTCACTGTCTGTGCGGAGTTTGCATGTTCTCCCTGTGTCTGCGTGGGTTTCCTCCGGGTGCTCTGGTTTCCTCCCACAGTCCAAAAATATGCAGGTTAAGTGGATTGGCCATGCTAAATTGCCCTTAGTTTGCAAAAAGGTTGAGTGGGGTTACTGGGTTACGGGGATAGGGTGGGGATGTGGGCTTGGGTAGGGTGCACTTTCCAAGGGTCGGTGCAGACTCGATGGGCCGAATGGCCTCCTTCTGCACTGTAAATTCTATGATTCTATGATTCTATGAAGGCAGTGGGCTTGTTTTACGTGCCACCTGAAAGAAAAGCCTGGCGGGAACTGTAACATCCGGCTCCCGATTAAAGTTCACATTGCCTTGGGAGTGAGCTCTTTATTGATATGGAGACCGGTTCCTTTCAACTTCGAGCCGGTGGAGGTGGTAGGGTGGCCATTGCCTAAGACCAGGAATACTGAACACCGCTGCGATGTGGAGTTGATGTCATCATATATGTGGTGGTGTCATCACGTAGAGGGCAACACCTTCGCGTACATGGTCACATTGTCACCCTTTTAAATACACCATGGTGTGAGAGACATCACTGGGTTGGGGTGGCAGTAAAGTATGAACAAATATCTGTTTTCTGCATCCCCATCGTATTGAGACTGCTGCAGCTGAGGAAAATAATAAAGCTTCACGGAGGTAAGTGTACCAATGGTCAAAATCATGGATGTGAAGTTATCCAGTACCAGAGAATGATCAGACCAGTTAACAACTGCACATCCTGACACTGTATAGAGTGTGAATGGAAGTGCAGCACGGTAGCACAGTGGTTAGAGCTGTTGCTTCACACCGCCAGGGACCTGGGTCCGATTCCCGGCTTGGGTCACTGTCTGTGCGGAGTTTGCACTTTCTCCCCATGTCTGCGTGGGTTTCCTCCGGGTGCTCCGGTTTCCTCCCACAGTCCAAAAATGTGCAGGTTAGGTGGATTGGCCAAGATAAATTGCCCTTAGTGTCCCCCCAATAAAAGGTTAGGTGGGACTACTGGGTTACGGGCAAAGGGTGGAGGTGTGGGCTTAAGTAGGGTGCTCGTACCAAGGGCAGGTGCGGAATCGATGGGCCGAATGGCTTCCTCCAGCATGTAAATTCTATGATTAAGTGAAGGGCTCATTTAGACACCCCACAGCAGCCATCACTGAGGTTGCTGATTATCCTGAGGGGCAGATCCGCAGTTTCTGCCAAAACCTTTTGCTGTACCAGAGCAAAGTGAGGGGTGCCAAAGACGCAGCCCCCAGGGCAGAGCAGACCTTCATTCATTGAGGTTGACCTGCACCTAATGCTGGAGGCTCTGAGGGAGAGGAGCGAGTTCCTCTTCCCAGATGGCAGGAGGAGGCCAGCCTGTCATGCAGCAGGGACACCACTCTGTTCAGCGCCACCTCCTTCCACTTTCAATGCCTCCTCACTTACTTCCTGCTTCTCTCCCAATGAGCTGTCTCCTTCCAGAGCCTCACTGACCTCCAGGTCCACACCTATGTTATGGTGAACCTAGCAGACTATTACAATGGCTGAGACCCAATGCAGGAGATTATTGGGCAGCACCATCCGACCTAACCTGACACCCGAATCAAATCAATAACTTGTTTGATGGATATCTCGTTGAACAGGGAGTATTGAACAGGGTGGCAAGGTAGCACAGTGGTTAGCACTGTTGCTTCACAGCGCCAGGCTCCCAGGTTCGATTCCCGACTTGGGTCACTGTCTGTGCAGAGTCTGCATGTTCTCCCTGTGTCTGTGTGGGTTTCCTCCGGGTGCTCCGGTTTCCTCCCACAAGTCCCGAAAGACGTGCTGTTAGGTAATTTGGACATTCTGAATTCTCCCTTCGTGTACCCAAACAGGCGCCATAATGTGGTAACTCGAGGCTTTTCACAGTAACTGCATTGCAGTGTTAATGTAAGCCTACTTGTGATAATAAAGATTATTAATTATTGGTTGTATCGCCTCTGTACATTTCATTTTTAAAAAAGATTTAGAGTACCCAATTCATTTTTTCCAATTAAGAGGCAATTTAGCGTGGCCAATCCACCTGCACATCTTTGGGTTGTGGGGGTGAAACCCACGCAAACACGGGGAGAATGTGCAAACTCCACATGGACAGTGACCCAGAGCCGGGATCGAACCTGGGACCTCGACGCCGTGAGGCTGCAGGGCTAACCCACTGCACCACCGTGCTGCCCCCTCTGTACATTTCATTAGGGCTCCTGAGGCAGCCAACAAGAGGGAAAAATATACTTGACCTCATCCTCACCAACCTGCCTGCAGCAGATGCATCTGTTCATGGCAGTATCGGTAGAAGTGACCACTGCACAGGCCTTGTGGAGACAAAGTGCAGTCTTCACATTGAGGATATTCTCCATTGTGTTGTGCGGCACTTCCACCATGCTAAATGGGGTAGATTTAGAACAGATCCAGCAACTCAAGACGCATCCGTGAGGCGCTGTGGGCCATCAGCAGCTGCAGAATTTTATTAAACCAAAATCTGTAACCTCATAGCCCAGCATATCCTCCACTCTACCATTGCTACCAAGCGAGAGGATCAACACTGGTTCAATGAAAAGTGCAGGAGAGCATGCCAGGAGCAACACCAGGCAGAGCGAAAAATTAAGTATCAACTCAGTGAAGCTACAACACAGGACTACTTGTGTGCTAAACAGCAAAAGCAGCCGAGCAATTGCACAGCCAACGGATCAGATCTAAGCTCTGCAGTCCTGCCACATCCAGCTGTGAATGGTGGTGGACAATTAAACAACTCACTGGAGGAGGAGACTCCACAAATGCTCCATCCTCAATGCTGGAAGGGCCCAGCACATCAGTGCAAAACATCGGCTAAAGCATTTGGAACAATCTTCACCCAGAAGTGCCGAGTGGCGGATTCACCTCAGTCTCCTGCAGGGAGGCCCAGCATCACAGAAGTTAGTCTTCAGCCAATTTGATTCACTAAACGTGATATCAAGAAATGGTTGAAGGCACTGGATACTGCAAAGGCTATGGACCCTCAAAATGTTCCTGCAATAATACTGTGGATGTGCTACAGAACCTGCCGCACCCCTAGTCAAACTCTTGCCGTATAGCTACAGCACTAGCTTCTACCCGGCAATGTTGAAAAGTGCCCAGGCATGTCCTGTACACAAGAAACAGGACAAGTCCAATTCGGCCAATTACAGCCCCATCAATTTACTCAGCAAAGTGATGGAAGGGGCCGCACGGCGCTGAGGACCCGGGTTCGATCCCGGCCCCGGGCCACTGTCCGTGTGGAGTTTTGCACATTCTCACTGTGCCTGTGTGAGTCTCCCCCCCCCCCCCCCCCCCCCCACCCCCACCCCCCAACCCGAAGATGTGCAGCGAAGGTTAATTGTAGGTGAATTGGCCATGCTAAGTTGCCCCGTAATTGCAAAATAATAATTGGGTAATCGAAATTTACTGAAAAAAAAGTGATGGAAGGGATCATCCACAGTGCTATAGAGTGGCAGTTACACAGCAATAACTTGCTCATGGACGCTCAGTTTGGGTCACTCATCTCCTAGCTTCATTACAGCCTTGGTACAAACATGGAAAATAAGAGCTGAATGCCAGAGGTGAGGGGGACTGCCTTTGACATCAAGGCAGCTTTTGATCAAGTATGACATCAAGAAGCCCAGGACAAAATCAGGCTTGGGCTGACAATTGGCGTCGCTGGACGGAGAATCCTGGCCCATGATTTCTTGCGAGGTGCCCAAGAAATACCAACAGCCTCTTCCTGATCTCATCCAGCAGAGTTATTTTGGTCTCAGATTTTTACTGCCACCTCGTCATTGCTGGTATGACCTGTCCAAGATTTCTTCATTATTCACCTCAAAAACCACAACTCTGCAGCCTCAATTATTCTTGCATTGCTTCACCGACTGTCTAACACTCGCTTCCCACATGTCAAAATCGGTGTGATGAAGCATTCCAGGACTCTGAGCTTTGTTTCCATGGCTAATTTTGAGTTGAACGTGATCTTTTAAAATTTTCGGAAATGTAGCTTTCTCCATTCCAAAGAACAAAGAAAAAAGAACAATACAGCACAGGAACAGGCCCTTCGGCCCTCCAAGCCTGTACCGGTCATGATGCCAACCTTGGCCAAAACCCTCAGCACTTCCTTGTGCCGTACCCCTCTATACTCATCCTATCCATGTGTTTGTCAAGATGCCTTTTGAACACCGTTAATGTATCTGCTTCCACAATCTCTCCTAGCAACGCGTTCCAGGCACTCACCACCCTCTGTGTGAAAAAACTGCCTCACACATCTCTAAACTTTGCCCCACGGTCCTTAAACCTATGCCCCCGGTGACTGACCCCTCCACCCTGGGAAAGAGTGCCTGCCCATCCACTCTATCCATGCCCCTCATAATCTTGTAGACCTCTATCAGGGATCTGCATAAAGCAACACAGTGGTCAAGTTTGCCACATCTCAGGCATTGTCGGGATTTGGCAGGGCATTGCAGCTTTATGTGGGCGGAGCTACAGTTGCCGCACATTGTAGCGTCAGTATGTTCGCTGCGCCACCGCAGTACATTCGTCGACGTCCCCTTGTTCGGTGCGCACACGTGTGGGAGTCCGTGAAAAGCGCGCAAAATGGCCGCCCTCATCCAGGCTGAAGCCCTGGAGTTGCTCGATTGCTTGGACCCGTTCTGCCTCGTGGGGACCTTGCCGCGCCGTTTCAGCCGCTTGGATGTGGGAATACCGACTAGTGGCGTGTTCGTGTAGCACACAGGTCTCGATGGCGGTCGCTAGGGTGAGCTGCTTTACTTTGAGGAGCTGCTGGCGTAGGGGGTCCGACTGAACACCAAAAACGATCTGGTCGCGTATCATGGAGTCGGAGGTGGGCCCATAACTACAGGACTGCGCAAGGATGCGGAGGTGGGTGAGAAAGGACTGGAAAGGTTCATCCTTACCCTGCAAACGCTGTTGGAATACATAGCACTCGAAACTTTCATTCACCTCGATGTTGCAGTGAGTGTCAAACTTGAGGAGGACCGTCTTGAATTTTGATTTATCTTCATCATCAGCAAAGGTGAGAGAATTGAAAATGTGGATGGCATGTTCCCCGGCCGTGGATAGGAAGAGAGCGATCTTCCTGGTGTCAGAGGCAGCTTCCCGGTCTATGGCTTCCAGGTAGAGCTGGAAGCGTTGTTTGAATATCTTCCAGTTGGCCCCCAGGTTACCGGTGATGCGGAGCGGCGGCGGCGGGCGGACGCTGTCCATTTTGCAGGATGACTGTATGCTGGTGGAAGGCAGATCACTTGCAGGTAGGTCTAAGAAGTTCTAATATCCCTCAACTCCTGGTATCATGATGTGTTGGGTGCTCTGGATCCGTGGAACACATACAGGCCACCAACACTTAAAATACACGAACACGCCACTAGTCGGTATTCCCACATCCAAGTGGCTGAAACGGAGCAGCAAGGTCCCCACGAGACAGAACGGGTCCAAGCAATCGAGCAACTCCAGGGCCTCAGCCTGGATGAGGGCGGCATCGCGCTCACTGTTATGTCGGACAATGGCCCCTGCTTCACCAGCCAGGAATGGTCCAACTTTTCCAGGTGGTACAATTTTGTCCATGTGACATCCAGTCCCCTGTACCCCCAATCCAACGGCAAAGCGGAGAAGGGAGCACATATAGTCAAACGGCTCCTATGCAAGGCTCTTGATGCTGGGTCCAATTTCTACCTTGCCTTGCTTGCCTTTCGCTCCGCCCCGTTGTCCACTGGCCTGTCGCCAGCCCAGTTACTAATGGGTCGTATCCTGAGGACGACGGTGCCGTCCATCTATGTCCCAGACCTCGACCACGTTCCGGTCCTTCGCCAGATGCAGCTGTCTCGTGCACAGCACAAGGCGGCTCATGACTCCCGTGCAGCTGATCTCCCTGCTCTGGCTCCAGATAACAACGTCCGCGTCCATCTTCCGGATGGGGGCTGGTCTTAAACCGCTGTTGTCCTTCGGCAGGTGGCCCCCCGCTCGTTCCTGGTTCATCTACCGGATGGCTCTATTCTGCGCTGCAATCGACGCGCCCTTCGTCTCGTTCCACGCTCGCCACGTGATCCTCCATTGTCGCCTCACCCTCCTGCTGACCCTGCCACGGACTATGCAGAGCTCCCTGTCACTCTGCGTCCCCCTGACTCTGACGCAGTCCAGCCCGCTCCTGAACCGGCGGCTCTCGGCCCACCCTTGAGGCGGTCAACCAGAATTCATCGCCCACCTCAGAAAATTAATTTATGAACTTTGCGGACTTATAGACTCTCTGAATTGTTTTGTTGCTTTGTTTGATCGTTTCCCTGGTTTGTATATAGTGTTGATCTCGTTATTCTTGTTGCATGCTGCTTCTCTGCACCAGGCACCTTCCCATGTAAATAGCTTAGTTCTCATGTACGTAGTCCTCTAGATATGTCTTCGCACCCCACACGTAGTTAGGAACATTCTCACCATACATTATTTATTGCCACACACATACATTCTTTTCTCAAAGGGGGGTGTCATAATATACACCAGTATATCATGGTGCAGATACACACACACTGATGGACACACAGCAAGACCAATCAACACCGCAGCCAATCACCAGTTAGAGCACACTCACTATAAAGACAGGGGGCATCAGAGTTCCCGCTCATTCAGGATGCAGCCTCCTACAAGGACAGAGCTTGCAGCTTACAGCACAGATCCTCACCATGTGCTGAGTGCGTAGACTGGTTAGGACAGGCATAGGTCTTTAGTTTAACCTAACATCGTGTTAACCCACAGTGAAAGTATGTTCAACAGTTTCTAACTCAATAAAATAGTGTTGCACTATTTTAAGTGTTGGTGGCTTGTATGTGTTCCACGGATCCAGAGCACCCAACACATCAGGCCAACCTCCAATATTATGCATACCCATAACCGGGACATCGACATCTGCTGCCTGTCTGTCCTCCCATTCACTTCCAGGACAGCCCTGTTCATGGTTATTAGCTGAAGGTCACTTTAACTCCCTTTGACTGTGAGCAGCCTCTGGCTATTGTAAATAATGAATTGGGATTGTTTGTTATGTGAGCACTCCCAATTGCATTCTCGTGGGTTCATGTGCCATGTCTCAGACGAGTGTTATTGCCTAACAGTCCAATCAAAATGTAAGGCATGGACACTTTGACTGAACACTGGAGGCGTTAGAACCACAGGGGCAGCAGCCAACCATCGCTCTAGAGCTAGGCTTCAGCACTAGGGTCTCCTGCTGTGGCTGGGGGTGAGTGTGCAGAGTGGGATCATCCCATGCCACTGGCTAAGTGGATGGCACCTAAGGGTGGGGGAGACCCGAGGGATATGAAGGTCCAAGAGTGGAAGCCCTCGCAGTACTGATGGCAGCCCAGCCAGAGAGGCAGCAGCGTTGACGCAGGCTGGAGGCAGCACCCCATGTGCAGGGGGCTGCTGCACACCCTGCAGACCCAGCAGCCCATCAGGTGGAGGAGGGACCCAGAGGAGGACGCCACCGACGGCCCGAGGTGTAGAGGGATCTTGTTCATTCAAGGAGATAACAGACAGCATGCGCTGCAGGAGGCTCCGTCTCAACAGGGAGATGCTGCAGCACCTGTGCCATGTCCTTGCGGACTCGGCACCTTGTGGTGGAGGAGGACACCTGCTCTTGGTGGCCCTGAATCTTTATGCAACAGGTTCATTCCAGGGTTTGAGCGGGGACTTGTGCTGCATTTCAAGTTACAACCCACAAGACAATCCATGAAGTCACAATGCCCTGTATGCCCGGGCAGCTGACTATATTACCTTCGAGCTGGACCAAGCCCTTCAAGATGCTCGGGCAGCAGGACTCTCCACCATCATCAATATGCCCGGTAATTGATGTCACGCATGTCACCAGGGCATTGGGGAGTGCCCTTTGTAAACAGGAAGGGGTTCCATTCCCTGAATGTTCAGATCGTGTGTGACCATCATCTCCGCATCGTGCACATGTGTGCATGACAGCTACATCGTGGGACAATGAGAGATCCCGCCGTCTACGAGGACCACCACAGGATAACAGGTTGGCTCTTGGGGGATAAGGGATACCTGCTGAGGTCCTGGCTGATGACGCCAGTCAGGAGAACAGAGACCAAGGCTAAGGCCCGAAATAACAAGGCCCATTCTGCCACCTGTGCTGTTATTGAGCGGTGCACCGGACTCCAGAAAATGCAGTTCCGATGCCTGGAACGATCTACTGGTGCCCTGCAGTACACCTCCCAGACGGTCTCCCACTTTGTGGTGGTGTGCTGTGCCCTCCGCAGCCTGACACAGCCTCCACAACCTGGCACAGCAGCGGGGCGAAGTGCTGGAGGAGGGACATGCAGCCTCGGAGGACGCCTGGGTGCAGCTGGAAGATTGTAGTCAGGTGGAGGCGAGGATCCGGCATGCCTGGAAGGCCAGGGAAGCCCTCCTCACCGCTTCTCATAGGATGAGGCTTTGCCCGTCAACTCAACCGTCACTCCATCACCCCCTACACCCATTGACCACCCCCACTCCGTTCCTCTCCCTCTCACCCATTCCCCCTTCTTCCACACCTCCCCATTCATGATCCCACACATACCCCTCCCCGATTACCCTGTTCCATCCTCCTAGTGTCTGTGTAACATCACTCCAGGGTGATGGGCCTGTGTCTTGCTGCTGAGAGCTCACTCATACCCACCACCTGCATGGGATCTGCATCGGGGACTCTTGATATTGGACCACTGTGCCCAGGGCGGTAGGGGTGGGGATGGCGGAGAGCAGCTGGGGGTGGGGGTGCGGGCAGTTCCGCTATGAAGAATGATGTGACAGAGGCTTCTCATGTATCAGGTGTAACATGTTTTAGTGTTGTGAACATAATTTTAAAAAAAAAATTTAGAGTACCCAATTCTTTTTTTTCCCAATTAAGGGGCAATTTAGCGTGGCCAATTCACCTCGCCAGCACATCTTTTTGGGCTGTGGGGGTGAGACCCACACAGACACGTGGAGAATGAGCAAACTCCGCAAGGACAGTGACCCAGAGCTGGGATTCGAACCCGGGTCCTCAGCGCCGTAGTCCCAGGGCTAACCACTGCTCAATGCTCCACAGTAATGTCCACCTGCATGTGGGACATGTCCCTCAGCAACTGGGACCTGTTGTCGACGCCTCAGCCATGGTCGACGCTGACTAAGCAACACCTTGGACACCACCACTCATGATGCTGAGGTCGTGCTCCAGGCTTTCCACTGCGGTCATCATCCTAGAGGTGTTAGCCAAGGTGCCATATTTTGCCGGCATCTTCTTATGCGCCCGTAACCTTCGGGACTCCTCCAATCGGCTATGCACTCGCAGGAGTGACATCCCAAATGGTACGGCCGTGCCCTAGCATTTGCATCAGCTCCGGGATAACCTTGCCCAGGGGCTCGGCATCTGACTGGGAGTCAGACAGGCCCTGGGATCCATAAAACCCCTGTTCCTTTGGATGTTCCTGCCTCCACCTGATGTGGATCAGCAACTGTGTGGGGCTCATCAGATTGTGCCCCAGAGGCCTGTCCACTAATGTCGCCTTGCAAGGTGTGTGTCTCTGCGCCGGGGGAGGGTGGGCAAGACATCTGTGATGCCTCGATGGTGGCCTCCTCAGAGCTTTCCTCTGAGGTGGTCTCTGGGTGGTGGGGGGGGGGGAATTGATAGCTGGGTAGCCCCACCCTATCAGATGGAAATCCTACGAACAATGAACATGTGGTCAGTGAGGGGGGAAATCATTTTGTCCGACATCAACAACTCACTTGAGACTGGGTGAAGGGGCAGTGGATCCCTACATCTGCGGCACAGGCCAAGCTCGCTGTACGTGACCGCTATCTCCACGGCCAACTCCACGATCTCCAGGGTCTGCCCCTCATAAGAGGTGAGCCCTGCCGTCGTCTGGGCCCTATCCCGCCTGTTATGGGCAAACTTCTCCTCCGGGTACAGAGAGGGGGCATTGTGAGCCCCACGCTTGATGCATCGGTGGGGGGGGGGGGGGGGGGGGTGTTCTATGGTAGGTGGTATAGAGAATCATAGAAATTACATTGCAGAAGGAGGCCATTCAGCCCATCGAGTCTGCACCATCCCTTGGAAAGAGCACCCTACCGAAGCCCACACCTCCACCCTACCCCATAACTCGCGGCTCGAGAGGTGGTGCAAGAGGAAGGGATTCAAATTCCTGGGGCATTGGAACCGGTTCTGGGGGAGGTGTGACCAGTACAAACCAGACGGTCTGCCCCTGGCCAGGACTGGAAGCGATATCCTAGGGGGGTGTTTACTAGTGCTGTTGGGGAGGGTTTAAACTAATGTGGCAGAGGGATAAGAACCGATGCAGGAAGTCGGAGGGAAGTAAAATGGGGACAGAAACAAAAAGCAGTAAGGGGGAAAGTGTAAGGCAGAGAAGCCATAGTCAAAAATCAAAAAGGGTCACTGTACAGGGTACAGTGACTGTGGAGAGTGTGAAAAGGGAGGTGGGCAATGCAGGATTGAGGGTGTTGTACCTAAAAGCGCGCAGTATACGGAACAAGGTAAATGAGCTTGTTGCTCACATTGAAATTGGCCGGTACGATGTTGTGGGCATCACAGAGATGTAGCTGCAAGGGGATCAGTGCTGAGATCTAAATATCCAAGGATATATGTCCTATCGAAAGGACAGGCAGATGGGCAAAGGGGGCGGGGTTGCATTGTTACTAAGGAATGAAGTTAAATCGATAGCAAGGATATAGGATCAGAAGGCATAGAATTTATGTGGGTAGAGTTGAAGAATCGCAAAGGTAAAACGACCCTGATGGGAGTTATGTACAGGCCCCCTAGCAGTAGTCAGGATGTGGGGCAGAAAATAAATCAGGAGATAGAAAAAGCATGTAAAAAAGGCAACATTACAATAATCATGGGGGACTTCAATATGCAGTGGACTGGGAAAATCAGGTTGGTAGTGGATCCCAAGAAAAGGAATTTGTGGAATGTCTAAAAGATGTTTTTTGGAGCAGCTTGAGTCTACTAGGGAACAGGCAATTCTGGATTTGGTGATGTGTAATGAGGCAGACTTGATTAGGGAACTTAAGATGAAGGAATCCTTAAGGAGCAGTGACCACAATATGATAGAGTTTATCCTGCAGTTTGAGAGGGAGAAGCTGCAATCAGATGTAACGGTATTCCAATTAAATAAGGGTAATTATAAAGACATGAGGGAGGAGCTGGCCAGAGTTGATTGGAAAAGGAGCCTAGCAGGGAAGAACAGTGGAACAGCAATGGCAGGAGTTTTTGGGGGTTATTAGGGAGGCACAACAGAAATTCATACCAAGGAGGAGGAAACATGCTAAGGGGAGGACAAGGCACCCATGGCTGACGAGGGATGTCAAGGACAGCATAAAAGTTAAAGAAAAAGCATACAAAGTGGCGAGTTAGTGGGAGGCGAGAGGATTGGGAAGCATTTAAAAGCGAGCAGAGGACAACAAAAAAAGCAATAAGGTGGGAGAAGATGAAGTATGAGTGCAAGCTAGCTAGTAATATAAAGGAAGATAGGAAGAGTTTTTTACAATATATAAAAGGTAAGAGAGAGGCAAAAATAGACATTGGACCACTGGAAAATGTGGTTGGAGAAGTAATAATAGGAAACAAAGAAATGGCAGACAAACTGAATAGTTACTTTGCATCAGTCTTCACGGTGGAAGACACCAGTGGGATGCCAGAGCTCCAGGAGAACCAGGGGCAGAGGTGAGTGTAGTGACCATTACTATGGAGAAGGTTCTGGTGAAACTGAAAGGTCTGAAGGTGGATAAGTCACCTGGACCGGATGGACTACACCCCAGGGTCCTAAATGAGATAGCTGAGAAAATTGTGGAGGCATTGGTGATGATCTTTCAGGAATCACTGGAGGCAGGAAGGGTCCCAGAGGACTGGAAAGTGGCTAATATAACACCACTGTTTAAGAAGGGACGGAGGCAGAAGACGGGAAATTATAGGCCGGTTAGCCTGACTTCAGTCATTAGTAAGATTTTAGAGTCTGTTATTAAAGATGAGATCGCAAAGTACTTGGAAGTGCATGGTAAAATAGGACTGAGTCAGCACGGCTTTGTCAAAGGGAGGTCGTGTCTGACAAATCTGTTAGAGTTCTTTGAGGAGGTAACAAGCACGTTAAACAAAGGAGAACCAGTGGACGTGATTTATTTAGATTTTAAAAGGCCTTAGACAAGGTGCCACATAGGAGACTGTTAAATAAGTTAAAAGCCCATAGTGCTAAGGGTAAGATCCTGGCATGGATAGAGGATTGGCTGACTGGCAGAAGGCAGAGAGTGGGGATAAAGGGGTCTTTTTCAGGATGGCAGCCGGTGACTAGTGGTGTGCCTCAGGGGTCTGTGCTGGGACCACAACTTTTCACGATATACATAAATGATCTGGAAGAAGGAACTGAAGGTACTGGTGCTAAGTTTGCAGATGATACAAAGATCTGTAGAGGGACAGGCAGTATTGAGTAAGCAAGGGGGTTGCAGAAGGATTTGGACAAGCTAGGAGAGTGGGCAATGAAGTGGCAAATAAATACAATGTGGAAAAGTGTGAGGTTATGCACTTTGGAAGGAGGAATTTAGTCATAGACTATTTTCTAAATGGGGAAATGCTTAGGAAATCAGAAGCACAAAGGGACTTGGGGGTCCTTGTTCACGATTCACTTAAGGTTAATGTGCAGGTTCAGTCGGCAATTAAGAAGGCAAATGCAATGTTAGCATTCATGTCAAGAGGGCTAGAATACAAGACCAGGGATGTACTTCTGAGGCTGTATAAGGCTCTGGTCAGACCCCATTTGGAGTTTTATGAGCAGTTTTCGGCCCCATAGCTAAGGAAGGATGTGCTGGCCTTGGAAAGAGTCCAGAGGAGGTTCACAAGAATGATCCCTGGAATGAAGAACTTGTCATATGAGGAACGGTTGAGGACTCTGGGTCTGTACTCGTTGGAGTTTAGAAGGGTGAGGGAGGATCTTATTGAAACTTACAGGATACTGCGAGGCCTGGATAGAGTGGACGTGGAGAGGATGTTTCGACTTGTGGGAAAAACTAGAACCAGAGGACACCATCTCAGACTAAAGGGACAATCCTTTAAAACTGAGATGAGGAGGAGTTTCTTCAGCCAGAGGGTGGTGAATCTGTGGAACTCTTTGCCGGGGCAGGCAGGGGAATGGGAATGAGAAAATATCAGCCATGATTGAATGGCGGAGCAGACTCGATGGGCCGAGTGGCCTAATTCTGCTCCTATGTCTGTGGTAAACCATTCTATTGTATTATACCTGCTGTATGTAACATGCCTTGGCTTGCCCCTGCTGGCTCCGCCTGTGGCTCCTCCCCTCGGGCTCGGGTATAAAGGTGGCCAACCTCCTGCCCTGCCTTCAATCTGGGGCCGGCTGCCAGCAGGTATCTTTAAGCTAATTAAAGCCACAGTTTCACTCTCAACTCGTCCTCTGTCGTTATTGATGGTACATCAATTTAATTAGCTTAAAGTTTTAAGATGGACCAATCACTCAAACATGATCACCTGGAGATGGACCCTCAAGCAGCCGACGCCACTACCACGTTCGAATACTGGCTACGCTGCTTCGAATCCTGCATCGAATCCTCCGCTATTGCCGTCGCCGAGACCCACAAGCTGCGAATTCTCAACTCCCGGGTGAGCCCGCAAGTATACATTATTATCAGCGTCCCTGCCTCGTACGCGGATGCGATAACGCTGTTGAAAGGACAGTATGTGAGGAAGGTCAACGAGGTATATGCTAGGCATCTCCTTGCCACGAGGCGACAGCGCCCTGGAGAATCGCAAGCTGAATCTCTGCGCGCATTGCGGGTACTCGGTCGGAACTGCAATTGTAAGGCGGTATCGGCTGTCGAGCACACAGAGTTGTTGATCCGGGACGCCTATGTCGCAGGCACAACGTCAAATTACACCCGCCAGCGCCTACTTGAAAGGGGTACACTCGACCTCCAAGAGACAGTACAGCTTTTGGACTCATTAGATGTGGCCTTCCACAACCTGGATGCCTACACCTCCGATGAGGCGGCACCCTCGTGGACGTCGGGGGCGCCGCAAGCCTGTGGCGCGCAGCAACCTGACAATTCCGGAGCCTCAAAGTGCTACTTCTGTGGCCAGGGTAAGCACCCCAGACAATGCTGCCCAGCGAGGAGCGCGACCTGCAACGGGTGCGGAATTAAGGGCCATTTCGCCAAAGTCTGCCAGGCCGGAACTGATTCTAAACCCAGCAGCCGTGGAGGCCACCATCTTCACTGCCACGTGCGACCCCTGGGGCCGTCATCTTTGAATCACCCCGCCGCCTCCCGGAACCCCTACTCACCCGATCGTAAGCTGGCCTCCGCTACTATCGATCAGCCCACCCACCTTCTGCAGCTCGCCTCCATCACCCTCGACCAGTCTTGGCCGCATCACCTCGCCAACTCCATGATGGCCATCCGGATCAACGGCCACGAGACAACCTGCCTTTTCGACTCCGGGAGCACAGAGAATTTTGTTCATCCAGATACGGTAGGGCGCTGCTCCCTCCCAATCTTACCCGCTACCCAGAAAATCTCCCTGGCTTCTGTATCGCATACCGTGGAAGTCCGTGGGTACTGTGTTGCAACACTTACAGTATGGGGCGTTGAGTACAAAAACTTCAAACTCTACGTCCTCCCACAACTCTGCGCTGCCGTGCTACTGGGGCTCGATTTCCAGTGCCATCTCAAAAGTGTTACCTTGGAGTTCAATGGCCCCCTGTCCCCCCTCACCGTCTGTAGCCTCTCGACCCTTAAGGTCGCCCCACGCCCGCTCGTCGCTAACCTCACCCCGGACTGTAAGCCCGTCGCCACTAGGAGAAGACAATACAGTGCTCGGGAAAAGGCCTTTATCAGGTCGGAGGTCCAGCGACTCCTGTGGGAAGGGATCATAGAGACCTGTACTAGCCCCTGGAGAGCCCAAGTGGTGGTCGTCAAGACTGGGAGAAGCTCCGGTTGGTCATCGGCTACAGTCAGACTATCAACCGGTACACGCAGCTCGATGCGAACCCCCTTTCCCGCATATCTGACATGGTCAATCAGATTGTGCAGTACCAAGCCTTCTCCACCATTAATCTGAAGTCCGCGTACCACCAGCTCCCTATCTGCCACCAATACGCTGCCTTCGAGGCAGATGGCCGCCTCTATCACTTCCTCAGTGTTCCCTTCGGCGTCGCCAATGGGGTCTCGGTCTTCCAACGAGAGATGGACCAAATGGTTGACCAGTACAAGCTGCGGGCCACGTTCCTGTATCTGGATAATGTCACCATCTACGGCCATGACCAGCAGGACCACGACGCTAACCTCCAAAAATTCCTCCACACCGCCAAGCTTCTTAACCTTACGTACAATAAGGAGAAATGCGATTTCCGCACATCCCGCCTCGCCATCCTTGGCTACGTTGTGGAAAACGGTGTCCTAGGGCCCGACCCCGACCGCATGCTCCCTCACTGCCTCAAGGCGCTGAAGAGATGCCTGGGGTTCTTTTCCTACTATGCCCAGTGGGTCCCCAATTATACGGACAAGGCCTGCCCACTCATTAAATCCACCTCTTTTCCCCCGACGGTTGAGGCCCGCCTGGCCTTCAACCGCATCAAGGCAGATATTGCCAAGGCCGCAATGCACGCAATAGACGAGCGATGCGTCCGACTTTGCCCTGGCCGCTACCCTCAACCAGGCGGGCAGGCCCGTGGCTTTCTTCACCCGTACTGTCCAGAGCTCCGAAATTCGACACTCCTCCATCGAAAAGGAAGCCCAAGCCATTGTGGAAGCTGTGCGACATTGGATGCATTACCTGACCGGCACGCGATTCACTGTCCTCACTGACCAACGGTCGGTGGCCTTCATGTTCAATAACACACAGGGGGCAAGATCAAGAATGACAAGGTCCTAAGGTGGAGGATCGAACTCTCCACCTATAATTATGATATCTTGTATCGACCTGGGAAGCTCAACGAGCCCTGTAGCCACGTAAAATGGCTGCGTTCCGATTAATCTGGCCAAAACCCAGTTTAAAATGGCTAACCCGAAAGACTGCTGGGAAAAGCAGCTAAGAAGACACAAGCAGGCAGCTGCAGACAGTATTGCATATTCGGCTCTGGGGAAGTTAGCCCAGATCGATACTCAGGGCTATCAACAGCCCATCAACCCAGGTATTTGCAGTTGCATTCAGGACTGTTTGCAGCCCATCTATCCAGGCATCTGCAGTTAAATCGGCTATCCCCGGGAACAATTGCAACATATTAGCAATTGAATACCGGGCCAGACCTGTCGGCGCCTGCAGTGGCCGAAACAAAGACAGGTGAGCGACCACCCCCCGATCGAGGAATCGCTTCACCATTGGACACATCGACCCCAGAGATTGGGGACAGATCCAATCACTTGGGACTCAGGGTCAAGGGCCGCCCCGGGAGGCGGGAAGCCCCAGGGCCCTATAAAAGTGAGGGTCCAAGTTCAGATCTCGCTCTCTCTCCTCTTCGCCTGCTCGAGACCTTCGCAAGAACAGCAACCGGCAACAGTAAGTTTGAATCCAGTGATCGCTATCCGGTAGAGACACCTAGCCACCGACCTGTAGCAGCCTTTTGAATCCCGCGGGCCAGATCTGATTGGACAAGCCATTCGTTTCCCTGACCTGGTGGGCTCTTCCTAAGTTAAGTATTGGCCAGTAGTGATAGGTTTATTATATAGAAAGTAATATTAGGGTATTAATATTGCTTGTTGTATATAATAAATGACCGTTGTTTTAATCCTTACTAAGCGGTGTGCTGTATTATTAATCATAACCTGAACTTGAACCACGTGGCGGTATCATAAAGATACCTGGCGACTCATGAGCAAAGGTGACGTAATCAGAGCAAATAGACTAAGGTTAAAAAGAGCAACATCCCTCAGATGCCCTATCCCACGGTACATGTGCCAGCACACAAGTAGACCGACTTTGGCCCGCCACAATGACATCTGTCACCCGGGTGTCACCTGTTTTTTCCACTTTATCAAGGCCCGCAACCTGCCTTACTCCATCGAGGAGGTCAGGGCCATGACCAGGGACTGCCAGGTCTGCGCGGAGTGCAAACCACACTTCTATTGGCCAGACAGAGCACACCTGGTAAAGGCCTCCCGCCCCTTTTAGCGCCTCAGCATTGATTTCAAAGGGCCCCTCCCCTCCATTGACCATACTCACGTTTCCCTTTCACCATCCCATGCCCTGATATGACCTCTGTCACAGTCATCAAGGCTCTGCATGGCCTCTTCACCGTGATCGGTTTCCCCAACTCCATCCATAGTGATCGGGGTTCTCCCTTCATGAGTGATGAGCTGCGTCAGTACCTGCTTACCTTGGGCATCGCCTCAAGCAGGACTACCAGCTACAACCCCCGGGGGAACGGACAGGTGGAGAGGGAGGACGCGACGGTCTGGAAGGCCGTCCTTCTTGCCCTACGGTCTAGAAATCTCCGTCTCCCGCTGGCAGGAGGTCCTTCCCGATGCGCTCCACTCCATCCGGTCGCTCCTGTGTACCGCCACCAATGTGACCCCTCATGAGAGAATGTTTGTCTTCCCCAGGAGGTTCACCTCAGGGGTCTCGCTCCCATCCTGGCTGACGGTCCCAGGGCCCGTCCTCCTCCAGAAGCATGCGAGGAGTCATACGTCGGATCCCCTGGTCAAAGGGTTTGTCTCTTCCATGCTAACCTACAATATGCCTACGTGGCACACCATGACGGGTGGGAGGACACAGTCTCCCTTCAGGATTTGGCACCCGCAGGTTCCCCAGCGACCATCACTACTACACCCGACCCTACACCTTCTCCCTCCATTGCTACCCATGGTGCACCAGGGCCACAGCATACTCCGCTAGTCCCAGTCCATGGCACGCCAGAGCCTCAGGGTCCACCGCCAGGCATTCATCTACTTGGTGACGCAGAAGACGACACGCTCCTGGACACGCAGGCCAACACCAGTGTCCACACCACAGCCGGGACTGCGGAGGTCACAGCGGAAAGTCAAAGCCCCCGACAGACTCGATATATAATTCAACCCGTCCACTTCACCCCCGCCGGACTCCTTTTTTTAACAGGGGGTGAATGTGGTAAACCACTGTATTGTATTATACCTGCTGTATGTAACATGCCTGGGCTTGTCCCTGCTGGCTCCGCCTGTGGCTCCTCCCCTCGGGCTCGGGTGTAAAGGTGGCCACCCTCCGGCGATGCCTTCAGTCTGGGGCCAGCTGCCAGCAGGTATCTTTAAGCTAATTAAAGCCACAGTTTCACTCTCAACTCGTCCTCTGTTGTTATTACATGGTACATCAATGTCTTATGGTCTTATAACCCAGTAACCCCACCTAACCTTTTTGGACACTAAGGACAATTTAGCATGGCCAATCCACCTAACCTGCCCCGGCTCTGGGTCACTGTCCGTGTGGAGTTTGCACATGAAAATGAAATGAAAATCGCTTATTGTCACAAGTAGGCTTCAAATGAAGTTACTGTGAAAAGCCCCCAGTCACCACATTCCGACGCCTGTTCGGGGAGGCTGGTATGGGAATTGAACCGTGCTGCTGGCCTGCCTTAGTCTGCTTTAAAAGCCAGCTATTTAGCCCCCTGCTAAACCAGCCCCTGTTTGCGTGTGTTTCTCCTCCACAACCCAAAGATGTGCAGGGTAGGTAGATTGAACACGCTAAATTGCCCCTTAATTGGAAAAAATGAATTGGGTACTCTAAATTTAAAACCAAAATCCACCTAACCTGCACATCTTTGGACTGTGGGGCGAAACCGGAGCACCCGGAGGAATCCCGCGCAGACACGGGGAGAACGTGCAAACTCCACACAGACAATGACTAAAGCTGGGAATCGAACCTGGGACCCTGGAGCTGTGAAGCAACTGTGCTAACCACTGTGCTCATATGTAGGTACTGCTTTTGGCATGAAGGGGTAAGCTGTTGGATGCCAGAGTCTGATAGGGTACAAGCGAAATGATATACTGTGGGGCGGGGGAGTTCCAACCGCTGACTTGTTGGGGAGGGAGTGGGCAGCTGGGGGTCAAGGGGGGGGCAGGCAGGGCTAATGCCAGGGGGCCATTAACTTACCATTGCAACCCGGTGGAGCTCCCAGGCTGCATTGGCAGCCCTGTTGCTGGTCCTCCAGTCCCCTCGGGGGAACAGGAGGTGAGATTCTACCAGCCCAGGGCCGGGCCGGAGAATCCCCGCGACCGGCGCAAATCGCGGCACGCAGCCCCGACGCCAGGACTCAATTCTCCACAGAGCTGAGAATCAGCGCCATTGGCACCGGAATGGTTGACACGGCGCCGGTCAGGGGCCTCTCTGTACGGCCCCCCCCCCCCCGCCAATTCTCGGCCCGGGATGGGCCGAGCGGCCATCGTAAAAATCCCAAGTCCCACTGGCGCCGCTCACACCTGCTCTCAGCCGGCGGGACCTCGGCGTGGAAGGGTCCGGGGGCGGCCTGTGGGGGGAGAGGGGGTGGCCGACCCTGGGGGGGGCCTACGATGAGGCCTCGGCTGCAACCGGGGCCCACCGATCGGCGGGCCGGCCTCTTTGTCTGTGGGCCTCCTTTCTTCCGCGCCGGCCCCTGTAGCCCTGTGCCATGTTGCGTCGGGGCCGGCGTGGAGAAGGGAGCCACTGCGTATGTGCGCGTTGGCACCGGTGCCACTGCACATGCGCACGTTGCCGCTGGTGCCACTGCGCATGCGTGGACCCCCACTGTGCCCAGTTCATGCCAGGATCTGCAGCTGGAGCGGCGTGGATCGGCCTTGTAGGGGCCAGAATTGCTCATCCTGAGACCATGTTGACGCCGTCATGAAATGCGACGGCGTTTTCGACGGCATCAACACTTAGCCTCAGGATCACAGAATCCTGCCCAGGATGTCCCATCTCGCTCCACGGCATCCAGTAGCCTGGCCAGGTCAGCATCCCCGAAGCTTGGCGTAAGTCTATGTGGTTCCATGGTCGGTGTGCTGTCTGGGAATGGGTTCGGAGGGAGCGTTTATGAGCAACTCCCCCTTGTTAGAGGGGAGTTGCCGGGCGCAGTTCCTGCGAATCAGCTGACGGGACAGCCAGTTCCACCGTAGAAGCTTGAGTGGGATAATCTTTGGAACTACTCCGCTGTCTCGTTGGCTCGGTCCTCAGGAAGCACGCGGGAAGCCGCACCCGATATGTCATTGACCATTCCCAACTACATTGCGCCACTGACATCGAGATTAATCATTCCAGAGCAGATTGGAAATAAAGCCTGTCACCTTGCTGGCCCTCCATCGTTCAGAGCCATAGTTGGAACATAGGAAGATGAATGGGCCATTCAGCCCATCCACCCTGTTCGCCCATCAAGTAGATCATGGGTAAAATAAAAACAGAAAGTGCTTGAAAAACTCAGCATATCTAGCAGCATCTGTGGTGACAGAAACGGGGTTCAGTCTGACTCTCCTCTGGGACTGCCAGACCTATAGGTTTTGCCAGCACAGGGGCAGCACGGCGGTGCAGTAGGTCAGCACTGCGGCCTCACGGTGCCGAGGTCCCAGGTTCCATCCCGGCGCTGGGTCACTGCCGTGTGGATTTTGCACATTCTCCCCGTGTTTGCGTGGGTTTCACCCCCACAACCCAAAGGTGTGCAGAGTAGGTGGATTGGCCCTTAATTGCCCCTTAATTGGAAAAAATGAATTGGGTACTCTAAATTAAAAAAAAGTTTTCCCAGCACATTGTGTTTTTATTTCAGATCTCCAGCGTCTGCACTATTTTGCTTTTGTTCAGATCATGCCTGGTGTCGCTGTACCTTCCTGACAATTAGGCAGCATGATTCCGTCTGGACAATCCACTAAACTATTGATGGGAGAGAGATTTTGAATCAGAACTTATTTAAAATAAAGCCAAGAGCAACGCATTAGTCCAGGTGACCAATTGCCCTATGTAAGAAACAGTTGGTTTTATTATCCAGATTTCTAATAAAAGCAGGTCGTTACCAGACCGAGAATTCTGGCTTTTTAAACAAACCTGCTACTTGGTTTGGCGAAGTTAAGTGTTTAGATACTTGTAGCGATGAATCCGCGGTAAAACTTGGAAGGATTGGCTCTAGGAATTGGCTCCCCTCCAGCTTTGACGAAGTTCCTGGAGATTCCAGGTTTTGCATCTTTAAGCCACCTTACCCATGACAGGCAGTGCAGGGGAACGGAGCTCGCGCAAAAGTCTCGAGGATACCCGGAGGTCGAGGCGACGCCAAGGACAGGGATTACTCGGCCAGTGAAGAAGGATGAGACTGAGTGTCGATCCTGGCAAGCTGCAGAGCCGGGGGGGCTGAGCGAGATCAAAAAGCAGGACAGAAGGGAAGGAGAGAAAGTGCAAGAATCCAGGCTGTGAGGTTCCAGCGGCTGCCGCCCAGCTCTGCTCCAGGAAGAAGTGTGAAGCAGCTCAGAGGTAAAGTTATCAGTTTCTCACAAAGTTGCCAGTTTCATCCCTGCTCAGTGTACACATCTGGATTGAAATGTGCAATGCAGCCACCCTGAGCCCGGATGGCCGGTGAAACTTGGAAAACTGGCTGATGGGCTAATATTAAGGTGAGAATGCAGGACGGGATGAGGCAGCGGTTCATTGCAAAGTGTGTTCCCTGTAACTTGGGGATTCGATTTTAGTGACTTACGTTTATTGAACAGGGTGAAAGAAAAACAAAGCGTTTTCGCTGATACTCTCAATGCAATCTGCCTCATCGCAAGGAAAGTTTATAAAGCAATTTAAAAATATGTAAAGTGAAGGGAAATAGACTTAAAGCTCACAGGAGTCGCCAAAGAAGGCGGGGAACATGCAATGTCAGTCCATGTGTTCCGAGTCAGGAAAAACTCCAAAGGAATAGGGAGAGAGGGAGGTGGGGGGAATTCAATAGCTGTCATTAGACGAACTTTAACTTCAACCAGAGATCATCTCATTTAATTTTATTGTTTTCCTTTCCTTCCCCAGTCACTAAACTGGTTAGTTTGCTATTGTGTGACCTGTCAGCTCCTGCACTGTAGCAGCCCAGGCTATCAAGAATATAAAGTGAATTCCTACGAGATTACCTGGCACCTAAATCTCACCCGCACTCACCAGGAGTGAGCAGTTTTTCTCTTTAAATGTTATGTGGGTGATCGTAAGAATACATTTTGCACTCAAAGAGTGAAACTACTCAGATGTTCTTCCTGTCTTCTGTTCTGAAAATTTGACTTGAATTAATTGCCAGGAGATGATTTACCTCCACCTCTTTTCACTGCCTTCACCTTTGGTATTCTTTACTGCAAGCCGTTGAATCCTTTGCCTGTGCTATTGAATTAACAGAAAATAAACTCAAATCAAAATTAACATAAGAATGCACCTCTGAATACAAACAGTGCATAAATGTAAAGAATGTTCTCTGGGTTCCCGGCGATCTGGAGAATCCTAATAGCTGTGTGACATTTCTATCACAATCTCATATAGAAATGAGCTTGGGATGTTTCTCCAGTACAGTGAAGTTTTGTTCTAAATTGCATATTCAGGGCGGCACGGCAGCACAGTGGTTAGCACAGTTGCTTCACAGCTCCAGGGTCCCAGGTTCGATTCCCGGCTTGGGTCACTGTCTGTGCGGCGTCTGCACTTTCTGCCCGTGTCTGCGTGGGTTTCCTCCGGGTGCTCCGGTTTCCTCCCACAGTCCAAAAGATGTGCGGGTTAGGTAGATTGGCCGTGCTAAATTACCCTTAGTGTCCAAAAAGGTTGGGTGGGGATACTGGGTTACGGGGATAGGGTGGGGGTTTGGGCTTAGGTAGGGTGCTCTTTCCGGGGGCCGGTGCAGACTCGATGGGCCGACTGGCCTCCTTCTGCACTGTAGATTCTATGATTCTATGCTTCAGAGCTTCAGGGTCCCAGATTTGATTCACGGCTTGGGTGACTGTCTTTGTGGAGTTTGACATTGGGCAGCGCATGGCATAGTGGTTAGCACTGGGACTACGGCGCTGAGGACCCGGGTTCGAACCCCGGTCCTGGGTCACTATTCGTGTGGAGTTTGCACATTCTTCCTGTGTCTGCCTGGGTTTCAGCCCCACAACCCAAAGATGAAATTGCCCCTTAATTGGAAAAAGAAAATTGGATACTCTAAATTAAAAAAAAAGAGTTTGCACATTCTCCCCATGCCTCTGTGGGTTTCCTCCGGGTGCTCCGGGTTTCCTCCCACAATCCAAAGATGTGCAGGATAGGTGGATTGGTCATGCTAAATTGCCCTTAGTGTCGAAAAAAAAGATTAGGTGGAGTTACTGGGTTACGGGGATAGGGTGGAGGTGTGGGCTTGGGTAGGGTGCACTTCCCAATGTCTGGTGCAGACTCGATGGGCCGAATGGCCTCCTTCTGCACTGTAAATGCTTTGATTCTATTTTTAAAAATAAATTCAGAGTACCCAATTCATTTTTTTCCAATTAAAGGGCAATTTAGTGGGCCAATCCACCTACCCTGCATATCTTTGGGTTGTGGGGGCGAAACCCACGCAATCACGGGGAGAATGCGCCAACTCTACACGGACAGTGACCCAGAGCCGGAATCGAACCTGGGACCTCGGCGCCATGAGGCAGCACTGCATGATTCTATTTAATATTGGATAAAATGTTAGATATAGGGCGGCACGGTGGCACAGTGGTTAGCACTGCTGCCTCACAGCACCAGGGACCCAGGTTCGATTCTGACCTCGGACGACTGTCTGTGTGGAGTTTGCACATTCTTCCCGTGACTGCGTGGGTTTCTTCCGAGTGCTCCAGTTTCCTCCTACAGCCCAAAGATGTACAGGTTAGGTGGACTGGCTGTGCTAAATTGTCCCTAGGTGGGTTTACAGGGATAGGGTGGGGGATTGGGCTTCGGTTAGGGTGCTTTTTGGAGGATTGGTGCAGACTCGATGGGCCAAATGGCCTCATTCTGCACTGTACTGATTCTATGACTCTATGAAACATGTAGCAAGAGGTTGAGCAAACGTATTTTTGGATAGAAATGTGTCCTATGAGAAAAAGCATGATATTGGGGAGCTAATGCAGGGAATTAATGAGCATTGTCAAGTTAATGGGAAAGAGGCCACTATACAATACTGCCAACGAAGAGAAGGCCATTGGGAACCGTGAGCTTCCTCTTTTAGAAACGCAGATGTATTTCACAATGAGATTTAATTATTTTCCTCCATGAAAATCGAGGTAGGCAGAAATAAGTAAAACGGTGTAAGAGGAGTTAGTTGGTGATGCAACATATTGGTACCCCAGGAAGCGTGTTTGTGCTTGCAATCTCCCATCTGGTGAATAGCTGTGCAATTCTGTCGAAGGAAAGCCAAGCGTGGCCTCACTTGGTGAGTTAAAGCCAGGCGCTTCCTCACATTGCGAACTAGCTGTTGATGTCTTGGAGCCTTCTGTTGAAGTTTTGGATTGGTGTGTTTTGAGCTCAGAGGTATGCTTCATGCAATGGTGCCAAGATGGTGAATGAAAGAGATCTAATGTGGGAAGATTCAAGACCAGGCAAGGAGGGAGGGGGGGGCGGTAAAGGGAGAGAGAAGGATGTCTCAAAGTTAGGCCTTCTCAGGTTGAACCAGAACAAAAATGTGAAACTTAGCAGGTCTGAGATCTCACGGTGTCAAATAGTAACCTTTTAGTTACATAGGGTCCCAGCAATCATTTGACTGTTTGCTCCAAGTGCCCAGGATAAACAAAATATCCCAGAGCCTCCCAAGATTTCAAACCTTTCGTCCCATTGTGTATGTTTCACACTTATGAAAGAACTGTGCTAAATCCTGTTGAAAGCTCCTCAGTTCCCATCAAAGCACACCGAGTCCCAGATCAGATGGTGGTGTGAACTAGCTGCTGAGGTTTTGGAGATTTCTGCTGGAGTTTTACACTGGTCGACACTGTGCCACAGGGATGGTTCATGCTATGTAGGCAGATTGGTCTCACTCAAGAAAAACAGAATCATTTCTGATCATTTCAAAAATTGTGGCTAATGCCTTTCAAGAAGATCGCAAAAATTGATTGATATTAATTAATTCCTGTCTCTGCTAGGTTTCAAATCCTGAAATCTAACTTGAATATTCCAGCTGAATGACACTTGTCACGTTTTGCATTCATTTTAAGTGGTGCTTGATGCATGTTAATGGCAAGAAAATATCAGCATTTATGTATATCTGCAAAATAGCTTGTGGCTTAGATTGTGAATGATAACAAGAGAAGTGATACAGGACAGTATTATATCTAAATATATATCAATAATATTCAGCTGTTTGTAACATTTATGTGCTTCAGAAACATGTAGCTCTTCCTGGGATAACATAGAACATAGAACATACAGTGCAGAAGGAAGCCATTCGGCCCATCGGGTCTGCACCAACCCACTTAAGCCCTCACTTCCATCCTATCCCCGTAACCCAATAACCCCTCCTAACCTTTTTGGTCACTAAGGGCCATTTATAATGGCCAATCCACCTAACCTGCACGTCTTTGGACTGTGGGAGGAAACCGGAGCACCCGGATGAAACCCACGCAGACACGGGGAGAACGTGCAGACTCCGCACAGACTGACCCAGCGGGGAATCGAACCTGGGACCCTGGCGCTGTGAAGCCACCCTAACTTCTTTAATATGGAGCTCACAAATTTGACCCGCACTATTACACATCATTAGAGTAAGGTATTCTATGTCAGGTATAGCTGTTGTCAAGTCCTGATCCTGAACATCAGGAAATATGTCAGGATGAAACCATATGATCAGTAGATTACCTGCACTATTAACTATATTAGACATTGTCCTGGAGTGCCCCACTGAATCAATAATGTGAAGTGTACATTGTTCTTTCATTGTTGCTATTTTTGGATCTAAAGTTGAAAACTCCTTGGCTTTGTGTTGTGATCTATGATTTCTGGGGGCGCTGCATACTGCTCCATGATGGTCACAGGTTATGCGGGGGGGGTGGTTGAACAAGCTAAGAAGATTGGATATAAGAATGGATGATTAAATTAAATGCAGTTATAAATTTATCTATATTTGAATATAGCCTCCGTACCAGCCTCCCTGAACAGGCGCCGGAATGTGGCGACTAGGGGCTTCTCACAGTAACTTCATTTGAAGCCTACTTGTATAAGCGATTTTCATTTCATTCATTTCATTTCATATGAAATAGAGCATACAGTCAATATAAAAGGGCACAGTAAGATCTTACAGTGCTCACCCCAGTCCGATGCCAGCATCGCCACATCAATATGAAAGGATAATAACGTTCTGAGATTTACCTCATGATAGCTGATTATATGTTGAATCAAATAATTTCAGCCCGTGCATATAATTTATTGCCCATTCCTTTAAAAAAAAAGTTTAGAGGACCCAATTCTTCTTTTCATCCAATTGAGGGGCAATTTAGCGTGGCCAATCCACCTAATCTGCACATCCTTTGGTTGTGGGGGTGAAACCCACGCAGAATGGGGAGAATGTGCAAACTCCACACGGACAGTGAATTTATTGAGCATTCCTGTGACTCCAACCATTTGTGCATCCCTCCCCCGTTGATGCCTTTAGAAACCTAGGGCAGAGTTTTTGTGGGTCAAATCGGGGTGGGATGAAGGTAGGTGGCCAAGAAAAATGATGTCAATGGTCGGTCTGCCATCTCCATTTCCATCCCAGGTGGTTCTCGTGAAAGTCAGAAGAGAGTGCAGTTGGGGGGGGTTCAGCTGGAGGTGGATGGAGCAGAGCAGGCTTATGATCTTGCCCGCAACAATGATCAGGCAATTAAGGATCTCATTAGGACCTCCACTTCTTTCAAAGTTTTCACGGGGAGGCCCGCTATCTAAAGACCAGATCAAGGATGCCAAGAACAGGGTCAGCTGCATTTTGATTGGAGAGTATCAACTTCTAAGTCACAGTGAAGAGGCTTGGTGGCATCGAGGGGGCTTCTTTTTTTTTGATAAACAATTTTATTAAGACATTTTGGCACAATAAACAACAATAATATAAAACAGTGTGCAAAAAACAATCGTTATAGTGCAAGAAACCCAGCTCCCCTCCCACAAGGAGCAGCCTAACTACCCCCCTGACCTACCTTACCCACCCCCACCCCCCTGCTGACGATGAATTTTCCGCGAAGAAGTCGATAAATGGTTGTCACCTCCGGGCGAACCCATACAGTGAACCTCTCAAAGCGAACTTAATCTTCTCCAGACCGAGAAAGCTCGCCATATCTGATAGCTAGGCCACTGACTTCGGAGGTTTTGACTCCCTCTATGCCAGCAGAATTTGTCGCCGGGCTACCAGGGAAGCAAAGGCCAAAACATCAGCCTCTCTCTCCCCCTGGACTCCCGGGTCCTCCAAAACCCCCAAAACAGCCACCTGTGGACTCATCATGACCCCACTGTCATGTGGGCCCAGTGGACGGCCTTAAATTGAATCAGGCTGAGCCTGGTGCATGTTGTCACGTTTACCCTGCTCAACGTCTCCGCCCATAAGCCCTCTTCTATCTCACCTCCGAGCTCCTCTTCCCAATTAAGCTTTAGCTCCTTGGTCTGTGACTCTTCCGCTCCCATAAGTTCTTTATATATATCCAAGACCCTCCCCCCACCCCCCCCCACCCATCCACTGGGCACTACCCTGTCCTGGATCCCGCTGAGTGGCAGGCGTGGGAAGGACGGAATCTGTCTGCGTAGAAAGTCCCGCACCTGTAAGTACCTGAACTCATTCCCTCTCGCCAGCCCAAATTTCTCCTCTAACGCCCTCATGCTCAGGAAGCTCCCTCCCAAGAACAGACCCCCCCACCCTCTCAATCCCAGCCCTCCACCATGCTCGGAACCCACCGGATTCCCCGGAGCAAACCGGTGATTGTCGCAGATTGGGGACCAAACTGATGCTCCCCCTCCCCCCACGTGCCTTCTCCATTGGCCCCAGATCCGCAACGTCGCCACCACTATGGGGCTGGTGGAGTACCGTGGCGGCAGGGGCACCGTGACCAGGGCCGCCAAACTGGTCTCCCTGCACGAAGTGTCCTCCACCCGCCCCCAAACCGATCCCGCACCCACCATCCACTTCATTATCATAGCTATGTTGACCACCCAGTAGTAATTACTTAGATTTAGCAGCGCCAGCCCCCCTTCCCCTCGGTTCCTCTCAAGCATCACCCCCTTCACCCGTGGGGACTTTCCCGCCCACACAAATCCCATAATCATTTTATTAACCTTGAAAAAAGACTGCGGCATGAAAATGGGGAGACACTGGAAAACGAACAGGAATCTCGGGAGGATCGTCATTTTAACCGTCTGTACTCTCCCCGCTAGTGTGAGTGGGAGCACATCCCATCTCCGGAACTCAGCCCTCATTTACTCGACCAACCGAGACCAGTTCAACTTGTGCAGATGGCCCCAGTCCCACGCCATCTGTATCCCTAAGTATCTAAAACTGTCTCCCACTAACCTTAACGGCAGCCCCCTCAACCTACCCTCATGGCCCCTCGCCTGGACTACAAACAACTCACTCTTTGCCATGTTCAGTTTGTACCCCGAGAACCGGCCAAATACCTTCAGGATTCCCATGATTTCATCCATCCCAGCCACTGGATCCGTGATGTGTAAGAGCAGGTCATTGGCATACAATGAAACTCTGTCCCCCCCCCCCCCCCCCCCCCCCCCCCAACACTCCCCTCGTACCAGCCCCTAGAAGCTCTTAGGGCAATTGCCAGTGACTCTATTGCGAACGCAAACAGCAGTGGGGAGAGGGGACACACCTGCCTTGCCCCAGGGTACTGTCTGAAATATCGTCCTGTTCGTCCTCACACTCTCCTCCGGAGCCTGGTACAACAGTCTGACCCAGTCGATAAAGCCCTCCCCGAATCCAAAACATCCCAGCACCTCACAAAGATAGTCCCAATCAACCCGGTCGCAAGCCTTCTCAGCATCCATTGCTACAACTACCTCTACCTCCACCTCCTTACTCTCCGGGGGCATCATAATCACATTCAACAGCCTTCTTAGGTTGGCCGCCAGCTGCCTGCCCTTGACAAACCCGGTTTGATCTTCCATAATGACGTCGGGCACACAGTCCTTAATCCTAGCCGCCAAGAGCTTGGCCAAAACTTTAGCATCTACGTTGAGCAGAGAGATCGGCCTATAGGACCCACATGCCTCCGGGTCTTTGTCCCGTTTCAATATCAGGGAGATGGTGGCCTGTGACATCATCGGGGGTAACACTTCTCTGTCTCTTGCCTCATTAAAAACCCTAGCCAGCACCAGCCCCACTATCTCAGAGAACTTTTTGTAAAACTCCACTGGATACCTATCCGGCCCCGGGGCTTTACCCGATTGCATGGCCCTCAAGCCCCCCAATATTTTTTCAGTCCTGATCGGGGCCCGCAACCCGTCTACCAATCCCCTGCCCACTTTTGGGAATGTCAGTTCCGAGGAGTAAAGCTTGCTATAGAAGTCCCTGAACACCTTGTTCAGCGCCGCTGAATCCCCGACCAAGTTTCCCCCCCCACCGTCGACTACTTTCCCCATTTCCCTGGCCGCTTCCCTCTTCCTCAGTTGCTTTCTCCCCGTGCTCGTAAATCACACCCCTCGCCTCCTAAGCTGCTCCACAGCCTTACCTGTGGACAACACCCCAAACTCAGTCTGTAGCCTAGCCGTTCCCTTAATAGCTCTGCCCTCGGGGTCTCCGCATATCTCCTGTCTTTCTGTATGATCTCCCATACCAGTCGGTCTGTTTCTGCCCTGTCCGGCCTGTCCCTATGTGCTCGGATCGAAATCAGCTCCCCTCTCACCACCGCCTGCAGCGCTTCCCAGAGCACCGCCGCTGAGATGTCCCCAGTGTCATTGACCTGCAGGTATTTTTGCATACATTTCCTCACCCTCTCACACACCGCCTCGTCCGCCAACAAACCGACCTCCAGCCTCCATTGAGGGGGCTGAAAACTTTCCTTGCAGACCTGCAGATCAACCCAGTGCGGGGCATGGTCCGAAGTAGCGATCGCCGAATATTCTACGTCCGTCACCCCCGCTAACAAATCCCTGCTCATGATGAAAAAATCAATTCGGGAATACACCTTATGGACATGTGAATAGAACAAAACTCCCTCCCCATCAGCCGACAAGCCCCCCCCCCCCCATTTGCTCCATGAACCCCGTCAGTTCTTTCGCCATTGCCTGCATCTTCCCCGTTCTTGAACACGACTGGTCTAGGCCGGGGTCAAGGACTGTGTTAAAATCCCCTCCCATAATCAGCCTGTTGAGTCCAGGTCAAGTATCTTCCCCAACAGTCTCTTTATAAAATCCACATCGTCCCACTTTGGGGCACATACATTGAAAAAAAAATTTTTAGAGTACCCAATTCATTTCCCCCCCCGCTATTTAAGGGGAATTTAGCGTGACCAATCCACCTACCCTGCACATCTTTGGGTTATGGGAGCGAAACTCATGCAGACACGGGGAGAATGTGCAAACTCCACACGGACAGTGACCCAGAGCCGGGGTGGAACCTGGGACCTCGGCGCCGTGAGGCAGCAGTGCTACTCACTGCGCCACCGTGTGCCATTTGCAGCACATACATTGACCAAAACTATCCTCATCCCCTCGAGCTTCCCACTCACCATGACAAATCTGCCTCCCCATCCGAGATTGTGCTGCCCGCCTCAAATTGCACCCGTTTGTTGACCAAAATCGCGACCCCCCCTGGTTTTAGTGTCCAGCCAAGAGTGGAAGACCTGGCTAATCCAGCCCTTCCTCAATCTGACCTGGTCAGATACTTTCAGATGAGTCTCCTGGAGCATTATCACATCCGCTTTCAGCGCCCTCAGATGCGCGAACACACGCGCCCTCTTTACCGGAACATTTAACCCTCTAACGTTCCAGGTGATCGAGAGGCCTTCTTGATCAGAGGGTAAGTCGACAAGTTCTCACATTCCTATCATATCCCGTGTTCCATGTTTCCATCCGTCCCTGAAATGTGAAATGTCTGCACGTTCCGTTTTTCGTACTTCTGAAATTACTGTCCAAACAGTAGCAACCTCAATGGTCACTTGGAAACAAGTCTGAACATGGCCTGCATTTCCAGTGGCCAGCCTCTGATCCCGGAACCCCCCCCCCCCGCCAGCCTTAGCCAGTAATTGGCTGGCAGACCTGACCTTGATTCAGTTAACAGCTCGCCTCCACCAAAATCTCAGAACGTTTCATAGAATCATAGAATTTACAGTACAGGAGGAGGCCATTTGCCCATCGAGTCTGCACCGGCTCCCGGAAAGAGCACCCCACCCAAGCCCATACCTCCACCCTATCCCCATAACCCAGTAACCCCACCCAACACGAAGGACAATTTTGGACACTAAGGGTAATTTAGCATGGCCAATCCACCTAACCTGCACATCTTTGGACTGTGGGAGGAAACCGGAGCACCCGGAGGAACCCCATGCACACACGGGGAGAACGTGCAGACTCCTCACAGTCTCAAGCCGAGAATCGAACCTGGGACCCTGGAGCCGTGAAGCAATTGTGCTAACCACTCATTGACAATTCAATCTCATTGGTCTGGGTTCGCAGCCTGGAAGCAGACCCATCTCCCGATTCCGCCCTCCACCACCAGATTCTACACTTAAAATTCCCTTGCTAAACTTGCCTTTCTTGACCAAACGCTGGTTTGATAGCACAGCCTTGTAGCTGATCATAGGGGCAGAGGCCAGCTCCTATATACAACTAGCCAGTTGGAAACAATTGCCACAGGTTTGGGGGAGGATTTCAAACATGGAAATAAATGACCAGAGACCATCACCATGTCCTTGTCTTCTTTTAAAACCTACTTTAGGATCTTTTCAATCCCGCTTCTTTGACCAAACTTTAGATCCCCAGATTTCTGCTCCTTCACCCCAGCACTCATTCTTTCCTATCATGTCTGCCAAGTTTCTTGGGAGGCTTTTCTAATTTTAAATGTAAATTGTAAATGTGATGGTGTCAATGTAAAACATTTTAGGCCTCTACCTTTAAAAGGACAACAGGGCGGCACGGTGACACAGTGGTTAGCACCATGGCCTCATACTGCCACAGACCCGGGTTTGATTCTGACCTTGGGTTCTGTATGGAGTTTGCATGTTCTTCTCGTCTTTGCATGGGTTTCCTCCCACAGTCCAAAGATGTACAAGTTAGGTTGGGTTACGGGGTTCAAACATAGAATAGAAACAGAGAATTCCTATAGTCCAGAAGGAGGCCATTCAGCCCATCGAGTCTGCGCCGACCCTCTGAGCACCCACCTACACCCACTTCCCTGCAACCCCACCTCAACTGCACATCTTTGGATGATAAGGGCAATTTATCATGGCCAATCCGCCTAACCTGCACATCTTTGGACTGTGGGAGGAAAATGGAGCACCCGGAGGAAACCCACGCAGACACGGGGAGAAAGTGCAAACTCCACACAGACAATCACCCAAGGCCAGAATTGAACCCGGGTCTCTGGCACTGTGAGGCAGCAGCGCTAATCACTGTGCCAACGTGCTGCCCAATTGCAGGGATAAGGTGGGGGAGCAGGCCTAGGTAGGGTGCTGTTTTGCAGGGTCGGTGCAGACTCACTGGGCCAAATGGTCTCTTTCTGCACTGTAGGGATTCTCGGATTCTACTGCATTGGGAGGAGTTTGAAAGAGTTTAAGGACAGTCTGGGGCATCTGGTGGGGGCGGGGGCAGGGGGGGTGAGGAGTTAAAAAGTCAACAATCTGCAGTTGGTTTCCTTGAAGAAAAGGAGACACAAAGGTGACACGATCCTTCCTTTAATATTGCTGGAGGAAGTAATTCGTTCATCCAGCTGTGAGCAGGTTATTTGTCTTCGACAAATGTATCTGCTGCCCTTGTCCTTGGTGGCAGAAGTCTGCAGATTTGAGAGAAACCTTCAAAGAAGCCATAGCGAGTTGGTATGATACAGCTTGTAGATCGTGCACGCTGTTGCCACCGTGTAGAAGTGATGGAAGGAGTGAATGTGTAAAGCGGTGTATGGGTTCTGATCCAGCAGGCTACAGAAATCAGAAGATGAGATATTTGCTGCAGAACTCCTGGCTTCTTACTTGCTCTTTAACCCAAAGTATGACTTGTCTGAATAGGTTTCTGGTCAATGGTATCGCCCAGGATGTTGATGTGGCAGTGATGGTAATGCTGTTGAGCTTCAAGGCAAGATAGTTAGATTCTCTCCTGTTAGAGGTGGTCACTGTCCAGCACTTGTATGGCGTGAATGTTAAATACCACTTATCATCCCAAACTTGTATGTTGTGTAAGTGTTATAGTTGGTGTCACTATTCCTGGAGTAGGTAATTCGGGGTGGTTGAATAGGTCAGGCTTACTGCTTTGGACCTCTATCCAGTGACTTGCGCTGGAAGTTTTTGTAATTGCACATATGATGAGAACAGAATTAGACTCAGTTGCGATGTGTTACTTCCCATGGTGGAGCAGACTGCTGACTGTCTAGGTTCACACATGCTGAGTGGTCACCTTGACAGCAGTGTGACTCGTATTTGTGGAACTATAGCCCAACAAAAAGAACGGAGTACAATGCTAGAATAAGGTGGAAGGAGAAATGTTCAGATGGGTAAAGTACTGAGGGAACTCTGCAGATATATTTTGTTTTCCTGCCATAATTTGCAGGTTGCACCACGTTTGCTGATGATATCAGCAAATTGGTCATTCTAGGTAAATTAATCAGATGAAAATGTTCTTTTGAAATGCTGTTCTAATGTTTTGCATTGTTTGAAGGTATTATTTTAGAATTAATAAAATCAATCACCTATCAGATGAATGTCTATATTGCAAAGCGTATTCAGAAAATCACCCGCTCCTTAAGCGCACTGTTCTTTCCCAGACCTGCTAGTTGCTGAACTTCTTTAAATTGACCAGGAGCTCCTGTTAGATGAGCCTCTCCCTATGTTTTAAACCTGATATGTGTGTTTTGCGTGGTTTAGCTGGCAGGCTGTAAGAGCATGTGCATACATGTCTTCAGACACAAAAAAGTACAGAGGGTGGAGCCGGATTGCTGCAACTATTCAAACCTTAGTGAGAAAAAATATTGTCAGCCTTCTCTGAAAGTTCTGTCTCAAACCGCAACTGGAGCAGTGATAATCATAGAATCACTGCAGTTGAACTATCGAGTCCGCACCCACCCTCCGAAATAGCACCCTACCTAGGCCCACGCTGTCTCCCTAACCCCGCACCCCCATAACCCCAACTAACCTTTTGGACACTCCGGGGCAATTGAGCCTGGCCAATCCACCTAACCTGCACATCTTTGGACTATCAGTATTAGAGCAAGGAAATGAGAAAGAAGATAGTAATCAAGGTGATAGCTAACATTCAGGAATAAGATACAACAGGAGCACTCAATTAGGGAAGCAGAGCAAACATATTCAGCAATGAGTTAAAATAACGAACTTGCCATAAAGATAGTGCTGTGAACTTGGCGATGAACTGGGAAAGAAAGAAAAAAGATTTTCATTAATATAGCACCTGTCACAATCCCAGCACATTCCAAAGTGCCATACATCTAACAAGGTACTTCTGAAATAGCAGCGCTGTTTTAGTGTCGGAAACAGCACAGCCCATTGATACACCAGGTCAACAATGAGGTGATGATTGCAAATCTTTTACTGGTGTGGGTTGACAGATACATATCAGCCAGGACTAGGCACGATGGGCTCTTTTAGGTCCAGCTGTCAGAGACGACATGTCCTTTATTTAAATTCTCATCTAGATTTCAGATCTCTGGATATGGGCTTGAACCCTCAACCTTTTGGCTCAGAAATGAGAGGGCTACCAATGATCCAAGGCCAACTATTGAGTAAATACATTTCATTTATATCATAGAATTAGAATCATAGAATTTACAGTGCAGAAGGAGGCCATTCGGCCCATCGAGTCTGCACCGGCGCTTGGAAAGTGCACCCTACCCAAGGTCAACACCTCCACCCTATCCCCATAACCCAGTAACCCCACCCAACACTAAGGGCAATTTTGGACACTAAGGGCAATTTATCATGGCCAATCCACCAACCTGCACATCTTTGGACTGTGGGAGGAAACCGGAGCACCCGGAGGAAACCCACGCACACACGGGGAGGATGTGCAGACTCCGCACAGACAGTGACCCAAGCCGGAATGGAACCTGGGACCCTGGAGCTGTGAAGCAAATGTGCTATCCACAATGCTACCGTGCTGCCCACTTATATACCACCTTCCTCACCAAGAGATGGAGCACTGTTGCTCATCAATGTTGCCTCTACGGGGAATATACACCATCCACACCAGTGAAACCAAAATCTGTTGGGCAATCACATGGCAACAAATTGGGAGCAATGTTTAGGAATTAAAAATGTACGGGATTTCACCCATTCTGAAGTGAGCACTGTTCTGACTGATTTGACAGAATCAAATCTTTCTCACGGATTAGAGATGTTGGATTTCCCCACATGGCCAATGTAGAAGTATGCACAAGAGACCAAAAGGTTTCAGGTTCAGGCCATGTTTTGATCATTTTGATAGATGTAACAGTAGAATGTGCTGTAATAACTTCAAAGTTGGTGGGCCAGGAATAGTGGTTGGTAGAGGGGGGGGGGCATTGGTCATGGTTCCCTTTACTGATTGTTATCCAGTGACTTCAGGGTGGCACGGTAGCACAGTGGTTAGCACTGTCGCTTTGCAGCTCCAGGGTCTCAGGTTCGATTCCTGGCTTGGGTCACTGTCTGTGTGGAGTCTGCACATTCTCCCCGTGTCTGCGTGGGTTTCCTCCAGGTGCTCCGGTTTCCTCCCACAAGTCCAAAAATGTGCAGATTAGGTGGATTGGCTTTGCTAAATTGCCCTTAGTGCCCCCCCCCAAAAAAAAAAGATTAGGTGGGGTTACGGGATGGGGTGGAGGTGTGAGCTTAGGTAGGGTGCTCTTTCCAAGGGCCGGTGCAGACTCAATGGGCCGAATGGCCTCCTTCTGCACTGTAAATTCTACGATTCTATGACTTCAGTTGGGAAATGTCCATCCACGAGCATTGAGTTGAGTCCAATACCAAGCTGCCTTCAGAATGGAATGCTAACACCTGCTAACACTCACCACCAGGGCTAATGTAAGAATGACTGTTTGAGGGCGATACCAGAGTGCAGTTGGCACCCATGGAAACATACCCCAGCTTGAGCTGACACTTCCATCAAATCACGGGAGCTCACTTCAGAGGATTAAAGATTAACTCTGCTTTCTTGGGAGTCAGCTGAAGGGAAGAAAGTAAAATTCCAAATCACTTGCTTACTCCTGGTAGCTAACTAATTACAGGAAATCCAATTAAGCTTTTTAAAAATAAATTTAGAGTACCCTATTCGTTTTTTCCAATTAAGGGGCAATTTAGCGTGGCCAATCCACCTACCCTGCACATCTTTCGGTTGTGGGGGCGAAACCCACACAAACACGGGGAGAATGTGCAAACTCCACACGGACAGTGACCCAGAGCTGGGATCGAACCTGGGACCTCGGCGCCGTGAGGTAGCAATGCCACTCACTGCACCACCGTGCTGCCCAATTAAATGGTATGTTAAAGGGACTATTCAATGCTTGTTTCCACAAATGCTATCTTCTGTGACCCAAATCATGTTCTTCGACATTTGAGCAGTATTGGAAGGTATATCAGTGATGCAAAAGAACTTGGAATTGTGGTTAGATAATGAATCACTCAGCTCCAGGGAGTGCCCACAACACTTAACTGTTTGAGAACAATGCACATGATTAACTATTCTTCTCTGCAGCAGCTATAAAGGAATCATTCATTATTTTATCTTATTTCACTAACTCTATATCTTACTGCGGCTGGCCTGCCGAGCTAAGAAGGTTCACAGTGAATTCTGTCTGAATTTCAGCCAGGGTGGGACTCGTCACTCCTACTCGGATTCTACAATCGACATCACAGGAAAGAGAAAATAAATTGCTGCGGGTTTTCCTCTTGGCTGCCATCGACCCTGATTACAAATAACCCATTTGTAGGTGAGGGCAGGATCTGACTTGTTTATGATCTGCATTTTCCTGAGAAAATAGACCACTCACTGTGAGAAACAGAGGGGGAGAAACTGGATAGTATTGGTCCGCTGGCACGAGTGGGCACAGGGGAAGCTCCAAGCCCACTCTAAATTGGACTGCACTTCTTTTAGATTCAAGAGGTGTGGGCATGTGCTGCGTATCACCAGGCAACCTAACAGTGAAGCTAGCGTCAATCGTGGTCGCTACAATACTGGGGTAGAGAGGGGGGTTAATCAGGAGGGGGATGAACAGGAACCGGCCATGTTAGCTGAGACTGCTTTGGAGCCTGAAGGTCTGGGAGCCCTCTTTTTGGGCCACTGTCGCACAATGCTCCTGCCTCCACCCGATCATCACCCCTAGCAACCCCCTTTTCTCCGAGTCGCAGATAACCCCAGCACTCATCGCCAATTTCCCCACTCCTTTCTGACCTGGTTGTCTTTTTTATAATAATCTTTATTATTGCCACAAGTAGGCTTACATTAACACTGCAATGAAGTTACTGTGAAAATCCTCTAGTCGCCACACTACGCCACCTGTTCAGGTACACAGAGGGAGAAATCAGAATGTCCAATTCACCTAACAAGCACGTCTTTCGGGGCTTGTCGGAGAAAACCGGAGCACCCGGAGGAAACCCACGCAGACACGGGGAGAACGTGCAGACGCAGCACAGACAGTGACCCAAGCCGGGAATCAAACATGGGATCCTGGCGCTGTAATAAAAGGAGACTTAAGCAAAACGCACACCCACCTCAGATGTGCTAACTCAGCCATCAACTAATTGAGGGAAACTTAGCCAGGATCTGTGGACCAGGATCTCAAACTCATGAATAAGGTCCTGGTTTACTGGGCAACCGTAATTGGTCGATCACATGCCGGGGCGCCCATGAGTCGACAAGAATGTTTGACATCTTCATTGATGGTTTGAGGACATCCCTAAAGTATTTCCACAGTCTGCTGGGGAGCCTCCTGCTGCAAACATGTTCTGAGTACAACAGTTACTTTGGGACTCTGGTGTTAGGCAAACAAGTGTCATAGGGCAGCACGGTGGAACAGTGGTTAGCATTGCTGCCTACGGTGCTGAGGACCCGGGTCACTGTCCATGTGGAGTTTGCACGTTCTCCCTGTATCTGTGTGGGTTTCACCCCCACAACCCAAAGATGTGCAGGGTAGGTGGATTGGCTAAGTAAGGGTTTCCTCCGGGTGCTCCGGTTTCCTCCCACAGTCCAAAGAAGTGCAGGTTAGGTGGCTAGGCCATGCTAAATTGCCCCTTAGTGTCCAGAAGGTTGTGTGGGATTGCTCGGTGACGGGGATAGGGTGGAGGCGTAGGCTTAGGTGGGGTGGTCTTTCCTAGGGCCGGTGCAGACTCGATGGGTAGAATGGCCTCGCTCTGCACTGTGAATTCTATGAAGTGGTGTTTGGTAGCATTGTTGATGACCTCTTCCATCACTTTATTGATGGTCGAGAGTAGACTGATTGGGTGGTAATTAGTCAGGTTGAATTTGTCCTACATTTTTTGTAGACAGAACAAACCTGAGCAATTCTCCACATTGCTAGGCAGATGTCAGTGTTGTAGCTATACTGGACCAGTTTGGCTTGGATTGCAGCAAGTTCTGGAGCTCAAGTACCTTTATCGGAATATTGTCAGGGCCTAAAGCCTTTGCCGTGTCCAGTGCCTACAGCCCATTTTTTTTTAAATTTAAGAGTACCCAATTAATTTTTTCCAATTAAGGGGCAATTTAGCGTGGCCAATTCACCTACCCTGCACATCTTTGGGTTGTGAGGGTGAAACCCACGAAAACACAGGGAGAATGTGCAAACTCCACACGGACAGTGACCCAGAACCGGGATCGAACCTGGGACCTCGGCGCTGTGAGGCAGCAGTGCTAACCACTGTACCACCGTGCTGCCCTACGATGAGTTTTGTTGGCTATGTCTGCCTTCATCAAGACGAGGCTGCATGTTATGGAAAATGGGCCAAATTTTCGAGGATCATGCCATCGAGCTTCATTGATGGGGTGGGTGGGGTAAGGTGTTGTGTTGTGGTAGATTGTTGGAAGAGGGCCTTAGATTTCTTGGTGTTCAGTGAAAGGCCAGTTTTTCATATGCTTCAGGGAAGGTGTCAGTTTGGCAAAGTATTGGATCAATGGAAACACTCTCAATTACTTTTTTTTCCTCATAAAATTCAAGAGTACTTCCGGACAATAAAGCTCCACAACATTTTCACTGTTGGATCTTATGAGAATTCCAGCAGTCAATATTAATCCCCAGCCCTATTGTGCCCAGGGAAGCTCTCATCAGTGAAGAGGTGACATACGGTCCACTCTGGTCCAAGTATAGCTCTGCAGAGAGAGGGAATTGATCCTGGAGGGGAAACGACTCTGTTTGGAACATTGGCTTTTAGCTAACATGGCATCCTAAAATTTTCAGACAAGATCTTTGGCCCTTTTCCAGCCTTTTATCCACCTCGCACAGCAAAGCGGCTCTTCTATTTTCTTCATAATCATTTGGATTAATTTTGATCTGATTTATTATAGTCACATGTATTAGTATACAGTGAAAAGTATTATTTCTTACATGCTCTGCAGACAACGCATACTGTACATAGGGAAGGAAAGAGAGACTACAGAATGTAATGTTATAGTCATAACTAGGGTGCAGAAAATAGATCAACTTAATATGAGGTAGGTCTGTTCAAAATTCTGATGGCAGCAGGGAAGAAGCTGTTCTTGAGTCAGTTGGTACGTGACCTCAAACTTTTGCATCTTTTCCTGACGGAAGAAGGTGGAAGAGAGTATGTCCGGGGTGCGTGGGGTCCTTAATTATGCTGGCTGCCTTTCCGAGACAGCAGGAATTGTAGACCTAGTCAATGGATGGGAGGCTGGTTTGCGTGATGGACTGGGCTACATTCACCACCTTTTGTAGTTTCCTGCGGTCTTGGGCAGAGCAGGAACCATACTAAGCTGTGGCAAAACCAGAGAGAATGTTTTCTATGGTGCATCTGTAAAAGTGGGTGAGAGCCGTAGCTGACTTGTCAAATTTCCTTAGTTTTCTGAGAAAGTAGATTCATTTTTGGGCTTTCTTAACTATAGTGTCGGCGTGGGGGGTCCAGGACAGGTTGCTGGTAATGTGGACACCTAAATATTTGAAGCTCTCAACCCTTTCTACTTCGTTCCCATTAATGTACTGGGGTATGTTCTCCTCTACGCTTCCTGAAGTCAATCACTAATGTATCCTTACAAGCACTGGCTTTGATGGGGCCTGCACTGCAATCCAGTAGGGTTTGGGAGTACTACTTTGCACAATTTTGCTGCCAAAATAGGACTTCTGTAATTGTGGCTCCTGTATTTTGAAATAATTTATTCCTTTTAGCTAGTTTGGTTTTCTCACCACTCTTGTTAAAGGCACTGATTCATCCAGAGATTATGAGTCAACTTCCCAATACCTTACCCATCCGGATATTCAAACTAGATAAAGCTAACAAGCTCGCCAATAATCGTCACATCCATCACACCCATCGCCTCCCAGCAGTCATGGAAAGAGTTGTATCTGAAGCTATCAAAAAGTATCCTGTTCATCAGTAACTTGTTCAACAGTACTCAGTTTAGCTTCTGTCAGATCCACTCATCACAAAATCTCAAAATAAGAGCTAAATGGCAGAGAAGAATCAATACTGGTGGCCCTTGAGATCAAGACAATATTTACCCGAATATGGTACAAAGGGGCAGCACGGTGGCACAGTGGGTTCGCCCTGCAGCCTCACTTCGCCAAGGTCCCAGGTTCGATTCTGGGTCACTGTCCGTGTGGAGTTTGCATATTCTCCCCGTGTTTGCTTGGGTTTCGCCCCACAACCCAAAGATGTGTTGACTAGGTGGATTGGCCACGCTAAATTGCTCCTTAATTTGAAAAAATGAATTGGGTGCTCTAAATATTTTTTTAAAAAAAGAATATGGTACAAAGAATCCCACTAAAAGCTGATAATCTTTATTAGTGTCACAAGTTACACTAATGTAACACTGCAATGAAGTAACTGTGAAAAGCCCCTAGTCGCCACACTCTGCCGCCTGTTCGGGTACACAGAGGGAGAATTCAGAATGCCCAATTCACCTCACAGCACGTCTTTCGGGACTTGGAGGAAACTGGAGCACCCAGAGGAAACCCAGCAGACACGGGGAGAACGTGAAGACTCCACAGAGACAGTGAGCCAAGCCGGGCATCGAACCTGGGACCCTGGCACCATGAAGCAACAGTGCTAACTACTGTGCGACCGTGCCGCCCATGATGTAAATGGAGTTGAGGGAAACCTGTGGAGCAGCTGAAGTCACACCTGACAAATGATAAAATAGTTGTAGATGCCAATCGCTAGAGCCCTAAGATATCGATGCAGGTTTTTTATAAATTTAGAGTACACAATTATTTTTTTCCAATTATGGGGCAATTTAGCATGGCCAAACCACCTAACCTGCACATCTTTGGGTTGTGGGGGTAAAACCCACACAGACACGAGGAGAATGTGCAAACTCCACACAGACAGTGACCCGTGGCTGAGATCGAACCCGGGTCTTCAGCGCCGTTGTCAACAGTGCTAACCACTGCCCCACCATGCCTCCCAATTGATGCAGGAGTTACCCAAGGCAGGGATCATGCCAACCTATCTTCAGCTGCTATGTTAAAGGCCATCATAAACAAAGAACAAAGAAATGTACAGCACAGGAACAGGCCCTTTGGCCCTCCAAGCCCGTGCCGACCATGCAGCTCGTCTAAACTAAAATCTTCTACACTTCCGGGGTCCGTATCTTTCTATTCCCATCCTATTCATGTATTTGTCAAGGTTCCCCTTAAACGTCACTCTTGTCCCTGCTTCCACCACCTCCTCCGGCAGCGAGTTCCAGGCAACCACCACCCTTGGTGTAAAAAATTCCTTGTCCCTCGCACCTTAAACCTATGCCCCCTAGAAATTGACTCTTCTACCCTGGGAAAAAGCCTCTGACTATCCATCTGTGTATGCCCCTCATAATTTTGTAGACCTCTATCAGGTCGCCCCTCAACCTCCTTCATTCCAGTGTATAACCGAGTTTATTCAACCTCTCCTCATAGCTAATGCCCTCCACAGCAGGCAACATCCTGGTAAATCTCTTCTGCACCCTCTTCATATCCTTCTGGTAGTGTGACAACCAGAATTGAACACTATACTCCAAGTGTGGCCGAACTAAGTTTCTATACAGCTGCAACATGACTTGCCCGTTTTTATATTCAATGCCCCGGCCAATAAAGGCAAGCATGCCGTATGCCTTCTTGACTACCGTCTCCACCTGTGTTGCCCCTTTCAGTGACCTGTGGACCTGTACACCTAGATCTCTCTGACTGTCAATACTTTTGAGGGATCTAGCATTCACTGTATATTCCCTACCCGTACCTTCCAAAATGTATTACCTCACATTTGTCCGGATTAAACTCCATCTGCCATCTCTCCGTCCAAGTCTCCAAACGATCTAAATCCTGTTGTATCCTCTGACAGTCCTCATTGCTATCCGCAATTCCACCAACCTTTGTGTCATCTGCAAACTTACTAATCAGACCAGTTACATTTTCCTCCAAATCATTTATATATACTACGAACAGCAAAGGTCCCAGCATTGGTCCAGCGGAACACCACTAGTCACAGCCCTCCAATCAGAAAAGCACCTTTCCATTGCTACTCTATGACCTAGCCAGTTCTGTATCCATCTTGCCAGCTCACCCCTCAACCCGTGTGACTTCACCTTTTGTACCAGTCTGCCATGAGGGACCTTGTCAAAGGCCTTACTGAAATCCATATGGACAACATCCACTGCCCTACCTGCATCAATCGTCTTTGTGACCTCCTCGAAAAACTCTATCCAGTTAGTGGGACACGATCTCCCCTTCACAAAAACGTGCCGCCACTCACTAATACATCCACTTGCTTCCAAATGGGAGTAGATCCTGTCTCGAAGAATTCTCTCCAGTAATTTCCCTACCTCTGACATAAGGCTTACTGACCTGCAGTTCCCTGGATTATCCTTGCTACCCTTCTTAAACAAAGGAACAACATTGGCGATTCTCCAGTCCTCCGGGACATCACCTGAAGATAGTGCGGGTCCAAAGATTTCTGTCAAGGCCTCAGCAATTTCCTCTCTTGCCTAAGGTCAGAGCGAATTGCTTACTTGTCATTCTAGTGATCAGCTCCATTTGCAATTTCTCCAATAATGGAGCACACTACCCCGTGGATACATACAAGACAAAATAGTTGATCTGCACCCTCATTCACCACTAAAGTAACTGCTATGTTTCTGATCAAGTGGACATATGTAGTAACTCATTGACTTTGCTTAAACAGCACTTCCCAGGAATGAAGAAAGGAGCAATATCATTTTTAAAGAAAAATAATTTAGAGTACCCAATTAATTTTTTCCAATTAAGTGGCAATTTAGTGTGACCAATCCACCTACCCTGCTCATTTAATAATAAGAATAATCGCTTTATTGTCACAAGTAGGCTTCAATGAAATTACTCTGAAAAGCCCCTAGTCGCCACATTCCGGCACCTGTTTGGGGAGTCCGGTATGGGAATTGAACCCGCGCTGCTGGCGTTGTTCTGCATTACAAGCCAGCTGTTTAGCCCATGGTGCTAAACCAGCCCCAGTCTTTGGTTGTGGGGCGAAACCCACGCAAACGGGGAGAATGTGCAATGTCCACACGGACCCAGAGCCGGGATCGAACATGGGACCTTGGCGTCATTAGGCAGCAATGCTAACCACTGGACCACCCTGCTGCCCAAGGAGCAATATCTTAAGAGCATAACTGCTTCTTTGTAATGCACTACCTTTAACTGAACATATACCACTGCTTAACATCATATTCATCTACCTAATGCCATCAAAGAACAAGGACAGCAGTTCCAGGAAAGGGTCCATAATCACCTTCTGAGGGAAACAAGGGATGAGATCCAAAGAAAGCCTGGCCAGCTGTGCCTGTACCTTATCAACACATTTAAATGCTGTAAGGACCCAGATAATGAGTGCCAGCAGGTTATATAACTGGAAAGTGTGAAGACAATCAAGGTTAATCTGGTCAATTGATAGGCAACACGGTGGCGCAGTGGATTAGCCCTGCTGCCTAACGGCGACGAACATAGAACAGAGAACATTACAGCGCAGTACAGGCCCTTCGGCCCTCGATGTTGCGCTGACCTTTGAAACCACTCTAAAGCCCATCTACACTATTCCCTTATCATCCATATGTTTATCCAATGACCATTTAAATGCCCTTAATGTTGGCGAGTCCACTACTGTTGCAGGCAGGGCATTCCACGCCCTTACTACTCTCTGAGTAAAGAACCTACCTCTGACATCTGTCCTATATCTATCTCCCCTCAATTTAAAGCTATGTCCCCTCGTGCTCGACATCACCATCCGAGGAAAAAGGTTCTCACTGTCCACCCTATCTAATCCTCTGATCATTTGGTATGCCTCAATTAAGTCACCTCTTAACCTTCTTTCTAAAGAAAATAACCTCCAGTCCCTCAGCCTTCCCTCATAAGATCTTCCCTCCAGACCAGGCAACATCCTGGTAAATCTCCTCTGCACCCTTTCCAATGCTTCCACATCCTTCCTATAATGCGGCAACCAGAATTGCAAATTCCAAATGCGGCCGCACCAGAGTTTTGTACAGCTGCAACATGACCTCATGGCTCCGAAACTCATCCCTCTACCAATAAAAGCTAACACACCGTACGCCTTCTTAACAACCCTCTCAACCTGGGTGGCAACTTTCAGGGATCTATGTACATGGACACCAAGATCTCTCTGCTCATCCACACTGCCAAGAATCTTACCATTTGCCCAGTACTCTGTCTTCCTGTTATTCCTTCCAAAATGAATTACCTCACATTTTTATGCATTAAACTCCATTTGCCACCTCTCAGCCCAGCTCTGCAGCTCATCTATGTCCCTCTATAACATGTTACATCCTTCCACAGTGTCCACAACTCCACCGACTTTAGTGTCATTGGCAAATTTACTCACCCATCTTTCTACGCCATCCTCCAGGTCATTTATAAAAATGACAAAGAGCAGTGGCCTCAAAGCAGATCCTTGTGGTACACCACTAGTAACTGGACTCCAGTCCGAAAACTTCCCATCAACCACCACCCTTTGTCTTCTTCCAGCTAGCCAATTTCTGATCCAAATTGGTAAATCACCCTGAATCCCATGCCTCTGTATTTTCTGCAATAACCTACCATGAGGAACCTTATCAATCGCTTTACTGAAATCCATATACACCACATCAACTGCTTTACCCTCGTCCACCTGTTTGGTCACCTTCTCAAAGAACTCAATAAGGTTTGTGAGGCACAACCTACTCTTCACAAAACCGTGTTGACTGTCTCTAATTAAATTATTCCTTTCCAGACGATTGTACATCCTATCTCTTATCAACCTTTCCAAGACTTTGCCCACAACAGAAGTAAGGCTCCCTGGTCTATAGTTACCAGGGTTGTCTCTACTCCCCTTCTTGAACAAGGGGACCACATTTGCTATCCTCCAGTCTTCTGGCACTATTCCTGTAGACAATGATGACATAAAGATCAAAGCCAAGGCTCAGCAATCTCCTCCTTAACTTCCCATAGAATCCTAGGATAAATCCCATCCGGCCTAGGGGACTTATCTATTTTCACACTTTCCAGAATTGCTAACACCCCCTCCTTGAGAACCTCAAGCACTTCTAGTCTAGTAGCCTGTATTTCAGTATTCTCCTCGACAACATTGTCTTTTTCCTGTGTGAATACTGACAAAAAATATTCATTTAGCACCTCTCCTATCTCCTCGGACTCCACGCACAACTTCCCACTACTGTCCTTGACTGGCCCTACTTTTACCCTAGTCATTCTTTTATTCCTGACATATCTATAGCCGAGGTCCCAGGTTCGATCCCGGCTCTGGGTCACTGTCCGTGTAGAGTTTGCACATTCTCCCCGTGTTTGCGTGGGATTCGCACAACCCAAAGATGTGCAGGGTAGGTGGATTGACCACGCTAAAATGCCCCATAATTGGAAAAAATGAATTGGGTACTCTAAATTAAAAAAAAAAAAAATGTGGTCATCTGATGATCAATGCCCATACATGAGCTTTTCAAAAGTGGCCACAGGCGGTCACCTAGGCCGATTGCTTCCTCTCTAGTGCAGGAACACTTATGATAATCATGGCATCGCGATTGCTTCATTCCAGCTGAGGTGTATGAACAGCAAATTGGGAATCAAACCTGTAACCTTTTGATCTGGATAGCTTAGTTACATACAGTCATTACTTAATGATCTATCATGGGATTTGCCTTGACATTCTCTAGATATACGCTGCAGAAATATGATTAAGTGGTCTGGATACACCTCACATGTAAACTATGGTATATCCATTTGAAGTCAATGTGGATCACACCACATTAGGCAGATGGACCTATATTAAGGCACTTGTTTTTATGATATTGGGTCACTGCAACATTTGTCCACTTCAAAAAATAGCTGTTGATATTTCAGCCACCGTATTCAAACGGCAATGCTGTTGAGTCCCTCTGGTTCAGTGGTGGGGAACTTGCTACTGAATGAGACGGTTGTACATCCAGGTTCTGTCGTGTTGGGTGCTCTGCTACACAGACGAACCAACACGATTGTGGAAGGTACAACTCAGTTTTATTACTAGCAATATTAACATTTGTAAACTGGTTACTGCGGTTCGTTCATTACCCTCTAACCTGTGGACCCAGCCCTAACACTATCTTGGAGAGGCACTCAGCACATGGTGAATGTCTGAGTGGCTTGCTGTGAGCTCTGTGCCCTGAGCTGTCTCCTGATGGAAATCAATCGGAAGTGTTGTGTTCCCCCTTTTATAGTGTGTCTGCTCTTGCTTGTGATTGGCTGGGATGTTGCGTGTGTATTGATTGGTCCGTTGATCTGTCCATCAGTGTGTATGTGTGTTTGCACCATGATGTTTATCTGAATATCATGACAGGTTCCACTCCAGGGATTTGAATATGTGAGACTAGTCTTCAGTGTAGTGCAGCAAGAGAGTGCTGCTCTGTCAGAGACATTAATCTTTCCAATGGGGCATTAAGCAAACGACCTGTCTGTTCTCTCAGATGGATGCAAAATAACCCACGCACTATTCATGAAAGAGCAGAGGATTCTCTATAGCCAACATTTACCCAAAAGCCAACACCTCAAGCAAGTTACCTGGTCATTTATTTAATTGCTGCATGTGGGAGCTGGCTGTCTGGAAATTTTCAATCACATTTCTTACAGTACAACAGTTGACTACACTTCAAAAGTACCTCATTGGTTGTAAAGTGTTTTAGATTGTCCTGAAGTTGCAAAGCAAAATTATTTTTTTCATTATTTTTGTTAAACTTGCACATTGGCTGCATGCTCCATTAACACTTATTGTTTTCTTAATTGGAGGAATACTCACTGTAGTTACTTTAGAACAGCACTGACCTTTGGTATGAATACAGTAAGAAGTCTGACAACACCAGGTTAAAGTCCAACAGGTTTGTTTCAAATCACTAGCTTTCGGAGCAGTGCTCCTTCCACAGCTCCTTCTTTACCTGATGAAGGAGCAGTGCTCCGAAAGCTAGTGATTTGAAACAAACCTGTTGGACTTTAACCTGGTGTTATAAGACTTCTTACTGTGCTCACTGCAGTCCAACGCCGGCATCTCCACATCTTTGGTATGAATAGAGAAGGGAAACGACTCCAAGCAGTGGCTGAAGCAAAAGAATCGCCGGGGGGGGGGGGGGGTTGTGAATCCCGCCCCCGCCGGCTGCCGAATTCTCCGGCACCGGGATTTGGCAGGGGTGGGAATCGCACTGCGCCAGTCGGGGGCCGTTGGCAGCGGCCCCCCCCCAGCGATTCCCTGGCCCCCGATGGGCCGAGTGGCCGCCCGTATTCTGCCGGTCCCGCCGGCGTATGTTATGACAGGTATTTACCGGTGGGACCTGGCTCCGCGGGCGGCCTCGGGGGGGGGGGCGCAGGGGGGATCTAGGCCCCGGGGGGTGCCCCCATGGTGGCCTGGCCCGCGGTCGGAGCCCACCGATCTGCGGGCCTGTGCTGTGGGGGCACTCTATTCCTCCGCGCCGGCTGGTGTAACAGTCCGCAATGGCCGGCGCGAAGATGAACCGGCCCTGCGCATGCGCTGGGATGATGCCAGCACACGCTGGCGCTCCCGAGCATGCGCCAACTCGTGCTGGCCGGCGGAGGTCGTGTGGTGAGCCACGTATGGCTGTTGTATATATTATTGTATTTGCTCATTGTTACTGTTGTTGTGTTGATGTTGTTGTTGGCTCCGCCCCTCTGAGAAGGTGTATAACCCATCGATTCGGGACAGCCTCTCAGTGCGGGAGGAGCTACTGGTGGGCACATTCTATAGCTGATTAAAACCACAGTTCTTGTTACCTACCGTTCGATTGGTATCAATTTAATCGGCTAGATTTTTTTTACGATGGAAGCCGTTTTAAAACCAGAACGCCTCGATCTTGACCCGTAGGCGCCAGAGGCTACGGCAATATTTGAGCATTAGCTCAATTGCTTTGAGTCATACCTCAGCTCCTTCGCCGCCGAGGTCACCCCGGAAATTAAACAGCGTTTCCTCAATGCCCGGGTGAGCCACAGGATTTTCCAGCTCATCAGAGGCGCAGCCTCATACACGGAGGCAGTGGAGCTGCTCAAACAATAGTTCGTGAGGCCGGTGAACGAGGTACTCGCTCGACACCTCCTGACCACGCGGCGTCAGCGCCAGGGTGAGTCACTGGTTGAATATCTGCATGAGCTGAGAGTACTCGTCCGCAGTTGTAACTGCAGGACTGTCACAGCGGTCGAGCACGCGGAGCTGATGGTCTGGGACACCTATGTGGCAGGTGTCCTGTCCAGCTACAGCCGGCAGCGGCTTCTAGAAAAGGGGGCCCTCGGCCTCGAGGAGACTGTGAAGCTGGCTACCTCGCTGGAAGTGGCCTTCCAGAGCCTGAATGCCTTCCCATCCGACCACGCGGCATCCTCGGGGACGTCGGATTCGCAGCCATCACCTGACCCAGGCGTGCCTCATTCCTGTGACGTGCTGCAGCCGTCCAGCTCTGGAGGACCATGCTGTTACTTCTGCGGTCAGGGCCAGCACCTCAGGCAGCGTTGCCCGGCTCGCAACTCCACGTGTAACGAGTGTGGCAAGAAGGGGCATTACGCTAAGGTATGCCTACCTAAGCCTAAAAATCAAAATCAAAAACCAAAAGCCTGTCAAGCCCAGTCTGAGACTCACAGACCCTGCAGCGTGGCATTGTGCCTGCCAAAACGCCCTCTGCTGACGCGTCACTCGCCCCGTGCGATCCACGGGGGCCGCCACCTTGTCTGACATCATAGACGCCGAAAGCCGCGTGCGATCCGTGGGGGCTGCCATTTTGTCTGCCTTCGTCGACGACGCCATTTTGCGACCAGCGCGACACTCATCGCCATCAACTCAGCTCCATTCGACTTGACCAGTCCCGGCCTTGCCATATTCAAATTTCGATGATGGCCATCAGCCTTAATGGGCAGGAGACGTCCTGCCTCTTCGACTCTGAGAGCACAGATAGCTTCGTCCACCCGGACATGGTAAGGCGCTGTTCCCTCCGGGTCCTCCCCGTCTCACAAGTCGCATCCCTAGCTTCCGGATCACACTCCGTGCAGATCCGGGGGTATTGCACCGCCAACCTGGCAATACAGGACGTTGAATACGCCAATTTCAAACTCTACGTCCTCCCCCATCTCTGCGCCCCTCTCTTACTGGGTTTAAACTTTCAGTGCAACCTCTGTGGTCAACCCTGAAGTTCGGGGAACCCCTGCCCCCTTGCACCGTCTGTAGCCTCGCGACCCTGAAGGTCGCCCCTCCCTCGCTCTTCGTGAACCTCACCCCAGACTGTAAGCCCGTCGCTACCACTGTACCAGATGGTACAGAGCTCATGACAAGGCCTTCATCAAGTCAGAGGCCCAGCGACTCCTGAGGGAGGGGATCATCGAGGCCAGTAATAGCCCCTGGAGAGACCAAGTGGTGGTCGTCAGGACCGGGGAAAAGAACCGGATGGTTGTAGACTACAGTCAGACGATCAACCGGTACACGCTGTTTGATGCGTGTCCCCCCCCCCCCAACGCGCATATCTGACATGGACAATCATATTGCGCAGTATCGAGTCTTCTCTATGGTAGACTTGAAGCCCGCGTACCACCAGCTCCCTATCCGGCGGGAGGACCGTCAATACACTGCCTTTGAGGCAGATGGCCGTCTCTTCCATTTCCTCAGGGTCCCCTTCGGCGTCACCAACGGGGTTTTGGTCTTCCAACGAACGATGGACCGAATGGCCGACCAGTACGGGCTGTGGGCCATGTTCCCGTACTTGGATAATGTTACCATCTGTGGCCATGACCTGCAGGACCACGACGTCAACCTTCAAAAATTCCTCCGACTCCTTAATTTGACATATAATAAAGAGAAATGCGTTTTCTGCACAACCCGGCGAGCCATCCTCGGCTATGTCGTGGAAAATGGAGTCCTAGGGCCTGACCCCGAACGCATGCGCCCCCTCCTGCAACACCCCTCCCCCACTGCCCTAAGGCCCTGAAAAGATGCTTGGGGTTCTTCTCCTACTATGCCCAGTGGGTCCCCAACTACGTGGACAAAGCCCCCCCACTCATTAAGTCCACCACTTTTCTCCTGACGGCTGAGGCCCGCCTGGCCTTCAACCGCATCAGATCCGAAATTGCCAAGGCCACGATGCACGCCGTGGACGAATCCATCCCGTTCCAGGTGGAAAGCAATGCGCTGACTTTGCCCTGGCAGCCACTCTTAACCAGGCAGGGAGGCCTGTCGCTTTTTTTTCCCGTACCCTCCATGCCTCCGAGATTCGACACTCCTCTGTTGAAAAGGAGGCGCAAGCCATTTTGGAAGATGTGCGGCACTGGAGGCATTACCTGACCGGCAGGAGATTCACTCTCCTCACAGACCAACGGTCGGTTGCCTTCATGTTCAACAACACGCAGCGGGGCAAAATTAAGAACGACACGATTTTGCGGTGGAGGATCAAGCTCTCCACCTATAACTACGACATCTTGTATCGTCCTGGGAAGCTCAATGAGCCCCCAGATGCCCTGTCCCGTGGCACTTGCTCCAATGCACAGGCTGACCGGTTACGGGCTATCCACAACAACCTGGGGGTCACCTGGCTTCTCCATTTTGTCAAGGCCCACAACCTGCCCTACTCCACAGAGGAGGTCAAGGCCATGACCAGGGACTGCCAAGTCTGTGCGGAGTGCAAGCCGCACTTCTATAGGCCAGACAAGGCCTCCTGGTGAAGGACCCCCGCCCTTTTGAACGTAGAGTTTGAAATTGGCGTATTCGACGCCCCCTATTGCTAGGTTGGTGGTGCAGTACCCCCGGATCTGCACGGAGTGTGATCCGGAAGCTAGGGATATGACTTGTGAGACGGGGAGGACCCGGAGGGAACAGCGCCTTACCATGTCCGGGGCGATACACAGCAAAGAGGCAATAGAAACTTTGAATTGGTATGGGGCAGCACGGTGACGCAGTAGATTAGCCCTGCAGCCTCACGGCGCGAGGTCCCAGGTTCGATCCCGGCTCTGGGTCACTGTCTGTGTGGAGTTTGCACATTCTCCCCATGTCTGCGTGGGTTTCGCCCCCACAACCCAAAGATGTGCAAGGCTAGATGGATTGGCCACGCTAAATTGCCCCTTAATTGGAAATAATGAATTGGGTACTCTAAATTTATTTTTTTAAATCTTAGAATTGGTATAAATGTTGCAGATAATTTGAGAAGAGATTGAGGGATTGTTGTACAGGTATAAACTTGCCCTATGCTGACTTTTATTAGTATTTAATTATCACAATGTAGGTGTTGTTGGCAAATCCAGCATTTATTATCCAACTCGAGTTGTCCTGAAACAATGGTGGATGGTCCTCTTGAACAACTTTTAATAATTCGATACAATTGAATAATTTGGGGCGGCATGTGGCGCAGTGGTTAGCACTGGGACTGCGACGCTGAGGACCCGGGTTCAAATCCCGGCTCTGGGTCACTGTCTGTGTGGAGTTTGCACATTCTCCCCGTGTTTCACCCCCACAACCCAAAGATGTGCAGGTTAGGTGGATTGGCCTCACTAAATTGCCCCTTAATTGGAAAAAAGATAATTGGCTACACTAAACCTATTTTTAAAAAAAAGGAAAGTAATTGAATAACTTGCAAGGCCATTCCAGAGGGCAGTTGAGAGCCAACCATGTTGGTCTGGGACTGAACTTACCAATAAATAGCCTTGGTCAGGAACATCTGGTTTCCTTCCCCAAAGGACGTTAATGGATCTGTTGGGTTTTTATGACAACTTGACAGCTGCATGGTCACTTTTGCTGCTATTGAGCTCATTGAACTCAATTTTGTGTTATAGAACTGTAGCTGTTGACACACAGAAATTTCTACCTTTGGCTTCAAAAAGAGCTATAAATGGATAGCTATAAACATCTTGGGCGAAATTCTCCGGTATCGGCGCGATGACCACCGACTGGCGCCCCAAACGGCGCAAATCAGTCGGGCATCGCACCGCCCCAAAGGTGCGGAATGCTCCGCATCTTGGGGGGCCGAGACCCAACCTTAAGGGGCTAGGCCCGCGCCAGACTAATTTCCGCCCCGCCAGCTGGCGGAAAAGGCCTTTGGTGCCCCGCCAGCTGGCGCGGAAATGACATCTCCGGGCGACGCATGCGCGGGAGCGTTAGCAGCCTCTGACGTCATTCCCGCGCATGCGCAGCGGAGGGAGTCTCTTCCACCTCCGCCATGGTGGAGACCGTGGCGAAGGCGGAAGGAAAAGAGTGCCCCCACGGCACAGGCCCGCCCGCGGATCAGTGGGCCCCGATCGCGGGCCAGGCCACCGTGGGGGCACCCCCCGGGGCCAGATCGCCCCGCGACCCCCCCCAGGACCTCGGAGCCCGTCCGCGCCGCCTTGTCCTGCCGGTAAGGTAGGTGGTTTAACCTACGCTGGCGGGACAGGCATTTTAGCAGCGGGACTTCGGCCCATCTGGGCCGGAGAATCGCGCGGGGGGGCCGCCAACCGGCGCGGCGCGATTCCCGCCCCCGCCGAATATCCGGTGCTGGAGAATTCGGCAACCGGCGGGGGCGGGATTCACGCCAGCCCCCGGCGATTCTCCGACCCGGCGGGGGGGTCGGAGAATCTCTCCCCTCATTCTGAAGGCTACAGAGACCCAGCTCCAAGAGCCTTGTGAATTGCTGCCGAACTTGCCTGATGTCTGATGGGGAACAGTGCTTGGAAGCTGTTGTCAGTGGGAGAGTATAGAGCTGACCGGTTACTACAGTATAGCTCTCCCAAAAATGGAATAACAAAGTGAAACAAAAGCTGAGCACAACTATAGTCAGTGAAGAAATTCCTGTATCCATATTATCGGTTACCTACGCTTTATAACAAATGTACATGTGATGTGAGCATTGCTCGCAAGGCCAACATTTGTTGTCCACCACTAATTGCCCATGAGAAGATGGAGGCAATATAACTTTGACTGACATTTAAAAAAATGACAACTCCCACCTTAACATAGCAAGATGTCCTAAGGCATGGGAGCATGGTGGCGCAGTGATTAGCACTGCTGCCTCACGGCGCCGAGGGCCCGGGTTCGATGCCGGCCCCAGGTCACTGACCATGTGTAGTCTACACATTCTCCCTGTGTCTGTGTGGGTCTCGCCCCCACAACCCAAAAAGATGTGCAGGGTAGGTGGATTGGCCATGTTAAATTGCCCCTTAATTGGGGAAAAAAGGAATTGGAGTCTCTAAATTTATTTTAAAAGAAATGCCTAAGGCGCTCCCCAGGAGTGAATATCAAACAAATGTTGACACTAAAGCACATAAGCAGATATTCGGACAGGTAGGTATGAAAAAGCTCGATCAGAGAGTAGATTTTAAAGGAAATGAAATGAAATGAAAATCGGTTGTCACAAGTAGGCTTCAAATGAAGTTACTGTGAAAAGCCCCTCGTCGCCACATTCCGGCGCCTGTTTCGGGGAGGCTGGTACGGGAGAGAGGTGGACACATTTAAAAAGGGAATTCCAGAGCTTGAGCATGTGAAAGAGGCCAGGATTGTGGGAGAGAGGGATCTAGAAGGGTTGTTGGGCTGGAGGAGTATGCAAAGATGGGGAGCAGTAAGACCATGATGGAACTTGGGAACTGTTGTTACTTGACAAAAAACAGATGTATGGGTGAAAAAAATCCAATCTTATGTGTTATTTTGTTTCAGACAATAAGTTAGAGCAGAGAAGTCACCAGCAATACAATGTCAGATACATACTTGGCCTGGGATTGCGCTGGTTGGTACTTGAAACAACATGTTCTTTTAAACAGGTCTTTGTTAAATAGTGGACAGAGGAATTTCATGAATCTATTAGGTGTACATACAGTGCGCTTTAAATCATTTTTGCATTACTCACAAATTTAGACATTTTGCCTACAATACCTCATGAAAGTTGAACAATCCTGGGATTAAGATCTAGGGAGAGTAAAGATTAACATTGACAAGGTTACAAAAGTAATTTGGTTGACTCTTAGCTGCCCTCTGAACTGCCACTTAGTTCAAGGACAGTTCGGGATGGAAAATAAATGCCCAGCCAGCGATGCTGATGATCCATAAATGAGTATTTTTTAAAAAAGAGACAATAGTGGAGAAGCTGCATGTTGTACACCTTTTAAAAAAAATTTAGAGTACCCAATTTTGTTTTTCCCAATTAAGGGACAGTTTAGTGTGGCCAATCCCACCCATCTTGCACATCTTTGAGTTGTGGGGGTGAGACCCACAAAGAGACGGGGAGACTGTGCAAACTCCACACGGACAGTGACCCGGGGCCGGGATCGAACCCGGGTCCTCGGCGCCGTGAGGCAGCAGTGCTAACCAGTGCAACACCGTGCTGCCAGTATGTTATACAAGTTGTCCAAATTTCCTTTCCATTGACTTGTGACATTTGTGTCAGTTGTGTTGCAAGATGGTAGCACTCTGGGCTCAGAGTCTCAAGGTTCCACTTTCCACTGTCACTCATCAAAGCATAGAACCATAGAAGGTTTACAGCACACAAAGAGGCCACTTGACCAATCCTCTCTGCGCCAGCCGGAAAACAAGCCACCCAGCCTAAACCCACTTTCCAGCATCTGATCTGTAGCCCTGTAGGTTACAGCACTTGAGCTGCATACCCAAGCACCTTTTAAGTCAGTTGAGGGGTTCTGCCTCTACCACCCTTTTCAGGTAGCGAGTTCCAGAACTCACCACACTACTCCAGGGCTTGAGCATAGAAAAATCAAAGCTGACACTCCATTGCGGTACTGACAGAATACTGCACTGTCAGAAATGACTTTTCTTCAATGAGACGTTAAACCAAAGCCCCATCTGCCTGCCTGGGTGGATGATTCCATGGCACTAGTTTTAACATGAGCAGGGACGTTATCTCTCGTATCCCTCAGTGAACATCACAGAAACAGACTATCTGGTCAATATCACTTTGCTGTTGTGTCAGCTTGCTGTGTACAACTTGGCCATCCAATACGTTACACTGTGACTACTCTTGAAAAGTAGTTCACTGCCTCAGAAAGACTTTGCGATGTGCAGGGGTTGTGAAAAGTGCTATTTAAATGTAAGGCTTTCTTTCTTTCGGCAGGAATTTTGACTGGGCGACATAACGCGCTGTCTGCTGCTCATTTTTGAATGTGAACTTGACATGGGTCATAAATGTTCCGCTGGCACTCTTGGCATCTTATAACTACTGTTATGGGCGAGGCGTTTTCAGAACCCCAAAATGTATCATGGAGTTCAACCAACTTCCCCCTTTAATGTATTTGTTGTTTTTCCTAGCACACGGCTTGTTCCCTAGGTGTGGGATTACAATTATGGACACGTGGGGTTTTAAACACAAAAGAATGTTTATTCTATGAATTCAACTTAACCTTTTAAATAAACATTGGATCCCTTAACACCCCTTACTTCAAAGGTAACCCCGAAAATAACACAACACTAAATAATCGCTCAAAATGTTCTTCAAACATCCAAAAGGCTTCAAACCTTCAAAACAGTAACACACCAGGTCACAGTTAATATATATTTTCTGTTTTATGGCAGAGATGTATCTGCTTGGTTGACCTCAGCTCCAGCACCTTGCTTTCTTCCTGCAGCTCTCTGGAAACACACAGACACACCCAAGCTGCTTTTTCAAACTGGCTTTCTCCCTTCAAGCACCTCACAGCAAATCAGAACTTTTCAAGCTGCTGTCTCAAACTGACTTTCTCCTTTTAATCAGCTCACAGCAAAACAGCTGCTCTCAGCAAAACTAAAACCAAAAGCAGAAGTGAGCTCAGCTCCCCCCCCCCTGTGATATCACTTCAGTAATCTGATCATCTCCATTCCTTAAAGGTACATTGCTTAAACATCCATTTCTTAAAGGCACTCGCGCATGACACTACTCTCAGTTCCTATTATTCAGCCAAATGAAAATCGTGTTTAAAAGCCTCGTATTCGTATCCATTAGCTGTCCTGTGAACCCACATTCTCAGCAAAAACAATGAAGGGCGTGTTTATGTCTTTAGTGGTTAAAAAAAAGAGTCTTACATTTATATGGCACATTTAACAACCTCAGAATAGAAACTTAGAAAATAGGAGCAGGAGGAGGCCATTCGGCCTATCGAGCCTGTTCCACCATTCATTAAGATCATGGCTGATCATCCAACTCAATAGCCTAATCCCGCTTTCCCCCCTATATCCTTTAATCACCTTCGCCCTAAATGCTATATCTAGATTAGATTAGATTTTGATTTATTGTCGCATGTACTGAGTTACAGTGAAAGGTATTATTCTGCATACAATCCAGATAGACCATTCCATACATGAATAACATAGGACACAGAACACATACAATGTCCTAGGGTAACGTGCAGTCAAATAAATACTTTTGAAATATAGCCCCAGTTGTAATCTAATACAGCAGGGCAATTAATTTGCACCAGATCTCACAAACAGCAGAATGCCCAATCTGTTTTAGTGATGTTAGTAATAGTGTGATCCTGAATCTAAAAGTCACAGGTTCAAACCATATTCCAGAAACATGAGCACATAATCAAATTGACACTCCAGTGCAGTACTGAGAGAGTGCAACGTTGTTGAAGGTGACGGCTATCTGATGAGATGCTAAACTGAGGTCCTGTTTGCCCCCTTTTGTGGACGTAAAGTCACCGTTCAAGAAAATTAATAATAATCTTTATTAGTGGTACAAATAGGCTTACATTAACAATGCAATGAAGTTACTGTGAAAATTCCCTCGTCATCACACTCCGCCGCCTGTTCGGGTTCACTGAGGGAGAATTCAGAATGTCCAAATCACCGAACCTGCACATCTCTCGGGACTTGTGGGAGTAAATCGGAGCACCCGGTAGAAGCCCACGCAGACACGGGGAGAACGTGCAGACTCCGCACAGACAGTAGGGGCGGCACGGTGGCACATTGATTAGCACTGCTGCCTCCAAGCTCCAGGGTCCCAGGCTCAATTCCGGCCTTGGGTCACTGCCTGTGTGGAGTTTGCCCTTCCTCCCTGTGTGTGCGTGGGTTTCCTCCGGGTGCTCCGGTTTCCTCCCACAGTCCAAAGATGTGCAGGTTAGGTGAATTGGCCATGCTAAATTGCGCCTAGTGTCCAAAAGGATGGGGTTTACGGGGATAGGGTGGTGGCGTGAGTAGGGTGTTCTTTCAAAGGGCCGGTGCCGACTCGATGGCCGAATGGCCTCCTTCTGCATTGGAAATTCTATGATTCTATGACAGTGACCCAAGGCGGGAATTGAACTCGGGTTCCTGGCGCTGTGAAGCAGCAGTGCTAACCACTGTGCTACCGTGCCACCGAGTTCTCTCTGTCCTGGCCAATATTTGTCCTTCTTAAATTCATTCATGGGATGTGGACGTTGCTGGCTGGAGCAGCATTTATTGCCCATCCCTGATTGCCCTTGAACTGAGTGGCTTGCTAGGCTAGTTCAGAGGGCATTGCTGTGGATCTGGAGTCACATGTAGGTCAGACCAGGTAAGGTGGACAGATCTCATTTCCTAAAGGACATGGGTGAACCAGATGATAATCAAAAATGGTTTTATGGACTTTTAATTCAATCAGTAATATCACTTCACCCCACAGATTTTCGTGACATGACGGCGCAGTGGTTAGCACTGCTACCTCATGGTGCCGAGATCCCGGCCCTGAGTCACTGTCCGCGTGGAGTCTGCACATTCTGCCGGTGTCTGCATGGGGCTCACCCTCACCACCCAAAAAGATATGCAAGGTGGGTGAATTGGCCACGCTAAATTGCCCCTTAATTGGAAAAAACGAATTGGGTACTCTAAATCTATTTTTAAAAATGCTCCTCAAATTCTGTGCTTGTTTCTTCAATTATTCTTAAACGTAACAAATCTACTTTTCAAGCTATTTTTAGTGCATTGGTAACAAGCTTCTTTAAAATTTCTGAGTGCATCATTTTAACTAGTTTACACACTTATTGAAACAACACCATTATATTTGATTTGATTTATTATTAGCATACAATGAGAAGTATTGTTTCTTGCATGCTGTACAACAATGCATACCGTACATAGGGAAGGAAAGAGAGACTGCAGAATAGGGCGGGATTCTCCCATTCGGCGGCAGAGTTGTCCACGCCTTCGGAAACGGCGTCGCGTTTCACGACGGTGTGAACAGGCCACTGGGAGTACCAATTCTGGCCCCTGCAGGGGGCAGCACGTCGCTGGAGTGGTTCACGCCGCTCCAGCCTCCCATCCCTGGTGCGAACTGTGCGACGCGCCAACCCGCGCATGCGCAGTGGCACTGGCGTCAACGAGGACATGCGCAGTGGCGCCGGCGCCAACCCGCGCATGTGCGGTGGCCTCCCTCAACGTGCCGGCCCCGGCGCAACATGCCGCGGGAGTTCAGGGGCTGGCGCATAAGAAAATAGCCCGGGGAGCGAGAGGCCGGCCCACCGATCCGTGGGCCCCGATCGCGGGCCAGGCCCCATCGGAGGCACCCCCTGGGGTCGGAGTCCCCTCCCCCCCCACCACAGGTCGCCCCCCCCGACCCTACGCGCAGAGTACCCGCCGGCTGCGACCAGGTGTGGACGGCGCCGATGGGACTCTGCCTTTTTAGAGCGGCCGCTCGGCCCATTCGGGCCGGAGAATCGGCAGCCCGGCCGCGTAGAGCGGCCCGCGGCCGGCGCCAACGGTGCCGATTCTCCGCTGTGTGGGGAATCGCGCGCCGGCGTCGGGGCGATGTGGCGCGGTTGCGGGGATTCTCCGGCCCGGCGCGAGGCTGGGAGAACCCCACCCTATCTTACAGTTATAGCAAGGTGTAGAGAATACGAGATCCCTTCAAAAGTCTGATGGCAGTAGGGAAGAAGCTGTTCTTGAGTTATACATTATTAAATAACACAAAATACACTCACTGTTTTCTGTATACTTTGCTACCCTATAGTTTTGAGTGGAATAATAATTATCATGCTTATTTCTAACTTGGTGACTGTTTTAAAAAGTTTGATATTAAAGCCTGACGTCTAGCATCTGAACACTTAACATCTCACAAGTGCTAAACACTTTGCTTGTTTCCTCTAGCAGAAAGTCGGGTGAAGCAGCTAAGTGTAAAGTAGCGAGTATTCAGTTTAATGAGCATTGAACAAAAGGAATTGTTACCAACGGAATAGCTTTCAGATTCAGAACCCTAATCATAATGTAGAAAGGCCAGTGATTAAAGAAAACAGGAAAAACTAGAGCTACCAACACACCACAGACTTGATGCTCCAGATTTGGTTTCCAACTTGCGACTGTGAATGCAGCTGGGATGTTGGATATAGAGATTGAACAAGCCAATCGCAGGATTTTCTGTCAACATAATTCAAATTTGCAAAATATGCCATTATATGATCAATCGGCCGAAAGCAGGAGAACATTGTGAATTCTTAAAGAAATTGATTGATGAAAACATCAAATGAGCGAGCAGCAAGTGACACTGGGTTTAATTAACATGCCACCCTGCACATGCTCAGAACATCCCAAAGTGCCTTACAATGGAAGAAACACACTTTGGAAGTATGGCAACTGGACCCGGTAGGAACATGAGTGAAGCTTCACACATCGGGCAGCACGGTAGCACAAGTGGATAGCACTGTGGCTTCACAGCGCCAGGGTCCCAGGTTCGATTCCCCGCTGGGTCACTGTCTGTGCGGAGTTTGCACGTTCTCCCCGTGTCCGCGTGGGTTTCCTCCGGGTGCTCCGGTTTCCTCCCACAGTCCAAAGACGTGCAGGTTAGGTGGATTGGCCATGCTAAATTACCCGTAGTGTCCATAAGGGTTGGGAGGGGTTATTGGGTTGCGGGGATAAGGTGGAAGTGAGGGATTAATGTGGGTCGGTGCAGACTCGATGGGCCGAATGGCCTCCTTCTGCACTGTATGTTCTATGTAATTCTATGTAATAATGATCTAAAGACCAGTTAAACTGTTCTTTGATTATGTTAATTGAGAGATAAATACCAGTAAAATTCCCCTTTCCTCAAATCATGCCTTGGGATTTTTTACCTACACGTGAGCAGGCAGATAGGGACTGTGGTTTGATGTTGCATCAGAAAGTTGGTATCTCCAACGTTGCCACGCTGTCTCAGTACTGCATTGAAGAATCAGCTTCATTGTTTAAGTCCTGCAGTGGGACTTGAACTTACTACCTTCTCACTCAGGGGTGAGCATGTTCTCACTAAACTAATGGAAATATGACAATAGAATGTCATCCCCTGCTCCCCCCAGAGCTTCTAGATTTTAAAGCCCAAGGGATTAGGTGGATTTATTTCTGAGACTCCACAAGGTTACAAAATCTAACACAATAAATAATAAAAAATTACCTGTCTTAATCAGGCAAGCTGAAACAAATTTGTGTACAAGTGCTCACATGGATTTGAAAAGCTCGTTATAAGCTCATTTTAAGTAAGAATTAAAGAACGATTATGATTAACATACCTCCAAACATGCAATACCAGCTACATGAGTAGCAATTTCCATGTCTCGAGCTTTACAATTTCCTGCCTAACCTCTCCACACAAATTCAGGATACTTCTGGGAATCTTTTAAAAAAAAATGAATGTAATATACCCAATTACTTTTGAATGTATTGCATTAACCATTCACCATGTATGTAACTGTATCACGCTGTTGCCCATGAGGGCTGCATCTATGGACCATTGTAAGGTATTACCTGTGAAGTATCATGTTGGTGCCCTTGTGGGCTCCGCCCCTGGCTCCTCTCCTTGAGGGGAGGTATAAAGAGCAGTAGCCCTGTAGGCGGCTCCCAGTAGCAGAGCAGTCGCAGGCAGGCACTGTTCTAGTCGATTAAAGCCACAGTTTACTTCTACTCCTTGTTTCGTGTGAATTGATGGTCTCATCAGAGGGGCAATTTACCGTGGCCCATTCATACCAAAAGAAAGCAATACTGACATGGTATCATCGTGAGCCACTTCTGTGCATTCCTAAAACAACAACCACTTGAATTTTAAAAACAACCATTAACATAGTAAAGCTTCCAAAAGTCCAAAGATGTGCAGGTTAGGTGGATCGGCCATGCCAAATTGCCCCTTAGTGTCCAAAAGGATGGGTGGCTTTACTGGGTTATGGCAATAGGGTGCGGGCTCTTTCAGAGGGTCGGTGCAGAGGGTTGGGCTGAATGCCCTCTTTCTGCACTGCAGTGATTCTTTGATTCCCAAGGCACCTCACGGGAGGCATTGTCAAGCAAAAATTGACAATGAATGACTTGGCACAGATGTTAGCACAGGTGAAAATTTTGTGACATGCATCTTAAATGAGGAGAGGGAAGTGGCGATGTTTAGTGAGGGCATTCCAGGACTTAGAGCCCAGATGGCTGATGGCACATCCAGCAATGGTGGGATTAAGTAAATCGAGGATGTACCAGTTTTGGAGGAACACCGAATTCTCAAATGGTAGTAGGGCTGGAAAGGCTACAGAGATTTACCCCACCCCACCCCCAATTTAGTGTGGCCAATCCATCTACCTGCACATCTTCGGGTTGTGGGGGTTAGACCCATGCAGACATGGGGAGAATGTGCAAACTTCACACGGACAGTGACCCGGGATGGAACCAGAATCCACGGCGCCTTGAGGGAACAGTGCTAACCACTGCGCCACCGTGCCACCACATGGAAAGGCCACAGAGATAGAGAGGATTATGACAGAGAAGGATTTAAAAACAAATAGAATAGATAAGCAGGACATCATTTAAAAAATGTTCTGAAAATGCAGAAGTACAGAGGAATCTGGGTGCTCTTGTACACAAATTGTAAAAAGTTATCATGCAAGTACAGCAAGTAATTAGAAAGGCAAATGCCATGTCCGTCTTTATTCCAAGGAGGATGGAGTATAAAAATAGGGAAGTCCTATTGTAGCTGTACAGGGCATTGATGAGATTGCACCTGGAGTACTGTGTATAGTTTTGGTCACCTTAGTTAAGGAGGAATATATTTGTCTTGGAAGCAATTAGGAGAAGGATCACTGATTCCTGGGATGAATGGGTTATATGAAGAACGTTACTCATTGGAGTTTAGAAAAATGAGAGATGATCTTCTTGAAACGTAAGACCCCGAGGGAGCTTGACATGGTAGATGCTTGGAAGGGTGTTTCCTCTTGTGAGGGAACCTCGAAGTAGGAGCCAGAGTGTCCTCCCATTTAAGACTGAGGTGAGGAGGGCCATCTTCCCTCAGTGGGTTGTTAGACTTTGCAATTCTCTTCCACATGAGAGCAGTGGAGTCTGGGGTATTGAATGAGGCAGATTTTGATTGACAAGAAAGGTTTATGGGGACAGGCAGAAATGTGGAATTAAAAAAAATTAATTTAGAGTACTCAATTTTTTTTTGCCCCAATTAAGGGGCAATTTAGAGTTGCCAATCCACCTAACCTGCACATCTTAGGGTTGTGGGGGTGAAACCCACGCAGACATGGGGAGAATGTGCAAACTCCACACAGACAGTGACCCAGGGCTGGGATTCGAACCGGGTCCTCAGCGCCACAGTCCCAGTGCTAACCACTGCCTCACATGCCGCCCTAGAAATGTGGAACTAAGGCCACAACCAGGTCATCCATGACTCTTATCAGATGGTGAAGCTCACTGGCTGAGCGAATGGCCTTTCTTATGATCTAATGATTAAGTGTGAGCACAATGACACAATCAGCAAATTAGCAGCAGGTATGGTTTCTGCATGATGACCTATGTGCCCTTTCTATTATGATATGTGTCATGCTGCAGTTTTCAGAGATGAGTGTTCCAGCGACTGCACAAGAGGAACTTGCTGCAAAAATCTTGAATAAGACCCCACCCTGTTAATTTCGCAGGTGTGGTTTTTCTCAATAATATAAACCATTTTCAAGGTTAAATGAGCTTTTCCATTGAGGTTCGTTATGTATTTTATTTTTTCTGAGTTGAGTTCAATGCCTATGTGATCAGCACTGAACACAATGCTCAAATTCGGGACTTGCCCGCCACCATTTTGGTGGCATCCGTCACAATTTTGTTTTAATATTTATTCTTGGGTTGGTGGCATTAATGGCAAGGTCAACATTTATTGTCCATACCTAGTTGGCTTTTGCAAGGAGGGTATCTGTCTTGAACCACTGCAGTGGTAAAGGAACATCCAAAGTGCCATTAGGTAGGGTGTCCAAGGATTTCAATGAATGAATGAATGGTGATATATGTTCAAACAAAATGGAGTGGAACAGGGGGGAACTTGGAGATGAGAGTGTTCCATGAACTTCCTGTTCTGATTCTTCTATGTGGTGGACGGCAAGGACTTGGAGGTATAGTCAAAGTAACTTAGAATCACAGGTATCTACTTTGTAAGGAAAAATGGAAATGGAAAATATTTGTTAAATGGTGAATGACTGGAAAATATTAGTATTCAGAGGGACCTGGGTGTCCTTGTATACAAATCTCAGAAAGTTAACGTGCTAGTATAGAAATCGACTAGAAAATTAGGTACGTTAACTTTAATTGCAGAGTAAGAAGTCTTACAACACCAGGTTAAAGTCCAACAGGTTTGATTCAAACCACTAGCTTTCGGAGCACTGCTCCTTCCTCAGGTGAATGAAGAGGTGGGTTCCAGAAACATATATACAGACAAAGTCTAAGATGCAAGACAATGCTTTGAATGCGAGCATTTGCAGGTAAATAAGTCTTTACAGATTCAGAGATAGGGATAACCCCAGGTTAAAGAAGTGTGAATTGTCTCAAGCCAGGACAGTTGGATTTTGCAAGCCCAGGTCAGATGGTGGGGGATGAATGTAATGCGACATGAATCCAAGGTCCCGGTTGAGGCCGTACTCATGTGTGCGGAACTTGGCTATAAGTTTCTGCTCGGCAATTTTGCGTTGTCGTGTGTCCTGAAGGCCGCCTTGGGAGAACGCTTACTCGGAGTTCAGAGGCTGAGTGCCCTTGACTGCTGAAGTGTTCCCCGACTGGAAGGGAACATTCCTGCCTGGCGATTGTCGCGTGATGTCCGTTCATCCATTGTCGCAGCGTCTGCATGGTCTCGCCAATGTACCACCTTTGGGACATCCGAAGCACTTTATTGCAGAGGAATTTGAGTATAAGAGTGAAGCGGTTTTACTGCAGTTGTATAGGACTTTAGTGAGGCCACAGCGAGAGTACCACGTACAGTTTTATTCTCCTTCACTAAGGAAAGATTAGAGGGAGTGTAACACATGTTCACTATACTGATTACTGAGATCAAAGGAGTGTCCTCTAAGGAGAGATTTAGTAGACTAGACCAATATTTCCCAGACTTTAGAAGAATGAGAGGTACCTTATGAAACAAATAGCTTGACAGAGTAGATACAGATAGGGTATTTCCTTTGGTTGGGAGGTGGGGGTTATAACTAGGCAGTCACAGTCACAGAATAAGTGATTGGTCGTTTCGTATTGATATGAGGAGAAGCTTCCTTACTTAAAGGGTTGTGAATTCTCTACCCCTGTCGGCTGTGGATGCTAAATTGTTGAGTATATTTAAGACAGAAAGGGTGGCATGTGGCGCAGTGGTTAGCACTGGGACTGCAGCGCTGAGGACCCGGGTTCGAATCCCGACCCTGGGTCACTGGCCGTGTGGAGTTTGCACAATTTCCCCATGTCTGCGTGGGTTTCACCCCCACAACCCAATCTGTCTATCTCAGCCTCGAGTGTATTCAACAATGGAATATCCATAATCCTCTGAGGTAGAGAATTCCAAAGATTCACAACCCTTTGATTGAAGTAGACCACATGACCATAAGACGTAGGAGCAGTAGTAGGCTGTTCAGCCCATCGAATCTGCGCTGCCATTCAATAAGATGATGACTGATCTGACATGAAAATCTCAACTCCACTTTCTCGCCTTACCCCATAACCGTTGATTCCCTTACTGAATGAAGTCATTTTTCCTCATCTGAATCCTAAATGATAGGCTCCTTATCCTCAGACTGTGCACTCGTGTTTTAGACTCCCCAATCAGCGGAAACAATATCTCAGCGCTTACCCTAGCAAGTTAGATATAGAATTTAGAGTGCAGAAAGAGGCCATTCGGCCCATCGAGTCTGCACGGCCCATGGAAAGATCACCCTACCTACATCCACACCTCCACCCTATCCCCATATCCCCACCTAACCTTTTTGGACGCTAAGGGCAATTGAGCATGGCCAATCCACCTAACCTGCACATCTTTGGACTGTGGGAGGAAACAGGAGCACTCGGAGGAAACTCACGCAGACACGGGGGAGAAGTGTAGACTCTGCGCAGACAGTGACCCAAGCCGGGAATCGAACCTGGGGCCCTGGAGCTGTGAAGCAACTGTGCTATCCACTGTGCTATCATGCCGCCCTTCAGTTCCTTCAGCATCTTGCAGAGATCAACAAGATAGCCTCTCATTCTTCTCCCTTTAGTAAAACCATGTTGACTTGCCCAAATCATACCATGTTGATGAGCCCTGGACCACTTTGAACTTCAGACATTTCGATCATTCACACAATGCTTATGTCAGCAGAACTATTCTCTTCCATTGAGGTGAAATAAAATAAACTCCTTTTACTGGAAATGTAAAATAAGAGCATGCTAAATCTAATGCTCTAATGAAGAGTTCCACCTGAAATTGTAATCTGTCTTTCAACTTCTGTTGCTAAAAATGCTGTGTATTTTCAACATTCACTGTATTTCGTTAAGATAGAAAGACTATTGTGATGTAATATGCTATTTCTCATGGGTAACTTGAGCTCATTCAAAACTTTGCTGCCTTTATCGAATGCATACCAAGTCCCATCAATCCCTGTGCTCAATTTAGCTCTGGCCCGGCAGTACCTCCATTTTAAATTCACACACTTTAATCCCTCCATGGCCACCTACCCTCCCTATCTCTAAAACTTCCTGAGCCCTCACAACCCTCCAAGAGCTCTGTATTAAGCCAAATCTGGATTCTTGTGCATCCCACTCTCCTGTTGCATTAGGAGCTGGCTTCAGCTATCTAGGTCCTAAGCTTTGGAGTTCTTGCCCTGAAATGTTCTGTTTCACTAACTTTTACCTATAAGATGCTCATTAAACCCACTTCACTGACCAAGACTTCAGACATCTGTCCTAATATTCTTTGGTTTTGTGTCACATTTAGTCCGAATGTGCTCCTGTAAAACATCTTGGGATGTTTCCTTATGTTAATGGTGCAAGTTGTTGTTGCTATTGTGCAAGGTCCATGAATTCATTTCATTTACATTGTATAAAGGTTTTCAGACACCTGGAGCAACACTGACGTACCTACACGTACAGGACACGTTTGTACAGCTGCTAAGAAGTTGCAATTGTGCAGTCCTGTTTGCTTGCGAGTCACAGTTGTCACTTCATGCTTTTGGCTGTTAACCTCCCCTGCTGCTACAGTTAAAGTCTATACAAGCCAACAAAATAATAAATCATTTTTCTGGCTATTGTGGGTGGGCTGCTATCTGCGTAGAAAGAAATGATGGCCTACAGCATTTCAATGCTATCATCAGCATTTATATAGATTTATGTGAAACAACAGCTGCTTTCATTTACATTGTGTTTTTAAGGCAGAACTGCACTTCTCTGCTCTTTCTACAATAGCATATGGGAGCACGGCTGGCAAAGACCTGACAGCACAATCAACGAAAAGTCTACCGGCTCAAGGAGGCAGTTCACCACCTTCTCATGGGCAATTTGGGATTGGCAATAAAGGGTGGCATGTCAGTGATACCCACATCCTGTGAATTTAAGATGGGGTGTGGGCGTTGGAGGGGGGAGGGCTGGCAGAAGGAGATATTGTCGTAGGACTGAAGAAAGTTAGGGCTGGGGTATGGGTGTGGACTGATTCAAAGATGAGAATTTTACATTTGACTAATTGTGGGAAATGGGAGCGATGGTAGGCCTGACGGACTTGCGGAGACCAGGAGACAGCTAGCAGAGTGTTAGGTGAGCTGAAGCTTATGGAGAACAGTTGTTGAACCACAAGCAGATCTTTGTTCATATTACAGCACTGTTGCCAAAGTAAGCAAAGACATTTCTTTCCCTGGTCAAAGAAGTTCAGCTTCATTTCATAAAACAACGTGCTGAGGCAGACACCTTTTAGGGAACAGCTTGCTTGCATTCTCTCATACTCCTCCATTCCCTACCTTTTTATATGCTAACAGATGTGACAAATAGCTCATTAGCTAAAACCTTGCATATCCTGGCTAAAGGATTTTATTATTTCAAGATTGCATCTCTTTTCCAACTCTTCAAATCACTGTTCATTAAAACTAGTCAATTAGCCAATATCTATATTGCTGCAGATGTAACTCTGAGAAGAAGCAAAAAGAGGTTTGTTGCCTTAGAAGAAAAGAAAAGACAATTATCTAAAGTTTATGCGGTAGATTATAACTTGTGCAACTGGGAGAGATGCAAAGCTGATTGATTATCACCCCTTTCTACCATACCACACTAAAATCTATTTCCATTTACGCTAACAACTCGTAGTTTCATAGATTTCACAGTGCAGAAGGAGGCCATTCGGCCCATCGAGTCTGCACCATCCCATGGAAAGATCACTCGATCTATGCCCACATCGCCACCCTATCCCCGTAACCCCATCTAACCTTTTTTTAGACACTAAGGGCAATTTAGCATGGCCAATCCACCTAACCTGCACATCTTTGGACTCTGGGAGGAAACCGGAGCACCCGGAGGAAGCCCACGCAGACACGGGAAGAACGTGCAGACTCCACACAGACAGTGACCCAAGCTGGGAATCGAACCTGGGGCCCTGGAGCTGTGAAGCAATTGTGCTAACCACTGTGATACCGTGCTGCCCTTTATCAAACCATTATCATAGAAAACCACTCCAAGGTACTTTACGGGAGTGTTAACAAATAAAATCTGACATTGTGACACATTAAGAAATAATAAGACAGTGACCAAAATGTTTGCTCAAATGGCTCAGTTTTTAAAGACTACCTTATGGAAAGAGAGTGAGATAGTGAGGAGGAGAGTTTTGGCGAGGGAAATTGTAGGGCTTAGGCTGCTGAAGGTACAATCACCAATGGTGGAGTGTAGTTAATAAAGGTTTGACTGAAAGAGTGTAGAGATCTCAGAGGGTTGTAGGGCTGAAGGAAGTTACACAGGTAGGGAGGGGACAAGGCTATTTAGGCCATTGAACACAAAAATGAGAGTTTCAATGCTGATCCATGATAGGGAAGGCCCAAGGTTCCATAGTGTGGCACAGAGGGACTATCCTACTTCTCCTTGGCCCCATTGGAAAGTTTAAAAAAAAACTTCAATTTTTAAAATAATAATCTTTATTAGTGTCACAAGAAGGCTTACATTAACACTGCAATGAAGTTACTGTGAAAATCCTCTAGTCGCCACACTGCAGCGTCTGTTCAGGTACACTGAGGGAGAATTCAGAGTGTCCAATTCACCTAATAGCACGTCTTTCCGGACATGTGGGAGGAAACCGGAACACGTGGAGGCAACCCACGCAGAGACAGGGAGAACATGCAGACTCTGCACAGACAGTGACCCAAGCCGGGAATCGAACCCAGGTCCCTGGCACTGTGAAGCAACAGTGCTAACCACTGTGCTACGGTGCCACCCATCAATTGTGCCTCATCAATCCCCAATCCACTTCCCCATTGTTTTTGCCTTGCAGGCAATTGATATGACGAGTGATAACACTACAGGGACTTGACATATGTATGTGAAGAAGGGCCCCAGTTGCCTTGAGTGGGGCCTTAATTAAACTGGTTAAAATGGAAACATGAGAAATTTTAACTGCCCATCCATCCAGTTTCCAGCAGGCAGCTTAAAATTAACCCCGACTCCCTACCCCGAGCATCAGAAATGGAACAATTTATACGTGCCTAATTGACAGCTGGTTCTGTCAATTGTAGCAGGTTTGAGCAAGTTACCTGATACAGTTGTAAAATGAGAAATCTTTAATGAGGATAAATGCTATCCTCCACCTTCACTGTCCTCATTTACCTCATTGGTGCTTATGGGATATTTGTGTGCACAAATTGGTTGCTGTGTTTCCCTACACTGCACCAGTGACGGCAATTCAAATGTACTTCATTGGCCCTGTTGAGGTGAAATGCAACTTATTTACTTCTTCCCTTTGACAAAGCGTTGACTTATGTTCGCTCAGAATTTTGTAGGTGCCACCCCCCTCCCCGCGCACGCTAGCAGCAGCAGGTTAACAGCCCCCCCCCGCCCTACCCTCACCACCATGGTCCTGGGCTCTGAGACAGTTGTATCTGCTTGCTACTATTATCCCAGTTTAGATCAACTAGCTCCCGAAAGATAAAGCATCAGACTTCAGGGGCGTCATTCTCCAACCCCCCAGCGGGAATCGCGGCGCGCCGGTTGGCGGGCCACCCCCCGCGATTCTCCGGCCCGGATGGGCCGAAGTCCCACCGATAAATTGCCTGTCCCGCCGGCGTGGATTAAACCACCTTTTGAACGGCGGGACAAGGCGGCGTGGGCGGGCTCCGGGGTCCTGGGGGGGGGTGCGGGGCGATCTGGCCCTGGGAATGCCCCCACGGTGGCCTGGCCCGCGATCGGGGCCCACCGATCCGCGGGCGGGCCTGTGCCGTGGGGGCACTCTTTCCCTTCCGCCTCCGCCACGGTCTCCACCATGGCGGAGGCGGAAGAGACTCCCTCCACTGCGCATGCGTGGGAAACTGTCAGCGGCCGCTGACGCTCCCGCGCATGCGCCGCCCCGAGATGTCATTTCCGCGCCAGCTGGTGGGGCAACAAAGGCCGTTTCCGCCAGCTGGCGGGGCGGAAATCCCTCCGGCGTCGGCCTGGCCCCTCAATGTTGGGGCTCGGCCCCCAAAGATGCGGAGCATTCCGCACCTTTGAGGCGGCGCAATGCCCGTCTGATTGGCGCCGTTTTGGGCGCCAGTCGGCGGACATCGCGCCGTTTCGGGAGAATTTTGCCCCAGGACTTTGTGGGGTTTTGTGTGTATGGATCAGCACCAGACAGAGGCACGTGGAGTTGCGAATTCCTTACATTCGTAAGTAAAGACTGAAATAAAGGAAGGCAAATTGAGTTAGAACCACAGTTATGAAAACAGAAAACACTCATAGGTCAGACAGCATCTATGGGGCCCAAGTTTAACATCTCATTGACAGTGCAGCACTCTACCACGTTGGTGTGCATTGATTTTTACACTCATGCCCTGGAATGGGACACAGAACCTCGTGGCTGAAAGCCAAGAGTGCTACCAACTGAGTTGCCTCTGACAGAATATGAGGCACCATGAGATGATGTTGTCAGGCCCATTCAGTGAACTTGTCTCACAGAGGAGGTAATATATACAATTCTAGAGTGGAGCATGCAGATCACTCCCAAAAAGAACAGAATAAAAGAAAAGATTATCATTCAAATGCCTTAATTTGAATAAATTCTCAGAGCCATCAAAGGAACGATTTGACCAATTAGTATGACGAACCTTTGTTCGGCAGATTGCTGACAGGAAGCTGCTATTCAGTTGGAGATTTTCTTTTCAACTGGGACAGTCCTCCTCGAGTCACTTGAGTCTACAGGAGCCTGGGGGTAACAGTTACCTGCAGACATAAGAGATAAGCTCAAAAACAAGTCAGGAAGTGGAGGAGCTGCAGCAGCAGACGACTAGGTAGAGGGTAGGTGGTGATTCTTCTGAATAATTTTGTGTTCAGTTTTGTACTTGGATAAATTATCCAAATATATTCAATCATGAAGTAAAACAAACCATGCTCCTGATACTGTAGTTACATTGGAGTATATGTTTACAATAGATGAGATTCAGGGCGGCATGGTGGTGCGTGGGTTAGCACTGCTGCCAAAGGCGCTGAGGACCCGGGTTCACCCCGGCCTGTCTGTGTGGAATTTGCACATTCCCCCCGTGTCTGTGTGGGTTTCACCCCCACAACCCAAAGATGTGCAGGTTTGATGGCTACTCTAAATTGCCCCTTAACTGGAAAAAGATCAGGGGCGAAATTCTCCGGAAACGGCGCGATGTCCGCCGACTGGTGCCCAAAATGGCGCAAATCAGTCGGGCATCGCGGCGCCCCAAAGGTGCGGAATGCTCCGCATTTTTGGGGGCCGAGCCCCAACCTTAAGGGGCCAGGCCCGCACCGGACGAATTTCCGCCCCGCCAGCTGGCGGTAAAGGCCTTTGGTGCCCCGCCAGCTGGCGCGGAAATGGCATCTCCGTGCGGCGCATGCGCGGGAGCGTCAGCGGACGCTGATGGCATTCCCGCGCATGCGCAGTGGAGAGAGTCTCTTCCGCCTCCGCCATGGTGGAGACCGTGGCGAAGGCGGAAGGGAAAGAGTGCCCCCACGGCACAGGCCCGCCCGCGGATCGGTGGGCCCCGACCGTGGGCCAGGCCACTGTGGGGGCACCCCCCGGGGCCAGATCGGCCCGCGCCCCCCCTAGGACCCCGGAGCCCGCCCGCGCCGCCTTGTAAGGTAGGTGGTTTAATCTACGCCGGCGGGACAGGCATTTTAGCGGTGGGACTTCGGCCCATTCGCCCCCGCCGAATATCCGGTGGTGGAGAATTCGGCAACCGGCGGGGGCGGGATTCACGCCAGCCCCCGGCGATTCTCCGACCCGGCGGGGGGGTCGGAGAATCTCGCCCCAGACCCGAACTAGTCCGTTAGTTCCGGGCTGGGGCACTTGTGCTGTGTGCTGTGAGTTGCAGCTTTACCTTTCAGTTTAGATTAAACCTTTTTTCATCCTTCATCCCCGTGTCGCCTGGATTACTACAGCGAGACAGGAATAGAAGGTATTCTGATAAAGTGAGATGAGGAAGATCATAAACACTGGCATGGATCCGTTAGGCTGAATGGATCGTTCCTGGCCAGATTCTATGTAATTCTGTGCAACTTACTGATGTTAAAAGTAAGTATGTATAGGAATTTACAGGTATATATAGGTGTCGGTAGGAGTATTGGCTGCTGATTACCTGCTTTAGAGTCATGTTTAAGTGTGCGTTCACAAGAACTTGCAGTCTCCAAAACTATGCACAAGTGACTATTCTTTCTGTGCAGATGGTGAGGTTTGACAAGCTCCATACCCGACAGCCCTACATAGTATGACGTGTTGGGTAGCGCTCAGGAATAGGAATACTAGTGATTTCTTTGCTCCGGGGATTGGGGTTGGGTGGGGTTCTGCAGCTAACTGTCGTTGCCTCAGCTGCTGCCTTGGGCTGAGATCAGCTAAGCTGAGCACAAATCGGGAATTGAACCTGGGATACTCACCGTTAATGTATAGCTGCACCAAATTGCCAGCATAAATAATAAATATTTTTAAAATTAACTTTGTTTCTGTCAAAATAAAACCCACATTAAAACCAGTGTCAAGCAGAAGAACTGGTTGTGAGTCAGTTCTGGAGAACATAAATTGGAGCCAGGGGATTTATTTACTCGCTGTTGAGGCAGTTGATCGTAGAATAGATTCAGAAATTCGGAGACTAGTTACAATACAGAAAGGCCATTTGGCCTGCCATATCTATGCTGGCTTTCTGAAGGGACGATTGACCCAGTGCCCCCCCCCCGCCCCCACTACCATCATGCCATAACACTACCCATTCTTCCTTTTCGGATAATCTCCCAATTGCCTTTTGAATTCCTTGACTGAACCTGCCTCTGTCACACTCTCACGGAGTGCGTTCTGAATGTTTACCACTCACTGCGTGAAAATGGTTTTTATCATTTCACCATTGCTTCTTTTGCCAATGCCTTACATCTATGCCCTCTGGTTCTCAGTCCGACTAATGGGACAAGTTGCCCTCTATCTACGTAGTCCAGCCACAATATGATTTTGAAAACCTCTATTAATGCTCCTCTCAATATTCTGTTCTCCCAGGAAAAGAGTCCTGATGTCTCCAATCTGTACGCAACTAAAGGTCGTTCTCCCTGGAATTATTCTTGTAAATCTCGACTGCACTCTCTCTCTAAAGCCTTCACATCCTTGCTAAAGTTTGGTGCCCAGAACTGCACGCAATAATTCAGTTGATGCCAAACCGGTGTTGTATATAAGTTTAAGATAACTTATTTGTTTTTATATTCCATGCGCTTATTGATAAAGTTCGGGGTGCCATAAGTTAATTAACTGTGCTCTCTCAAATTATCCTGCCACCTTCAATGATTTATGCACATATACACGCAGGCCCCTCTGCTTCTCCCTTTGGAATTCTACTTTTTATTATTGGGGTGAACTCTCTGCCTCACCAGCTGCGTGTTTCTCGGCGTCGCGCCGTCGCTGGCAGCGGGATTCTCCGTTCCCGATGCTGGTTAATGGGATTTTCCATTGTAGCCACCCCCACATCGCCGGGAAACCCGCGGGCGGGGGGGTGTTGCCGGCAGTAATGAGAATACCGCCAGCGGAGAATTCACCCCATTCTCTCTCTGCGTTCTTTCTACCAAACAAAAACACTTCACACTTCTCTGTATTAAACATTCAGCTGCCATTGTTCAATAAAAACTGTAACGTGTACAACAATTAATTTCTAAGTTGACAATAGCGTCAGGGACCCTGGTTACTCTTTTTAAAAACACTCCCCTTTTTCTCCACTTTTCTGCTCCTAAATGATGTGCGTATCACGACAGAGGAACAAATGGGGGAAAAAAATCGTAGAAAACTTAATCGGAAAGCCATCCGGACCAGAGGCCTTACCAGCCTACCTATGACCAATGCATTTTTAAATCTCGTTGGGACGTAACGGGGAGTCCAACTTAAAACTCTTGATTGTTTCAACTATTGGCCAGGCTGTCCAGAAAATCAGCCACGATTGATTTGTCTGTGGGAGGCTCAGATTTATACAGGTAAAAGCCACATTGACCTGGAGAGGGGCGGAAATGAAGTTGCCGCCTGGGTTGAGTATCTGGGGAATCTCATGGGAGGCCGATTGGTGTTTACGTTTGTGTGCTAAAAGATGACTGGCATTCTCCCCATATTCGTAGAAAGTATCCCTGGAGCGCAGGAGCAGATGTGCGGCCTTATTCATGGTCAGTAGCTCAAACTGGGTCTGCAACATTTGTCTGCGTGTATATAATTCTGGTGTGGGATCGGGTGAGTACTGGTGATCTACCTCTAAAATGGAATCCACCAGCCTCTTTTGTTCTAATTTCTTCATCTTTAGCACATGTCGTCTGGAAGAAATAAATTCCCCCCTAAGGACAGCCTTAAGAGCCTCTCACAATGTGGATGGGGAGATGGAGTCGGACCTATTTAATTTAATGTCATCAATAGAGGTCGACAGGCACTCGCCAGCAAAGTAGTATCCAACCTCCAGGGTGGACGTTGGGTTGGGCCAGACTCCAGCAAAGATCAACAATATGTGGGGCATAGTCAGAGATTACAATTGCTCAGTACTGAGCTGCTACCACCAATAGGAGGAGAGCCCTATCTCGAATGAAAACATCAATGCGAGAGTACACATGGTGAACATGAGAGAAAAAAGAGAAATCCCTATCATTCGGATGCAAAAAATGCCAGGGGTCGACCCTTACCCTCTGAGGCATGAAGGGAGACAAAGCCCTGGCCTCCCCCAATGGGACAAAAGATTTGGGTTTTGATTGATCCAATTTTGGATCCAGAACACAATTCAGGTTGCCTCCTGAAATAAGATGGCGTGTGTTGAGGTTCGGAGCATGATAGCACAGTGGTTAGCACAGTCGTTTCACAGCTCCAGGGTCCCAGGTTCTATTCCCGGCTTGGGTCACTGTCTGTGCGGAGTCTGCACGCTCTCCCCGTGTGTGCGTGGGTTTCCTCCGGGTGCTCCGGTTTTCTCCCAGAGTCCAAAGATGTACAAGTTAGGTGGATTGGCCATGCTAAATTGCCCTTAGTGTCCAAAAAGGTTGGGTGGGTTTACTGGGTTACGGGGTTGCGGGGATAGGGTGGAGGCATGGGCTTAAGTGGGATGCTCTTTCCAAGGGCTAGTGCAGACTCGATGGGCCGAATGGCCTCCCTCTGCACTGTCAATTCAATGATTCTATCGGAGGGAAAACAACAAAGAGTTGATATAATATGTATCATCCCAATTAGGGATATAGACGTTGACCAGAATTACCGGGGTGTTCAATAGGGAGCCGCATACGATTATATATTGACTGTTTGGGTCAGTCACAAACTGGGATGAGGAGGATAGGACTGTTTTGTTGCCCCTGGCCCTGCTATTAAAACAAGAATGAAACACTTGCCCAACCCATCTTTGGGCAGCCTGGTCTGATCTTTAATGCGTCAATGGGCTTCTTGCAAAAAACAACCCCAGAATTTAGGCTAATAAGATGCGTGAGTGCTCTTGATCATTTTACAGAGCCATTCAAACCCCTACATTTCCAGGTAATCAGTCAGATTGGAGGTCTCTTGCCATCCCGTAAACCGGAGTCAGCCGTTGCCAAGGAGGAATGTTAAACAAAGGACACTGAGAAGACAAACCAAGTTCAACCCAATATGGCCACCGAGCCAAGTCAGGTGACTCGACAAAGAGAGACCAGCAGACACCATCAGCAAACTAAATCTAAATCTCACCCCAACCCCACCAACCCAAACACGCTATCGCAGTCGAGCATAACTCAGCCGAAAGCAAATGGAACGGTGGAAAACTTAACCTAAAACCTACAATTAACAGAACGCAACTGAACACAAACTCTAAACTCCTTTTAAAAACTATCATGAGCTGCAAAAGGTTCTTTAATATAACGCCCGTTAACTAACACTCCTTGTTAGCAGGGAGACTCCCAACTGGGGAGTAAAGCTTTATTTAACTGAGAGCACCATGAGGGTGACTGAAAGTCGTGCCAAATATTAGTGATGAAAAGAAAGAAAACAGGTTATTGTAAGGAGCCCACAGTAGAAATCCCTCATATACAACTCAGGTAATCAAGAATACACTCAAAACAGACATGAAAAGTGCCCATAAGGAGTCTGCAAATTCCAGCGAGTCCAAAAAAATAGTCCTTTTCACAGAATGTTACATGAAGGTGGGCTGGATAAATCATCTTAAAGTTGACTCCATTCTTATACAGGGAAGATTTCACTTTGTGAAGGTGGTCATTTTCTTGGCAAGGTCGCACTCATGTCTTGGTATAATCTGGTAGTGTGGCCTCCTCACGTAAAATCCCGGTGCTCTCTTGCCCATCAAAGTACCAATTCCTTCTTAAAGTTATGAAACCCTGTGATTACAACAAGAGGAGGAATTCTAGTGTGAGGCTTAGGTTGAAGGGAATAGTGGGCCCAGTCTAATTCAGTGGGGGGGATGGAAGTAATTTCTCACTCACCATTTGTGGAACAGGTCTGAGAAATACTGAGTAGGGATGCGGCCTTTTATTTGATAAATTTAGAGTACCCAATTCATTTTTTCCAATTAAGGGACAATTTAGCGTGGCCAATTCACCTACCCTGCACATCTTTGGTTGTGGGGGCGAAACCCATGCAAACATGGGGAGAATGCGCAAACTCCACACAGACAGTGCCCCAGAGTCGGGATCGAATCTGGGACCTCGGCGCCGTGAGACAGCAGTGCTATCCACTGTGCTGCTCCGGCGATGCGGCCTTTTATCGCCTCCAGTAACCCCGCATCACAAACGTTTTGCCTTCTGGATCTGTTCCCCAGGTCTTCCAGCTTGGATGTTAATGCCCATTTACCCTTGATCACAGCAACAAGGTCGGACTCCAAGGAGGTGATCCTTTCACAATGCTCAGGCAATGCAGTCTCCATATCCTTGACTGTGGCCCCTTGTGCTTCGACAATCTGGCTAGTGATCTCGAGAACTGAACGAAAAGAGGCCAGGGCTCCTCGATTGATTGTTTAAGATCCGAAGTCGAGCATTGTCGATATTCTTTGTGCTCAACCACCAAAACTTTGCTAAGTGCTTCAGCCATTAGTGGAGTGGCTTGGGAAGAAGCTGCCACCGCCAACTTACCTCCATTTGAACTGTGGGAGGATTCCGAGTCTGAGTCTGCCGTTGAAATTCGGGTCGATTCTTTTCCGATTTTGCCTCTCCTGGGCGTTGCAAAGATGAGTGAATTCTATCCAGTTGATTTCAGGGTTTTATCAAGGCGCTGGGAAAAATGGTAGAATTGTCAGGTTTTCCTGCTGTTGATGATCTTTCATCAGAACCGGTTCCTGGTGCTGGCTTAGAGAGGATTGTTAGCCGGCAAACCAGGAAAGACGTTTTCTTCCTCAAATAGTATCACAGAATCGTTTACTTAAGCAGGCAGGGGCTTGGTGTAGCATTTTGTCTAAAGGACAGTACTCCATCATGTGTCAGTATAGAAAATATGCTCAAGTATTGAAGTGGACTTGAAAACCTACCTCTGAGAGGGCTGCACAGTGGTTAGCACTGTTGTTTCACAGCACCAGGGTCCCAGGTTCGATTCCCGGCTTGAGTCACTGTCTGTGCAGAGTTTGCACGTTCTCCCCGTGTCTGCGTGGGTTTCCTCCGGGTGCTCCGGTTTCATCCCACAAGTCCCGGAAGACGTGCTGTTAGGTAACTTGGACATTCTGAGTTCTCCCTCTGTGTACCCGAACAGGCACTGGAATGTGGCGACTAGGGGCTTTTCACAGTAGTGAACTTCATTGCAGTGTTAATGTAAGCTTACTTGTGACAGTAAAGATTATTATTATAATATGTGCAACAATCACCCAAGCTGTCTTTTCTCCACCTGTCTGCTAAAGTTCCACATTATGTCGCACATCCCTTCCTGTAACAAACCACCATTAAGCAGGAAACGGCCACTGAACAATTAAAACAGCAGCTGCTACAGGAATGACTGAGAGGGTAACTATATTGCCTAGTCTGGGACTATATGATAAAAATTAAGAATGAATCAAATCCACGTCCCTTGTGTGGAGGCTTTCAGCTGTGACAGCAATAGTAATAGCCTGTCTGTTACTGCAACAGGGTCCCCTTGAAGCTTTTAAAATCATAGAACCCCTACAGGGCCGAAGGAGGCCATTCTGCCCATCGAGTCGACATCGGCCCTCAGTGTTGAAAGAGCATCCTACTTAGACCCAGCCCCCCCTAACTCTGTAACCCCATCTAACCTTGGACACACGAAGGGGCAATTTAGCATGGCCAATCCATCTAACCTGCACATCTTGGGACTGTGGGAAGAAACTGGAGCACCTGCAGGAAACCCACACAGACACAGGGAGAACATCAAACTGCACACAAATAGTCACCCAAAGCCAGTATTGAACCTGAGTCTCCTATGGTGTGAGGCAGCAGTGCTAACCAATGTGCCACCATTCCGCCCTGTGATTCTTGCTGAAAAGTAGACTTGGCTGCAATGAGCTTCTCATTGGTGGAAAAGAGGGAGACGGGAAGAAAATTGCCAGAGGTGAGGCAAACAATCATAATTACAAAATTAATGTAGTTTTTTTCCAATTAAGAGGCAATTTAGTGTGGCAAGTCCATCGACTCTGCACATCTTTGGATTGTGGGGTTAGATCTATGCAGACATGGGGGGAATGTGCAAACTCCACATGGACAGTGACTCGGGGCCGGGAGTGAACCTGGATCCTCAGCGCCGTGAGGCAACAGTGCTAACCGCTGCACCACCATGCCGCCCTAAAATTAACATTTTTGACTGTTTTGAGTAGAGGTCATTGTGGAGGTTATTTAAACTTGTTGAATTTGGAATCAAAACAAACCTGATAATGAAATGCAATTAAAGCTGTTTTGTTGGGTCTACCTAATAGATATTTATTGCATCCTGTGGGTGATTAGAATGCCAGGAATGGAGTTTCTCTTCCAGCATTTCACAGCTGCTTATTGCAGTGTTTGGGTAGTGTAATGTGTATCACATTAACCTCACACGCAAAAAGTTCTTGGTTCGAAGCTGGGCAGAAACATTTTCAGAGCCGTTTACTTCAGTGTTGGTCAGCGCTGTGGTTTTGCATCTCTGCACCCCCCCGAATATCAGTCTACAGTGTCTGTGTCAAACAATTAGAGCCATTTTCACCAGCTGCAGAGCCAGCCAAGGTCATTTGAGAATGGTACAACAATCCGTACCACAGAGTCATGGACAATGGAGCATTACACACGTAGTGAGCGTGTGATTTAAATCTTTGGGCACTTACTAAGGGTGGGATTTTCTGGTCCTTTCCACCAGCGAGATCTTCCGGCCCCACGGAAGGCAAACCCCTACAATGCAGAAGGAAGCTGTTTGGCCCATCGGGTCTGCACCAAGCCTCTGAAAGAGCACGTGGTGTGGTTCGGTAACAGAACAGGAGTCTGGCCAGCCGAGTGTCCATTGATCCTGAAGTTTGCTTTTTCAGCCCTCTCTTAAATGTTTGCACCACCCAATCCATTGGACGCCGGGTAGTACAGGGCTGTATGGTATGCCATAGCCCGTTTGCCATCCTAAATCCCAGTAACTCCTTGCAGGTAAAGGGTGCCTCATTGTCGGTGACCAACACCTCTGGGATACCATGCATGTTGAATGAGAGCTGTAGTTTTTCAATGATCGTCTTTGAGGTAGTCGAGGCATTCGGTGGTCATCTAGCCATTTCCAGGCGAGTCTATTATAATCAAGATTGGATCACTGTCTGTGTGGAGTCTGCACATTCTCCCTGTGTCTGCGTGGATTTCTTCCGGGTGCTCCGGTTTCCTCCCACAAATCCCGAAAGACTTGTTGTTAGGTAATTTGGACATTCTGAATTCTCCTTCTTTTGGGCAGCACGGTAGCACAAGTGGATAGCACTGTGGCTTCACAGCGCCAGGGTCCCAGGTTCGATTCCCCGTTGCGTCACTGTCTGTGCCGAGTCTGCATGTTCTCCCCGTGTCTGTGTGGGTTTCCTCCGGGTGCTCCGGTTCCCTCCCACAGTCTAAAGACGTGCAGGTTAGGTGGATTGGCCATGCTCAATTGCCCTTAGCGTCCAAAAAGGTTAGGTGGGGTACTGGGATACGGGGATAGGGTGGAGGTGTGGGCTTGGGTAAGGTGATCTTTCCATGGGCCGTGCAGACTCGATGGGCCGAATGGCCTCCTTCTGCACTGTATGTTCTATGTACCCGAACACGTGCCGGAGTTTGGCAATTAGGGAATTTTCACAGTAACCTCAGGGTAATGTAAGCCTACTTGTGACAATAATAAAGATTGTTATTGTTAAGAACATAGATCCTCGGAAAAGACATGCAAAGTCAGCATGTAGCCGCACCCAAGGCTGCCCCGGCTACTCCCAAGGGTGCAGCGGGTAGAAGGTTCTGCTGTTCCTGACAAACCCCGCACTGCTGGGCCAGTCTTTCTATATCTATGTCCAGGCCCGGCTGAGGGTGAACATCTCCATTTTCGTTATGCCGATCCCGCAAGATGGACCCCACGCAGACACTGGGAGAATGTGCAAACTCCACACAGACAGTGACCCGGGGTCGGGATCGAACCTGAGTCCTCAGTGCCGGAGGCAGCTGTGCTAACAACTGCGCCACCGTGCTGTCAACTGATGTAATAGTTACATACACATCCATACTGGACAGTGTCAAAGGAGAGACCCTGGCAATTTGTCTCCCTAACCCAGCATTTTTGAGACCAATTACAATGCACCTAACTCAGTACAGATGTGGACTCAAATCTGGAACCTTCCATCTATTGTATAATCCCTTTCAGGAAATAGAACCCCTGAACCAATGATCCATTTAGATAGCTCTGTTGATTAATTCTAATTTAACAAAGTTTTCACCAATCAGAATGGGGTTGGCTGTTGATGATGTTCAGGTTTGTTGCTGGCAAGAAAAGCAGGGAAAGAAAGCTGATTCCCAGTTCTGGTAACATTGTGCAGCCATGCACGCCATGACTGGGTTGGCAAAGAGTCATAAATGACGGTGAGGCGGGCCTCAAACTTGCATCCAGGTCCTGGGAGGAGCATTACTGAATGAGATGATTGATCTCCAATCTGCATCACTCAAAGAAGCTTTGGAAATTAGATTCACTGTAGCACTGTACACTTGTCAGGAAATAATTAACATCCTGTTACATCCTGAATGATTGGCTAACTTTGTTTCAGGTGTCCTGGGCTTTTTTAAGGAGCACATAAAATATGCCTTATTGCATTCCATTTCTATCAGTATTTGTTCAGATTAGTTCAGGCATGAGGGCAAAACGTATATGAACAACTGCTGGCTGCACACTTGACCTTTGAGGTTGAACACGAGAGCAACATTCAGGGTGCTATTAAGTTTCTGGCATGTACCAACAATGGCGAATCACAGGAATCAGCTAAAATGCTACTAAAGATGAACTTGTGTTGTACAGCGATGTTGTGTCTGTTATATTCTCTTAAATGCCCTAATTGTAATCCTTTTTTTCACATCCATGTGCCACATAATTAAAAAGGAAGGGAATATTAATCATGGCTTAGGATCAAAGGGTGAAGACACGCCTTGAACGGTAGTACAAATCACATCAGCCACCTGTTACAGAAAGCCTCGCCTAATCCAGTTCCATTGGTGTTAATGAAGTTGAATGAGGGAATAATGTAGGACCAAAGTAGTAACGTCCATCCCAGGCCACCACCCAGATGTGTTTCTACCCCTACCTCCAGGATGGTTTCATTGGTGCCTGCAACCCTCGCAAGCTTCAGTACTGATGTTGCCATTTTGGCGTGGTATTTGTGGGGAGTGGAGTTGTCGGGTGGGAAGTTGATAGTGGTGAAGAGTGAGCGATGTTTGTGTTGATTCTGCTCCCACTTGTATTAAAAAGAAGGGGTGGTAGATAAAGGCCAGAATTAAGTGACCTGCACCTGGATCAACCTAACCACTGGTGTTGGGATTTTTGGATGGATTTTCATCCTGATGACCAGATTTCCCATCAGAAAGAAGCTGGGAGCCGCATACAGATTTGAGTCAAACTTTGGAGTGAAGCCCCAGCAGCTGTAATTTCGGAGGCAGTCGTTTCCAGCAATGACTGACAGGGTTGTTGTCAGTGAATGCTGAGAGATGTTTGGCGACTATTGGGGGGCTTGCCCGTGGGTTTTGTACCTTAAAGCCGCTGAAACGTGGTTGCTGTTGTAGGCTTCTCAAGCAGCTAAGACTTAGATTTATTGTCACATGTACCGAGGTATAGTGAAAAGTATGTTCTGCGCACAGCCCACGCAGATCGCTCCACACATGATAACATAGAACATACGATAATGCACAATGTAAGTACAAACATAAACATCGGGTGAAGCATATGGAGTGTAGTGCTACAACTGTGGGGAGGTTGCTTAGAAAGATCAGTTCAGCCCATAAGAGGGCCATTCAGGACGCTGGTATCAGAGGGGAAGAAGCTGTTTTGAATCTATTGGTACGTGTTCTCAAACGTTTGCATCTTCTGCCCAATGGAAGAGGTTGGAAGAGAGAATAACCCGGGTGGGAGGGTTTTTTGATTATGCTGCCCGCTTTCCCAAGGCAGAGGGAGGTGTAGACAGAGTCAATGGATGGGAGGCGGACTCGCGTGATGGACTGGCCTGTATTCACGACTGTCTGTAATTTCTTACGGTCTTGAGCCGAACAGCTGCCATACTCGGCTGTAATGCAGCCAGATAGGATGGTAAAAATTGGTGAGAGTCATTGTGGACATGCCAAATTTCCTTAGTTTCCTGAGGAAGTATAGGCGCTGTTGTGCTTTCTTGGTCAGAGTGTCGACGTGGGTGGACCAGGACAGATTGTTGGTGATATGTACACCTAGGACTTTGAAGCTGTCAACCATCTCCACCTCGGCACCATTGATGTAGATAGGGGCATGGATGACACTTTGTTTCCTGAAGTCGATGACCAGCCCTTTGACATTGAGGGAGAGATTGTTGTCTTTGCACTTGCTGATCTATGTTATATTTGTGGTGCCATGTGCACCTTTCCTTTAAGGTGCTGCCACAGGCCCTTTTACTATGCATTTGTCCCACCTCCAGGTAAGCAAGCTATATTAACGATATAGGGAGAAATCATGATACATTATAGTGGGAACCCAGGGCTGAAATTCCCTGAAATTCAGATGCCACACTGACTCCTCTGGGCCTCCTTACTTTCAGCATGGCCATTAACCATCCATTTCATACAAAGATTCTTTACTTTTCACTATCTGGACATTTAGCCTTCCTGTTTCTCTTCTTGTAAGCTTATTTTTATAAAATTGTCTTCATCCCCATACCTACTCAGAAACTTGGGCATCATTCTCCGCCCCCCCAGAGGGTCGGAGAATGGCCGTTGGCCGCCGTGAATCCCGCCCCCGCCGAAGTCTCCGAAGGGAGAAAAGTCGGCGGGGCGTTAATGGCGCCGCTGCCGCGGAGAATGTCATGGGTCTGCACAAGGCAGCCGATTTTCGGCCTGCCGATATTCTCCCTTCCGGATGGGCCGAAGTCCCGTCGACGTGATGACCGTTCACGTCGACGTGAATCAAACCTCCTTTTCATCGGCGTGACCCGGTGCTCCAGGCTCACGCCGACCAGCGAGGAGGGGAGTGACGGCCTGGGGGGTTGGCTCTGGGCAGGAAATGGCGTGGCCGCAGACTGATTGCGTGAGGAGAGGTGTGTCTCGGCTTGTGTGTGTGTGTGTGTGTGCGGCGGGGGGTGGTTAGAGTAGGCTGGGCTCCGGGGGAGTGCCGGGAGGGGGTCCGTGCTGGGGTGGAGGTTGGGGGTTGGGGGGGGTCCGTGCTGGGGTGGAGGTTGGGGAGGGGGTCCGTGCCGGGGTGGAGGTTGGGGGGGGTCCGTGCTGGGGTGGAGGTTGGGGGTTGGGGGGGGTCCGTGCTGGGGTGGAGGTTGGGGAGGGGGTCCGTGCTGGGGTGGAGGTTGGGGGTTGGGGGGGTCCGTGCTGGGGTGGAGGTTGGGGATTGGGGGGGTCCGTGCCGGGGTGGAGGTTGGGGGTTGGGGGGGGTCCGTGCCGGGATGGAGGTTGGGGGGGGTCCGTGCTGGGGTGGAGGTTGGGGGTTGGGGGGGGTCCGTGCTGGGGTGGAGGTTGGGGAGGGGGTCCGTGCCGGGGTGGAGGTTGGGGGTTGGGGGGGGTCCGTGCTGGGGTGGAGGTTGGGGAGGGGGTCCGTGCTGGGGTGGAGGTTGGGGGTTGGGGGGGGTCCGTGCCGGGGTGGAGGTTGGGGGTTGGAGGGGGTCCGTGCTGGGGTGGAGGTTGGGGAGGGGGTCCGTGCTGGGGTGGAGGTTGGGGGGGGTCCGTGCTGGGGTGGAGGTTGGGGAGTGGGTCCGTGCCGGGGTGGAGGTTGGGGGTTGGGGGGGGTCCGTGCCGGGGTGGAGGTTGGGGGGGGGGTCCGTGCTGGGGTGGAGGTTGGGGGGGGGGGGGTCCGTGCTGGGGTGGAGGTTGGGGAGGGGGTCCATGCCGAGGAGGGTGATGGGAGGGCAAATGAGTTGGTCCACCTGGCCAGGTGCCAGCCTCCAACAGTTGGAGCCATGCGGTCCATGCCACCTGGCTGGGGGGAGGAGGGGATATGGGCAATGATGACATGTCGTCGTTCCCCTCCCCCCCCCACCAGGCCGTCATGTTTTCAGATCATCCAGCGATGTTGGCCGCCGTGGTGGCAGCCGCTCATGTCTATGTTGCCCTGGATGAGGAGGAGGAGGAGGAGGAGGAGCGTGCCAGAGAGGCGGCAGCCGCCCAGGCTGGAGGGACACCTGACCGACAGGACGAGGAGGGGGAGGAGGACGTCGCGGCCCCACGGCAACGGAGGCACCCGAGGGCGCCCCGTGTATACCGGCCCCGGCAGTCATACCAGGACCTCACGGACCGGGAATGCAGGAGGAGACTCCGGCTGAGCCGGGAAACCGTGGCACACATCTGCCACCTGCTGGCACACCTGTCACCGCATGGCACTGGCGGGGGGCACCCTCTCCCCGTGTCCGTCAAGGTTACGGTGGCCCTGAACCTTTATGCGACGGGGTCATTCCAGGCACCGAGTGGGGACCTGTCCAGCATATCGCAGACATCGGTGCACCGGTGCATCCGGGCAGTGACAGATGCCCTTTATGCCATGGCGCACCGCTACATCCGCTTCCCCGTGGACCGGGCCAGCCAAGGTGCCCGGGCCGTGGGCTTCTCTGCCGTGGCCGGGTTCCCCATGGTCCAGGGCGCGATCGATGGGATGCACGTCGCCGTGCGGCCACCTGCAGATAACAGGGCCGTGTTCACTAATAGGAAGGGGACCTACTCGATGAACGTACAGGTGGTCTGCGACCACCGCATGATGATCCTGCACGTCTGCGCCCGTCACCCAGGCAGTGTACACGACTCATTCATGTTGTCGCGGTCATCCATCCCCGGCATGTACGAGGGACGCCATCCCCGGCTGAGGGGCTGGTTGCTGGGCGACAGGGGCTACCCATTGCGATCGTGGCTGATGACACCTATACGGAGGCCGCGCAATGAGGCGGAGAACCGCTACAATGATGCGCATGTAGCGACAAGGGGAGTGATCGAGAGGTGCTTTGGCGTGCTGAAGATGCGTTTCAGGTGCCTGGACCTCTCTGGGGGCGCCCTCCAGTATCGGTCAGATAGGGTCGGCCGCATCATTGTGGTGTGCTGCGTCCTGCACAACATAGCCCAGCAGAGGGGCGATGTGCCGCAGGCAGAGGAGGGCGGAGTGGAGGAGCAGCAGGAAGAGGCACAGTCCTCCCCAGATGAGGGGGATGGGGGCAATGGTCAGGGCAGACGGGGTAGACACAGGCGGGTGGCTGTCCACCGTTACCGGCTGGCCCAGCGGGCACGGGACAGACTGATAGACGCCCGCTTCACTGACTAGATGGGCGTGGGAATCGGGTAGTATGGCCACAGACCGCACACCATGGCAACAGCCGACCACCCACACCCCCCACCCATCCACCCACCCAGCACCCTCACCCCCCTCCCCAACCCCACCCACCCCACCCGCATGCACACCACCCCCCCCGCCCATTGCCGATCCACCGGCGGCACAACGGGCCGGGCTCACCCAGTTGCGGGTGGACGCGTGTCTATCGCAGGCCATGGAGAATGATGACAACCCGCCTCCGATGAGCTCCTGGCTCTACATCGTTGGACTATGTCTGACCCATGGCCACAGTACCACCATCCACCCGGACCATCCCTGCATGCGGCTGTGACACTGCAGCGCACGGTCCCGTCCTCTGCCCGGGGGGATGTTGATGGCGGCCCAGGGGGAAGGGGGCAGACTCACCTGGGGCTGAGGTAAGACCACCCCTCACACACACACTTGCGCTCAACGTACATGACACGCCCGCACACTTTGGACAGAGCACAAAGGCAGCTTCGGTAGGTGTAACATTGACTTTAATAACCAAAGGAGTTCATGCACGTGCCCTAGCCCCTAAAACTCATCTGTGCCCTGCACCCGTGCCAACTTACTCAGTGTCTAATTGTTTGGCCTTACGGGCCCTTTGACTACGTCTACGTGGTTCCCCAGACGGTACAGCAGAACTGGAGGTTGTCTCCTGTGATTCCTGCCCTCTGACACTGGATCCCTTTGGCGGCCGTTTCCTGGGGCGTCCTGGCCTAGATGGGCCAGGCTGCGGCCCGGGCGACTGGGATGGCGAGCTGCCAGCCTGTCCTGCCCGTTGCCCACCCGATGCACCTGGGACGGAAGGGGGGGAGTCCGAGGTGTCGCGGTGTACCGGGACCTCCCCTACAGAGGGAGCCGGGACGGACCACACCACCTCCTCCTCCCTCGGGGTGCCCGATGGCCCCCAGGCCTCTACATGGGTGGGGGATGCGAACGGACTGGCCATCCGACGCCCCCCCCGACATCTGGCGCTGCCAGTCCTGGAGGCCCGTGCTGGTATCGACAGGGGTCTGCAGGTGTTGGCAAACCCTGTCTGTGACAGTGCGACGCCGGCTCGCACAAGGCCACTGGCGCCGATGCCCTCAGCGATGGCCTGCTGAGACTGGGCCATGGCCTGCAGAGACTGGGCCATGGCCTGCTGAGACTGGGCTATGGCCTGCTGAGACTGGGCCATGGCCTGCTGAGACTGGGCTATGGCGTTGAGCGCCTCTGCCATCTGGCGCTGGCACTGGCTCATGGCCTCCTGTGAGAGGGCAGCCATTTCCTGGGCCACAGACGCCGCCTGCACGGAAGGCCCCAGGCCTCGCAAACCGTTCCCCATGTCTGACACCGTCGCAACCATTGCCTCCACCGCGGACGCCACCCGTGTGGTGTCAGCCTGGGTGGCACGCATGACCGGGACCACTCCCAGCTCCTGGACGCGGGTGGACTCCTCCACCTGCGACCGCAGCCGCCGCAAGCCGCCCGTCACCCTCTTCGCTCGTCTCCGGGTCGGTGGTTGCATCGGATCTATGTGTGGGTGTGGTAACTGCAGGAACCCGGGATCCATCTGGGCGGCAGATGTTCGCTTGGGCTGGGCTGCCCTCCGACCGCCCGGCTCCTCTGCTGCTCCTACCTCCACCTGCTGTACCGGGACGGCTGTGTTGTGCGCACCAGTGAGTGTACCAGACGCCTCATCACTAAAGTGCCCAACCGTGATGAGTGTTTCTGCGATGGTGGAGGGTGTTGGTGACAGCAGTGGCGTTGTGTCGTGCTCTTCGTCCCACTCTGACTCCATGGCACTTTGGGGTGGGGGTTCGTCTCCACCCATCCACTCTGAGTCACTGTCCGGTATTTCGTCTTCCCGGGTAGGGGTGTCCTGGGTAGTGCTGTCCCGGGTAGTGCTGTCCCGGGTAGGGGTGTCCTGGGTAGTGCTGTCCCGGGTAGGGGTGTCCTGGGTAGTGGTGTCCTGGGTAGTGGTGTCCTGGGTAGTGGTGTCCTAGGTAGTGGTGTCCTGGCTCGGATGTGACGGGGGCCTGTGGCTGCCCCCCTCATCGCTGGGTGGTCGCTCCCGCACGTGACGGGGGTGTCGTCTCCCTGTTGCTCCAGGTCTCTCCGTCTCCCGTGGTGTGCGAGGGGCATCCTGCGGGCGTCGCATGCTGGAGGATCCGGGTCTCTCCGTCTCCCGTGGTCTCCGAGGGGCATCCTGCGGGCGTCGCATGCTGGAGGGTCCGGGTCTCTCCGTCTCCCGTGGTCTCCGAGGGGCATCCTGCGGGCGTCGCATGCTGGAGGGTGCGGGTCTCTCCGTCTCCTGTGGTCTCCGAGGGGCATCCTGCGGGCGGTCTGCATCTGCGGGGATGGGTGCCTGGACGTTTGGTCCTGCGATACACAATGAAGCATGCATGGTTAGACATCAGGCAGTGATCAGGTGATACGGGGGAGGGGGATATAGGGGAGGGGGGATATGGGGACGGGCTGTCGGTGGCTCACTTGCTGGTGGGCCCTCGACCTCTGCATCAGCAACCTCCCGGTCCTCAGGTCCGCCAGCCAGTTCCAGGGCCCTTTCCTCGTGTACGGTCAGTGGCCTCTCATCAGCGGGCCCTCCTCCAGTCCTCATATGCTCCCTATTGTTGTGTGCGTTCTTCTCCTGTGGGGAGGGGGGGGTGGTGGCAGGGGTAAAAGGCAACAGTGTTAGGCAGGTATATGAATGCACGCCATCGGTTGCGCGTGCATTGCAGAGGTTAAGGTTAGGGCTGGATTCACTTGGGGGAGGGGGGGATATGGGGGAGGGGGGGATATGGGGGAGGGGGGGATATGGGGGAGGGGGGATATGGGGGAGGGGGGATATGGGGGAGGGGGGATATGGGGGAGGGGGGGATATGGGGGAGGGGGGATATGGGGGAGGGGGGGATATGGGGGATATGGGGGAGGGGGGATATGGGGGAGGGGGGATATGGGGGAGGCTCACCCTGCCTGCTCTGACGAGGTTGTTCACCTTCTTGTGGCACTGGGTGCCTGTCCGTGGTGTCAGGGCCACAGCGGTGACGGCCTCTGCCACCTCCCTCCACAGACGCCGGCTGTGGCGTGGGGCAACTCTGCGGCCGTGCCCGGGATACAGGGCGTCCCTCCTCTGCTCCACCGCGTCCAGGAGCGCCTCCACATCGCGTGACTCGAACCTCGGGGCTGAGCGACGGCCAGCCATCCAGTCGGGTGTTGCGGTCGGGTGTTCCGGTCGGGTGGGGGGGGAGCTGCGCGGCCTTATGAGCCGTCACGCCGTGCAGCGCGTATGATGCTGCATGGCGTGAACCACGTGCGCAAGCGCGGATCCCGATACGTCGCTGCTAGCCCATTTCGGGCCGGATACTATCGACCCATTTTTATGACGTGACGCAAGTGGGATTTGCGCCGTTTTTTGCGCCGATCGGCGGACTTTCCGCCGATAACGGAGAATTTCGCCCCTTATCTCTAATTGGTGCCCATGAACTGTGACTGTCAGTTATTGCTGGGGTACTTGCAACAGTAAACTGTTTAGAAAGCTTCTGAGAGACAGGAGGCATCCCAAGCTCTCCTACACTCTAAAATCAGTAGATTGTCATTTCAGGGAACAGGCTAGTTTCAGGAAAAGCTCGAGCAGCCCCGGTTCTTACGCGTTCTCACTAAGAGGATGCGTAACCTCAGTAACATGAATAGATTAGAGAGATTGGGACTGTTTTCCTTGGAGAAGAGAGGGCTGAGAGGGGATTTATTAAAGGTATTCAAAATCATGACGGGTATGAAAGGCACTGAGACCCACTGGCAGAAGGACCGAGGGTCAGAGGGCACAGATTAAAGGTAGTTGGCAAATGAAGCAATGGCAACATTAGGAAAACATTTTTTCACTCGGCACGTGTTTGGGATCCAGAATGCACAGCCTGAGAATATGGTTGAGGTAGAATCAATCGAGGCATTGAGAAGGAATTTGATGATTACCTGAAAAGAAAGGATGTGCAGGGCTTTGAGAAGGAGGGGAAGTGGCTCTCTCGGAGAATTGCTCTGTCAGAAAGCAAACACCGATACAATGGGTCAAATGGCCTGTGCGAAACCATTCCATGATTCAATTATTCTAGGTGGAAGACACCAGACAGATAGTGCACCAAAGTGCGGGAGACAATGGGCGTCATTCTCCGACCCCCCAACGGGTCGGAGAATGGCCGTTGGCCGCCGTGAATCCCGCCCCCGCCGGTTGCCGAAGTCTCCAAAGGGAGAAAAGTCGGCGGGGCGTTAATGGCGCCGCTGACGTCGGAGAATGGCACGGGTCTGCGCAAGGCAGACGATTTTCGGCCTGCCGATATTCTCCCTTCCGGATGGGCCGAAGTCCCGTCGACGTGATGACCGTTCACGTCGACGTAAATTAAACCTCCTTTTCATCGGCGTGACCCGGTGCTCCAGGTTCACGCCGACCAGCGTGGAGGTGGGTGACGGCCTGGGGGGTTGGCCGCTGGAGAGGCGATGGCGTGGCCGCAGTCTGAATGTGTGGGGAGAGGTGTGTCTAGGGTTGTGTGTGTGTGTGTGCGGCGGGGGGGGGGGGGGGGGGGTGGTTAGAGTGGGCTGGGCTCCGGGGGAGTGCCGGGAGGGGGGTCCGTGCCGGGGAGGGGGATGGGTGGGTCCGTGCCGGGGAGGGGGATGGGGGGGACCGTGCCGGGGAGGAGGATGGGGGAGGGGGGTCCGTGCCGGGGAGGAGGATGGGGGAGGGGGGTCTGTGCCGGGGAGGAGGATGGGGGAGGGGGGTCCGTGCCGGGGAGGAGGATGGGGGAGGGGGGTCCGTGCCGGGGAGGAGGATGGGGGAGGGGGTTCCGTGCCGGGGAGGAGGATGGGGGGTCCGTGCCGGGGAGGAGGATGGGGGAGGGGGGTCCGTGCCGGGGAGGGGGATGGGGGGTCCGTGCCGGGGAGGGGGGGGTGTGAGGGCAAGTGAGTTGGTCCACCTGGCCAGGTGCCAGCCTCCAACAGTTGGATCCATGCGGTCCATGCCACCTGGCTGGGGGGAGGAGGGGATATGGGCAATGATGACATGTCGTCGTTCCCCCCCCCCCGCCCACCAGGCCGTCATGTTTTCCGATCATCCAGCGATGTTGGCCGCCGTGGCGGCAGCCGCTAATGTCCATGTTGCCCTGGATGAGGAGGAAGAGGAGGAGGAGGAGCGTGCCAGAGAGGCGGCGCAGGCTGCCGCAGAGGGGCAGGCGGCAGCCGCCCAGGCTGGAGGGACACCTGACCGACAGGACGAGGAGGGGGAGGAGGACGTCGCGGCCCCACGGCAACGGAGGCACCCGAGGGCGCCCCGTGTGTACCGGCCCCGGCAGTCATACCAGGACCTCACGGACCAGGAATGCAGGAGGAGACTCCGGATGAGGCGGGAAACCGTGGCACACATCTGCCACCTGCTGGCACACCTGTCACCGCGTGGCACAGGCGGGGGGCACCCTCTCCCCGTGTCCGTCAAGGTTACGGTGGCCCTGAACTTTTATGCAACGGGGTCATTCCAGGCACCGAGTGGGGACCTGTCCGGCATATCGCAGACATCGGTGCATCGGTGCATCCGGGCAGTGACAGATGCCCTATATGTCATGGCGCACCGCTACACCCGCTTCCCTGTGGACCGGGCCAGCCAAGATGCCCGTGCCGTGGGCTTCTCTGCCGTGGCCGGGTTCCCCATGGTCCAGGGCGCGATCGATGGGATGCACGTCGCCGTGCGGCCACCTGCAGATAACAGGGCCGTGTTCACCAATAGGAAGGGGACCTATTCGATGAACGTACAGGTGGTCTGCGACCACCGCATGACGATCCTGCAAGTCTGCGCCCGTTACCCAGGCAGTGTACACGACTCATACGTGTTGTCGCGGTCATCCATCCCCAGCATGTACGAGGGACGCCATCCCCGGCTGAGGGGCTGGTTGCTGGGCGACAGGGGCTACCCATTGCGATCGTGGCTGATGACGCCAATACGGAGGCCACGCAATGAGGCGGAGAACCGCTACAATGATGCCCATGTAGCGACAAGGGGAGTGATAGAGAGGTGCTTTGGCGTGTTGAAGATGCGTTTCAGGTGCCTGGACCTCTCTGGGGGCACCTGATGGGGGCAATGGTCAGGGCAGATGGGGTAGACACAGGCGGGTGGCTGTCCACCGTTACCGGCTGGCCCAGCGGGCACGGGACAGACTGATAGCCGCCCGCTTCACTGACTAGATGGGCGTGGGAAACGGGTAGTATGGCCACAGACCGCACACCATGGCAACAGCCGACCACCCACACCCCCCACCCATCCACCCACCCAGCACCCTCACCCCCTCCCCAACCCCACCCACCCCACCCTCATGCACACCCCCCCCCCCCATTGCCGATCCACCTGCGGCACAACGGGCCGGGCTCACACAGTTGCGGGTGGACGCGTGTCTATTGCAGGCCATAAGGATGATGACAACCCGCCCTACGGTGAGCTCCTGGCTCCACATCGTTGTACTATGTCTGACCCATGGCCACAGTACCACCATCCACCCGGACCATCCCTGCATGCGGCTGTGACACTGCAGCGCACGGGCCCGTCCTCTGCCTGAGGGGATGTTGATGGCGGCCCAGGGGGAACGGGGCAGACTCACCTGGGGCTGAGGTAAGACCACCCCTCACACACACACTTGCGCTCAACGTACATGACACCCCCGCACGCTTTGGACAGAGCACAAAGGCAGCTTCTTTAGGTGTAATATTGACTTTAATAACCAAAGGAGTTCATGCACGTGCCCTAGCCCCTAAAACTCATCTGTGCCCTGCACCCGTGCCAACTTACTCAGTGTTTAATTGTTTGGCCTTACGGGCCCTTTGACTACGTCTACGTGGTTCCCCAGACGGTACAGCAGAACTGGAGGTGGACTCCTGTGATTCCTGCCCTCTGACACGGGATCCCTTTGGCAGCCGTTTCCTGGGGCGTCCTGGCCTAGATGGGCCAGTCTGCGGCCCGGGCGACTGGGATGGCGAGCTGCCAGCCTGTCCTGCCCGTTGCCCACCCGATGCACCTGTGACGGAAGGGGGGGAGTCCGAGGTGTCGCGGTGTACCGGGACCTCCCCTACAGGGGGACCCGAGACGGACCACACCACCTCCTCCTCCCTCGGGGTGCCCGATGGCCCCCAGGCCTCTACATGGGTGGGGGATGCGAACGGACTGGCCATCCGACGCCCCCCCGACATCTGGCGCTGCCAGTCCTGGAGGCCCGTGCTGGTATCGACAGGGGTCTGCAGCCATGGAGCCCAGGGGGTTGGCAAACCCTGTCTGTGACAGTGCGACGCCGGCTCGCACATGGCCACTGGCGCCGATGCCCTCAGCGATGGCCTGCTGAGACTGGGCCATGGCCTGCAGAGACTGGGCTATGGCCTGCTGAGACTGGGCCATGGCCTGCTGAGACTGGGCTATGGCGTTGAGCGCCTCTGCCATCTGGCGCTGGCACTGGCTTATGGCCTCCTGTGAGAGGGCAGCCATTTCCTGGGCCACAGACGCCGCCTGCACGGAAAGCCCCAGGCCTCGCAAACCGTTCCCCATGTCTGACACCATCGCACCCATTGCCTCCATCGCGGACGCCACCCGTGCGGTGTCGGCCTGGGTGGCACGCATGACCGGCACCACTCCCAGCTCCTGGTCGCGGGTGGACTCCTCCACCTGCGACCGCAGCCGCCGCAAGCCGTCCGTCACCCTCTTCGCTCGTCTCCGGGTCGGTGGTTGCATCGGATCTATGTGTGGGTGTGGAAACTCCAGGAACCCGGGATCCATCTGGGCGGCAGATGTTCGCTTGGGCTGGGCTGCCCTCCGACCGACCGGCCCCTCTGCTGCTCCTACCTCCACCTGCTGTACCGGGACGGCTGTGTTGTGCGCACCAGTGAGTGTACCAGACGCCTCATCACTAAAGTGCCCAACCGAGGTGAGTGTTTCTGCGATGGTGGAGGGTGTTGGTGACAGCAGTGGTGTTGTGTCGTGCTCTTCGTCCCACTCTGAGTCCATGGCACTTTGGGGTGGGGGTTCGTCTCCAACCATCCACTCTGAGTCACTGCCCGGTATTTCGTCTTCCTGGGTAGTGCTGTCCTGGGTAGTGGTGTCCTGGGTAGTGGTGTCCTGGGTAGTGGTGTCCTGGGTAGTGGTGTCCTGGGTAGTGGTGTCCTGGCTCGGATGTGACGGGGGCCTGTGGCTGCCCCCCTCGTCGCTGGGTGGTCGCTCCCGCACGTGACGGGGGTGTCGTCTCCCTGTTGCTCCAGGTCTCGCCGTCTCCCGTGGCCTCCGAGGGGCATCCTGCGGGCGTCGCATGCCGGAGGGTCCGGGTCTCTCTGTCTCCCGTGGTGTGCGAGGGGCACCCTGCGGGTGTCGCATGCCGGAAGGTCCGGGTCTCTCTGTCTCCCATGGTGTGCGAGGGGCATCCTGCGGGCGTCGCATGCCGGAGGGTCCGGGTCTCTCCGTCTCTCGTGGCCTCCGAGGGGCATCCTGCAGGCGGTCTGCATCTGCGGGGATGGGTGCCTGGACGTTTGGTCCTGCGATACACAATGAAGCATGCATGGTTAGACATCAGGCAGTGATCAGGTGATATGGGGGAGGGGGACATAGGGGAGGGGGGATATGGGGACAGGCTGTCGGTGGCTCACTTGCTGGTTCGCCCCCGACCTCTGCATCAGCAACCTCGCGGTCGTCAGGTCCGCCAGCCAGTTCCAGGGCCCTTTCCTCGTGTTTGGTCAGTGGCCTCTCATCAGCGGGGCCTCCTCCAGTCCTCACATGCTCCCTATTGTTGAGTGCGCGCTTCTCCTGTTGGGGGGGGGGGGGGTGGTGGATGAGGGTGGTGGCAGGGGTAAAAGGCAACACTGTTAGGCAGTTATATGAATGCACGCCATCGGTTGCACGTGCATTGCAGAGGTTAAGGTTAGGGCTGGATTCACTTGGGGATATGGGGGATATGCGGGAGGGGGGATATGGGGGAGGGGGGCTATGGGGGATGGGGGGATATGGGGGGGATATGGGGGATATGGGGGAGGGGGGATATGGGGGAGGGGGGATATGGGGGAGGGGGGAGGGGGGATATGGGGGATATGGGGGAGGGGGATATGGGGGAGAGGAGGATATGGGGGAGGGGGTATATGGGGGAGGGGGGATATGGGGGAGGTGGGATATGGGGGAGGCTCACCCTGCCTGCTCTGTCGAGGTTGTTCACCTTCTTGTGGCACTGGGTGCCTGTCCGTGGTGTCAGGGCCACAGCAGTGACGGCCTCTGCCACCTCCCTCCACAGACGCCGGCTGTGGCGTGGGGCAACTCTGCGGCCGTCCCCGGGATACAGGGCGTCCCTCCCCTGCTCCACAGCGTCCAGGAGCGCCTCCACATCCCGTGACTGGAACCTCGGGGCTGAGCAGCGGCCAGCCATCCAGTCGGGTGTTCCGGTCGGGTGGGGGGGAGCAGCGCGGCCTTATGAGCCGTCACGCCGTGCGGCGCGTATGACGCTGCACGGCGTGAACCACGTGCGCAAGCGCGGATCCCGTTACGTCGCTGCTAGCCCATTTCACGCCAGAGACTTTTGACCCATTTTTCCAGGGTGACGCAAGTGGGATTTGCGCCGGTTTTTGCGCCGATCGGCGGACTTTGCGCCGATAACGGAGAATTTCACCCAATATAAGCAAAAAAAAAACTAAAAAGTGCATGGAGAGCAGAAACTGTATGAGGAATAGAAATTAGTACTTAGAGGGAGAGGGAACTAAGAGAAGAAAAAGTGAGGAGGGGACAAGAAACCATGGAGTGGACTGGAAGACAAGTAAGAATGGCTGAGTTGCATTATATATTTATTTTTCCTAATGGATGAGCTTCCAGGATTCAAACCTCTTGCTACTGTGTTTCTTGGACATAGCAATGTCAATATTTAATACTTAAAATGATGGGAGCTAAAATGGGCCATTTTATTTTCTCACGTTTAATGTGAGCTGGTGAGACATTTTTACAGCCAGCTTATGAGAACATTAACATTGGGATTCCCTGCTGTCATCGCTGATTAAAATCCAATATAAACTTGCTGGATTTCTTAAGGCCAGACAGCGAGAGGTCAGGGTATCCAGGTTCAACCTAGGTTCAAAGATGAGCTTTGAAATGTAAAACGGAGAGTATGTTTTTTTAATGTTAGGATCTTGCTAAGGAGCTAATCATTTTCAATGGTCTCCCTACAGATTTTAAGAAGATAGCTAATGTGGTGAACCATGGCATTCAAAAGTTTACAACTTATCGCACTTTTGGTGATGTTTGGCATTTCCGAAGAGCACCTGGAGAAACCGCACATCTCACCTTTCCAATTCACTCACCATGTTTACAACGCTACTATCTATGAAAATTCTGCCCCCAAGACTTACTTGGAAAGTAGTGTAAAAATGGGCATTCAGATTATAGAGGCTATCGAGAACATTAAATACAAAATTGTTTCTGGAGACAATATGAACATTTTCAAAGCAGAGGAATACTTGGTGGGTGATTTCTGCTTTTTGCGTATAAGGACCAGAAGTTCCAACATGGCTGTTTTAAACAGAGAAGTAAAGGATCATTATCTCCTGACAGTCCAGGCACTTGACGGAACATTCCAACATGAAGCATGGACCAAGGTGATGATCCAGATCCTTGATAAAAATGACTTGCGTCCTCTATTTTCACCGTTGTCGTACTCTGTCTCCATAACAGATGATGCCCCATTGAGATCCAGTGTTGCCAGAATCACCGCAACAGATGCCGATGTTGGAAGCAATGCGGCATTTTATTATGCTTTCAAAGACAGGGCTGATATGTTTGCCATAAATCCCAGTAGCGGAGTTGTCACATTGGCAGGAAGCCTGAATTACACAACTCTTAAGCAATATAGCCTGGAAATCTTGGCAGTGGACCGCACGGTGAAGTTATTTGGAGGCAGTGGGATTGGCAGTGTGGCAAAACTGACTGTGAATGTAGAGTGGGCTGGCATAAGAGCGCCAGGAATTCAGTCTGTACATCTCACCTCTCCTGGAAAGGACCACGATGCTACACGTGCCATTATCACAGTCGAGGAAGGAGTACATGCAGTGGACATTGTGGATGGGGATCCAGCTCACCATTTTAATGTGATACCATTTTACCAAGGCAGTCGAGAGTTCAAGCTACTATATATCAAGGAGGAAAATTGGGTAGACAATTCCCTGGGCTATAACTTGTCTCTGCAAGCTAGAGATAAGAGCAACCCAACTAACCATTCACCAATAAAAATTATCCATGTACCAGCAAAGTGGCCTGAAACCTTAAAGTTTGAGGAAGATCGTTATAAGGTTAGATTGCCTGAGTTTGCACCACCAAATAGTCCTGTTCTAATGGTTAGAGCTCAACCTAAACTTCCAAATCAGACTTATTACCTGGAGCAGAATCACGCCAGTACAAAATTCAGGATAAATCCTCGAACTGGTCTCATTACTACTGCTGCTGTAATGGATTTTTTGGAACAGTCCCACTTTGAATTAAAAGTAAAGGCCAGTATTGGTCACATTTCAGTGAATATCATTATTGATCTCATCGACACCAATAATAATGCTCCAGAGTTCAGAGCATCTTCATACCAAGGGAGTATTGATGAGAATGTACAAATTGGAACAAGTATCTTAACAGTCAACGCAACCGACAAAGACCAAGGTGAAAATGGTTATGTGACGTACAGCATTGCCAATGTAGGTCCTGTCCCCTTCAGCATTCATCCATTTACGGGAACCATTGTGACATCTGAGAACCTGGACTATGAACTTATGCAGCGAGTGTACCATCTACGGGTTTGGGCCTCTGACTGGGGCTCACCATATCACTATGAAGTGGAAGTCCCTGTCACAATTTACTTGAAGAATCTGAATGACAATGAACCACTGTTTGAGAAGAACAATTGCCATGGCAATGTTTCAAGAAATCTCACCGTTGGTCATCTCATCACCACTGTCTCAGCAGTGGATGCAGATGAACTGCAAGGGATCCGATATGAGCTTTTGTCTGGTAATGAACTCGATTTCTTTGATCTCAATCCAATTTCTGGTACACTAATGTTGAAGCGCCCCTTATCTTACAGTCCTGCCCGCATGATCTCATTTTTTCATCTTAAAATCACAGCTACAGATGGAGAGAACTATGCTTCCACTATAGATGTAAACCTCACTGTTACAGATCGCCTGAAAATGGTCAATATGCATTGTAAAGATACTGGAGCAATTAAAAAGCTCGCAGAGATCCTTCTGCTTTCTGTTAAACCACATTATCAACCTCAAGAAGAAGATTCATTCTCTTATATCCACATCGTCAATGCCCACTCTCCACAATTTGATATTCATTTTCCAAACTCCATCGACGTAATCGAGAGCATTCCAGTAGATTCAACCATCTTGAATATTCATGCTATGGATCCTGACTCTGGTTTCAATGGCAAGATGGTCTATGTGATCTCGAATGGGAATGAAGACAGCTGTTTTGTTGTAGAGATGGAGACTGGGGTGCTGAAAGTTGTGTTACCCTTAGATCATGAAACAACAAGTCTTTACACTTTAAACATTACAATTTATGATCTTGGAAAACCTCAGAAATTCTCTTGGAGGGTGTTGACAGTGCATGTGCTGGATGCAAATGATAATAAACCAAAATTTTTTCAGGATAGTTATTCAGCAGTAATACGTGAAAATGTGGAGCTTGGGACGTCTATAGCCCAGGTAAAGGCTAAAGATAATGATGTGGGAGATAATGGAGAAATAAAATACTCACTTCTAAGTGGTACCAAGACATTTTCCATTGAGAAAGCTTCAGGTATAGTGCATGTTTCTGGCACATTAGATCGAGAACTTCATCCAATACATGTTCTGAAAATTGAAGCCAGAGATCAGGCTCGACAAGAGCCTCAACTATTCTCAACTATCGATCTAACAGTGATCATAGAAGATGTAAATGATAACCCACCTCAGTTTGTCCCATCTCACTACAGGGTGAGAGTTCCTGAAGATATTCCAGTAGGAACTGTCATAGTATGGCTTGAGGCCTACGATCCAGATCTGGGACCGGGAGGTGAAGTGAAATATAGCCTGATAACAACTGGAGAAAATGCATTCAGAATTGACAGACAAGCAGGAGCTATCCGTACCAATAAGCAATTAGACTTTGAAAGTAAGAATTTTTATAATCTAACAGCTCATGTGATTGACAGTGGAAAACCACATTCTCTGAGCTCCACCTGTTATGTGGAAATCGAAGTGATTGACGTCAATGAAAACCTGCATCGACCACACTTCTCCTCCTTTGTGATTAAAAGCTCTGTCAGTGAAGGAGTCCCTGTGGGAACCTCAGTGATTACACTCACTGCTCAAGATGAAGACAACGGAAATGATGGTACGATTCGATATTCGATCAAGGGTGGAACAGGCCTTGGATTCCTCACCATTAATGAAAATACAGGTAAGAACATGAGCAGAAAGTCTGATGGGTATCATATTATTCTGATTCCATAAAACTCCAAAGGATTATATGATTCATATTATTGAATGTTTGAGGATTGAGACTTTTTAAAGAATTTCATCTAAAATAAATTTGTAAATGTGTAAAATTTAGTTTGTAAAATAAAGTCTAAACATATTGCAGATTAGAGTCATAGGGCAGGATTTTCCAGTGACAGAGGCAGCCCGCCATTAGTCAAACGTGAGATCTTCCGGTGCCACCGAAGTCCAAGGGGTTTTGTGTGACCCGCACCCTCCAACACCTGGGAACCCATCATGGGGGGGGAAGGGTTGCCATTGGCGGGACTGGAAGATTCTGCTGGCAGGAAGGGTCCAATCATAGAGTCATGACTACACATGGGAGGTTATTTGGCTCCTCAAGTCAATGCCGGCTCTCCATCGAGAATTCTAGCCAGTCCCATTCTCCTGCTGGATCCCCCTAGTCCTGCAAGTTTCCGTCTCAAGTACCCATCGAGTCTCATTTTGAAATCATTAATCACCTGAGCTTCCACCTCATCACCATTTCCTGTGTACATCTCCCCTACATTCCTTGCCCAAAACGTTATAACCACGGGGGACATTCTCTGGCCTCCCCACGGCGTTTTTCTCGCAGCGGGGAGGCAGTGCTCCATCCTCTGGTTCCACTGCTGTCAAAGGGCTATCCCATTGATCCCACATCCCGCCACCTGGAAACCCGCCGGTGCAGGTGCGCCATTGGCAGGACCAGAGGATCCCACTGGCGTGAATAGCCGGAGAATTCCGAGGTGTGTTGCCCCTCTCACCAACCCATCCTTGTAACATCAGCTAATGTAAGAAAAAATGGACGGATTTAAAAAAGAAAATTCCCTCAGGAACGAACGTTGGTGAGTTAATTTTCTTCTGCCAACTGCAGAGGACCTTCTTGTAAGCTTAGAAAATAATTCTATGTTGATGAGGTCTTGGTGTTAATCCTGAGAGATCAAGAAACAAATACAGAGTGCAGATATTGCTGAGTTTGAATATATGTGCATCTTAATGAGTTGTCATGAGAAATATCAACAGATTGAAAACTGGTCAGTTTGAAGCTTTGAAAATTGGCAGAGTGATGTGTAATGGGCAGATGAATCAATATTATCTGCTTCACACTACCATCCAAAGATAAAATTACACCCAATTGCCCTCAAATGAGAGGAAGAATACAAAAACGTCAAAAACATTCCTTTTGAATCCCATTCTTAAAATTACAAAGCCAACGGGTCAGAGTGGACAGAGCGAACCCTTAATCCATCTCATTGCTTGCTCCAAAACTCAATTCAATTCAAATTGAAACCAATTCATTGTCTCCAAGAGAGACATACAAGATCCAAGCTGACAAGAAAAGGCATTGCACCTCATCTTGGGCTTGATCTCAGCCAAAAGACCGAGAAGCGATGAAGAATACAATAACAATAATTACAAATTTACTAAATATGCTTCACTGGGGAAATGTGCCACTATCTAGAAACGTTAAAAATTTTGTTTAGCTCCTCATTGCTACTTGATAAAACATTTCAAAATCTGTCAGTATGATTTGTGGTTTGAAAATAGTATTGAAGGTAAGGTGGTCCATCCATTCTGTATTGAAACAACCTCGAGACTTACAAATTCTGCTTACCCAAAGGCTTGCTGTGCAGTTTGCACATTTTTGGAACAGAGGCCTATTTTGTAAATGAAAGCTTGTTGCATTGCAGAAATGAACACAATAAACGGACTGAACATTAGGACATACATTCTGAGTTTGCTATTTATATAAATCATGGGGTTTTCTTCAGTACTTATTCTTTGTTTCCTGAAGACGGTGGATTCTCTTGTAACAGTAGCCCTCCTGTACATACGAACATAGAAATGGGAATTAACTATTCAGCCACTTGACCCTGTTCTGTCTGGCATCATGATTGATCCAATTGCTTTTTAAAATTTTTTATGAACTTAAGAGTGCCCAATTTGTTTTCCAATGAAGGGCCAATTTAGTGTGGCCAATTCACCTACCCTGCACATCTTTCTGGGTTGTGGGGGTGAGACCCACGCAGACACAGGGAGAATGTACAAACTCCACATGGACAGTGACCCATGGCTGGGATCAAACCCGGATCCTTGGTGCTGTGAGGCAGCAGTGCTAACCACTGTGCCACCCAAATCAATTGCTTTGACTCCATACCCATTAATACCCTTGGGTAACAAAATTTCACTAATCTTATATTTAAAGTTACTGGCTGAACTTGTGTTTTGTTGCTTTTTGTGCGAGAGAGTTCCACACTTCCATTATGTTTTCATGAAGTATTTCCTAGTTTTTCTTCTGGGACCCCTGGCTCTGATTTCAAGGTCATCTCCCCTTCTCTCAGACTCTCCAACCAGTGGTAAAGATTTCCTCTCTCCACATTCTCAATTCCTTCCAAAGTACTAAAAGCTCAATCCCAACAAATGAGTTCTTAACCTTCAACGTTACCGAGAATACATAATCTATTTTATGTAATATCTCCTCAACATGCTGGTCCACTTCTTCAAAGGCTAAGATATCCTTCTGTGGTGTTTTCAGAATCATACATTGTACTCTGGATGTGGCTTAACCAGACCTTCTTTTGTAAATCTGGAGCAAAGCTTCCTCCCATTATATTCCAGCCCTCTAGTTTTAAAGAGCAGGGGTGGGATTCTCTGACCCCCCCTGCTGGGTCGGAGAATCGCCGGGGGACGGCGTGAATCCTGCCCCCGGCGGCCGGCGAATTCTCCGGCACCAAAAATTCGGTGGGGCGAGATTCGTGCCACGCCGGTCGGCGCCCCCCCCCACCCCCCAGCAATTCTCCGGCCCGCGATGGGCCGAAGTTCCGCTACTGTAATGCCGGCCCCGCCAGCGTGAATCAAACCACCTACCCTCCCGGCGGGACTGGGGACGCGGGCGGGCTCCGGGGTCCTGGGGGGGGTGGGGGGGGGGGCACGAGGCGATCTGGCCCCA